>NC_068941.1:62689960-63327294 GCF_026419915.1 Harpia harpyja | reverse complement strand
TGAAACTGCTGGTAGAAGAGGAGATTTTCCAAGGGAAGGGTCCTTCTATTTGTGCCCTGCTTCTGTTCTTTCTCTAAGCAATCATGACTGGCCACTATCAGACCTATGGCCTGACCCAATTACGGCAATTTTATGTTTCTATGCCTGTTTGTGTCAATGAATCCAATGAGGTTGAAAGAGACAGTAAGAAGGATGGAAAGGTATGCTCTTCCCACAGTGAACGATAACGATGTCTAAGTCAAGAGGTCACAGAAAAGTTAAAAAGGCCTCTTTTCTCAGAATAAGTAGCTAGCGAGGGAGGCAGGGTTTGAGAATCCTGAATTCCTGCCTGTAAGGATATGCTGTGCCTTCAGGCAAGGTACTTCCAGCTCCCGCACAAGGGAATGGGTTAGCAGAAGGAAATAGTGTTAAGCTGCTTAATCAAAGGTCTCTGTATTGGCTCTGCTGAGGTATACAGCAGCTCTCACATAAAACTGTAATGTGCCCTGTTGGGCTGTCAGGAGCAACAGGTCGGAGCAATGCTGCATGCCTTAGAGACTAATGGTAATTAGTCGTAAAGGATGAGCAAGAAACACCTAGTCAAATGGGCTGGGACCTTTTCCTTAGTGATTCAAATACAGAGAGTTTGCTCAGGTTAAAAGTCAAAGCTCCATTACTACTAACAGCCCCTGGGTACATATCAGCTGTTACTGGGGCCACAGCTAGATCACTGCTCTTGGCTGGGGTATCATCACCATGGATCCAGCCCTGGTTACAGTGCTCTGTTGCTCCTCTGCTTGTTTGGATTCTATCAGCTATATTATTTCTATAAGGCAACTTATCAAAACTTGGCTGCGTTTGCTCTGCTTTTATTTAAGTAGCACTCCAATTTGCAAATGATTCCTGACGGATGGTCCTGGGCCCCTACGCAAAAGCAGCAAAATACTGGCAGCTGGTCTTTTTTAGCCTCCCAGTAAAAATTATTCAAATCAATCAATCAATCAATCAATCAAATTACTACTAGTCAGCCCCAAGTGCTAACCTGGAAAGTACACCAATGCCTTCCTGTTAATCAACGGTCTTTTCATTTTATTGCAGTCAAAATGAGTTCACAGGCTCTTTCATTGAAACTCAAGTTATATAAGGTCCATCTTTTGCTAAGGGAGTGCAGGAAGGGTGTTGGTGGGACATTCAGACTTCAATGGTCAAATCCAGACTCCCTCTATTAGGATTTCAGAAAAGGTGAGTGAAAATACCTGGCAAGTGTTGGCTGAAGAGGGAAGGCAGTACAGAAGTTTCCATTTGTTGGAGACAGCAGGAGGCAGAGCTGAACTTGTATGAAAAGCAGATGTAAGATGTAAAATACATTTTTTTTTTTATGCTGATCACATATCTTCCTTAAGTTGATTATGTTTGATGTGAGGGGGCCTTAAATTAAGGGTAAATTATCTGTTTACATTCATAGAGAATATGAATGGGTAATAGCTTCAGATGAGAACAAGACTGCAGTTTTTACTGAAACCTTTTATGTAATCCCTGCTTGAATCTCTCTTGGAAAATGTGGGTTTATGTGTGTACTCTGGGACCTTGTGCTGTGCCATTAACTAAAATAATTGCCTATATCCAGACAGGCGCTGAAAGGATTGGCACTGGATCAGTTCTTAAAAGTTTATTTGCAATCTGTAAGAAGATTTTTTTTCTAATGCATTTATACATTGTTCTAGTTAATACTCATGTAAATAGCACATTAATTGAGTTTTCAGATTCTGTAATTGTATACTGAAATATGCTGATATCTTCAAAAGTAAAGAAAGTGATGTGTGAAAGTAAGTAGATGGTAGGACATACACTAATAAGCATTGTGTTTATACACAGTCTATCCAGAGAACCAAACAGGAGATGATAGGGCTCTAACTAACTCACAATGTAATTTAAATTACTTTGGATCAGCCATTAGAGTTTGTCCCCTGCTGAGTAGGCTCTGGAGTCCCCATGAAGTTTTTACCTAGTAATTGTGTTGTGGCTGGGTGTGTAGGGGGGAGATGCTGTTCCTATGTAATGAAAACTCATCGCATTTACTCTTGCTTTTATTACTTCCAATTTAGCAGGTTTGGTTTAGAAGGCCACTGGGGCTGGAAGGAAATTCTGAAGCCCAATGAGCCTGAAGTTCTTAGGGGTTTACTTTCCTGCAACGTGGACTCCATCTGAAAGTGTAAAGGGAAATGGTGCCTGGAACTGAAGGTGAATGTTGTGACCGTATTGACCTGTCCCACACAGGGACTGGATTCCTCCACCATTACTTCAGCTTCTTGGTAGTCTTCAACGTGAACTATAACTTGGTGTGGGAAAGAAGAGTCACAGCTCTGTCATACATAACGAAAGATGGAAGAGCCGCTGGCATTGACCCCATGATCCAGAAGCAGTGATGGCTCTAGCTGGATTTTGAGGTTGTGAAACATTTTCAGGTCTTGGCAGATGATGGGAAAGAAGCATATCTCACCTGAGGCAAGTGACAATCTCTGGCTGTTCCTTGGGTCCCTTGGCTTCTGTGAGGAAACTGGGATGGCTCATTTTGGGATGAATCTGTGACAAATCCACTTTTGGCTAGTTTTTGCTCAGGCCCCATAGATAGTCAGAAAAGCAATTGTGTTCTATGTGCTGATTTCAGTGACACTGAAGTAACTGAGTATCATCAGCACATAGCACTCTTCCCAGACAGGCTACATCCTCCCCCTCAGGCTTTCCATGCCAGTAAGATCCAAGTCTGCTCCAAGTAAATCAATGGCGATGTCGCTGTTGTCTTTAGCAGAAGCTGTGTTGGCTCCGATGTGTACATGTGTGTGTACAGATGGGGAAGGGGATGGCCGTCTGGATATCTGCAGCAAAAGTGGGTAATTATCCCTGACCACTGGGGTAGATTTCAAATTGGTAACCACCAGGAAAAATCAACATAATGGTGTCAGCTGAAACTTTTGGGTAATGTTGAAAATAGGGATTTAGTAGGAAGAAGTAAGTACATCAGCAGTGTTGAGAAGATGACAGGCTATTTGAGTATCATCCTGTATGCCTATCTAGCGGGAGAGAAGAAATGGGGGTGTGGGACCCCTATGATTTTGGCATCTGTATGCAAAATCATCAAAGCAAGAACTGTTTTGTAATAAACTATATTATTTACATAATTCAGTCTCGGTAGAAGGCTGTTATTCCAGAATTCTTTATGTCAGGTCCTGAACAACCACAATGAGGACGGGAATGAGATTTTAAGGGACTTTTGCTCCTAAATGGCATAACCACTTCTGCTACCCGTGCTTTATGCTTAGGATACTGAACATGGCTCCAGACAACAAACAGTATCAGAAAGACACCACTATATCAAAGAGGTAAAAGAAAGTGTTTTGGGAAAGCAGTAAGAATAAAAATCTAAGTCTACCAGTAAAATCAAAGTTCAACTTTTGGGACAGGGTGATCTACATTTTTGCCAACAGCTTTTTATACACAACAGCTGAATCCAGTTTTACTAGTGAAAATAGTTGGATATTGGTATGTATGTATTTCACTCAGAAAATCCCACATGTCAACAGATCACTGAAAAGTCATATTAGTATTGACGTGAAATCAAATGGTCATGCTTGGATCAATACCTTATAATAGTATTATGCTGTTTTGGGAATATGAAATGCAAATTAGCAGTGATTGAAATAGCTTTTTCGTCTTATATTTTAAATAATATATATTCTGCATTTTTCATGTCATTATACCTTATGCACACACACCCCCCATACCTACAAAGGCATATAATGTATATCTAATAGTGTATCATGACAGCTGAATTGTGCTATTGGGCAGCTGTGATTTGCCTGTAAGACTGTGAAAATTGTAGAGAAAATGATGAGGCCAAGAGGAATGTGCTTGAAGAAAGCCTTGTTAACTACTGAATGAAGGTCTTTGTATTTGACCCAATGAGAAATTTTGGCAAGAT
Source organism: Harpia harpyja (assembly GCF_026419915.1). Taxonomy (NCBI): domain Eukaryota; kingdom Metazoa; phylum Chordata; class Aves; order Accipitriformes; family Accipitridae; genus Harpia; species Harpia harpyja. The sequence goes on along the minus strand of NC_068941.1, from coordinate 63,323,336 downwards.
AAAGCAATTATAATCCAGGGATGAGCAAAATTTTTTGTTCCTCCTCATTTTATATAATATGCAGCCTTTATATTACATTGAGATACAAGACATATCTCTCAGGATTACTTCTCTATTTACACCAACCCAAAAAATCATTTAATCATCATGACAAAGTAGTTTTTTAAACTCCTAATTACTTGCAATTTTGATGCTTCTCTTCTTATTTGTTATTCTAATTTAAGACTGCTATTGAATACAGAATTGTGGGGCAATGTGTTATAAAATATTTTGACTTAGAGTTATCCTTTGGTCTTACTGATTACAGAATATTTTGCCATCAGGATAACTGCTTCATATTTGAATGAGATATTACCTATGTATTTCATATTATTCAGTGTGCTGAACTTCTGCACTAGGGATGTTTATACTGGGCACAAAGTTACCTTGTATTGCTTCTACACAGTGAGCCCAGTGACAAATAGGAAGAAGTATCTTCCACTATGACATATCTCGTCTTTTTTCAGTGCTCTAGCAGGATGACAGAAGAAGGTGCAAGAAGACTCCTAGGTGGTATTTGGACCCAAGGTACTCAACAGTAAGAATACACACCTTTTAGCTGTCGAGAACTACGCTGTTGGTGAAATGGGAAAAGAGCTGGCAAAAGTCATTCTGGAGAAAAAGTTAAGACAGAAGAAATGTATGCAGGAGAGACCTGTGTGCTCAAACATCTCCTGGAAAACATGTATGCAGAGAGAAAGAAACAACAAGCAGCAGAGGATGGAACAAAGAACAAGTTGCTAAAGGGATGAAGACCTTGTGATACCTGTTGAGGCCACACCATATTCAAAAGTGGTCTGAGGAGGAAGCATTTGTGGAAAAACAAATTCTCTCTCATATGAGAGCTTAAAACCCAAATGCTACCTTCTCCCTGTAGATGCTGAAGAAGCTGGGATATTTGCTGTAGAAATGGGATGTTGTGCTGAAGTTCATGGTGAGGATGTCCATACTTCTCATGACATGAACTCTAAACCGATTTCTCCTTTCCACTATAGAAATAGCTACAATTTGATAAATGCATTTTAGGTATACATGAGATATCTGTCTCAGTTGTACATTTAAGGCACATTCCTGCATTGACAGAGCATCATCTGCATCTTCTAGAGATCTCTAGCATCTCTCTGGATTGTCGCTTATACTCACAATATCTCCTTCCTCCCTGTTCTTTGAGGACTGTCAGGGAGGAATCAGAGCCTCACACAAAAAGTGATTTAGTCCAAACCCACCTTTCCGAGGCACTGTTGGGAAAAGTGCTGTCACTCTCTGCCATTCTGACTACTGTAGTGTGTTGTACCTGGCCATTGTATAGACCACAAATGGTCTTTTTCTTTCTTTTTGTACTTCTACTTAACTGTGTGCTGCCAGGCACAATTGAGAATCATGTTTGAAAGTGTATAGCTACATGTAAAAGGTTCTTTTATGGTTTCTATAAAAGGTACTCCATAAGAATAGATTGTACTGTATTCTGTTTACATCTTATCAGCTGCTTCTGACTTAATGTTATAATAATGGAACTTTTATAATGCAAATAACTACACATAAGGGCCACAGAAAATCAATAGCTAGATATTTTAACATCCTGTTTAAAATGAACCAAAATATTTAAGAAAGGTTATGCGCCTTTGTCGAGGAGCTACTTTTTAAAGCAGGATTAAAATTACTTGTTTTGTTTGCCTGCAAGTCAAGTGACTTGGTTAGCTGTTGAAGAGTTAACCACACGAAACATTTTGCATTCCAAAACTGAGACCTTTTTTCCTATCCTTAAAATAAATCCCATTTCAAGCTATTTTTTCTAGTAACTAGGCAGAAATCTGGGCTGAAAATGTATATTGCCAGGTTCAAACAAACATAGATTTGAATATGTAGAGTACCACCAAGCTCTGACCAAACCTCAGGGCTTAACAAACCTGTGCATTTTTGAATGGAGAAGCAAAGATCTCCAGAAAACTGTTAAGTCAGATGCTGCTGGAGAAGGGCTGTGATTTCTTGGATGCATCAACGTACTCTTAGGTAGGAAATCACACAAAACAAATTGTTTTAATTTCATTTGTGTTTCTCCAAGAATGACACAACCTATCTAAGCATCCACCTACTTTCATTGCCTTCTATGTAATAAGTTCTTGTGACTTTGCACATCCTCAGATTTAAAGGCATGTGAGATAAAACCTTTTGAAATCTCAGTACTGGAAGGTACATTCTCTCAGACATATGCTGCCCTGCTCCAGTTAGGAAGCAGGATTAGTTCTGAGGCAGATCAAAAGGGAGCCATAACCACACTTGTGTCTATGGCCAAAGTGGAACCACATTGGTCTGGCTATTTCTTATCTAAACTGGGCAATTTGTGTCCCCAAGGGACGGCACACTTTGTCCCCAGTTTTGCAGACCTTGGGTGTAGACTTCTATAGGAATTGCATGGACTGGATCTCTAAAACGGGGTTCTTTGGTGACATGATTCCCCTCTCTGTTACATTGCTATAAGCAAACAAATGTAATGAATCCTCAAGGGTGATAATACAGACAAGATTTCACCATTGCTGACAACTGCTGGAAAGCTGTGACTCAATACTACTTTGCCCATGAGCTATGAAATGGCTATTTCCATAATATCACTGCACTAACTGTTCCTCGTATAAGTTACTACAATGACAATGAATCCCTATAACCCAGGGATAGCCAGTAATGAAGAATAAATAGCTTTTTGATAGAGGGACAGACTGGGGTTACTAACTGCAGCTTCAACAGTTGGAACTGGGCATCATTGATAATACTGCCTAAATTTAATTACTTCATTTTGTGACACACAGTATCCCCCTTGTCTTAGCCTAATTGTTTTGACTTGCTATTGTGGGGAGAATAGTTTGTGCCTGGAAAGGAAAGGAAGGTGATTTTGAAGTTATAAAAGAACGTGAATTAGTTTTCTGTTATTTATAGCAGCATATAAATACAGCAGACCATATAGCATCCTTCTGTTATCTGAAGCATTCACGACATAATCACTGTATTCCCTGAGCTTACTTTCAAAGGAGATTGTCCAACAGTTGCACTAAATAATCTAATAGCTGAGCCAGAAAAGGAGTCTATCGTTATTTATGTTAGAAGATGAATATGATCGTGTGTAGTTTTAAACCATGAACTCCTAACCATGCTGTGAAGCCATGAGAACAGAAAGCCTGGACTAGTTCATAAAAGCTATTTGACACCCACCAGATGAAAGCCAACAGTGTGTTCCATATTAAGTATGGAAGAAAGTAGCTATATCTAACAAGAAACAGAAAATAATGTTATGAATCTATGCAAGAATTAATTTACCCCATCAGGCATTTTTTCTTAAATATTTTTCATACTTTTATTCTAAATTGGGCCACTATGGGTTTTAGGTAAATAAATGTATTTTACTTCATTTTACTTCTTTTACTAGACTAATTTTATTTTCAGAAAGAGTTATGTTGAGTTTATCTTATGTTAGTTTTAACATCAGGATATCATCTGAGGATTTATGTAAGGGATGAAATTGTCAATAGGTGGTGTATATTTCCATTTTAAATTCTCCTTACTTACTGTTGTTGCCATCATTGTTATCATTATCATGGCATCTGTAAGGCTGCAGAATGTGACATTTTAAAGATATGTTTGCTAGTGGCTTTTTCAATTTCTGCTTAACTAAAATGATTTCTACTTCATTCAACTACCCTTACAATTTACATTAGACAACAGTCCATCAATAAAAACATCAAAATGATCTACTACATTGTAGACAAAAGTTATTGTGTCAAGTTGACACTAATCAGTTAATTCCAGTAAACCTTCAGATAAACAAAAGCTTGTTGTCTATTACTGATGTGTGTGATTAGCCCCCTGTATGTCCTATAGCTATGCACATCTATAGAGATGTATCTGGCAGACACTTGGCCTGAGGGCTCTATATGTAAACCAGGACAGGATCTATAGTTAATGATGTTGACCCTGACTCCCTCAACAGAGATTGGATTCAGTCCTCATAATATCCCGACAGCTGATATGTATACTGTGCTAATAATATTATCAATTACTTATGCTACTGTGATTCCCGGTGTTTAAAGCTGATAAAAGGTTCTTTCACGTTTCTTTTTTCTACATCCCTGCTGTCCTACTGATTGTCTGTTAGTTGGATATTTTTCATTCTGAAGCCCATTTTTTTCATAACTGTAGCTAAGGTAGTGGCTAATATTTGAAGCTAGGATGTCCCATGTCCTGCATTCTGGGTAACATGGTAATGTTTCATTTTGTTTTTCTCTTTCACATTTTCTCTGTTCCAGAAAAGATGAACTGAGTATTTATCTACAGATTCTGTGACTTTAGTCTAGAAGGTCTGTAGAAGCAGCTAGTGATCTAAGAGGTCTCTAGGTGTATGTGTTCAACTGGAGAAGCTTCAAAAGTCTGGCATTTTCTGAAAGCCAGACTTCTGTGCCATTGCTGTCAACTGGGGCAGTCAAAAAACAGCGGTCTGAAGTTTGTAGATACTTCCAAAAGCTCAGCCATAATAATGCAAATGCTGGTCCTTCTGACCATCTCCATCACTGCAGAGCACTTCTGCCTTGCCCAGCATGTCAAATATGAAGGTCTGTGTACAGTGAAGTTCAGAGATTTTAGCCATGTTTAAGCCTGGGCAAACCCCTGACTATGCTATAAATAGCATGATGTTGCTCTTACTACCTTTTGCAGTAATAATAGAATTTTTTCTTTTTTTTTTTTTGGTGTGCCAGAGCAAGCAAGGTGAACACATGGGGCTTTACTCACTACTGTGAGTTTTGTACAACGTGTGCGTACGCACAGAAAAGCTTCTAGATTGTGCCTTCTCTGGGGCAGGGACCTACCCTTCTCTACGCTCGCAAAGCATTAAGTGCGTATGGTACGCTTACACAGAGAGCAGATAATTACAGCGTGAAGGAAGGCTTTATGCCTTGGCAAAGCCTTTCTCTATCCTGCTCCGCTTGCACATAGGGAAGCCAGTCTTCTGGCTTTCGGTCCCCATGATGTCCCCTGCTCAGCACAGGGTGGGGGCTGCGAGCAGCCCAGCTCTTCCTCCGAGCAGCCGGATAGCAAGGTTGAGCTGCGCTTCCATGTACTGAGCAGCTCTGGTTGAAACGATGACAGGGACCACTGTTAAAAATTAAATTCTGCCTTATTTTTTGTGCAGTTCTTGTGAGTCACATTCGCGAATAGTAGCGAGAGATTTAATGATCGCATATTTTTTATCTTATTTCACTTCGGTCGATGCCAATTTTTTTCTGTTACTGTCGACTTAGAGCTCAAAGTAATTTAGTAATTGATTCTAAGCACGGCAGCTCGCCAATGGCAGCTCTCCATTCAGGGGAATATCTTTGCTAATTTTATCCATCAGAATGAGATTACCATGCTAATCTCTCCCAGCCCTAGTACCTTGGTCAGTTGGGACACACTGATGCAAATGATGTTATTAAACACAAACCCTTCACCCAAGACAGGAGAAAAATGAAAGCGGGAGAGATGAGCAAATCAGAATCTGTTACAAGGCTTTCTAAGGCTGAGCTGGCATTGTCTGTATGTGTCCTCTTCGTCACACCCGAGCTCTCATGCATCCAGCACTCCTATTTCTGAAACAATCTATGGTTGCTTGCTTGTTCATATCCAATTTTTTTCTCCTCGGAAAGATTTGGCTACCTTTATACATTCTTAGCTTGTAAGGTATAGCAGCCATGGCTGTTGTAAGAGAAGCTTTTTTTCCTGCAACAGTCTATTTGCAGGCTGTATCTATTAGTAAGGTCTATCAGCATTTCAAATCTCTTTTCTCTTAGGTTAGAAAGGATGCACTGCATGTGGCTGCTCTGAGTGACAGTGCTGTAATCCCCTTTATCTTAATCATGGGTGCTTTTGAGAGGACCCCTCTGTTCTTGGCCATTCAGGAGAAAAGAAGCCTTCAGTTAAGGTTTTTCATCTGCTGCTCTTTCTGCTACGGAGCCCTGTTTTGGAGTATGTCCATCAGCTTGGTAACTCCATCTTGTAAAGGATGGAGATCTCTGGCACGAGTCCTACAAAGCACTAAAGCATATGCTTAACTTGCAGGGGCCACGCAGAGCTCCGGCTGTAACTCCCTCCGCTCGGCATAATGGGATCTGCTGATAACTGGGCCTCGTCTAGCTCTGCCTGATTTCAGATCCACTTTCAATCAATAAGAAGCCTTTTAAAATCGGGTCAAATTTGACCCTGAAAAGCAGTTTTGGCCCATCTGTAATTTAGATCAGTTCCATCAAAAGTGCAGACTGTTTGGCAGATGCTGCTGAAAAAATAGCATAGAAAGAGCAGCAACTATTTGTACAACACACTTCACCAATTCTTGGTGTTCTGTGATATATTAATAATTATTTGTTGTTTTTCTTCAGGAAAGAAAACAGAACATTTCTCCAAGTCATGACTTACACAATCCAGAAACTACAAGGATCTCATTTGTTCTTCTGAAGCTCCTAAACTTTGTGCTTAGGTAATTAAAAAGCCAAATTTCAGAACTTCTCTCTTGCCCTAACACATCATCTCATTACAAGAACTGCTATGAATGGCAGAAAGTGATTTGTTTAATTGCGTTAACATTTTTATTATAAAACCACAATAGAACATGTATAATATGTTAATTTGTTTTCTGCCATTTGTTTTATTTAATTCTGTTTTCCTTTTAGTTTGCTTAATTTATTGGTTTTTTCTTTTGTAATCAGCTTTGAAACAAAGTTGAAAATGAGGATAAGCTTTCAGAAGATCAAAAAATAGAAGATAGACATAGCTGCGTAAGAGATTAAACTAGTGTAAATAAATGTATTGAATGTATTTTCTGGCTTGTATTTGAAAAGAAAAAGGAAAGAAGTCTCAAAATATGCCATTCAAAGTTTAAAAATGCAAACTGTGATTGCCTCCAGAAGAGTTACACTCGCAAGAGTGAAAGTTTAAATTCTCAAGGGCAAATCAGGAGAAGCACTTGTGGGCAGTGTATATCACCGTCTACTTTTATCAAGCCAATATTTTTGATAGACATATATATTGTGTTGGCAGTTTAGAGAGTTCACCGAACACCCCAGTTCTTGAGAAAAGCTCAGATCTGGAAACTCACTCAGAATCACAGCTTTCGGCGCGGCAGAGCCAGAGGTCGGTGGCACTGCGACACAGCCCCCCCAGGGGCCAGGTGCTGCTCCCCGCGCTCCTCCCCGCGCTGCTGGAGCGGCATCCTGAGCATCACCGCACGGCAATGTCAGTGGGAAGGTGAGCGAGAGGAGCTCTGCCTGCCACTGAAACACTCCTCTTCCTCACGAACCCTGTGGAGAGAGCATCGTATTGTAGACAAACGTTGTCCAATGTCTGGCTTAATTCTTATTAACTTGCTATTTATGGGTGATCATTAAATCTTTTTTGATGTTAAAGATATTCTCTCCTAGAAAATATGGTGCTGTTTCAAAGATTTCTGAACTGAGTACCTTAGGATAGAAAATACAGAACGTTTTGCAAACAGCGAGAGCACTCGCTTCAGGCTGTCTTCTCAGTTCATTGATGCTGCAAAAGTGAAATAAATACCTGCTTATTCAGCTAATTGATGTAGTCCTTCCTATACTTGTAAACTAGGTACACAGCGCTCCCCTCCTACTTTAGGAAGCTATAAGCAGTGCTATAGAAAAAGAGCTGGGCTATGCTTTTCTTGGTCGGCAAAAGATATGGTTGTTCACAGTCAGAACAAGGGCAAGATCCAAGGCTACCGTACAGCAAACGGGCTCAGGTGTTTTCCGAATGGAAAACAGCTAAGCTGCTTTTACCAAAGTGGTAGCATTTGACACATAAGGTGTCATGCTTTCAGATGCGGTTATTCACACAGCCATGCCGGCAGCGGCATGCCTGGCAGCTTCCTCCACTTGCTCCTTGCCAGGCGGTTCTGGGGGAAAGGGAGTTTCATGGACCATGCCGGTGAATGGGGCCTGACACTATTTGGGCTATCACCATGAACACAGCCTGAGGGTCCACCCAGGGTTTCCTCACGTCCCTACCTCAAACGAGGTCAGCTGCTTCCTGAGAAATGGCAGAATCAGTGTCTCTCCAGCCACGTTGAAGCCCCACTGGTAGGTAGACAATGTTAGGGAAGAGAAAGAGGAGGTTATTCTGCCACAGTAGACACCAAGACATTTGGTTGACATGTTGGAAAACAGTGACCAAAACAAGCCAGTGTGTCCACAAAGTTCATCTGAAAGTCAGAGCAGATCCTGGCCGCCGTATGTTTTCCCACCTGGGCATTGCTCAGCCATAGGAGCTGGGGGTCCCTGCTGAGGGTCTCCCCTGACACTGCCCACCTCAGCTCCTTCCCTTTGCTCATGATCCTTACTTGCGTGTACTGGTGGGCTGTCTTTGAGGGCAAACTGGTCCTCAGAGCAGACTCCAGTGTTTTGCTGGCCTTATTCATCCTGTTCTCATCTCTGAGGAGCATCATTATATACTGGTCACGTGTCTGAAAGTGCTCTCCCTTATCAAGAAGCCTGATTTTTTGTGATAGCTGATTCTAAAAGCAAACACGGTCAAAACACATCCTCCCATTCTTTCCTGTAGCCAGTCTGGGCTTCACTCTTCCCCCCGTACCCTTTAATGGGCCACCTGCATTCAGCTTTAGACAAGTGTCTTGCTTACTGTGTCTAATACCTGCTTGCTTGTGATGCCACATTACTGTGTGTGGCAAGAAGCAGGACTTATACAAGTGCCATATAAACTGGACAGGTTTCAGTTAACCCCTGGCACTGCATAGAGAGCCCACATGCATGTAAAGATGTCAGGGGAAGATATGAAAATAAACTGTGCCTGACTTTGCATCATCTGAAAAATTGGCCTGCAGAGGATACTGCTGCTTCCAGTCTCATATTCTGCTACATAACAACCTACAGAGGACTGAACCCAAAATCCAGTGAGGGGCTGTTACTGCTGTATTATCAATTTGTCCATAGCAAGATGAAAGGAACAGCAGAAGGAAGGCAAGATTTTTTTCATGTGGCAATAAAAGAAGAATATTAAAATCGCTGCTGTACAGAAAAAACCAATAGTGCTGAAACAGGGACATACATATTGATATCTTATGCAGAGGCTGACAGACATCTCCTGAGGGACCGGGATGCCTCTAGGTAGGGGTTTGGTGTGGGACTCAGGAGATGGGGTTCTGCCTGCTGTTTGACCACTCCTCTCCCTCTTTGTCCTTGTGTCCCCTCCCGTCGTGTCCTGGCAGAGTCTCCAGGTGTGCGGTGATGCAGAGTTATATGGGGACAGTCTCCTGGCAAAGGGCTCATGGCATGGTGCAGCTTGCAACAGAACTCCAGTCGAGGCTTGTGTGCTGTTCTCACCGCAAGAGCTGTAACGTGTTGCCACTGCTTAATCCAACATTACTTCCCACAAAGGGCAAGTGATAAGCAGGAAAAAAAAAACCCAACCCTGCAGTAGCAGCCTCTGATTTTCTCTCCCCCACTGGGGAAGGGATGTGGAAGAGCACTTGTGTCCATGGAAATACGGTGGTTGATTTTCTACGCCGCGTGAGCATAGCTGCACTTGAGGCTTACCTTGAAACTCTGTGTGCATTCATTGATAACCCCATTATGAAATTCAAGAGACCTAATGCAATTGTGTCTAGGAAGATTTACTTGTTAAAAGGAAAACAACTTTCACATAAATAATTTACTACAACAGAAAAATAATCCTCTGTGCTATCATCCTTGCATTGAAACTAATCGAAGGAAGTTATTTTTAAATTGCTTGGAAGTGTACTGCTCTCGTTTCATTGTCAATAAATACGCTCCATTTCAGCACAGCGCTTCACTAAATGCATCTGAATTTTCAAGGGGAAGAGGAATTGATCAGAATTTTTTAAAAAATGCAGAAAGAAAAAAAGTTCCTACAGGAAATTTGTACACTGGAAAATTCACAACTCTTTTAATAACCTGAAAATGGGGCTTGGTTCCTGTATTGATTCAGGTCTGGCATCTGATTCGCCACTGAAGTTTTGTCATTGACCTCAGTGGGAACAGATCATCTGCTGGAATGGATTTGTCTAAATCCTGAAAAACACAATGGAATTCAACCTCGATAAGCAATACTAGGTTATAACAGATGTATGAAAGGCTTTGTTTGACTTCTTGATCTGACCACAACAGAAAGAAATAGTAACACTTACTAAGGGTTTTTTTATTTCTCTCTTCTTTTCTTTCTTTTTTTTTTTTTTAACTTTTCACCCATTTTACCGGATCTACCAGCAGGAGCTACAAGGACTGCGAACAACACTTGCATTTTTAAATATTCCTTTCCCTTGTATGTATGTCAAATGAAGTAAGCGTACCTGCACTAAGTTAATCTCAGCAATATTTTCTAGGCAACTACTGTGTCTGTCCAGAATAATTCTCTTCCCGATTTTCCTTCCTGTCCCACTTCCCGGTCCTTACACTGGTTCTCTGCAAAGATACGTTTTCCCCTATGGAAGCTGCAGCTGCTTGAAAACAAGGCAAAATCAGATTTTAGAAATGCACGTGGGAGCAGTTCTGAGCTTGGGAGGTTGGCAGGGTGTTGGGCCACACATCAAGCTCCACCAAACTCCCTGTGTCAAATCCCGTCTGGGCCACTCGGCAACCCCTGTCCTGCCTCGGCCTTTGATTTGGTCAGTGGGGTTTGGGTTGAGACAAGCAGGGATTTGGTTTGTGCTTCCACTGAACAGCCTTCGAGTTCAGGGGCCAGAATTATAAGCTGAGTATCCATAGTGACACTAAGATGAAATCTATACACATGTGTTCTTAAAATTAAAAGCTAGAATAATCAGGTTTTGTTTAAATAAAAGTTCTGGGTAGACAAATGGCCTTTCTGTACATGGAGGAGTCTTTATTGTTTTTCTCTGGTGGTTTTTAATAAAAGCTGCAAAGTGAACAGTCTTGGTTTCCAAAAGCTGACACTTTTCATTAGAAAATATATAAAGTCATGGAGAATTTGTGGGTGTGTATTTTGATTGAAAAGTCTCTTTTTAATGACAACAGTTTGCTTTATTGGAAAATGCTCCCAGAAAATGCTTACCATTAACCTGAAATCTCTCTGAAAGACTGATTTGATTTTATTTAGGAGGTGTTTAGTTCTGAGGATTCAGCAATAAGTGCTTGTCCTAGCATAAACATTTTTGGGAGATTCATGCATATTCAGTGGCAGTAAAAGGGCACTAAACACAGGTTTGTGTAAGGACTGCAAGATATTAGATGTATCAGCATAAGAAGCATCCTTGCCTCTTACTTCTATTCTCTCCTACTCTTTATGTAACCCCTCCAGGAGGTCTTTTATACAGCTGTGTTCTCCCTAAGCATAGTTTAACCATCATGGGATATACTTGAATGGGTATAACTGTTAAATATAGACAGACTAATTCAGTTTTAGTCAAAGTCCCAGAAACGCATCAGAGAAATCATGTCATCTCTTGTGCTCCCTGAATGTCACTACTTCAGAGGAAGTCACCTTCAAGAAGACGTCATCTCAGTGTCTCTTATTGTCCCATGGTGTCACGGCTTGGATCTCCACGCTGTTAAAAACCAACCTGTTAATTTCCATGCACAATCTAATAAATGCAAAGGAGTCAGTGTGGAACAGTCTCATTCACAGCTGGTTATTTTGTGTTTCTGTAATTAGCGTAGCACATGCAATTAGAGCTGTCGATAGTCTTCGGCTGAACCTACCTAACAACTCGCTTGCTCTGACAGAGCAAGATCCTGCTCCATCTTCCCCCAGCTCATCTCTCCCTCTGCCTCCTGCCCTACCACAAGTTCTTCCCTTTCCTTCTAACACACACCTCATGCTCAGTAGCTCCAGTGCTGAGCCAGTTCAACTCACTAACTTGGAAAAAAGCTACCTGTTTTCTTTGCTAGGTTATTTTTCTGCCAATGATGTAGTGCATCGAATTGGCTCGACACTGTGTACTGTGAATGCCAGAAGTGGCACAAGGGGAAGGGTAGTATGTAGTCAGCATTGGGGTGAGCTGCAGCAAGGACAGAGGTTGGACTCCCTGTTTTGGGTCAGAAAGCCACTAGAGTGGGTAAAACTGTAGGTGTGATTTCCCCTCTCTTGACAAGTAACCCCACTGTCCTCAGTAGGAGCGTTCCCAGGAGCAAACAGGGCAGCATGAGCTCTGGAGCTGATGCTGTCTGCTTTGCTTGGACTGTGTCTCAGGGCTGACAGACTGCTCTCTAAGAAGGCGTGGTGTCTGACTGAAGCTTTTTCTGGTGTTGGGCATTGGCAAGGTCTTTCTGTTGATGTGGACTCTCCTGTGTGAACTCAAGCTAAAGCCTTTCTATCAGTGAGGCCCATAATTTGGGCTTCTCTATTTGCCTGTCTATTTTCATGCAAAGTGTTGAAACATAATTACTTTTGAGCCTGTTATTGATCAAACTTGGTTGAAATCAGCCAAGGGTCTTAGAAGTTATTACAGAAAGGATAAAGAAGGACCCACATGGACGCACAAGCAACATGACAGCAATGAGCTTCATTTCCTTAGGAAGCCAGGCAAAAAATTACTCTTCCGCAGGGTCTAATTTTGTATGGACAGAGATACCAGAACACTCATGCATAAAAATTATTAATAACACCGAGGCTTTGCTGATGGGCGGAAGAAATTCCAGCATGCTGTTCCAGACCGTTCCCCCTCAAAGTTATCCCTTCTCCTCAGCATGCATGAGGACAGCATTATTAGTATGTGCATGAGCTGTCAGGTCAAACCATCTGGTGTAAGGCAACCAGTTTGTCTTCCGCAGCTGCCGCAGTCTGTTTCTAAAACTGTCTTAACAACCCCATGAAGAATCAGCCCAGTGTACAGCTGATCTTCCCATGCCAGAAACATACTGTAATGCAAGCCAGGGGTCCTAGCACTGTGCAGGACTGCAGGGCTTTCCTCTCCATAGGTACCTTTGACCTATGCTTTCTGCAAAACATGGCCCTTGCGTCAAACACAGTTTGCTGTAGAAATTCTACTGAAATCAAAATACGTTGGATGTTCAAAAAATTCATGACCTTGTAGCATTTTGAGTTATTTTTTACTTAATCTGTGTAGGTGTGAATCTAGTGATGACAACACTGGCTGCTGATGGCTCCTGACCACCCCATCGCACGCTGGCAGCCGTGGATAACGCTCACACCTTTGTTCAGGCTGTACACAATAGGATGCATTGTGGCTGTTGGTGTCGGAGCCTCTTCCCAGCTACTGCAGAGTTCTCTGGCTCTCTTACAAGCAAATTTGATTTTTCAGAGCACCCAGGTCCAGGCATGTTCCCAGTTTTTCAGGGCAGGCTCTCATTTCATGGACAAGCAGTAGGACTGCACCACAGGCTTGCAGAAGCTGCCTGCAGGGCTGGTCCAGTTACATCCATGAACCCCTCCATTCGCCTGGGCCTTGCCCACGTCTAATGCTCTGTCCATCACATAAAAAGTGGGTTTTTTACATTTTTCACTTCTTGGCAGACTCAAGCCCTTCACTGTCTCCTTTTCAGTAACATACTGAGCTGTCGCTGGTGTCCTCAAGTCAGCAAATGACACATCTCCTACAGTAAACAGAAGAACAAGGGAATATCTACCTTCAGGACGATAACTAGGTGCAGGGAGAATTTGCAGTATTATTGCTGCATCAGTGCACTCCCTCTTGTCTAGGAGAATTACTCTCTGTGGCTGAGAGGTAATTTAACTCTCGGGCTCATTCACCTCTTGGCCTCTGTGTTGCTGCTCTGAATATAATGGCCATGGGCGCGGGAGGGAACGGGGTATGATAGGAGCGCATCGCATTAGGAGCAAGGATGGAGACCCCAAAGCACTTCATACTGCCAGGGTGACATCCAGAGTGACTTTTTGTCCACTACTGGCCTGCCTGAATTAGAATTGGCAGGGAAGGGGTGAAAGGACATGGATCCTGTTCCCAGTCCTCTGAGCCATCCAGTCCCTTGAAGAGTATTTTGAAATGCAAAGTGCAGTTCTTTCATCTTTGCTGTAGCAGCATTATTTAAAACACAAATGTAGCTAAATTATTCAAATACACAAGTTAAAGATATGTTTGAAGTCCTAGCCTTCCACAGCCCGACTCCCGAATTACTGAAAAACATCAGCCTAGTTAAATACTGCTGGTGTACTTAAATGGTGTACCCATGGTCTGAGTGCTGTGCTGCTCTGACCATTGCTGCCAGTTTCTCCATTATTCTAGCCAAGGAGTTGATATAAAGGGTTGCTTTAAGGCTTGTTTAAAATTCAGCTTTGAATTTTTCATAATAACCAGTGTTTGTAGCTTTATCTGAATTTTTTTTACCTGTCTTGGAGTTTTCAAGGAACAGTGGATTCAGATTCACACTGTTATTGATGTCAGTGGGTAAGAGCTGGATGTTTCCTTAGAGCATCTCATCTAGTCACACTGCACCCTTCAAAGATGGGTAAGTGAGCCCTGCAGAGAGCTCCTGCCCATGCTCCAGCCCTCCCCGCGGTCCTTCTGCTGCGGAGGAAGGTCACAAAGCTGCACATCCAAACTGTGACATGCCCGAATATACCCACAAAGAGCCCAAAGAGCAGCATGATATTTGTGGACAAGTCACAGATACGATGGAATTGGACTAGACTTGGACAGTGATCATTTAAAGTGCTAAAAAAAAAACCCCAAAACCCTCAGTTTGGGCACCCAGGTTTAGCAATTCTGACCGCAATCCCTCTGGTCCTCTGTTTCCATCTGTAAAATGGGAATAATGATATAATCTGTTTTTTTCAGATGTGGCAAAGACAAATCCATAGATATTTTTTAAAGCACTGAGGTATGGGGATGAAGGCTATATAAAAGCACCCACAAAGAAACAAATGTCTTCAGTTCAGATTTTGAACAATGTATGGTAAATAACGCTTGGGGATTAAGATGTAAAAGATAGCAAATTTGTAATAAGTATTTATTTTGCTCAATGAATAAGGCAAGAATCCTGTGGAGAAAACCCTGCAGGACTAAGTAATCAAAAAGCCCTTTATATATAGGCCTAAGTGTTCATTTACAGTTGCATAGGCAGCTTTTATCCAAAATTTAAGTGTTTGACTTTGTTACCTCAGCATTCCTGCAACTGTAGTTTTCTGAATGGAATATATATGTACCCTCCCTTTAACTGCTGCTTTCTCATAGTTTATTTAAGAAAACATTTGAATTGCTTTAGATGTCTTGTGAAGTTAATTAAATAAAATTAGGGATAATTAAGTGTCACAAAACATGATATAAACTTGTTGATGTCAAGGGGGATGTTTAAAAATGATGACAATGACAGGTAGATTTGACATATGCCAGTATTTTTTCCATAAGTTTATGTACTAGATAACCACATTTGTTTTCTTTTCCAAGCTTCCCTGTCCATATAATCCAGGTTTATCTTATTTTGTAGCTTGATTACATTAAATCCATTGTTATTTTTTAAAGTAAATATTATCTTCTAATCATGTATCTCAAAATGCCTCAGTCAAACACCCTTTTATATTAACATTTTTAACAATATAAATGATTGGGTTGGGTTAATTAAAATACATCATTAAGACTGTATTTTTCCTATATTAAAAAATTGATTGCATTTTACATCTTCCTTGTTTTTTGTTAGAGCAGCTCCAGCTCCACTACAAGTTGCTGTATACCAGCCTGTTGTCTACGTCTCCACACATTGACCTTTGTTGTAAGATCTGCTATAGACATCACAAACTCTCACATCAATTTACTACAATTGGATGTGGCATCTTCCAGCTAATTTGATTTAGGAAGAAATGCACCTGGCTCTGTTTTTCCCTATAGAATGTTGAGGGAGTTCAGAGTCCTCCCAGATGCCATCTATCTGAGTAGCCCATGTGTTTTTCAAGGTCTAAGCAGTTTGTCTTCATCTTCCAAAACGTAAGCCATTACAATAGGAGAGTAGCTAAATTACATAATGTAAAAATAAATTTGATTTTAGGTGCAAAATGTGTACATATGTGAATGTATGTATGTATGCATGTGTATATATGTATAATGTATGTATGTGTTTTATATTATATATTCAAAAATATAATATATAATATGTGTATATATACATATTCATATATACACATAATACATGCATATAAAATGAAAACATGTTCCTATGCCGCAACATTATTTAATATTCTGACTTTTTAACAAATTTACTTTTTTTTGTTTTTTTTTAATGTTACGCTGTTATGGGGACTCTTTGCAAGAAGAAAAAACATTTCAGGTCTTGTGAAACTTTCCAGGCACTGATTTAGATCACGTGGATCAAGCAGGTTATGAAGATCAATCCTGTTCCAGCAGCAGGAACATAGAGAGAATGAACCACAGACTTCTGTTTTCTGTTTCATCCCATAGGTCCAAAAGTAAAACCATGATTTAAAGCATATAAATGAGCTTTCTTTACCGTATAAGAATCTTGAGCAATCAAACAAAGTAAATCTCTGGATATAGAGTTGCAAATGGCCATGGAGATTGAAATGAGTCTGGACAGTTCAATGGAGGAGGTTGGTGTGGTCCTACCGGAGCAGGAACTGCTGAACTGAGCAGAGCTAGCAGACGATGGTCCTGCAGTATTCAGCAACATTCTAGATGTTTTCACCGGTTGGTTTTTTGGCATGGTTTTTTGGTGGGTGGGTGAGGGGAAAGTGTTGTTTATTGAAATATTATTTTCATGACTAGCTACTTGAGTTGGTAAAATATATATAATAGTGTAAACTCAACGTGTTCCACTTTATTGCAAATGGAAAGCGTAATTAAATTAATTTGAAATTATTTGAAAACTTCTCATTTTGGATCTTCAGAACTACAACGGTTGTGTTTACCTGACAACTGGCTGCCGGTATTTGGAGGAACAACCCAGCGCTGGACACCAGATTCAGTGTCCTCCAGGAATCCATAAGCTTTCCCTGATGCCAGCTGGGGCCTGATCCTTGCATGCAGATTAAAAGTCATTCTTGATGGAGTCAGTGGGTGCTGGGTTTGTGCTTCAAAGCAGGGTAGGGCAAGGGAGCAAATTATGGCTTTTGGAGGGATTTGAAGTGTGGGGGTAAAATCAGCCCCAGGTAAAATCGTGAGTAACACAAAAAGACAGCTGTTAAAAGCATGAATGTCTGCTCTTAACAACTACAGTAGATATATTCAGTGTGAAACATGGCTTCGGAAACAGAAAATGAATTATTAAAGTGATTGTGCTGGCAATAATTTGCAAATCTTAAAGCAAAAAATTAAGCAGCTGTATGCTACAATTTATTTTGGTACTTCAATTGCAAAAACTATAAATGTCTCTGTAGAAGTAAAAAGAAATGATTTGTTAAAGGTGAAGTTGGAGAACTGGACTATTGTGAAATACTTTGACTTCTCTATCTGCTCTTTCTTTTCCTGTCTACAGATTCATGAGTACAGACCACATCTCCAGATGAACTCTGTATTTCACAATGTTTCCAGTTTTGATAAAATAACTAAATTACGTGAAATGGATAAAGGAGTACTGTTTACAGACTTTGAATCCACTTTTGTTATGCCTTTACAACAAAATCCTTAAACAATTTCTGGAAGTGTTTAGAGCAGTTGCATTTTCAAATCATTCAGGCCCCCAGGAAGTAAAAAAAAAATTGGGTTTTGTTTAGAAAACCAGATTGCAATGAAGTATAGATTTAGAATACAGCCATCATTTACTTTATAAATATATTTATTTCTTTTCTCACGGAATAATCTTTGGCAATGGTTCTTCTTTTCAAACCATTTGTCTGTAATTTCCATTTACTGCAGTGACACCTAATGGTAGGAGAAGAAGAATTGATCTCCAGCTGCCTTGTTTGCTGTTGAACAAAGCAGGGGGGTTGCATTTTAAGCTGGTGGGGAATGTGTGGATTCTTTCCTCTCTCCTCAAAGAGCAAACAGACTCTGCTGTGATCTGGAAAGCATTCAGCTGCAGGAACAAAAGCACCTAAACCAAAACTATGGCCCTTAAAAAGCCAAAGATATAGCCTTGCAATTTTTTATAAGCTTGTAAGTGCTGAACTTCCATTACGAGTAAGGAGAGACAGCTAGGGCTGATTATTAAAATGACTAATAACAAAATGATACATAATAGTGCTTTGCGGCATATGGTCATGACTATACATCTGGAAGTTTCAGGCTCAAGGGGGCTAATGTTTGTGATGGATATTTTAAATTCATCTGTGCTAAAAGCTGCCAGAAAGTGAGTTATTCAGGTCAGAATAAAAGTTGGCAAGATATATGCCAAAGATGTTCAGAATTTACTTCTGTATAACAAGCTTATAAAATACCTTTTTATGCAGCTAAGACCAGCTGGACGAAAGTTAATCAGCCAAATGCAATTATAGGAGGTGTAAGTCTTATTAATATATTAGGAATTCTCAGGGTACTACTGGACCATTCCAGATGTGCTGCTGCATAATGAGTACAGCGTAACCTTGATCAAGAAGCCAATCTGCCCGGTCTCCTCATCTCTTCTAATAATCTATATAATATTTACTTGCGCTGGCTCAGAAGGGACTAATAGAAGTAATAGGTTCTCATTCAAATGTAGACTTCATTTTCTAATAAAAGCAGCTTGGTATAAGCCTGAAAGGACAAAATTTCACTTCATCCTTAGTAGAAAATGACATTTCTTCAAACATGCAGCTAACCAAAGGCAGGCCTTATTTAATATTCTGGCTAGGACAGGGGTGTTTTGATGCTGTAAAAGCCAGACGAAATGATCAGGTTTTGTGTTGGACTAGTGACAGATATTTTTTACCAAGCTACTGGGCAGCCAGCTTTGGGGAGGGGAGTCTTCCACACTGCTCCAAAGTGAGATGGCAACCAGGCAGGCTGGGAGGGAAGAGCAGATTGCAAATCCTTGGAGAAAATTTGGGACTCGTGAAGACAATGGGAGGTTTGTCTGTTGGGGTTTTGTTTTCTCATACTGCAGCAGGATTCTGCCCTGTTGGTTCTGAGGGAGCTTGAGGAAAAGCTACCAGCTGTGCCTTGCTAAGCCACTTCTTCCTCTGGACAGATAAAAGAAACAGAACAGGAGGCTTGAATCAGACCTGCCTACTCAAGCTACCCACAAAAAATGTCCCTACTCTGTTTTCACCTTCTGTTTATTAACACGACACTCATACATCAACTTTCTTACCTGCAAATGTATTAACTGGGTAGCCATGAGGACCAACCTTTACCCTCAGACATTTGCACAACTCGCTGGCCATCAGTAATTATTTCCCATTACAAGGGCTGCCAGCAGCCTCCACGCTACGCTGTTGTTCTGGTGGTATTCTGGCATCTAAAAAGACCACAACAAATCTACGTGTCTTCCCCATTTGTACTGACATTCCCCAAAGGAGGCATGGTTCGTCTTAGGGACCTATTGTTCTCTTTGTACATACAGTCAACTCCCATTAATCTCATTAATGAGACCTACATTCCCAAACTGGAAGGAAAAAATTCAGCTGGTAGGAAACAAAGATTTCCTGGGGAGGCAAGAAGGGAGCTGAGGAGACTGTAGGCCCTGTGTCCCTCTGCTCCCCTCCCCGCTGTACCCCAGAAATGCCCAGGGGAGCACCCATGGGAGCAGCTGTGCAGCAGAGCGGGGCCACCCACCCATCCCCTTCAGCTCAGCCCGTGACTGATTGCACACGTAGGAGGGAAGGGAAGGAAGGGGGAGGAACGGGAAAGAAAAACGGGTGCGGTATCTCTGTTGGCCCTTCCAGATCAATGTCTGGCAACATTCAGTAGGTGTTTCTTGTGGTCCTCGGAAAACACGCAGGGAGGAAGAAGGGATGTGGTGCATTCACTTGTGTGTGCAGCATTTTCATCTCAGGAGAGGAAACATAAGCAGCCATTTAACCTTTTATATTTTTTAACAAATTTCACTGAATCAAGTCTGGAAACACTGTTGCAGGCTTAAAATAACCCTCATTTAGCTAAACTGCTTGGGAACAAAACTTAATGAACGGTCTCTGCTGGAAGAAATAGGTTCTTGCAGGAAATGGTGCAGCCCAGACTGAGTAATTACTGTGTCTCCCTGAAGCATGCTTTTCCCACCTTCTTGGTGCCATCTGCACAAGGCACCTGCCCCCAGCTCCTGTCTGGAGGTAAGGTACCCCTTACCTCTCCCGTCCCCAACAGCAAGCAGAGCCACAAGCCCAAAAAAGTGACACATACTTCCCTGTCCTAAGGATCAGGCAACTATCTCTGGGGCATCAGGGTGCTAGAAGATAGCCCTGAGTTAGCACTCCATGCCTGCTGTTAATTTTATCTGCGTGATTAATGGTAAGAAATGCCATCGTGTATGTCTAAAACCCAGAAAGTTATCTGAGACCTGTGGTGTCAGAAGCATCCACTACTAAGCCTGCAAGGCTTACAAATGAGAGAGAAGCCAGCTGGAATCAGGATGAGATCCAGGTGTAAGCGCAGTAAGCTCTCACTCCGGGCAGGGGTCTGAGGGGTCTTGCAAAGCCCCAGCCCCAGGTGAGGAGCCTGGAGCCGTGGCTGTGGCTGACCCACACCACCCACGTGCAAGTGTAGGGCAGCCCGTGCTTCTGGGCAGAGGGGGGTCCTGCGCAAAGCAGGCTCCTCAGCCAGGTGAGGACATGAGAGATGGGGCTGGGGGATGGCCATGTTTCTTGTACCCCACGCACCGCAGTGCTCCCCCCGCCCCAGCTCTGGCTGGATGCTGATGCTCAGGGTTGGGAACAGGGTGGGTGCAAAGGCAAGCGGAGAGCAGGGATGGATGTGGGGAGAGGGGGGTGTGGGAGTACGCTCAGCCTTGGTGCTCTGAGTCACCCAAGAAGGCTGGTGCCAAGGAGCTGCTCTGCTGCAACTGAAAAATCGAATTTTGCTCACTGGGAATACTTGAGTCAGCCCTGGTTCTGCTACTGTGTGCAAAAAAAAAAAAAAAAAAAAGAGAATTGCCCAGATTATGTGGCATTATTGCCTTTACTATCTACGTCAAATGAGTCCGACGTTTTTCAGACTTTGTGGCCTGATGATAGGATATTCAAATGTCTGTGTCCTGCATTGGAGATTGAATTGAACCACCTAACAGCCATCAAGCATGTTGTGAGATGTGGCCGTAGCCCCCCGATGCATGGCAGGCCCGCCTGGGCAGAGAGGCAGAGGAACCAGAGGAAGCCCACCCGGGCAGGCGGCACTGAGGCGGTCAGCAGTACACGTCAGCTATTGGACTTAAACATGCATTGAAAGGTAAGGGTGTTCTTGAGGGATTCATTGAACAGAGGTTGCCTTAATCATATGCTTTGTTCAATCCTTCGGCAGAATATCTTCCTAGGCAGTAAAGGGCCATCTGAAACCTGTAGCTACAGGCATAACACAGTGTTCAAAGCCACAGCTACTGTACTCCTGTGCCAGGTGTTTGGCTGGCTGATGCTGGCCCGCCAGCCTTGAATGGCCGCTTACGGGTGAAATGCATGGAGCGATGCTGCTCCTGCCAAACTCCCTCAGCCTCCACCCATCAACAGGATCATTTCCCTGTTGCGCATCAATCGTGTATCCAAACTATACAATATACTTATTGCTGCCCAGAACAGTTCATCTGTGCTTTTTGCAGAAGCATTGTAAATTCAGCCAGTAGCAAATGTTTAATTTTACCAGTCCTCCAGGTTATACAGAATTCCCCCAGTATGAGGCTTTGGAGCCTTTGTGGATATTTTCTTAGGCAAGCATTTAAAAAACATGGATGCCCAAAGTCTGAAATAAAAGATCAGCATACAGTGATACAACCTAACATTAAAGAAAGTCCTTTTGGCCATTGGAAGAATGCGTTTCTCCTGACTATGCCTAGACTGAACTGCCTTTGCATGCTGTTGGGACATAACTGGAGCCTGCACCCCTGCTCCCCTGCTCCTGAATCCAGGTCTGTAGCTGTCAGCTGTACATGTATTGCCTTTCCTGTTAGCCGCTGCCCCGTGGAAATGCTTTGAAGCCTTTCTAGTCACTTTTTTCTTCAGCAGGCTTACCATGTTTCGTGAACACATGGCAATTAAACCAAAATGCATTAGAACAAAAATTGTTTGAAATTTCCTGCTAATACCCCATCTCAGTGAATGTGCAGAGCACAGAGGTTGCCAACGAGGTGACGGCTTGTGCAGACCCTGTGGGGTTCGATCGACACCCTTAGTGCTGGGGATATACCGTGTGGCTGGGGGGTAAGGCACTGAGAGGTGCTTTAGAATCCTGGGTGCTGGAAGACTTAATATTCTGTGCTGGGTGAAGGGTACAGTTACCTCACTACTATTTCAGTGTTTATGTGAAGGAAATCAAGGGGGAAGGCCACTACCTTAGCGCTGTGTTAAATGTGTTCATCCAATAGTGTGTGCTGCCATTATGGAGAAGAAGGGAGATCCAGAACTGCAAAGTTGGGCTTTATGTCTGGAAAATCAGATGCTCTTCCCTGTGCAAAATTTAACTGGAAATCTAATTAGTAAAGATTTTTGTCTTTTTTTTTTGGTGAGATGTCCTTATCTCAATTTCCAGTAAGGTAACAGATACTAAGACATAAGCCTTCCCATGATGTTAGGTCTGTTTTGCTTCCAGCCACTGAGAAAACCCAGAAGACTACATATTAAAAAAAAAAAAAAAATGCAACCAAACAATTTAAAACTTTCCATAAGAGTTTACCCTGAGTTTGATTCTAGAAATGTGCACAAGTTGGGTTTAGTTCAAGTTTCGTTGTTGCAAAATCACATCCAACCGAAATGCTTCTGAGGGACAGGCACAAATTTTGATGTTACTTTGATTTCAGTGTGATTTCGTACCCTTTTAGTTTCAGAAAGCGGGGAATCAGCTGCACAGCACAGTGAAGCACTGTAATGTTAAACATAAAGTCATTTACAAATTAGGATGACTCACAAGCTGCAAAGTGGTTAAAGCTGGGCTAATTGTTGGGCCAAGACCTGCTGGGAGGAGAAAGAGAAGGAAATTTAGGAAATCATTCATGGCTCCTTCATTTCCAAGCTGCTCTGGCACTGGGAAAGCTAAAGTGGTTCCAGAGCTGTTTTAACGACCCAGCCCCGCTGCAGGGCCCAGCTCCGGAGGAGAGGGGAGCCGAATCCCGGGCATCAGCTGGTCTCTCTCTGGTGCCCTGTGCCTCGGGCACCAGCTGGCTGAGGGTCCGTTTCTAACCTCGGAGGGAAATCAGCCTGACATGGTGAAAACCCAAGCTGCCCCGAAAGACCTGGTTTCTATCCCTTTTATATATACTCCATATTTAATCCTGGAGGAAAAGAAATGTTTGTCCATGTCTCATTCCTCAGAAATCCTTTGGTCTCCTCAAGCGATGTTGTCTGTTACGGGGGGAGCAGCTGTGTGATTGGCAATGCACAGTCTGATGTGGGAGGGTTGGTAATACTTTTTGGAAAGCAGTGCTTCCACATTGGCAAATGATCTCCAAATAGAATCCCACATCTTTTTTCTCCATATTTTGAAAAAACTCTCTCTAGGTTTAAAAAAATAACCCTAACTTTTGAAATTGCAAGCAACATTTCTTCTTTCCAGAGCTCTGACTTTATCACAGAAAATCCTCTCTCTTGCCCAAGTGTGATATGTATTATTCTTGGAGTCCTGGTTTTATTTAAACACAGGATTAAAAAAAAAAATCCCATTAATTAAATTACTTATTCATCACATATCATAAAGGACAATGCCTTCAGATGAAAAGATTTTCTTTCTTTTGACAATAACAGTAGTAAAAAGCTGCTACCTTGTATCTTTGGAAAGTGTACTTTTGGTCACACTTTTCTAACTAGACTTTTTGGAAATAGACATTATGTTGCAGATCTGTGCTGGAATGGATTTGGTTCCTTTCAGTAAAAACGCCTGCTACAATTACAACCAATTCCCCAAAAAGCTCTTAAAAAACACCTCTATTGAGCTCTTCCACTGGCTACTGCTTTTTTTTTCCCTAGGAGCCAACTCTTTCTGGGTTCCTGGCTCTTTCTTGTAGGTTTGTGTTTGGGAGCCCCCACAGAAAGCCCTGCCCTGGCACAGGCTATCTCTCTTTCTAAGGTCGCTCGGTATCGGGAACTGGCAAATTGCTTTATATCATTTCTTAGGTCACTGTTCTTCATGGCCCAATAAGTCAAAGCCAGGTTGTGATCAGCTTTACCTGTAATTTGACCACAAGCTGTTATACATCTTTTTCTTTCCTCCTTTCCTCCACTTTTTTTTTTTTTTTGGATTTACTATTAGTTAAGAAAATGAAGGAAACTTCATTCAAGAAGCTAGAAGTCTTCCCCCCCCCCCAAAAAAAAAGGCAAGAACAATGCTTCTACTTTGGAAAATGGAAAGAAGACCTTTATGGTCCTATTTCTGTTATCAAGCAAAAAATGCAAAGCAGCTGGAGAGTGACCTGAATCTGGACACTGGGAAAAAGGGCAGAGGGGGAAGGGCAGGGAGGGGCAGCAGAAAGGGGAGGCAGGAATGTCCCTTACCAGCAGCAGGGCATGGATCAAACCTGTAACGCTTGATGGTGATTGAAATTGTGCACAACTTGAAAACCATAAACAGCCTGTTAATACTTATAAATTATCTTATAATTAACTGAACACAGTCATGACTACTCTTCTTAGTTAAATATACTTACTAGAATATTCTTTTGCATTATAGAAATGGTTTCATTTGGTGCGGTTCTAAACAATAATGTATATTCCCATCAGTATTTCAAATGAAGCACAAATTATGCTGCAAATACACTATTTGTCACATATTTAAGGCTACGAAGTCAGTATTACTTCTGAATACTTGTTTCAAGGAAAACAGGGACTTTTTCATCCACTGCAAAGCAAGAAACACTGTCTACGGCATAAGGCTCACATGTACAATGTGTGTAAGAAAGACATAAATAACAATAACACACCAAAAGTTGGATGGAGAGCCTGTCACGGGGTGTCTGAAATAAGTGAGTCCTGATGGTGCCTCATGTGGTCTCTGCATCAGGTGCAGACCTCTGAGAGCTGCCTCGCACATTCTTCGCAGCCCTGAACCAGCCGTACAATGCCAGAGCCCGAGGTTGTTAAGTTCAGTAAGAGCAGGAATGAGCTATTGATGCTGCTTGAAACAAGGGAAAACAATAGGTCTTTAAGACAGCTCCCATTGCTGAATGTAAATTGTTTTTTAATAAAATGTAGACAAAACCAGATGATGTCAGAAGAATTCCTCCCCTGTGCCACCCTGGAGATTGTTCAGGAAACCGCAAGAAACACATGCATTTTGGGGAGCCTTTCTGGGTTTCTCATGCCCATTGCAGCTGTACACTGGAGTCTGTAGGCCCTTTCTTGCATACCCAAATCCTTATTTGCAGACAGCTACCACCACAAAAATGCAATGTATTAGGTCTGTGGGGTGGGACTCATAGGCAGCGAGTACGTGGCTATTTTCTTTCTACCTTTAACTGCGCCTTGCGGGACGTTCCACATTTCATTTGCTGTGTTTAATTTTTCCCTCCCTCTCATGAGCATTTGTTTTCCCCAGATCTTGTTGGTTGTGAGTCCTTTCTTAGATTAACAGAAATCACACAACAAATACAGACCCAGCTGTGCATTAATGTGTATATATGCACACAAAATAATCGCATGTGTGTGCTCATATATATTTATACATATGACTCCATATATACATGTAGAGGGTGTTGATGGCTGTATGTGTACACATATAGTCATTTTTTGGAGCGAGATGCCTTGTGTTGGTAAATTGTGTTAATGAGAAACAAATCTTCAAGCTTATAAATAATGGCCTTTTAAGACAACCTATATGTTAGCAGTTCATGTTTGATCATTTTCTTGAACATTATCCCCCAGCAGTTACAGTCATCTGATTTCATGTGTTGTACCTGTATTAAAAATAACACAGTTCCCTGTAATTCCTTCTGTATTTTCTTCAAACACAAGGGACAAAGCACATTCCCTAATATATTTTATGGGCACACTCTCTTTGTAATATTTTCTTTGCAAAGGTCCTGCTCATATTTGTATCTTATTACTTTTCTTATACTGGATTTATTGATAGTTTCTAACAAAAATATGATTTCAGTATATTTACGGAACAAAACTCAATATAACAGCCCCCAATTCAATTTTTTTCATCAAAATGGAGAACAATAAAGAATCTAAAGTCTTCAGTTCAGACACATAGCATCAAAACCCCCTATATTGTTAAAAGAAATAACTCAATAACAGGGAAGTGATAGATATTACTTAAAGAACAGCATTAGCTTTGTTTACCTTATCTGTGTTTCTAATAATCCAGAGTACAACTTGGAGAGTTACACATGTTTTGCTCCTGAAACATGTATAAATTCAGCCATATTCTGTAAATAGGGAAAAATAATGCCTATACATTAAGAAGTATTTATTGCATATTGTTACTGCTAGTAATAATGTTATATCCATTTAGATGCATTTCACATGAAAGGGGTTTTTTGTTGCTGTTCTGCCACACTTCTTTCATAAATGCGTTTCGTTTATGGGTTTGAATTTTTTTGCTAAAAGTTCATATTCTGCATTTCTAATGGATTACTTTCAGAGGAAGACTGTGGAGCTAGTTCAGGGGGGTGTGTTTTGTTTGTTTTTCTATTGACCACTAGCTAAAGATTTGATTAATAACTTTGGCTAACAATAGATTTTTAGTTAAATAGATGGATGAATTCATTATTTACCTGTTCTTATTCTCATGTGCCTTGCCCAGTGATGATTATAGCTGTTTTAGAAATGATCCTTATTTATGGTATGTTGCATCATCCAGAGATGTAGTAATGATTTTAGATTTTCCACCTAAATTACAGGGCACTTTCCACTGAAAATGGTAAACAATATTACAAACTTAAAAAAAAGGAGTAATCTGATTTCAGGGAAGAGGGAACCCAGTGAAAGATGTGTGCTTTTATAAGGATGGACAATGGAAAGCAAAATAATAACTCCTAAGTTTGATTGTTCAAATATATTCTGCAATACAGAGAGCTGCATGCAGGCTGGAGCAGGCATGGGGCAGGAAGGTTAAGTAGAAGAGAAGGCACAATACTTCAGATTGGCAGTAGACTGCAGCAAGAATAATCTAATCAAAACTAAATTCAATTATCTAGTCCCAGGGCAGGCTCCTGGGACTGCTGCACTGAATGCTAGCAGAGCTCCTCCTAGACATTTTTCCCCAGTCAAACTCACATGATGAATGCAGATGAAATTTGAAATATGAAAATCTGAAATAATTTATGGAAGTTGTCAGAAATTTGGCCTGCTTGTGGTGTAATTTCCTCTGAGACGAGGCAGGCTGGCTCATTGCTTCTAGTCTCAGAGCAGTTGCTGGTCTTCCAGTGGATGGATCAACCCCTTTAAAATGCTCTTCCAGACAAATTACAGCTCATTACAGACAGCCTTGCACCATGCCATTATGTCAGAGGAAATCTTTTTTCATTTGCACAAATTTGCTTGGAATTCTCATATTTATTTGAGCATCCATTATCGAATCTGAACATTGAATTATCCACAATTATTTTCTGGGTAGGCGGATGTTTGTGTATATGGAATAGATAGTGACTGTGTAGATGTACAAATATTACAGCATCGCTGAAAATCCTGCTTATTTCAAACAACTGCATTTATGTAGAGAGTTGATATATATATATATACACACACACACACACACAAAGGTTGTTTCCTGAAGATGGTCTTTTAGGAGATGCATCTACAGAAACCAGCTCACTTCCCAGTGACTCAGAGTCTGCTCTTTGTACCTATCACAATTAGGACTTCTGTCTGTGCACATGTAATTCGTGTATGGTCTGGCCCCATGTGAGACATCTCCAGTTGTTACGTACTTTAAATTACATTCTGTAACAAACATGCTGTCTCCATCACTGCTGTGCTCACATCTAGCACACCTCCCACCTCTCCCTTGTGCTGAGAATGGGAATAAGCACTGGCTTGTAAGAAAATGGAAGGGGCAGAGATGGGACACATCCTGAAGTCCTCACTCCTTTGCTCTCAGGCAGATTTTGCTTTAGTTAGGACTATGAGCTAGATGATGTACTCAATACTTGAATTTTCTAGTTGCTTAGCCCTGTTACTAGGCTACTGATATCACAACTTTATGGTTGTTT
Source organism: Harpia harpyja (assembly GCF_026419915.1). Classification (NCBI taxonomy): domain Eukaryota; kingdom Metazoa; phylum Chordata; class Aves; order Accipitriformes; family Accipitridae; genus Harpia; species Harpia harpyja. The sequence continues at coordinate 63,295,143 of NC_068941.1, read as the reverse complement.
AACAAACATCAGAAATATTCATTGGAAGAAAGATTTTACAAGTGGTAAGTCTTGTGTGAAATTGTCCCCTTGGTTTGTCTCATCAGGGAGATCAGACTCTTAGATGCAATCATTCCTGAGGATAGGAGTTGCTATAGGGAACCAGGCCAATGCGCCATTGAGACCATTTTTGTTTTTTTGATCATCATCAATGTTAAAAATCTAAAAACCCTGGCATTGGCCCTTCTGAGAAGATCTGTCCAAAGAGGAAGAGCCTTTGAAGGATTTAATTTAAAATATGAGGAGTTTTGTCTTTGTTTTAAGAAACATTCCATTGCAAATACTCTCAGGTCTCTCTATAAAAGTTTGATCATATTCAGGTTTTTAACTGCCTTTTATATCTCTTGATATAGATATCCTTTAACTTATTTCTGATCTATTCCAGCACCGTAGCTCTCATCCTGTCATTATTTGTGTCCTGTGAACTTCTCACAGAAAGCTTGTTCCAACCTTTACAGACGAAGACCTGCAGGAGAAGAGAGGGCAGGACTGGTTTGTTCATGATGTTCACGTAAATTCTCTTTCATTATTCAGTCAGGTTATCAAGCACGGAGGAAAGGCTCATAGTGCAATTCGATCTCCCATAGTCAAACTTTTACAGACAAGTGCATTTAGGACTCTGGCATTTTTATTTTCTTGAAAGAGAATTAGGTTTGAAAACTCTTTCACAATACTGCAGCAAAGCGAGCAGAGCTCAGTTGAACAAACATGCCCACACACCCTCGCTCAGAGCCCACTCTGTTGAGCTGGCCAGTGTCTTCCTTTGAGGGTCCCTCCTTCGGTTTTGTCGGAAGCCTGCTCAGTGCTCATGGAGAAGGGGCTCCAGCATGGGCACAACTGTCTTTAGGTCCTTCCATGCCAGGTACTTGCAGCTACAGCCTTCGGGAGAGGCATGGGGGACCGCCTGACTGCTAGGGTGGACTGTGAATGGCTTCGGTGGAGCAATCCCTTTTTGCTTTTTGTTATCTATAGCATATGGAGAAGGGCATGTGTTAACCTGTTCACTCTCCTTCCCCTCAATATTGTCAATTGTTGTGGTGATGCATTATTGAAGATGTGCGTTTGTCATTTTTACCCATCCCAACCTTTGTTTTTTTCATTACTTCTCCAGAAAATAATTAGAGGAACTTTCCTTTTTATCAGGCTGAGAGGATTTTTTTCTAGTCACGGGATTTTTTTCTGGTCACAGGAGTTTTTTAAGAACTCCTCAAAGGATATCTTTCGTGACATTTGTCAAATGTGTGCTGATCAGAAAACTTTCCTATCCTGGAATATTTGATACTTTTTGTGATGTATCAAACTTCCTGCTACATACCTCTGTCTTGCTGCTTCATCAAGTCATCTGCCTGTATGAGAAGACTTCTCCCCATCTGGCTTTTCAGTCTGTATTCAGTCTCTCAGTGGAGGTCAGATATGGCTGGACTGTTTGTAGGGTGGACAGAAATACAGACTGTTCAATGATCTCAGGATAGTTACTTCTGTCTGCCTTGGGACAGAGCCCGAGGAGAAAGGGCTCCATCCCAGCTAGCAGAACCACCAGGCGCTGTAATAAACACATGAGAACAAGGCATGGTGGCATTTACAAGGATTTTATAGTCAGTGGATAGCTCTTAGTAACCTGCAGAAACTTGCAGAGATTGGGAGGGCCACCTTGGTTCCAGCAAACAGCCCCAAAAGTTCCTGGTCAGTTCAGGTAGTGGAGGAAATGCATTCATTGCAGGAGACCCTTCGAATGTCTATCTATGGCTGGGCCCAAGAGGTGTGAGTGCTTGTAAAGGGGAATTGGCAGTGTATTGGGATGATGGTGGAGCAAGAATGAACCCTGATTGATTATGAGGCTTGTGAACATTAGCCAAATGTGGTCATTTGTGCAATTAATGCAATGATGCTGAGAACAGCAATATCTAGTACTTTATTGTAATTCTGTGAACAGAATTTTGAACTAAGAAGGAGTCATTTTGCTACTATGGAAGTTATTTATGTTAAAGATACATAATGATATTAGGACTTCAAAAACTAGAGCCACAAAATCATTAAACTGAGAAAGCTTTGAGCCATTTTATATGTCTTGTATTTGCATTTTACTCATAATAAATATAAATTGCGAATATTCCCTTTAAAAAATGTCAGAAGGAAAAATAATTACCTAGGAATCACGAATCTTGTTTATTTGGATTTCTGCTTCTTTTTGTGCTACACATTTTGAAATATTAGTGAAGTCACTTCCCCGCCCCCCTCCATACCACTCGGTAGTGTTGTCAGGATGGGAAAAAAAGACCAGTCACAGAAACATGTAACTTAGTTAAGTCACCACATTCTTTCTTTCATCTGGATAACTGTTGCATGGCTGGAATAGGTTGTAGCCTCCCAGCTTCTCTTTGCTGCAGGAAACTTTGTAATAGCACTTAAATAAATAAAGAGACCGGGTAGGAGATTATTGCTTTCATTGTGCTATTGTATATGTGTATTATAGAGTCACCCCATAGATTGACACAATTAGCTGAATGCAGGACAAGACAAATGTTGTATATGACAGTGGGGTAGTATTGAAAGATGACCCCATATCTGGCGAGCTGAGAGTTATGGATCCATTGATAGCTGTTACCAGCGTTTTGAAGCGTGGCTGTTAAATTTTGCCTGCTGGCTTCTGGCTGCTGGCCTGCCTGCCTGCCTGCCTGGGCAACCGCGCAGTTGAATGGAGCTGCAGGCAGCTTCGGCACTTTGTTCTTCTGTTATAATAACTGACCACTGACAGGAGGAGCCTCTGCAAAAAAGCCAAGGGGACACAGCACCGCTAATCTTTGTTGCTCGTTTCACTGCCTGTGCTTCTGTTGTTGGAGCAATCTAAAGGGCTGAGACGCTTTCAAATGCCTGTGTATGGCAGCACCAGATGAGAAAAGAGGCTCTTTTCACAAAGAAAATATTCTAAATAAAAGCAGGAGTTCTAATCATATATTAAGCATTTCCTCCACAGAGAAAATAAGGCTAGAATAAGATACCTAACAGTGACAGCTCAGCATCTCTGAATACAAGCCATTTTCTATTTAGATGCACACATGTGCAATCAACACATGTATGCTACAGATAGCTAACTTTAAGTGTCCAGCCTGGAAGATGTTGGCAGAAGTTCCTGTCTGCCTTGTTTTGAATATCTGTAATAGATGTAAAGATTTTATATTCTTTAGTCTTTGGTGACTGCTTCACCTGTAAACAGCAAGGCCAGTATTTCCCTGTTAAAAAACAACCCCCCCAAAAACTTAAGCATTTATGTAAATGTTCCACATATTTACCAGGAGGAATATTCAGGAAACCTCTAAGGGATTTTTTGTCTGACTTCCTGAGTAAAGAAGGCTTATGAAACCTCGCTCTTTGGGTTGTATGTCACTGTGTGTACACGCGTTCGCCCAAGCGTGTCCCATAACATGGGAACCCAGAGGACAGTCTGAAACAAAACGACAGTGAAACAATGAGTGATATGTTCCTTGCAGTCTCATGAAATGGGTAAGAGTTGGATTTTTTCCCTACTAAAGAAAAAAATCATTTTTAGTTCAGCCTGTATGAAACACAGAATCCACCCAAGCAAGACCTTTCAAATACATTAATCGGAAAAAGAAATCTAGCTGCAAGCCCAAGAGAGTTGGTCACATTCTGAAAAGCTCATTGGCATAAGCCTCCACTAAAAAGAGAGAATCATCTGTTTGACTTCATATAGCAAAAGGTAGGCACATGGTTGACTTTCTCAGGGGAAGCCGTTTCTCCCGCAACTCCGAAAATGCTGGCTATTAAACATGTCTCTCACAGGATTTATCTGTGCGAGCATCGGGCCTGTTGGATTCTGACGGAGGAAATTCTACATTTGGAGGAAACTAGAAGCTTTTGTCTGACTTTTCTGAACTAACACCAGTTTACAGACGAGTGGTACTGGTTAAATAGGCGAGTATGGGCTAAATGCAGTTTGTCACTTGACCCTGCACTTCATCAGAGGAATATTCTGGCTGCACACACACAAATAACTCTGTCATATAAAGGAGTCTCTGTTGACATAAGCTGAAAAAGACCTCATATCATTGTGGAGTTTTGTTATTACTGATGAGGAAGAAAACATCTTTTGAATTAAAAGATCAAATGAGCCTACTGTTCTTCTGTTTGCATCAAATCCTTGTGGAAGGAGGAAACTTACAAACAGTTCCCACCAAATGACTGTATCAGGAAGAAGCTGGACTTTTGAATTTATATTTTCCACCTCAAAAAGAAATGGGAGCTGGCAGGCTCCAGGCCTTTCCAGTGCCTCTGACCGCTCTGCTCCCACGGATGTTGTACCTGCAGGAACGCCAGTGGCTGGTTACTGCCCCCAGCTTTCTGGGCTCTCTTAACCTCTTCTGTTCCACTTTGCACATTTGGGAGAGGAAAGAAAGCACTCAGGACAGAGACAACACGTGTGAGGCGATGTAGTTAACCAAATCATGGATTCCATGCAGGACTGGGAGTTAAAATTGTCAGGAGAGTAATCACATTACTCATAAATTCGCCTGGCTGACCCATTCCCTGGTGTTAGAGTGCCTGTGCAGGTTTTTTTTGTGGAGACCCCAGGAAAGGAGAGGTGTTACAGAGCAGGGTGGCATACTTGGATACTCCTTCTGCATGGAGCCAGCAAATGCTGGTCTTCCTGGCCAGGAAGAAGGAGGTGGTTTAGTGTTAGCAGCGATAGAGGGGAGACAGGGATTTGCTGGTAAGAAATCAGACTAGCGATCATCAGTCTGGGATTCTGATCTTTAACACAAGAGCGCCCCGGTTTCCAGGTCAAAGTACACATTGATTGTTATCTCATGGCACATCTTTTTTCCATATAAAAAGTAGATAAATTATATTTGCCTTGACATTGTTGCCAAACTGTGAAACTCTGTGTGCATTAAGATCTCTAGGAAGAAGCCAGTAACTAAATACAAAATAACAGTGTTTTTTCATGTCTTGCTCATTCATTAATACTTGTAAAATGCCTTGAGATCCTTGGATGTAGAGTAGGATAGAATATGCTGTAATGTTATTGTTAATAATAAAATCAAGATAATTCAGAGATAAAAGGAGATTGATAGATATAATAGAGTTCTTGTCTAGGAAGAGACAACCAGCAGTTTCTCTTTCCATTGTCCCAAATGTTTTTGCTTGCTTTTCACAGACAAATTACACTGTACTAATAATTTAATTTAATTCACTGATTTCTTTTGTCTTTTTTTTTCCCAAAGCACTATTGCTTTTGCAAGACAACAGTAATCATGACTCACCCTTCATACACATTTCTTAATAAAGTTGTTCTATTATTCTTTCTTAACTTCCCAGCATTCAGGAAATGTTGCATGGTATGAAGTTAGCGGAGTTATTCTATTCGAATGGGGCTTTTTTTACCTTTGCTGCTAACCACTGGTGTGAGTACTCCCACCCCAAGGCAGGGCGTGAGGAGGATGCAGTTCACATCTGTAAGGGTTGCTACTTTGGTCTCTTTAAAATCCACTCGCTCTGCGGGTGTAAATAGTTCCTTGGAAGTCAGTGGGTTTTCATAAGGTGAACAAGATTTTAGCTTTGCTGACTACAGTAAGAGTTTTATCTGATTCGGGATCGAGGTGTTGGTCCCAAAGGTGAATGATCCAAGCCAAAGTGATAAGAGATGAAGTGAAAAAATGAATAGTCATCCTTTTTCCCCCTACGACCTGTTCTCATTGCTTTATTGAATTCTACCTCTGCACAAATAAGTCAAACCACCTCTTTTCATGGTGCACTTTCAAATAGTGTAAAAGGGGAAAAAATTGTTTCTAGCATTTTGCTACACCAAAAAATCCAAGATATCGTAGAGGATTTTTTATCCAACCCAGGAACCCTAACTGCAGGGTCTCAAAATGTTCTTGTCCTTGCAATCAGACCATGTTTGATCATTAAGGGGAAAGACACAGACAAGGTTTAGAAGATCACTCCTTAAGAGGATACATTTTTTATATAGGACTCTTTCCTACCGCTGATTTTACAAAATACTTGGGCACACGGAATGGCTGTTCCCACATACATGTAATTGAGGTACCATCTTGCACATTTTAATCATTGAATTCCTTACTTCTGTGGGACTTGAATAAGTCTCTTCATTGTAGACTATTATGCTCAGTGGGCTATGTTTGCATATCAGCCTTTATAAAGTAAGAGATTTTCCATCTAACCATTATGTGGCATTAGTTTTAGTTTACCTCAAAGAAGCCATTTTAGTCCTGGGGGGGAAAAAAGGGCTTAACCTGTGGAAGGTTTACACAAATCTAACTGTGCCACCATAGCAGGACACCTGTCGCTCCTTGCAAGTCAGGATTGGGGACCCAGTTCTATGCCCTGCCTGCTGGAACGGCTTTCCACCAGCAATGCCATCCTACTGCGGCCACAATGGATGACTGCCACAACCTTCACTTTCCCTAGGGGCTGGGCTTGGCTTATATTTCTCCCAGCCAAAGAAAGAGTGGATGGCTCAGCTGAGGAGCCTTGGGGACCTCACAACCCCATGGAATATGACATCCGATTTGTAGGCCCCCTTCCAAAAAAACATTTGGGACGTTGAAGATAACGGACATTTTAACACCCTTTATTTAACTTTGCTTTTTATTACTATTGCAACATTTACAGCTGTTGGCTCACTTTTCTTCTGCCACGCGTATGCCCATGTCCCCGTGTGTGTTTTGGGGCGGGGGGTGGGTGTTGCAGGTGTTGTTGCAGGTGTTACAGGTGTAACATCAGAGAGGGATCACGTTGTGATGGGCACCATCTCCATCACCAAAGCCCCGGTCCGGAGCGCGTCGGGAAGGCTCCGCTTTTAAGGGCAGACCCGCATCCCCTCACTCGTGGGCCCATCACCATCAATCAGCGGGTGAGTGACAGCTGCCAGCCACGCCGAGCCGGGCCGTGCCCCACGCTGGGCTGGCAGGCAGCTGCATGGGCTGGGGCCGGCGGGGCTCCGCGGGGGTGTGAGGGTGCGTGCACGCGTGTGTGTATGTGTGCGTGCGTGTGAGTGTGTCAGAACTGTCCCCTTTCACCCGCCTCACTTCCCCGGCAGCGCTCTCCTGCTCCAGGCGGCTGGTGGCTCAGTGCACAGGCTGATTAGGTAACAACAGAGCACCTTCCCTCCCTGTTTGCTCTCAATGCACTTGGGCCACGGCTTTTGAAGGAGCCCAGCCCTGCCACTACCCAGCCATTATAAGGGGATGTATGGGGCTTTATCCGGAAAAAGCTCAGCCTTGCCCCAGGCTTCATCAATCATTTAGACCGGTTCAAATCCCCTTCATCGCGTTCCGCCTCATTAAACCTATCAAGGGGGACTGAAGAGAGTTTGTATAGGTCCAGAATGCCTGTACACTCCTCGCTATCTCAGATAGCGCGGATGGAAGGGAAAAAAAAAAAAAAAAAAAAAAGAAAGCCGAAGAAAAAGGCAAAGAATCAATTAAAAGGAATTTCGCTGCCCTGTCCGCTGCCTCCGCACATGAGCCTGGCCGGGCGGCCCCTCCCGACGGCGGCTTGAGGAGCCCCTTCACACCCCGCCTGGGCTGCCGGCCCCCCCGGGGGCTCTCGGCCCCGCCGGGGCACCCACCAGTCCCGCCGGACCCATTACACAGCCCCGAGGTGTAAAGGCCGGGGCGGCGCGGTCTGTCCCCGGCCCCCCCCGCCCGTCTGCAGGCAAGACAGGGGGACGGACCCGAGCGCAAGCCCCGCAGGTAGAGAGTGAACGGGCCGGTTGCCATTGGGTCCCGCGCCTGCCTTTTTGAAATAAACCTGGTATTTTATCCCCTGGGAGAGAAAGATAAATCAGCTCCAGCAAAACGCTGCTGGTTGTTATTTACCGTTACATTTTTATTCTGACGACGTCAATGGCCAAACTGTGGGTGCCTTACCGCCACACCCCCCGCCCAGGGTGGCGGGCCGCTGCCGGCCGGGGACGCGCCGCTCCGTCGGGGCTGCGCTTCAGTCCCCGCCCGGCGCCGCGCTGGGGAGCTCGGCCCTCCAAAATGCTGACATTTGCATTTAAAACAAAGAGGGGCGGCTGCATTATCGCCGATCCCTTCTGATATTAATAGTCATAAAACCCGGAGTGATTACCGAAGGGCAACGTGTTAAATGCCAGGAGCCTGGGTAGGTCTGGATCTAAAAAAAAAAAGAAGAAGAAAAGAAACAAACAAACAAACAAAAAAAATCCAAACAAAAAAAAGGCAACGCACCGAATCCAAGTCTGTATTTTAACTTTTTTAATAACGATTTTTCCTGTGCTGTAAGCTTGCACCGAATCCTGGAGGAATTGCTAAATCAGATTAAGGTTATATTTTGCAACAGACTGGATGGAGCAATAAAGGAGAAAGCGCGGAAATGGGACTTCACCCATCAATTAGATCTCTATTAGCAGCCAATGCAGGCTTCACCACAGGAAATGTCACGTCCCGGCAGAAGCAGAGCCTTTCACTTTCCCCTGAAATTAAACAATTCTTCATGCTCGCAGACCCCGGGCGAGCCGAGCCTTTGTTCGCCCGGGCGCAGAGGGTGCGCGTCCCGCCAGCACCTGCTCGCTGCCTGCGCCGGGAGCCGCGGCCCGACCACCGCCTGCACAGGTTGCCCCAACACCTGCGCTGCTCGCCCGCCTGCCCAGCGCCCAGGAAACCGCGGCCTTAAAAGGCTCTATTAATATTAAAGGGGTTATTCCAGTCATAAACCGGCCATTACCAACACAATGGCCAGTATTTTGAATAGCAGGTCGGCTCATCTGCCTCCATAGATCATATCTGCCAAAGCCGAGCCCCCTTCCCCCCGTCTCTCCCCAGCCCCGGCTCCTTGGGGTTTGGGGGGCCAAAAGCACGGGGCGGCTCTTTCGTATCGCGTCTCGACGGTGGCAGCGTCGCGGGGCTTGGGGCCGTGTTAAGCTAAGACAGGCAGAGTGGGCCGCTCTCCGGGATGGAGAAAGAGGCTGCTTTCCTCCGCGGGAGCTGAGTGCCGGGGGGGAGCTCGGCTCTGCCTGGCAGGGCGTGCCTGGTACTACCCCCCCCCCCGCCTCTCCCCCCTCCGGCACTGCAGCCAGACGAACCACCGGCTCCGGGAGCATCCTGCGGGGAGGGAGGCAGGCAGGGAAGGGCACGGGGCCTTTCCCGCACACGTCCCCCCGCCACTCCTTCCCCCCTTCCCGCTCAGGAAAAAAAAAAAAAAAGAAAAAAGAAAGGAGAAGAAGAAAAGCTCTTGAATTTGCCCATAAGCGAGAAAGGTGCAACAGGAAAGGAATGGCCAAGCAGGGGGAAGTTGCAGGGGGGGATAAAGGGAGCTCTGTTGCCCCGGTCCTTGTTGTTCTTGCTGCTGCTCCATTCAGGCACCGAATTCAAATGGATATTTTACAGCTCAGCCCAGCTGAACAGGGGCTCAATGCCTGAAAGCTGCCGAGCTGCCTCCGCGGACATGCTCTGGGCCCGATATTATAATTTTCATAATGCGCTTTTATGTAGCTCCAGCCTCCTCCGGTGAGGAGCCCGCAGAGCGGCTGAAAGGGGCTTTGAGAGACCGGGGAGCGGGGCTGCAGCGGGCTGCGAGCCCCCCGCCGGCGTGAGTGGCACCGCCTGCCCCGGCCGAGGGCATCTCCCTCCAGCCCCCCGGCCCCCGGCCCGACGCCGCTCCGCCGCGCTTCCCCGCCCGGCCGGCTGCCGCGCACAAGCCCGGCCCGGCCCCGGCGCGGTGCGGGGCGGGGCGGAGCGGTCCAGGTTTGCTCTGGCCCGATGCGGCTGGAGCGGTGCGTCCTGTCTGTCCCCGCCAGCCAGCCCAGGGGCACCGGGACAAAGCTCTGTCCCAGCCCGGGCCGCCGCCGGCCGCTAGCGACGTCGTGCCCCGAGCGAGCGTCCGGCTACACCGGCCCCACCCGGGAAAAAGGGCAAGAAAAGGGGGATTCTCCCCCCTCAGACGGGCCGCGGGGCTCGAGTGGGCCCGAAAGCCACCCTTGCACCTGGCCGGAGGGAGGAGAGCTAAACAGTAGGGAGCCATGAGACCTATTTCCGCCGCTAAAAGGCAGGTCGACTGAAAAAGCTCTAACTGTGTATTTGTCATCCTGGGTAAGTCATCCGCTGCTGAAGAGGGTGCTCGGCTGAATCGTTAGCCGGCTGGTGCCAGTGGCTGGGAATGACATTCAAAAGGTTATTGATTTCCCTTCAGGGCAAAGCGACACGGCCCCGGCAATGTCCGCAGGCCTCCGCCCCGCTCAGCAGGTGCGTGAGCCGCGCTCGTGGTGTGAAAACATCCGAGGTGTCTCCCCTTGGAGAGGTTCTGCCAGCCCCTTCCCTCTTGGGAGGCACCGAGTAGCAGCGGTTGAAGAGATAGTCGCTGACAAAGCAAAGGGCCTAAGCAGGTCTTTCTAGGCTCAGTTTTAGCTTCAAGTGTGTCCTTAAATATTTGCCTGATAGACTGAAGGAAGGGAAATTTAAAAAAAAAAAGAAAGAAAAAAAGAAGAAAAAAAAAGTATTTTAAAAAAAGAAAAATATATTTTAAAAAACCCAAACCAAACAACGGAGAAAGCAGGGCCGGCACACGGCCGCGGAGACGGCCCCGGCCCCGCATCTCCCCGCTGACGGCTCGGCGTTGCCCGCCCCTGCGCACCAGCGGCCGGGCAGCGGCACCGCCGTCCGGCAGGGCTTCGCTTGGGGACACAGCAGGCAAGGAGGCAAGGAAGAAATCCTTTTACCGGTTTATAGCGTAGGCTTTTGACGTTTAGCGCGGAGTGGAAGGCTCCCCAAGAAACAAAAGACTATTTTTATCGGGCTATTTATAACTGCAACCCGAATATGAGTGGCTTGTCCCCAAAATCTTGTGTAACTACTGCCGCGTGTCTCTAGCTAAGCTCCTGCTGCGGAGTTATAAACACACAGAGGGATTTTTTAGGCAGCCCAAATCCGGAGACGTTTTTTCTCTCTGCTGAGGTGTCCCAGAACCTCCCGCAGCCTCACTGCAGCTGCGGGGGGGCTGCCTGGGGGCTTTGCTTTCGTGCCCGCACGGTTCCCAACCAGCCCCTGGCCCCTCACACGGTTTGGCTGAGCCTCGGTGCCCGGAGCCGGGCGGCACCGCCGGCTCCGCTCCCCCTCGCCGGGCAAAGCCTCCCTCAGCTTCGCTGCAGCTGCGGCTCCGGGCACCGCTGCCGAACATCGTTCTCTCTCTCCCTCCCTCCGGCTCTGCAGAAGAGCTGGAAGGAGGGCGGACAAGAAACGTGTCCTCGCTTGAGGAAAAAAAAAAGAAAACAAAAAACAAATAAAAAAACAACGCCCCCCCAAAAAACCAAAAAACCAACACCACAAAAAAGGCGGGTTTTATCTCGTTCAGGTGGAATTTCAACAAAGATCCGCCTCAGAGAGGGGAAATGTTCGCAGCCCCGAAATTTGCACGGCGTGAATGGCTCTGCTTCACACCCACGGGGCCCGTGGGAAGCCACGAGTGGCCACGAGCTGCTTTAACCCTTTCCCTCCGCCTTTGCACGTGGTCCTTTGCAAAGAGCCAGAAATGATGCTGGGCAGCTGGGCCACCTCCTCGCCCTCGGTTGTCCTCCCCAGGGGACAACGAGGGGCCGGGGACCCCGTCTGCGCTCTGCAGAAGGGTCCGGGTGCTGCGGGAGGGCGGCTGTGCCCGCCGCAGCGTGGATGCTGCCGTTCCTGGGTTGTTTTAGTTGGGAACCTACTGCGCTCATGTTACAAATGCAATTAATAGTAAAAGCAGCCTTTATCTGAGGAGTAGGAGGCAGCTGCACACCGCAGGTCATTATCCATTAGCGGGGAGTGTTCAGCACTTAGCAGGGCTGTCGTGTTCAAGGCGAGGGGAGGAAAGGCAAAAGCTAATGCCTTATCTCCAGTCCTCCTCCCTCTGCCACCTTCCTCTGCCGGGGACTGGGACCGGTTTGCGGCCGGCTGCCCCGGGGGACAGGGCGGGCTGGGCAGCGGCAGAGCGTGGGGACCGGCGGGCTGCCCCCCGGGGCAAATCCCCGGGGAACTGGAGGGGTTCATGTCTCCCAAATATATCACCTTCTCGCCTGCCCTCTTCCCAGAAGGGTCCTTCACTTCGCTTCGTAGCGATGGGCAGGGGCCGGCGAGCACCGGGCCACCCCCGGTCCCAGCCGTGGGAAAGGGGCCCCGTGCCTCAGTTTCCCCATCCTGCAGGCGCAGGCCAGTCCTCTTAGCTTACTTTCCGACACACCTCCATACCGATGCCCTGTGCTGGTGATGCTAACGCTGTTTCCACACCTCCGCCGGCCTCCCTTAGGACGTGAGCTGCCCGTCCAAATCCCGCCCGGATGCGTGGAGGATCTAACGGGCCGGTCCGAGCACGGACTTTCTCCCGCAAGACATTCCTCCTCCCGCCGGCCGGGAGTTGTGGGACTGAGTCAGGGAGCGGCCAGAAACCTGGGAAGCAGAACCAACCCCCCACCCTCCCCGGCCCCACGACAGGGCTCTGCCAGCTGTGGCAGGTTGACAGGATCCACGGAGGTCTCCGCCCGAGACTTTTAGGGCTTCTGCCCCGTTAGATGAAAACCCATTTTCCCAAGTTCAAGAATACACTGAGCAAATCCAACAGGTCTGGCTAAAACCTCGCTCAGGCCGCTCGCTCATCGCGGCACGGAGCAAAATACCTCCTCGGCAGGGTGGTGAGCTGGGGTGAACCACCTACCATCTGCTTAAACCTCGGGATAAGAAGAAATAACCTATTGATTTAGTCGCTAAAAGAAAGAGAGGGAGGAGGGGGGGGGGGGAAACCAACCCAACCCAAAACAACCCTTTTCTGTACTCTGGAAGAAGGAAAGAAAAAAAAAAAAAAGCAAGCACCTCTTCGTAGTTCAGTGGGGAAAAAGGTCAAGTTACTATTGACAAGTATGTAAAGACATCTTCTAACCATGGGAAAACATGTATAAATTGTTTCGACTCACTGCATTCAAAACCAATGGAAGTGAATTACAAAACTGCACTTCTTGCATTGTTGGACTGAAAGGATATCTATTTATCATCTTATAAGACAGCTCGAACGATCTTTATCTGCTTTGCCCACTTTCTGACCCAAATTCAGGGTTTTTATGGAAAATTGCAGTCAGTTTGATTGATGAAATCCAAAGATGTCTAAAATGGCACCAAAGATCTCCAACTGTGCAGACTCCAACCGAGGGCTTCAATGTTGGCATTGTTCCTACGAAAAAAGTTGAGAAAACGAGCAAAAGTTAGGGAATTTCTGTTTAAAAACTTCAAATTTCAATGAGGATCCCGAACCTATTATCCCTATTCATGGGGCGAACTGTGTGAACATAAAAGTATTTCCCACACATTGCAAAACAACAACAACAAAAAACCCCTTAGTTTTAAGCTGCGCCATAAACCTTCTTTGTAAAACGCTGAATAACCCCGTGCAGAAAATAAGCCCAGCCGTTCCCGTTTAGAAATCAAGTACGTTTAAATCGTATAAACGGGAAGCTCACGAGAAGAAGCGTTTAAAGAGAGTGGGGAGAAAATGCGTGTATTTCATCTGTGCATCCGAAATGAAAGAGCGCCTTAATTTAAAATTCGGAGACGCAACGGAGGATGATTTTTTTTAACCCGATCTGTGTCTTCAGGGGCTTGAATCCAGGGTTTAGAGGAGGCAGGTCGGCGGGAGAAGCTCTTTCCCAGCCCGCCTCGTAGGACGAGGGTAAACGGGTGCCTGCCAGGCTTTAGCTGGCACCGCACTGGCCTGCGGGCGGGGGGCTTCGCAGGTAGATGAGTGCTCGCCGTCCCATGGACCAGCCCGGACCCACTCGGGACGTGGCTGCGGCGCGGAGCCCCGGCGCTGCTCAGCCCCGGATCTGTTTGTTCGCGGCTCCCCGTCTCGTTTAGGGCCACGCATAATTGTGGAATACTGTCACCTGCCTAATTGTGCTAAATGGCCACCTCCTATTATTAATAATAGCTGGAACGTGGCTCCTAGACATGTTACCAAGGCTGGGAAGCTGATGAATGAAACCCCTACTAGGGAAAATCTTGGTAGCTGTCTTCTGTCGCATTACCCAAGGGGGCCGACTATAAATCTTCCTTCATTTTAACCACGTTTACCCTCATACTCCTCCAGGCTAGGGATGCTGTGTTAAGATTGCACTGATGTGCCAATGCTTTGGACCAGCTGCTCCTAAATACAGACAAGTCCTTGTCAATTAAGCCATTGAGGAGCAGGGCCTGGGAGCTCTGGGGCATTTTAGCAGGCAGCAGTGTGCAGCCCCAACAATTAGCATCCATTTTGAAGGGACCTCCAGGGCACAACTGCACAGGCAGGGAAGAATCAAAACACCAGGCAACTTCAATTCTGAAAACCGGTCACATAATGATACTGAACAGACAGGCCTAGGAGAAGTGAGCCAATCTTTCTTGGGAAGGACGTTTTACCCACTCCCCCAGCCAAGCCGTAGGGCCGAGGCACGCCGCGAACCGCGGAGTCAGAGGAGATAAATGAACACATTCATTTGCCTGTGTGAGCCGAAGTTTCCTTTGGCGGTTCTTCTTTGTAACTCGGTGTCACCTCAAGCAGCTGGTGGCATGCAACGCTCCCATGATCCTGGCCTTTGGCCCAGGCGGAGCTGGACAAGGCAGCCCGCTCCAAGGAGAAGAGCTGCGATGTCTCAGGTCAGAGAGGCCACGCTACCACTGGGACAAGCAGAGCACTAGGAGTTCAGCTAAACAAAACCCCGAGGGGATTAGGGAGCCTGGGGGATCATTAGCGAAGGTATTTGCTTAAGTCATTAGGAAGCCGGTAGCTAGGGGAAAAAAGGCTTGTTCCACAAGGCACCTCCCCAGAATGGCAGGGCTGGACATGCGGAGGATATCACAGCACAAGACTATGTGACCCTACCAAGTTCAACAACAGAGCAAACAGCACATGCCATTAGGGACGGCAGTCAACCGGGAGGTAACAAAGAGGGGAGGGCACCGGCAAAAATGTTCCTGTATTAAATATGGAAAAGTATGGGGACAAGGGCAGGGGTCAATGAAAGTCAACAAGAGAGCAGGCTTAATGATAGAAAGAATTTAATATCAAAAATACATAAATCTGCGTGGGAGGCAGCCCCAGAATAGGCAGAAAGGAAGGCGGCCTCGGAGTCAACATTCACTTGGTAATAGAGCCGGAACGGGTAGCGCCGGGTTGTTAACATTTAACACAAAAGTTAGCGGGGAATAAAGGACGGAGGGCCGGCTCCTTTAATTGTGGGTCCGCCGGGAGATTTCCATATGTCACACTAAATGGATAACACCAGCCCCGCTCCGCAAGGCTTCTGCCGGGGAGTCCCTTCCTCCCCCCCGCTTTACTTTCGCTCCCGATTATTTATTTTTCCTCCGTCCCTCTCCGCACGCCCCCGCCGAGCTCCCGGCGGGGGCCGAGACAAAGGTCTGGCCCCGAGCACCGGCGGCGCGGGGAAGGACGGGCGAGCAGAACGGAGCGGGAGCGAAGGCTTTCGGGGAGCCCGTGCCTCCCCGGGGCTTCCCTGCCGGCCCTCCCCGCGGTATCGCCACTCGTTGCTGGCTGTCGCGACATGAAATTTAACTCCTGCCGCTTTTTGGCGTTAGGAAAGCGCCCTAAAGGAAGAACGGGGTCCGAGGAAAAAGGATCCCTCTCCCGATTCAGCAGGGCTCGGGCCAGCACTGCTCGGGCAACCGGCCGGGCCCTGCTGCCGCCCGCGTGCGGGGACCGGGCCGGGTCCGGCTCGGGGGACCGCACCGGCCGGGGGACGGAGTGAGCGGGTCTTCACGGACCGAAAAGAAAAAGAAAAAAAAAAAAAAAAAAAAGAACCCCGCGCCCCTGATCAATACGGCAGTGTTTCCGCGCTAGTTCAGGAGGTCAGGCGGGCGTAGACACAGCATGGAGAGTTATTTATGTCAAGTCGGGTTATTGTAAACGAAATCCAGCAAATTGCACATAAGCTCCTCGGGGCCGCCAGTGGGCTCGTGGGCAGAGGTCACTGTCAGTCAGTCTGTCCATCCCTCTGGAGACAGTAATTGTCCGGGGGCTGACACCGCGTCGGGGGCGATAGGCGGCTCCATCCATCTCCATCCAGTTATCCCGGCGCCGGGGCCGGGGCCGGGGCCGCCCGCTGCTCCGCGGGTGCGTGGCACCAAGCCACGGCCGGCCTCGCTCCAGGGAATGCCACGGCGGGAATGCCACGGCTCCCACGGGCCGTGCCGTGCCGGGCGGCGGAGCTCCCCTCGCGGCGCCCCGCCATCCCCGCGCACCCCACGCCTCGCCCCGCGCCTCGCCAGCCTCCAGCATCCAGCTCCATCGCTCCCCAATAATCCCTTTATTAATAGGGAAATTCTTCCTTTCTGACAATTTAATAGTCCAAAGTAATCATCTGCGTGACATTGCCCATCCGTCTTCTCAAAAGAGAAAACAAAGGGGATGTTTTTTTCTCTGGGCCTCTCCAGATCCTTTTCTATTTTGAGAGGGGCTCCCCACAATGGGGTCCTTATGAACCATAATGGTTATGTTTATGAAGCCAGCGATACCAGTGTATGAAGACAATTTTATGCCTAATTAGAAAATGATGTAAGCAAGGGGGAGACAAAGAGGGCTTGTTTGCCGTGGCTGGGTCCCCGGCCATCACTCCTGGGCGAATATATCGCCTCTTCTGTGCCTTACGTCCACTATTTTTATAACATCTCGTCCATTAGCTCCTCAAACTGTTTATGATATCGTGGACAGTTAGTAAAACAGCTCAATTTAGCGGTGGATTAAAGCAATTTTGAAACATGTTCCGAAGGGAATCGCACGGGAGGCGAAGAGCAGCCCTCCCCGCTCCTATCCAAGGGGACTTCACCTCTGGGAAGACTCCAATAACTGCAACCCCAGCCCCACTCGATTAAGGGATAATTTTTAATATATATGCAATAAATGTTCACTTTGTTAGATTGAATGACAGACAATAATATCGGCAAATCTTCATATCCATCCATTACCGGCAAATGAGCCGCACAAAGAACATATTTGCTTTTGATTAATTTATTTGCAGACTCTGTTTGATAAAGCAATAACTATTTGGTTAAACTTGACACTCGGTCTTCGGGGGGTTATCAGACCAATTCCCTCTCGTTCGTGGGTGATAATAAAGCTGTTTAAACGGGATTAATTATTAATTGGTTGCAATTAATTTCCTCTCTTCTCCGCGTCGACAAACAATAAGGATCACTCACTCCCAAACAAAAGACTGCCGTAGGAGCATCCTCGCCCCGTCCGTCTCTATCTGCCCGTTTGTCCGTCCGTCCCTCTCCATCCCTCCCTCTTCCTCTACAGGGCACCTCGGAAGCGCTACATCTATCCTGTGGCAGGCAGGTCTCCCCCTCGGGGGGTGTGCTGGGGGGGAGACGGTCGCCGGGACCCCCGTGCGTGCCCGCGCTCCCCGGCCCAGGGGCGTCAGCCCCGCCGCCGCGGTGACGGCCGTCCCTCGCCGGGAGCGGGGGAAGAGCGGGGCGGCCCCGGCCCCTCCGCGGGGCTGGTCTGGGCCGGAGCTGACCGAGCAGGGATCCCGGGACGGCGGCCAGGGGAGCGGGTCGCTGGAGGACAAAAATCCCCTGTTCAGCCGCAGTGATGAATTGCTCTGGGGGAGAGGAGCAGAGCTCCTCTCTCCCCCTCTGCCTGCCGCTGATGAATGGGCCCGGAGGATGGATAGTCCAGAGTGTGTTATATCTTCATCAAACTGTGAAACCCCTCCCTTTACTAATAATCTGTCACAACTTTACAGAACACACACTGAGACCAAAGGGAAGCCCCTGCCCTGCAGCCTGCCCCTTTCCTCCCCTGTCAGGAAGGGCTTTATGCGGGCAGGGAGCACGGGGGAGGGGGGCTCCCGCCGCCGAAAGCTCTCCTCGGCCGCTGCCCGGCCTCTTCCCCCTCGGCTGCCCCAGCAGCCCCCGCCCGAAGGGCCCCGTCCCCCGGTCGGGGACTCCCCGTGAGACAAGGGGAGTCAAAAGAATCTCAGTAGACCGGCCGCTGAGCCCGGTCCCTCCCTGCCGGCCGCGGGAGCCCAGGCGGGTTGTGCTCACGGCAGCCGGGGCAGGGCGAGCCGAAGGCACCCCAGAAAACTCGCGGCTCCCTCGGCAAGGTTTTTAGTACGGGGAGACAGGAGGCCAGGAGCGGGGGGAAGGCACCCGTTTTCCCTTGGCGAAGGGAGGAGAAGCAACCAAGGCGAGACCCGGCATCCTCCTCCGACCACAGATCTGGCTCTTTCCACCGGTGTTTCGCTCGGACACCGATAAATCTCCCTTTTCTGTCGGGTATTTACGTTTGTTGACCAGCAGATGCAGCTTCCAGCAGCGACGTCCGCTCCTCTACGCTACACAGTGAAAAACAATAATCAAAACTAGTTGCTTAGAAGTAAGGAGACCAGCGGGAGATGCCGTGGGTGACTGGCGGCAAATACCCACAAGGCAGCCCTGTGCCCGTGCCCCGCAGCCCGGAGAGCTGCCTGCCGCTCTCTCCGGCTCTTCACCTAGAGAAAGGGTCGTTCCGGCTTATTCTACTGTTAGCAATAGTCATTGCTCTGTCCGGGAATAGTTTAAGGCGTAAAACTGAGGCAGTGAAAGACATTAGTCTAATGGGGTTTGTCGTGTAGAAGCTGTTGATATTATGTTGTCATTCATCTCATTTAAAGTCCGAAGAAACGCATTCATGAGATTGTTTCTTTATTTTTTTTCCCCTTTCTCCCCCTTTCTTGCTGTTTTAAAAACATCGCTTTCTTTGGCTGTTTGCTTTAGGGGCTTTTCATCTGCGTGTTTCAGATAAGAAAAGAAATCAGATTCTTTTATTTTTCGATTGGATCCGAATTCCTTTTGATGTCCCCATTTAGTGCCTTTGACTTCTCCCGTGAATGGCAGCCTTTTGTTGCCGTCCCACATGCCCTTTAAGAAATTCTCCCTTAAACGCCTGGTACCCGCTGATGGATCCGTTTTCAAATGGACCAGAAGGAAAATGCAAGGAGCGAGAGGCCCGTTTCCTTAGTAATTGCTCGCGTTTGGGTGAAAATGCAGATATTTTTGTCTGATGTGGGAGTATTGGGAGCAAGAACATCAGCAGGGGTTTAAAACAAAGATTGTCAGCTGCGATCTCGCTGCACAAGGCGAGCAGCTCGCTTCATTGCCTTTGGTGTCAAAGTTGGGGTATCCTCCAAAGCGGGGAGCGACGTGAAAAACCTCCCGGTGGCCAGAGCCGGACCGGAGGGGCGCGGGCAGCGCCTCACCGCCGGCCGATCCGGTCCGCCCGCGCCCCGGGGGCGGCCGGCCCCGGCCCCCGCGGCCCCTGCCTCGGCTTCCCTCCTCCTCCTCCTCACCGGCTTGTGCACAGTTATTTCAGCAGCAGCGCTAGGAAAACGGGTTAATGTCTGTGGCACACACACACACACATATATACGCGTATATACTCATATAGATACGAATAGCGGGTGGATGGACGGATGATTGCCCGTGTGTATACTCGGATATTGCTGGCGCTAAAGAAGGATTCGCGCCTCCCAAATTGCACTTCGGAAGAAGCTACCGTACAATAAATTCGCCATTCGAGAGCGCAAACGCTCCTGTGCTCCCGAGGCTCGGCGAGCGACGAGGACACCGCGCCCAGCCGAAGGTGATCACAAGCTAAAACTCACAGGCGTTCCCGAAATACATTTTTTTTTTCAATCTTAAATAAGGAACTTTCCCCCCATTGTGCCTTTTGGAGCTTTAAATATCTTTGAAATAATAGGTAGGCGATTAGAAATCGTTTTCAAGAAACGACTTCGAGGTCCGTGGAGCAGGATCGGCCCCGTGTCCCGCAGAGATCCATTCGCTAAGGCGCAGCCCATTTTCTCCTCCGAGTACGGCATTTTGTCTTGTCACTCGCCAGGGCTACGTCGTCGCAAAACCATTTCCTGACCATTTTCCTTTTTTTCCCTTTCCTTGTATAAACCCTCTTCTCTTACACCATTATGTCTCGGGACACTGCAGGATAATTAAATGCCAACAGAAATAGCAAAAGGTCGGATACATGACTTAGAGCTATCCACTTCCACCCGGCAGAGCGCGGGATTTCGGGGCTGGGATGGGAAAAGGCTGGGGTGAGCCTTCGCAGGGGACCCGCTGAGCCGGCACAGGTCGAAGGGACGGAAAGGCTAGGTCTCCCGGCAGGTAGTGAAATCTCAGCCCCCCGCTTCTCCTTTTTTTTGGCAAGACGCTGCAGCGGCCGACCTGAAAGCATCCCTTTTCTCGTGGGGAGCTCTCCAGGACAGATACCTTCTCCCCCCAAGCAGCAAGAGCTAACCAGGGTCCTCCAAGTCATCTATTCTCCAAGGAAAAAAAAGCTCGCACTGCGACGGGGGGGAGAAAAAAAAAATCAAGCAAGATTTTCTTTAGAATACAAATCTGGGAGAAAAGGTTGCGTATATTTGGAAACAAATTTGTAGCCAGGCATAATATTTCCATTCTGCAAAGACAATGGGAATAAGAGCAGAGCGAAAGGTGCCTTACTTACGTTTTAGGCGAGCGCCTTCCCTTCCGCACTGACCTGCCTCCTGTGCTGTAGATTATTTTATACATTTCTCCCAGATACACTTATAAACAAGTGGAAATTTTGCATCCTACCCGCACCATTTTATACATGATGAGCCATCAGTAATAGGATTATTAAACAAAAACCGTCTGAGGCGCTGGCGTTAACCTTTTTTAAAATGGCTAATTAGGTTTTGCACAGAAAAATTAGATTTAACATTGCTTACATTGCCTACATTTTCAGTTGATGCTACAATAATTTGGGGGGTAGGACGGGTAAAACAATTCGAAGACATAATAAAAAATTAACTATTTTAACATATATTATAGGTCCCCTACACCAGGATAAGGCAAAGAATATTTTCATGATCAAATATTATATACATAAAACTAATTATCTCTCGCTGCTGCCTCCATCAATTACGCGGGAGAACAGAGCGGTGCGGAGCGCCCTCTGCTGGCTGCCTGCCGCAACGCGCTGGGCGCCGCCACACCGCCGGCTCCTTTCCCTCCTCCTCCGACCCTGCTCGGTTTTTTTGGGGGAGGCGGGCGGCGGTGGGAACGTCCTTTCAAGTGATCTACGGCTAGAGCCGCATTCGTAGCAGAAAATAGGGAGGATGCTGATTATTTGATCTGGGCTGTTCTCCATAGAGATGGTTACGATAGATGGCAAAGAGTACTCGCGAAAGTAACACATTCTAGACAAAGACATCCATCTCCTTCCCCCCTTCCTTCCCCCTCTTGCTTCCTTCCCTCCTTTCCTTCCTTCCTCCCTTCTTTTCTTCTCTTCCTCCCTCCCTCCCTCCCTTCTCTCTTTCCTTCCCCCCTTCCTCCTTTCCTTCCCCCTTCCTTCCCCCTTCATTCTTTTCTTCCTCCCTTCCCCCTTTCCCCCTTCCTTCCCCCCTTCCTTCCTTCCTCCTATTTTCCCCCCCCTCCCTTCCTCCCTCCCTCCCTTCCTTCCCCTCTCTCTGTTTCTCCTCCCCCGTCCCGGGAGAACGCCATCAACATTTCTCTCAGAACCTTCCCCACGGCGTGTGCTTTCGCGCACCCCCCAGCCGGGCACAGAGGAACGCTACGGCCCTGCAGCGCCCACGGATTTCTCCCACGCGCGGGGCTGTGCCAGGGGCTCTTGGCGACACGTCGGTGGGGGGTCGGGACCCCGGTCCCCGAGGAGAGGGGCCCGCCGGGCTCCGCGGCGCGGAGAAGCCGCGCATCTCCCGCCCGAAGGCGCTCGGGCGGCGCGGGGCGGCTGCCGGACTCCCGCCCGCTGCCGGGGTCGCCTGGTTGTACTGGTTTGGTTTGTTTTTTTTTTTCCCTACGAGAGCCGAGCGGCGGCGAGCTTTCCAAAAAGCTCAGCGGTGCAAGGGGAGGCAGGGCAGCAGCGCGTTCACCCGGCTGCGAGTCTTGGCGTCGTCCCTTCCTCCCACCGCTTGTCAGGAAGAGCGTATTCATTTACCCTTGCTTTCGAAAACACTCGCAGGCAGCCGACATCGGCAGCTTGATCCCAGAAGAATCTGCACATAATTTGGGGGAAAGCAGCCCGTCTTTAATGCCTGCTCTATTGCCTCCCCTAGCTGTTTACCAGAGACAGCTTGCTTTCCGGCGTGGTTTGATGAGCGACACGCAGACCACCGAAAAGGGCCATCTGAGGAGGAAAAAGCTTTCAGCTGAAACCGGCTGAAAAATGTAGACAGTTTATCTGACACCGCAGCGTTTGTTGCTAAACTGCGTGCCCGCTTCTCATTTATATGTGGTGGGCTGCTCGGTTTACAGGACCGTTGCAGGGGAAAGCAGTAAAATGCAGACATCTGCCCTGTGCAATAGCAGCAGGGAACAAAACACATCAGAAGGCACTTGACTGAGGTTTTCTGAAATGGGAACCATAACGGAGTATCAGTCCTTTTTTAAAAAATCTGGCTCTGTCAGAATAGATAACAAGGCCAGCCAGTAGTATGTGAAGGTGCAGTATCTACAACAAACAAAACATTATTCAGTTTAACACTTAAAATGCAACATTCAAAGCGTTCTATCATCATATTAAATACTCACTAGCTAAGCCTACTCTGGAGGCATAAGAGTGCCTGTCCATTTTTATAGGTTGCTCTTCCCCTATGAGGGCTTTACTGAGCATCATGTAACTTCCCGATGTCACCATCCAGGCTCTCCATTGTGCCTGTAGTGTTCAGTCTCTCTAGGAGCACACTTTGTGCTGCTCCGACAGCTTCATTTTTTTAGCAGGGAAGCCTCTCAGTTTTGCTGTTCTGGGGCTACAGACTGCACTCCATGAGTCCTGCACTAAAAGCAGCGTTTGGCTGAAATCTAGGTTACATAGATGAACAGTGCAATACCGTATGGAGGAGACACCCGAGCAAGCTGTAAATGAGCACATTTCACTTTAGCTAGTTTAGTCTTCTCAGAGAGCTTTACAACTTCTTCTAATTTGAATTCTCTTTTTCACACGTGTCTTTTATAGCACTGTACTGAGCAGGCATACCCTTAAGCAGGAGAGCAATCCTCAAGACCCTTCTCTGATCCATAAGCACTACAGTTTATAGGAAGGGAGAGAGAAACACTATAGCAGC
This sequence comes from Harpia harpyja, assembly GCF_026419915.1. Taxonomy (NCBI): domain Eukaryota; kingdom Metazoa; phylum Chordata; class Aves; order Accipitriformes; family Accipitridae; genus Harpia; species Harpia harpyja. The sequence continues at coordinate 63,271,979 of NC_068941.1, read as the reverse complement.
TTCCAGAACTTGACCCAGAATGTATTGCCCTCCGCAAAATCTGATGAAGTACTTCAAGCATACAGATAATTGCATTTTCTCTACAGGCATATAAATCTGTTCACCAGCATTTCAGGACTTCCCCTCTGCTGGTGCGTACCTCCCAGTTAACCACCGCTGGCACTTACAAACCAGGTAACTCCCCACCTTATTTTCCCAAGAAGCAGGGTCTGGTGGTCGAGCGCAGAGCACGGCTGCTTCACACCTCCACCATATTGTATCGCAGTCTCTTACCTGCAGGTTCCTTCCCCTAATTTAATCTCGGGCTGTTTTCAGGGACGCTGTCAGGAGCAGTTAAAAGCTGATAATCTAGTCATTGGTCTTCTGCAGCACCCTTCTGTGCAGAGACAGACTGTACTTAACAGACTGTATATTCCCCAATTTGCAGACTAGTATTCACTTAACCATCCAGGAAAGAAACAAACCATGCTCAATCATTATCAATACACCAACAATAAATAGAAAAGGTGAATCATGCATACTTTTTATTAAAATACCCGCCTCTCCTACTTTTGCCACGCACAGCATTTATCTCAGCCACGTTCAGCAATATGTTACGGACATTTTGAATGGAACTATGAAAATAATTGGAATATAAGACTGAAATATCCTACCTTTCTTTCAAAATTTGCTGTATTACATTGTCTGCTGCTGCTAGAAGAGACTACAAATATAGCAAGCTTAACAACTTTCTCCAAGGACCCTAAATCTTGGTATACAATGCAGAAGGTTTTTTATTGAAAACAAACAACTGAAATGGCCCATTAGGACAGTTAGCCCAGAACCCTGCCTTGCCAGGTTCATTGCTTACAGTCAGGACCAGTGGTATAATGCAATTACATGGCTGTGTACTGTGCGGCATCTCAGGAAAATATATCTGATCGTATGTCTGTTTTTCTCTGGTAAAAAGAGCTTGTGGACAGCTTGATGGCAGACTATGGCTGGTCTTTGTGTGTGGCGATAGCCAGAATGATGGTAAGGATTAAAGACTAAACACTGTAATTGCCTGTGATTTTATTTGGTTTTGAGTAACATTTTGAATAATTTTTATATCTAAGTGGTCTCTATTTGCCTATACCTGTTCAATTGTTACAGTGCTCGTCGGCAGGGTTTTGGCCCATTCACAAGGATGGACACAATTTTGGGGGAAAATATGTACCTGGGACTGTTCCCAATCAGTAGTCCTGGCAGAGTATACAGGCAGGGCTTGTATATTTTATCCATACACCCAGAGAACAGACCCTGGCCCATTTTATTTACTTATGTTGACAGTCATTTTCTCATACAGCCTTTTATAAACACCTGAAAGGAGGAGTAAGTTCTTCTTACCCTGATTGTCTCATTTTGAGTGGATCTTCAGAAGTTATTAGGCAAAAGCCTTGGACCAAATAACTTCCTACCATACAGTCAAACATCCAGGGGAAACTAATTCCATTCTGATGGAATCAGAGTTTAGAGTATGAATAAGATTTCATCTGGTTATAGCTGTTGTAAAAAACCTCTTGCAGCAGAAACACCTTTAATTAGTACAGCAGTTACTAAGATACCAAGAGCAAATTTGCATCTTGAGCAGGAAATTTCCCTTATGCTGGGAAATTTCTTTCAAAACCAACAGGAACTGCATGGAGTTGGTAGAGTTGATTTCCCCAGTTAAAATGTCCTGTTGATAAAGCCACTCTGAGCCTAGTGCATGACATCGACATGGAGAAAACCAGCCAGAATACAGGGTTTGCATTATCTCTACAGTTTCTCAGTTTCAGTAATGGCCAAGAGCCATGTTTGCCCAGGATAAGTCAGAAGGTGCCTGTGTTTTAGTGTCTCGGTGATAACTCACAGGCCAGGTAGTCTATACTGCTAAATCAAAAAGGACTAAGCAGTATGACTGAGTCCAAATGACCAAACAACTTGTGTCCACACTGCTTTCTGGCTCCTTTACAGCTTTGCTTTGGAGAAAGTTAATGGGAGCAACCTAAAGCAGAAACAAGGAGCGAAGTAGGAGCTGGCAGTGTGGATGATTTACCACGACTGCTCAAATTCACTTTCTGAATCTTTTTTATTAAACAGTTTAAATGCCCCCAGCATCACCCTGACTACCCTGGATTTCTGGTGCAATGAGAAATGATGGTGTGGAATCACCATAGGAATCTATATCATTCATATTTATAGTTTCTGTCCAGCTCCAAGGTGCACGTAGTATCTTCAACATAACGTTAACTAGACTATGGATGACTATGTGGGATGGATTGCAGAGGGTGGCCAGGAGTCCATGACTTCCCTAAACAGGCAGGAAAAGGATCTTTGCAAATAGGTCTTTGAATTAGGATTGTCATTGCATTTTGTAAGGATGTGTTTCAGCAGCCTCATTAACAGTTATTTATGATACTAAGGCACAGGAGTGCTGTCATTTATGCTCATCTAATGATGTAAGTCAGTAGCACAAAAGGAGTGCAATGGAGCCTCCTCATCCATGGGTTCTTGCTGTAGTTCAAAATTTAACTCAAAGTCTGTATCATCTAGGATAGTATTTGTCTTTTCTAGTTGCTTTTACTTTTAGACTGATAAACACACTGAATTGTGTGGTGATTTTGTTACCTAGACAAATATCTACAAGGAACAAGTATGAAACCACTAAACTGATTTTTACTTACGATTTTAAAACAAGATTTCACAGTAGGTGTCTAGAGGCGAGATCTAACCAAAGATTAATCCCAAGTCACTTAACTGCTTGGTATTAGCCTTAGGAAGTTTATTCTTCATAAAATAAAGCTCTATTTTGATACCAGATGTTAATGCCTTTACTCAAACTGATCTCAGCTGATAGCATTACTGAAAGAGCTTTTAGCAACTGATAGAAATTGAAGCACTATCTCTATCTGTGTATAACTAATACATATGGTAGACATTGTTCAAAGTATTCCTCAAACAAGATGGCTTGATACTCGATACTCAAATAGGAAAGAAAAACTATTCACACTGATCTCCAGAGCAGAATGAAATCAGATGACTAGTGACCGAACAAGCTAGGTTCATGAAAACAATCTTTGAATATTATGGGTTGAATATAAAGAATGCACAGAACAGATCAAATCCAAAATGCAATACTGTATTTCTATTCACTGGGTATCAATGTGCCCCTTTTATCGGTCTTTCAGAATCTGAGGAAGTCGTGATTAGATGGCATGAGTGTTCCATTTTCAAAAGAATAGATAAATAGCATGAAAGTCCCCTTAAGAGTTTAAGAAGAAATCCCCCCCGCACTATTTCTGGTTCCTAGTAAACTTCGCTGTTCTTTGAGAAATACCATTCCTTCAAGATATCATGCAATTCTACATCTGCAAATGCCAGAAATACTCGGATGCCAACACCACTGAAAAAGTCCTTCAATATATTAAATACTTCTCCTAACTACCCTTCTTGTCACAAATATTATTCACTATTCATTTCTAGTGACCTTTTTTGCAGTGTTAGATTGGTTTATACTTTAAACAAGAAGAATCTTAGTGCAAGGGTCTCCAATGAAATTTTATGAGATAATTACACAATAAATGATGAACAGAACTTACCACTACTATTTTGCGATCATCATCATTCTGTGCTTTACTGCTTTTGTTATCGCCACCTCTCAAGGCCTCGAATGAGGCTATTGAGACTTTGCTGAACGCTGCACTTGCTCAGATGAAAAGAAATCTTGGGGTTTTTTTCTTCCTGGGCTTTTGCAGTCTGAGGCCATGGCTGAAGTAAGCGGGGTCATATCAACCAAGTTAAGCGCACCTGTAAGCGTTTACTGAAAAAATACAATTGTAGTGCCCCATTTAGTTTTCGAGAACAATGAGGAGCAGACACAATCCAGTTTCTGGATAATTAGAAAACTGTATTATCATGAACAAACTTACTTGAAAGGCATGCTAGGAAGTTACTATTCCAGTACACACGGAATACAAATTACCAGATCATAATGCTCTAAATCTCCATTAAATTGAACCCTGAGAAAACTGCAGAAACAGGAAATTCACCCTAGTTTCTTCACCTATTTACTATGTAAGAGGTCTTAGTAAGTCTAGAATTCCAAAATATGTTTCAGAAATAAGTTTACTAGCAATTTGCTATGTTATTGAGGTTGTGCTCCCCAGTGTGTTCATTCGCTAGGGTTTAGTGAGAGGAAGACTTGTACTGCATGTGATATGATGTCCTTATCACAGCAGAATCAATTGCGGGGTTTACCAGCACTGACAGGGACATAATGAAAACAGATATGTCTTCTGACCTTGCTATCTCTTGTAGAGCAAGGCATGGCATCTTCAGAAGAGATGAGAAAACACAGCTCATTCTTTTGGCATAACATAATATATTTGATCACTAACCATGCCTTTCCCTTTAGCTACTATTTGGTCCTCATTCTCATTTTTATCAGTTTTGCAGCATTTCGTCTCTTCTCTGGGCCATGCACTGGTATACAGGATATCATCCTGATAAAAGGATATAGAAGACATTTGTATCCTCGTGATGGGCATGTATTTGACCAAGTAGAGGACAAAAAGCTGTTTATTTTCTTATGCTAAATATTTGTTTCATGTATTGAATGCCTATTTTAAATTATATTCTAATTAGAAGTAAAGACACTTCAGGAATAGAAATGCATTAATTTGATGATTCACTCCTAAATTTAACATTAATCAGAAGTTACAGTTAGAAAACAGATCTACATATTCTTATTTATGTTATTTTTTAACTCTTCTGTGTTTGACTTTTGAATGATTATTTTTCAGTTTTATTGCTAAGTGATAAATCCTCTGATAAGCACTATGCAGAGCCAAGACAAATAGATATTTGATTGACACAAGTTTTATTTTATTGCATGAGCTCATGCTCACAGGTGAAAATAATTAAATTTTATGGTTTATGCCTGAGGCACCTCTGGTTTAAAACTGTTGTAAAATAGCCTGATCATATTTAATAGTTAGAAATGTACACTGCCACTATAGGATAGTAAGGTCATTAGACTAGCAAATGTTATCAATATTCCTATTTGTTCTGGAAAAACATTTTTATTTGTTTCTTTTAAGCGGAGGTCTTCATAAAAGCAGGTGCGCTGGAAAATATTCTTGAGGAAGCAGGTTTTCCATAGGACTGCAGTTAATTTGGGCAGTCAGACCTGTTATGGTTACCATGTTTTGAACTCTACAGTTCTGACAGCATCCTTATCTTGGCCATGGACAACTCCAGAAAGTCGGTACCATATTCACTAGGTGAATAATTGGTGTCCTGGCCAAAAGTGCCACATCTTTGTTGTGGATTTCAAGAGGGCAAGCTCCATGACCCCTGCTCTGTTCATATTTCAGGCTGTTAGCTGAGCTGTACCTTAGGTTCAAAGCATCCATATGGTACTGAGGAAAGGCTGATCTTGGGATTACAGCTAATGAACAAGGTTCTGACTCGCCTGGCTTGGATGGTGCCCAAAGTAGGTCTAAAAGGAGGTCAAAGACTTGGACTTGACCTTTGGAAAGATTCAATGAAGTTTGAGAGATTGGTGTTTGGAAATTCAGACAAAAGCCTCGATTTTACCTTGTGCTTGGAGACAGCACTGACAGACTTTTCTCCTGCCTGGTCACTTGTATTCTAGACACTTCTAAGAGGCTTTTGTTTCCAGCTCCAAAGTGGGGGGCAAGTTTTTAGGCAAATTTTAATCATTTGACTATGGGATCCACTATGGCATCTCATTTTAGTCACAGAACCTCAGAGATGCTTTTTTCCAGACATCTTGCAAAACTGTTTTCGCTCAGAAATTGCAGAGTACATTTGTGGTTTGAGATCATTAAAAAAAATCACAAAATAATTTAATTTCCATCTGTTTGAATAAAAACTCATGATGGAGAAACATTTTTGCTCTGAAAAATTAATCATTCTTTAGAATTTTAATATATCAGCACTTTTTCCAGGTAAAAATGAAAATAGCAGCAGACCTCAACGGATGGACTAACCACTGAAATTTTCTTCACTTTGTGGATATGTTCATAGTGTCCTTTAAACCAAAACAGTAAAAACAATCATGTCTGATGCTGTTTCATGCTTCCCAATGAACGGATATAATTAACTGAAACCCTTTAAGGATGATTCAAAGAGAGTTTCTCCTTAACATCCCAGGTGGAACCATCTGGGCTGTCAAGCTGTGTAAACTTACTAAACTCCATTTTAAGAGTATTTAGATGTTTTAATTCCACTGTTCTCACTGGAATGCTGTTACAGATTCTGATTGGTTAGGAGGCTGCTTCTTGTTTCTAGTCCAAATACATGAATAGCAATTTATACCCATTTATTTTTGTATCAACTTCAACTTAACTGATTGCATGCCTGTCCTGTTGTTACCTAACACAGAGCAATTGTGTTCTACTGTCCTCTCATAAAATCACCTATTCCCCTGAAGAATACAACTCTCTATACTTCTGTTTCAGTTCCTTATTCTTGAACTTATGTCACCAGAACGGTACAGTGTGTTCTAGATGAGGTTTTACCTGTGCCACACACAATGGCAGTAATATTTCTGTATTTCTTCTTATTGCCCAGAGGATCATGTTTATCCCTCACATTGCCTATCATTTTGGCAGCTCATATCCGTGCTTTGTAGTCTGGTACCTTCAGCTCCACCTAGGTTAATTCCAGATGATGCTTCTTTCTAATAGTAGTTTTCTTGAGACCATGTAGTTGTTATTTTGCATTTAGTACTACTGAATTTGATCTTGTTTCTGTTTCTCAAGCCCTTGAAGCCATCCAGATTTTTTCTGCATGATAAGCAATCTATTTGTCTTGAAGATGCCTCCTATCTCTGCAACACTGCAGATAACCCTATCTCCATACTAGTACCTATGCCATTATGCAATTATAAGCATAATGAACAAGAACAGTCTTGTGATTTATCTTTAAGGAGCTACATTAGTAAGTACCCATCAGTCTTCCCCTTTTCATCTTTGCCATCTTTGCCAGAGCCACTTCCTTACTTACCTGTGGTTCTTTTAATACCCTTCTCCATTTCCACTAGCAGTGCCATGCAACATCATGTCATTTTTTTTAACTGATGAGATAGCTGAAATCTACATTTCCTTTTTATAGAAAAACAACTCCATTTGACACCTTTCATAAACTTATATTGACTTTCAGCTGATTTACAATTTAATTCTTTTATTTTTAATTGTTTTTTACATTAAGAAAGCTCATCCATTAATGTTTACTTCCAGTATATTTTCTCTAGTATGTATTCATTCAGATCTATGTGAGGATGGTGGCAACCTCCCTGCCTTCTCCTCCAGCAGTCTACACTACCTAAAATTGAGATTTTTTCCTCCTGGCCATTTTAAGAGACTGGGGATGGAATTACAGACATCCTGCTATAGCAGATATAATTTTAATTTTCTTATTTCACCTTTACTTGAATTCCTCTGTACAGATGACCTCACTAACCATTTACTTAATTTATTGATAGATATTCTTGCAAAATATAAAAAGCTTAGATAGATAAATATCTTTTATTTATTCTTCAATTTATTTTAAACAATATCAACTTGCAATTGCTCAGTCCAGGATTATTTTCAATAGATGGTTATCTTACAATATTTGTATTCTTTCCAACACCAAGACTGATGTAGCAGCTCAGCTTATAGAAGCATAGAATCATTTAGGTTGGAAAAGACCTTTAAGATAATCGAGTCCAACTGTCAACCACACCCACTAAACCATGTCCTGAAGTACATTGTCTACATGCTTTTTGAATACCTCCAGGGATGGTGACTCCACCACATCTCTGGGCACCCTGTTCCAATGCCTGACAAACCTTTCAGTAAAGAATTTTTTTCTAATCTCCAATCTAAACCTCCCCTGGCACAACTTGAGGCCATTTCCTCTCATCCTATCACTAGTTACTCGATAGAAGAGGCCAGCACCCACCTCACTACAATCTCCTTTCAGGTAGTTGTAAAGAGCGATAAGGTCTCCCCTCAGCCTCCTCTTCTCCAGACTAAACAGCCCCAGCTCCCTCAGCCGCTCCTCATAAGACTTGTGCTCCAGGCCCCTCACCAACTTGGTTGCCCTTCTCTGGACTGCTTGTTGATGCAGTATTGATGAGGAAGTTTGTAAGCTGTAACACTTCGGAATAGCTGCACTGTATGGTTACAAATAACCTGTATTCTTTCATCTGTATCTTAGAAATCAACATTTTTCATAATGATGGCATTCCTGAGAACATTTAATCTGTTATTAACCTTCACTGTTACTCATCATTTTTGAGTCCTTAAGAGTCCTTATCCTTCAGTGCCCCTTAAGAAGCATGCCTGCTATTCCATCATGAATTTATTATCCTGACAATGGTGGATGTCATACCCATCACTAGTTGTTCCACTTTCTTCATTTTTGATGCTTAAGACCCTCACTTTTCATACAATCATACAAATATTGATTGGAAGGCATCCCAGGGGTCAGGTGGTCCAACCTCTCCCTTGAAGTAGGACCATAGCTGAGTCTTGAAAATCTCCAGGGATACAGATTCCACTACCTCTGAGCAATATACCACTGCATGTAAATTATTCTCTCGTTTCTTATTGTTCATCTCCCATTTCTCAAGCACATTCCTGTCACTAAGCCCACTATCTGCTACAGCGTTCTTCTTACACTTCAACCTTTCCCTGACTGATGTTCCTTTACCTATTTTAATACCTCTATTTCTCTGATTTTTTCTGCTTGTGCTATAATTAGTGTACAAATTACACCTTTTCCTTTTCATCTTCTTTTTCCATTTTCCTTTTTATCGACCCTGCTAGTCTTAATCCTAGAATGCTGCTTAAAATCCTTAGCCTGAATGACTCTCAGTGGCCAAACATCTTCATATCTTTCCTACCTCACTCATCCTGAATTTACCAGCTGAGGACATCTTCTCATAGCTTCTGCATCCCCAGCGGGCTGTCAGAGGAATTATACTGGCTGGGTTTCTTTTCCTTTAAGCATCTTTCCCAGGATATTAGATACCCATGAAGTCATTGAATTTTGTCATGTCATGTGAACTTCCAGAACTTTTTTCCCGCTCCTGTCAGAACTATTTTAAACTTTACATCTGCTCATTGTCTTTTGTGGCAGACAAATGACTCTGAAGGAATCACATGACAGGCTTGCCAGACTTTTTAATATTTCAAGGCTTTTAGCAAAGATCCTCTCCCTAATGTCATCCATGAAGATTAAAACAAAGGTGCCAGACAGGAACTATTCGTAGTGGCCTTGCACAAACTGTAATGTAAAGCGATCTTATCTATGACAAAGAAGATTTTTTAAAAAATCTCTGTTTTATCTTTTCATTAGGAAAATGAGATCAAGGACATTTGCTTACTTTTCAGAAGTGTGCAACTCATCAAAATTCCTGTCATCAGGAATGAATGGTATAACGCACCAAAAGTCTCATTAAACCTCAGTGAAGAAGCTAACAGTGAGTATAGACAGTTTTCTACACACATGCCCTGAATTCCATGTGCTTCTCTTCCTGTGCCACTGACTGATACACCATTGACTATTATATTTCAGAAGCTGTCATCCATGTCAATAATCTTGCTCTGTGTTTAACTCTTCACTTTACTTGTGACCCGCTCTAGATTGCTTACAAATTCCTTTCTATAATGCCAGATATCTCCCTTGAACCCTAACCCCCCTGTATTTTACCTTCCTAATAAAGTAATTACTAGTAGCTATATATAAGCAACCAAAGATTGCCAAAGAAGAAATGTAAGATAGCTCTTTTCTGTAAAAGTCATAACACGGAAGGCTGAATTCAATAAGAAGTTATGAGCCTCAAAAAATACGCCTCCATTACCAGTCACCATGGTCAATATATAAATCGGAAGCATTATGACTGAGTGAGAAACTTATCCTTGACTTATCAGTAGACTATCTGACTAATTGGTATCCTTGAGGATTTTTATATCTCAGTAAGAACATTTTCTGGGATATGGACAGCTTGATTTCATTCAATTTCACGCCACTTCAGCACATGATTAGATCAGATTTAAATGGATGGACTTTACCTATGACTGTTTGGAAGGACAAATCTAATTAACCTGATTGTCTTTCCATGTATTCTTTATCTTTTCTAAGTTCTAAGCTCTTATTGATTATCAGTGGCCACAAAAAACAGTTGGATAAAACATGCATATACTTTTTTTGGCAGTGATTATAAACCTAGATTAATCTAATTAAATTATACAGAATAAAATAAAAAAGAGGGATTAATTATATAAACTGGAACCCTTGGAGCATTTGCCTCGTATGTTTGGAATTGGATATGCTGTGAATGAATAAACACCAACGAATAAAAATACCCCCCTCAAAAAAACCCCAATAAAATGTCTACAGAAGACATGTCAGTCCACTGTGTTTAAACAATTTAATATCAAATACCAAATGTTAAAAATATTTCCACATATCCCTATCATGTACTCATCCATCCAGTTTTCTGTGACTGAATTTCTGCATGGGATCTCACAAAGAATGCAGAAAGTTACTCATTTCAGAGTTTATCTGTACCGCAAAGCGCTTTTGAAAATTCAGCACCGGGAGTATGTGATAAAGGATCAAGAAGAATTTATGTAATATAATAAATGACACCACTGGAACCTACCCTGGTTAGGAAGACATACTAGATTGTGTAAAAACTGTCCAAAATCAAAAGCTTCTCTCTGAAGCTTCGTCTAATTTTAATAAGGATTTCTATGTACACCTGTGAAACATTTACTGCCTAGGTACTTTTGTAATGATCTTGAGAGTGCAGATGATATTGACAGACATGAACAAACATCTAAAGATGCTTGTGGATGAAACCAGAGGCAGCTTTGGGGGTCCAGAGAACAAAAAACGTGCAGTCCCCACATTTGCTGTAGTTGTGAGAAAAGTTTTGTATGTGAATGGGGTGGGATTCCCCACATTCTGACTGGTACACTGAAGTCGAGGGAAGTCTTTGGCTTGTGTCACCTTCAGATAAAAGCAGAAAATTTCTTGGTGGTTCATTTTCCTTCAGCTTATACAGCTTGCAACCCTAACAGTTTACCTGCAGACCTCTGGTTATGCTGAATGAGTGGCAGAAACGTAACCCAGTTCATTAATATCTCTGCTGAAAAAGACTGGACCAGAGGTTACAGCGTTACTAGACTTTAGTTATCAGTGCAGTACTGTGTCAAGTGTTACTGTCGCCAAACTTTGTGGGTTTTTTGCTCAGCTCATACAACAGACAGTATTTCAGAAAGGGAGTATTTCTTTGCACGTTTCTGTGCACACACACAGCTAACGTTCCTTGCATCATGAACTGAACTTCTCCTTGGGAAAGCTCACAGCTTTGGGGTTTTGTCCCTTGTCCTCTTTTTATTCCCTCATTGTAGCCTGTCATTAGTAGGAGAAAAGGACCCTCTTACCAACAAGTCAGTCTGAGTTCAGCATTGATCAATACACCTTCAAATACTTCTTCAAGCTTGCAAGAGGATGCTTATCAATCTTTCCTGCTGCGGTATTTCTAATCAGGCAGTACAGGTAGTTGAAAGTTCACATCTATAATTCACCATGTTCCTCCATTTGTTGATACAGTCTCTTGCTGCAGAATTCTAAAATCTTCCTAACCTTCCTCGCATTTATTAAAAAGAACACTTGCCCATCTTTCTTTCCATTCTTAAGTTTCCAATATTTTTCATGTCCTTAGTGGGTTGGACATTGCAAATAAAATACACTGGTAAGGCTGCTCTGTCAATCACATGCCAAGCCTTGTGCCATACCTCCAATCCTTAAAAAGATATATATAAATTTATCATAGTTCTTTGTACCATCTTAAGCTTACACTTGCAGCTTCTGTGTCACATATCTTAATAACACAGGGATATACCAAAACTGTGAAAGTTATGAAAATGCTGACACAGGAAGCAACTGGAAGGAATATCGTCCTATTTTGCACATCTTCAAAAAGGTTGTGGTTTCTCTTTTTCACTGCTTTGGCAGGCACTCAGTGATTAAAAGGGTAATCCTTCCAGGAAGGGTGAGTAAATGGAAACTCCAGCTGTGAGGGAAAAGAAAGAAGACCATGTTTGATATTGCTACAGACCATCAAGCAAAAATCACAAAGCAATCTGGTAGAGAGAGACAGAAGACTTCTGTTTCTTTTTCTGAAAAATGTAACAGGCATTGACCCGATGTCCTTTATTGTTTCTTGAGATGTGGACAGCCAGCTTGAGATAACCACAAACAAGAACCAAATTGTTCATGACAACTTTGCATAAAAACTTATTTTAGCTTTGCGTTATACACTACTGATACAAATAATGGAGCTAGTTTGACTATGAGGAACGGCAATCCTATCGACCTTGGAGGAATGTTCTCTCTTTTATTCGAAATAAATGAAAACTGTATACAGATGTTAGTAACAGTACCTTCTTTCAAATCAAGAAGGACAAAATAGATAAATCATTATCTGAACCTCAAGTGCTCTATGCTGTGAGGTGGTGAACACCAGCTAAACAATGCTACATCAGCTTCTGTTAAAATGATTGAGAATTGAGGCCACTGGAGACCACAAAAGATTGCATGCTTCTGATGGTGATGCTATTAAAAAGACAATAAAAAGTTTAAATTTAAAACAACTTGTAATGCAAAATACTGGTTCTATAAAATATTTATTATGGCTGTCAAAAGTTATTTAATAATAATTGTTGTTTATAAAATATTTCCATAGTGTCTGTGATGAGGTTCTCCGTAATTAATTTGAAACACACAAAAGCCTCCTTCTTTTTCAGATATTCAAACTGGCTTCAAATTACATATGGAGTTTTGCATATTATTTAATCTGAAAACACAGTGATTAAGAAGGAAAGCGGCAATGGGGACTCGGGAGTTGTGGATTCCGTCTCCAGCCCAGCTATGCTACTGCTCGTGTGCCTACAAGCAAATTACTAACCTTTTTGACCCAATGTCTTCATTGAACATCTAATAGTGATGTTTGAGAGCATCTGTAAACTCACACTGTGTCTGGAAAGTCTCAGCCAGAGCTAAAAAAATGCAAAGCATTGCATATTTTCTTTCATGTATTTCTAAAATATGTGAATTATTTTACAGACATACTAGGTGTTTTATTTTTTTTTCCCCTGAGACTTCAAAGTGGGTGCATGGAAGTAGGTGTACACGTTTGGGCCCAAAAGGTCAAAATACATCCCTTTGCATCTATAATTTTTTAAATTAAGAGAGAGCTGATCCCAGGTATCGTTACTGCCAATAATTCTCTGATAGGCTTATAAATTTACTGGGGGGAAACAGAGAGATGTGTTAGTTATAATTTCAGATATGCCAGTGTTGATTGCGTTGGACTGCCACAGAGGAGAAATGGGACTATATTGCTAATGAGGTAGATAAGTCCTCAGCAGTTACAATGATACTCTTCTAAATATCTGAACCATCAATCGTCAATGAAAGCAAACTGGTGCCTTGATGGTCTGGAAGAATCCCCTTACAACTGTCAGAAACCAAATCATTAATAACACAGGAATCAATTTCTGTTCCTCGTCTCTGTTCAATCAGCAATATTATAGCAGAGGAGAATTGGGAAAGGGAGAAACCAATAGCTGACCCTTGATCCCTTAAGATATAATTTAATGTCTTCTCTCAAGTTAAAGTGAACAGTAGCATGGTCCGAATTGCTGAACAGGAGAGACTATATCGAACAAGAAGTGAGAACAGACGCAGAACAAAAGTGAAGGGGAAAGCTGGGAAAGGAAAAATTGATATAAACTAACTGGGACTTCTTGGCTGTAAAGGGCCAAGTGTGATATTCTTTATTAAGTTTCCCAAAGCGTGGCACTTTTTAAGCCATTAACTTCTGGGAATAAACAATGGTTTAACATTCTATTGAAATGAAATTAAGGCCAATCTATGAAAGACAACTTTTCCTAAAAGAAAACACAAACTTTAGCATTATAACTGATAGACAGTAAACCAGACTCTAGAAACGCTTTGCATGTGTGTGTATTTGGTCCTTCCTAAACTACAAATGCTAACAAATATATAAGCATTCCTGATAAAGATGTGGGTTTGTCATCCTAGGTCCGTTTAATACATAGTCTTGAAGATTGATCAGTTTTTTGTCCTTGCGACATTTCAGTTAAACATCAGCAGCATTAAATGTCTGGTGGTCTTCGATGTGTATTTCCACATTTCAGTTGCATCTAATTAAATCCGGATATATTAATATTTTCTCTTGTAATAAAACAATGTGGTAATGGTTAAACAATTTACTGGGATTATATTCCAAGCCTTAATTTTTGTTTAGCATAAATGTTTGTCAGTCTGTTTATTACACCTTTGAGAACACCCAGCAGACGTACTGAGAGACCTAATTCTCTAGCACTGTATACTGGAGTCTCCTCTGCCTGTAGAAAAATGGTCCCAAAATAGCAGGTAGCTCTGGTCCCTACTTCGCAGCCGCTTTAGGGACAGATGAGTGCTTCAGAAAAGGAAGTGGAAAATCAGGTTCTGCATCTTCAATTTAAAAAGTGTTAATTACCCTAAAGCCTTAGTTTACTTGTAATTGTTATGGTATTAGAATCCCTATCAGCTGACTCTTCTTTTGCTCCTTCCCTGTCAACATACTTCATTACACATTCTTCTGATGTCTTCCTGAGTCTCTTCCAATCAATCTTCAAGTTTAATCATCATAAGCCGGAAATGAGGCTGATTGCAGATCTTGATTCCAACAACCTTGGTCACAAAAATACGTCTTTTTTGCTGCTAAGGAGTAATTGAAAGCATCTGGGAATGATTAGAAACTGGAGCAGTTGGCTTGCTATCCTGGAACCCACGCTGCCAGAAGGGGGAACCGGCTCCACACCCTTGAGAGAGACCCAGGAGTACAAACCAGGTCAGGTTACCCGAGCTAAAAGTCACAGTTGTCTGTCTGGAGGCCCGCACTTCGTTTTCTTTTACTTTGACACCACTTCAGCCGAGTTATGCTAGATTTAAAGACTTTCAGCTAAGAACAGAAACATAGCTATCTGGCACAGATCATTAAAAAAAAAGATCAATATTAAGACAAGGGTCGGATTAATGAAGGGAAGATTAACCCTTTCCAAGACCTTGCAAATGGAATACAATACCTGTTGGGAGAGTGAGCAGGAGGCTTCTGGTTTGTGCTGTCCAGCTTGGTCCTTCTGTCAACGTTGCTGATATACCTGCCCTTGATTAAAGCTCCTTAGCTTTAAGGTTTAATGATTATTGACCAAAGATTTCAGAAACTTATTTCAAAGCTGCTGCATTTTAATGTAATACCACTTACAGTATCAACGTTTGGGCACATGCTGCTTTGAGGAGGCTTTTTTTTTTTTTTTTTTGCCTTTTTACATTATAGGCAACCACTAACACTAAAACACACGGACACAGCCCGAGAAGGCGCGACGTTTAATTTGCGCATTGCCTCATTTCTGTGTGACACCACCGTGCTACCACAGCCCCGGCTAAGCGGTGAGCACCCTGTCTGCGACCTGCGACCTTACGACTCCTGCTTCGGCTGCTGCCGCACAGCACTAAGCCTGCGTCTCGCGAAATGGCTCCCTAAAGCCCGTTTGTTTGGCCCTCAGAGACCAAACGCTCCCCGGACCGGCGCCGACGCGAGCATTAATGTTGTTGCCGTTACTGCCAGAGCGCGGAGGCGGCCCTACACAGGCCCCACAGGGCGACCTGAGAAGCAGAGGTGGGGTCTGCTGCGGGCGGGCCCCGCGCACCGGAAGAACGGCCTCGCCGCGGCAGACACACTCCCGGCGAGGGCCGAGGCAGCGCGCCACCGCCTCCCAACAAGGCCTTCTGACGTCACTAGGCGCGGTCGGAGGCGTGACGTCGCCGGGCCTACATTACCCGGCAAGCCCTGCGGCCCGCTGGAAGTGACGTCCGGCCGTATCCGGGGAGGGCGCGGAGGCGGCGGTGCGTGGTCCCTTGCCGTTTTGCGGTGGGTCGCGGGCGGCCGGGCCGGGAGCTCCGGAGGTGGTGGCGGTCTCCCCTCCCCCAGCTGAGGCGCTTCTCTCCCCGCAGGTGCGGCCATGGCGGACTCCACACAGAACGGGCCCATGCAAGGCGGGGCCGGTGGCGGAGCCGTGGTAAGGAGCCCCCGGCCGTGGCGGGGCGGAGCAGGCCGCGGCGCCGGCCCCGCTCTTGGCGGGGCGGGCGTGAGGGTCCTGGGTCGGCCACGGCGCTTCTCCGTGGGCGCGGGTGCCCTTTGTGCTGCGGGGAGGGTCCTGCTGGAACCGCAGTATGGCCGACTGCTCGCCCGGGTACGGGCAGGGGGAAGCGGCTCTTTCGCTTTCCGATGGAAAACGTTCTGTCGCTGCGCCGCCGCTCTCGAAAATGCCCCAGTCAGAAGTAATTCCGAGTGGCAGCAACTACGTGTCTGTAGTTGTACTGCGCAAGCGAGACAGTAGGTGATGATACGAAGACGCTTGCAGGTTGGTTGGGTTAATTTCTGGTTGCTTTCATAAAAAGGGTCTGGGGACATAGAGGAAAAGAGTGGTCTTCAAAAGCTGGTTCAAACTCGGAAGAAAAGTGTTGAGCTCTTTCAGGTGAAAGGAAACTGATGTTTTAACTGTTAGCCACCTAGTAGCCAAAAGTATGCTGTGGTTCATTAGAGCGTTTCTGGTATGGGGACTGTATCAGGAGTGGAGGGCTGTGGTTAAGGAGAGCTCAACCGCAGGAGAAGTGCTAGATTACCATTAAAAGCTTTTTTGAGGCCAAGAATGTGTAGGCCAAAACGATGCCGCTTTCCTTATGATGTAGTTACACTAACTTTACCTGAGCCTTACTTTTTCTCCCCTTGGTAAGAATTGTGGAGATTTAGCCCCAGGTGCGTGGAGTGTATTCTGAAAGGAACCTTGAAGCAATAGATGCAAAAGTCAGTCAGGTCTAAAGACCTTGCATGATAACGTTTTTGAAGCTGGCTGTTTAGTGAGGTGGTTCTGTGTAGAAGTACCACCTCCACAGAAGATCTTACCACTATATTTGGTTGTAGTGAGCCTTTTGGTTCTGAGGAAGCCTAGCTATTTTTGATCTGGTTAGTAATGTCATACGAGTCAAGTGTCACAGAACAAAAAGGTGCTCTTCACTTCGAGCTGTAATTTGCTTCTATTCAAGGTTGGGGAAGGACTTGCAATTTAATATAGAAGGGAGGAATGTTCATTGTATGCAAATATTAAGATACCAACTTCTGTGGGGGTTGGGTTTTTTCTTTTCTTCTTCTAATGTAGCAATTTCTGATGGCTAACAAGTTGGATACAGCAATGTGGATTTCCCGCTTGTTCACAGTTTACTGCTCAGCTTTATTTGTCCTGCCTCTTCTGGGGTATGTATTGTAATATTGTAAAATAGCATTAAAAAGTTGCAAAATAACTGCGCTCCCTTTTCATAGTGTTGTTTTTCATGTAAGGGTAAAATTCTATTATTCAGCTTACTTGGATGCTTTTTATCAGAACAGTTTACAGATTTTAGGTTGGTTTAAAACACTTTTAGATGTGTTTGGAAAATGTGTTGAGCGACTGTAAAGTAGTGGCAAAAGCATGTTTTTATGTGTAGCTATGGAGTAATATATTGAATTGTTTTACCTTTGGCACCTGTGGTAAGTCAGTGTTACCAGTTTTCGAGTTGTATTTTAGTAGTAGTGCTTATGTATGATAATAGAAATACTTTGGGTATTGTGCAATTGTGATGCAATTCTCAAGGGTGGAAGACTTCTGAGCAGGGGCTTGGTTCATATGGTAACATCTCATCTGATGATTTGCAGGTTGCATGAAGCAGCAAGCTTTTATCAGCGTGCCTTGCTGGCAAATGCTCTTACTAGTGCCCTCCGACTACACCAAAGGCTACCGCACTTTCAGCTTAGCAGGGCGTTCCTGGCCCAGGCTTTGCTGGAGGACAGCTGCCACTACCTGTTGTACTCTCTTATCTTTGTGAATTCCTACCCTGTTACAAGTATCCTTTACTTGTGTCATCCTGGTAATGTTGTTAAATATCTTAAAAACTTGATTCTTTTCATCACCTGATGAATGATTTGAAAAACTAGTTTAAACTAGAATATGTTTGCTATTCATAAAACATACTTTATGTAAAATAGGAGAGGCTTATGTCGATTGATCCATATTCAGGTTAATCACCTCTGTAAGTAGTACACTGCAGTCTCTGGTGACTTAGATTTTCTTTTCCTGAGACTTAAGTTCGGTGGATTTTATGACCAGCCTCAAGTGATACTTTGAGAAGTTGGTAACTTTCGTTTATTACCAGTACAGGGTTTATATACGACTCCTCACTGTAAGCAATATTCAGTAGTAGCTTTTTCAGAGAAGTTATTAAACAGATAAAGTCTGCAAAAAAGGCTTACTCCTGTGGCTTGTCAAAGGTGACTGAAGAACTGACTTGACTTTGTGCATATGCTTAATGTCCTACTCTTAAAATGTCTCTGGCAGAGGAATGTCTACATTCTTGCTCTCTAAAATCTGAATAGCTGGCATGTTCCTTGATAAAGAAATGCATTTTGTAGCATCTCTTAATAAAAAATATTATGACTACATGTGTTTGATAGATTTTAAGGAGTAACCTTGTGTGTCTTTCATGCAGAAAGAATGCATTTCAGTAGAAACATACTGGTGTGTAATAGTGTATGTTGTACTTTGCATACCTGCATACACACACATTTTGAAGTCAATAAAAATGCATAGTGAAGAGGTGTAAGAAGCAAAGGGAAGAGCTATAAATATGGATGTTAGACATATATGTGTCTTAACCCAGTATAGGTCATTCCAGCCAACTTCTTGCAAAAAGCCATTTAGCTGTGACTTGTGTGTTAGCATAACATCATGGGGAAATGAAGCACTTGTGCAGGCTATAATTTTCCTTATCGCTTGCTTCAGTGAGTATTTTTCCTGTTCTGCTGTTCTCTTTGCTTCATGCTGCCACATATACAAAGAAGGTTCTTGATGTAAGTATGATATGATGTATGATACCATTAATACTGTTGGTATTCTTGGGGGTTATAAACATGTTTGAGTTGCAGCTATGGTTTCCTTTAGCTAGACTAGAGGAGTTAGAGTGAAATTGTAGTATGGAATCTCAGCACAGAGAATCTGAGAAGTCTTTTTTTGGGTTGCTCCCTGCCATGTGCCGCGCCCCGCCCCCCCCCCCCCCCCCCTTCTGTTATGACTCAATGATATGTTGCAGTTGACACTAATTACTTTTCTTGAAATGCTATTCTTTGAAGGAAGCAAGAGCTGTGTAGCAGTTAAGTTGAAACTTAAGACATGTCTTTTCAAGCTAAACTGTAGCCTATGAAATTTAATGTTCTACCTCAGTAGTAAAATAACAAACTGCAGGGTGAGGCTAGCAAGCAAAATACTTGCCAGTTGGACCTGCTGGTCAATGAACTGCCTTGTGCAGCTTAATGTAACTCCAAACTTTGGTGTTCCTAACTGGGCTATGTTGCAACCATAGGCCCTTCCATCCTAGTGGACAGAATAAGGCTCATGGCCATCTTGTTGCAGTTGAACCTAAAATGGGTGGGTAAGGGAATTGTAACACCTCATGTTTTTAATTGAATGCTATGTAATTACGGAGTTCCAAGCTTCCGGTAGTTTTCTTTGGGATACTAATCTCCATACCTTCAAAGGATCTAATCTTAAAATGCTGAAATGAGTTGTAAATGATAATTGTTAGTATTTTGATTTCTTTGTGCTAGAGAAGATAGGTGTAACTTGTATGTTTTCTGGCAATCTTTTTTCCTTTAAAGGCACGAAGTTCAAACAGTCTGCCCTTTCTGAGAAATCTTTTGGAGAAACTGAATGCTAATCAACAGAATATTCTAAAATTCATTGCTTGCAATGAAATTTTCCTGATGCCAGCTACAGTTTTTATGCTCTTCAGGTAAGAATTACCACAACTATTTTCAGAATTAGAAACTTTCTACGTAGGATTACTTTTTTGCAGGTAGAGTTCTCTGCTGGTCACAGATCTCCATTTGTATGGTTCTGGCTGACCAAGGCTTGAACTTAGAGTTAAATTTATTTGATTCCTAGACTTCTCAAGTTGGTGCATCATGAAATCAAAAAGCATTCACTCTGATATAACTAAGCACCAAAAACCCCTTCCCTTTCATAGCATAGGTCACATTGTTGGGTCAAATTAAAGTTTTTCAGGCCTGTAAATTGTGTTCTCCTACACTGTTCAGTAAGTTGAATTTTGGTCAGTGTAATAGAATATTAAGATGTTCAGCTTCACTGAAAGTGAACTCTTATTTTTTACTATTAGATTCCAGAAATTTAAGTGGCATGAAATTTCATTGTGCTAAAACTGTGCAAGCAGGGAGTAGGTTATGTCCTCTACTGTGTTACTTCTGACCAGTGATCCTTGTTTCGTTTCTCTTTTTTTTTTTTTTTTTTTATTCCATTTGGCTTTGCCTGCTGTGCAGGCTGTTGAATTCATTTTGGGGATCTTGAGCATATGCATGTTAGAATCCTACTGAAGTCATATAGGCATAATGACCTGCCAGTCACTGAAGTTTGGGTCATTTCCTTTTAATATTTGGAGGAGGAATAACACCCTTTGTTCTATATAAGTTGTAGCACAGTGAGAGCATTTGTATTGAGTGGTCTCACAGGCAGCAGAAGGGAGGCTTTATCTTCTTGGAAGTTGGTAGAATGCTTAATTTGTCTTTATCTTTTGATATGTCAGCTGAACACTTCAGTGCTTCAGCCCTGAAGGATTCCATTTTGTTTAAGGCCACTTACCAACTGACAGATACACTCTGTGTCCAGTATCTGAAACTTTCAAGTGCTTTAAACTTCTCTTTAGGAGAACTTTTTTTTCTTTCTCTATGGAGAATTTAGTGTGTGAAGTGTTGCTACTTGGTATGTCATCTGGTAGATACTGAAGCTTATAAAAGATCATATACCAAATTTTAAAATCATATAATGGTTAAATGCAGAGTTAATGGTTAAATTCTATTGTGAGAATTTGTTCTTTAAACTGTTTTAGAATATTAAATTGCTTGTAAATACTGTACAGGAGCAAGATTTCCTCTTTTTCCCTTTCTGTCGCTTACTTTCCTTTTCACCTTATTTTTTTCTTCTGGGTAAAGATACTGCTCATACTTGAAGGAGCTCTAGTTACTGGAACTGTCATGTTCAACTTCAAACAGAGCTTTTTAATATTATGTTATATAAAGAAGCTCCAGTCATTAAAATTAAACTCATGGTATTTCTGTGCTTTGCTATGTATGGTTTGTATGCTACCCTTTCCCTGTTTTACAGCACTGTGATGTGAAACAGCAGCTTTGTAAAGTATCAAAACCTAATTTCAGTGTAACTGAAATAGTTGGATATCAGCTTGGCATTAATATCTCAATACAGCTATAATAGTCTCCAGTGTGTTCTGAGAAGTTTTGCAAAAGATATTAGAAATATGGTCCAGATAGTCAAAGTGCTACAATTGGAGCTGAAGAAGCTTGCTGTAACTGGACTACTTATGTCAGCCAATTTCTGTGCTTGACCAGCAAGCTTTTTCTTAATCCTGAACCGGTGTCCACCATCACTTCTGTGATTCTTTGCCCACCACCAGAAATGAGGCATATAAAAAACTTCATAAATATAGAATCAATACAAGAACAACACTTTAACTGCTTCATTGAGCAGTTTTGTTTTATAATGTAAGTTTCTGCTCTTGTAAGTGTATGGTTATGTACTCTTGTCAGATCTAGATTATCTGAACCAATGTGACCCCAATCTAGGTTTTTTGGAGCCTAAGTAGTTTGCTTGCTTTTATTGAGAAAAGTCTTTTTTTTTTTTTTTTTTGTCAGTATTAAGCTCTACTTCTCTATTTTCTTGCAGTGGGCAAGGGAGTCTGCTCCAGCCATTCATTTACTATAGATTTCTTACATTACGCTACTCGTCTCGGCGAAATCCATACTGTCGGTAAGCACTAAATTGATTTTCAAAGTTCATGTCTAACTGCATAGTGTTTAGGCATTCATAAATTTTTCATTCTAAAATGAATGCATAACTCATAATACTGAATCTGCAAATGGTAATTACAGAATGTGGAATACACCTGGATGCTAAAAAAAACCCCCAAACCAGCTGGTTTAAGATTACATTTATTTCATGTAACTGAACTTTTCTGAAATGTACCATCATCCTTGAATGGGAGCTTTCAGAACATGCTTGTGTAATTAGAATTGGGAAAAGAAAGTCTTTTAATTGTTCTGTAACCATTTACCAGAAAGATATCCTTATTTTTAGATTCCAGGCCTATCTGAGGCTAAGTCTATACATGAACAGGCACTTACGAACTTGTGTAATGTTGACAGAAATAAAATCTGTGGATCTTAAACATGTTCATTACCTCCTTCAGTTAAATTTGTAAGTCAGGTTAATTATAATTGAAGTAGAGCCTTATTGATTTTTGTTGGAAAGTTGGTCAAGCCAATGCCATTGCTTTAAACTTTGAAAACATAAATATTTCCCTGAGGACTTGCTCAGGTCAGTGTTTTCTCAGAACTTTTCTTATGACAAGCGTTGTATAGCGTAAGATTTTGTGAACATACTTTCCAGTCTGATCACTACTCAATTAGAAAATGGTTTGCTAAATTACTGAGGATGTGGCTTTGGCTGCCATGGCATGCAAAGATAGGTCTGAGAATCGTAAACTTAATCATGTCCTATTCCCTACTATTTTGTAAGAAATCAATTGTTCCATCTTAGTACATGGTTTAGTTTCTTTGTTTTTAACAACAACAACAATCTATGAAGGTGCTTTACCTACTTTCATATCTAAAAATAATTTAAGTCGTGCAATACTAAAACTAAGTTTCAGTAGAACTAGTTTATCCAAGATGTTCTGCTGGCCTTTATGTAGTTTTAAGGGGTGGTGTGGGTTTTATTTCTCATGTCTGTCTTCTCATAGTTGCTTCTAGAGTGCAGGGTTCTTGCATTCTGACATGAAACAGTGCAAACACACAATTACCTCCCAAGTCCTTACACTATTTCTGATAAAGCATTACTCTTCCTTTTTTTTATAGTGTGTGTTTTTTTTTCTCGGAAGTGGAATTTTTCTGCTGTCTTTATATCTGTCCTCAGCTGAAAGCTGCTGAACTAAAGTTAATTAAAATGTTGATGTTTAAAGGACGAGAGTTCTGAAGCTCTTGCAAGATACTGCAACACTGAGTTGATCTAAAGAACTTGTTAAGTAGAGTGTGTGTGGGGTGTTGAGAAAAGAAGTGAATGAAAAAGATAGATTTAGATGATATTTACTTCTGATAAGTGCTGTAAGATTTTAAAACTCTCTTTAAATCTGATTTTTCAGGACTCTCTTCACTGAGCTGAGGATTGTTGTTGAACACTTAATAATGAAGCCCTCATGCCCTGTTTTTGTAAGAAGACTATGCCTCAGCAGCATTTCCTTTATAAGCAGATTGGCACCAACTGTTGCATAGCCAAATTTCAGGCACTTGTGTTTTGTGAACATTATGAGCAGCTGGCACTTCTGCTGATGACTATAAATTCCTGGTTTTACACTGATCTCACTCCAGGCTGTATAAAAATGTGTATATGCTTTTCTTGGAGATAATATGAAATTTAGCATATCAAAAGCAAGTCATGGAAACTTAAAATTACTGTGCTGTATTGCTAATTGGTGGAAAAAAAAGTAGCTGCATCCTATCCAAAACATGCCCAGTCATACAGAATTGGTTTTTTAGGAATCGAGGACTGTTTGAGGTTGATTAAAACTTTAAGAAGTCTGTGCTCAGTAGGTTTATGTTAGTTGGAACTATAGCTCCTGTAGGATGTCTCTAGTGGATAGCAATTGGTACACATACCTATGCAGTACACTTTGGACAGTATTCTCCTGCTCACTAAATGTATCTGTAGAACCATTTTGTCTAAATTACTATATTCAATGTAAAAATATGGCCCACTTAGATTTTAATCCCTTTTGTTAAATTCAATCAAGCTGACATAGTTAACACCTTTTCTCAAGGAGAGGCTATTTTTATTAATACGATTTAAAAAGAACTCTTCCAAGTTTCTACCTTGTGACATAGTCTTATGTTATGTTGTTGGAAGAAATCTCAAGACTCTGATCATGGAAAACTCTGTGCAGTTGTCTTGTCATAACAAGATGTTTTACCAAGCCAAATTGCTGACCTGTAGGCTTTTCAGACAAAGATGCAATGCTTAAACTTTTAACCACCTCTTAAGTGAACTAATCAATGTAAACGAAGTAACTTTTGTAGAATCATTGCAGATTTGTTCTTGTGTCCACATAAATGTGAGACTGCAGTAATTCAAGCATGTCAGCTTTTTAGAAAATTAATCTGTAGCTAGCTCTATATAAATTGTTATTCCAGTTTCTGAGACTCTCATTGTGATGGGAAATTTGCGTAAAGGATTGCACCTGTTTAGGCAGCTTCTGAAACAAATGGGTGTAGGATTTTTTGGCATAAATCCATCTGACTGATCTGAAGCTAGTGTCATGACTACAGAAGTGAATATTAAATTGAGTGCTGATTATGCATTCACCCAGCAGCTGAAAGGTAGGTCGTGGAAAAAGAATATTATCTGTCTGAACACAACTTCTTTCCGTAAATTCAGGGCAAACTATTTGCGTAATCTTCTGTGGTTAATGTTAGTATTCTAATTGCATAAAATTAAATGGGTTTCATTGGCCTTTTGTAAACTTCTGTAAGCATAGTACTTAACTATTCTTCCTTGGTCAGAGAAATCTTATGTGAAACACTTTCGAAAACAGTCTTGAAGCAAAGTATTTTCCTGTAACTATTGAGTTATCTTGTCTGTGATGCGGATATCATTCAGACTTGCCAGTTGTATTAGTTTGTTAGATCAGAGCCATGTATTTATAAACTTAATTCATTTTTTGCTCAACCTCTTGGTACTTATGACCAATTGGTAATTCAATATGATATTCTTTGACTACTAGTCTTGCTCTCTGAACATGATTAGCTATTTATAGAACACTTCCACACTGCAGAAGCAACTGCATGCAGTAATGCTGTACAGCTGCTAAAGACTTGCAATGAGATTCACTATATGTATATCCTGTAATTTGAGGATTTTATAAAAACTAAAATTTCTACTGCAATAAAAGGAGTGTTAAATGTAATTTGCTAGGCTCTTCAAGCTTATTTTCTCTCTAACAGAACATACTGATGCTTGAACCTGGAAGTTGAGCAGAATGCTGTCCTGTGTGTATGTGTGCATGTTCTTATATCCCACTGCTGCTTCTGAATTGGGACATAATGTCTTGTGCATTTCTAAATTGTTTTTTAGGTAATCTTTGCTTTCTAAGGTGCAAAAATTTATGACCCTTTCCTTCAAAATTTAACCCAAGAATAAGCACTGCAACAACAGTTATCTAATCAGAGGAGAAATCTAGACCTACTTACAACCTGTTCAATTCTTCAGCACTATTCTAGACCCTCTTTCATGTTATGTGGTGTATTTTTCGAGCGGTGATATCAGATTCTGTTCAGCTCTTTGCACCACTGTGATTTAATATTTAATTTGGCCATCTAAATTCCTCTTGCATACTGGGAGTAGAAGGCAAATAAATACTTATGTAATTACTGTAAGCAAAAATAACATATTACTTCTGAGAATTTTTGTGGCCTAAGACTGCTGTTATGGGTGCAGTCTACTGTTCCTTTAATTGTATGCTGTTGCTAAATTAGAGATGAGTCTAAATTGGATCTGATGTATTGCAACTAACTGAAGGATGCTGTCTTGAGATCCAACTCTGTGAATGGATGAGGAAGATCAAAAGGAGTGAGTGAGATGTCAGTAAGTAGGGAGTTGGAAGATAGTGCCATGAAGTAGAGCTTTTATGTTGGTACTGAATTTCTTGTTAACTCCTTCTATTAAGTCTTAAAAATAGATCAAGAGGAGGAAGATGTTTCATAAACGGGATTTGATTTGGCTAGTAGTATATTCTTGGCTTTGCAAGGAGTTGCTTGACAGATGAGGCCTGGATTTTACTTGTGGCCTGGTAAAACTTACCTCTCTGATGTGCCAAGAAAACATGGAACAATGGGGTAAGGATAACTTCGAAGCCAAATAAATAAGGCAACTGACCTGCACTCTGCATCAACTTTTTTTTTTTTTTTTACTGCAGCCTTTAGGTTGCCTAAGTGATAACACCGAGTCTCCTCAATGCTGGCAAAATCATTTTGTCCTTGTGCCTGCTTCCTTACCACAGTTTGTGACTGTTTCTATACTAACAAACACATGAAATGCTGGTTGTGTCCTGATACCCTGAGATTTTTCTGGTGAAAAGAACTGTATGTTCATGCTGCTGTGCTGTCAACAGCTAGTGGTGATGCAGAGGCTGTAACAGAAGTCTGTCGTAGTAGAGAAGTTTTGCAGCTGACCATAAAACACCTGCCAACCCCCAATGTGAAGCAGAAGAGTCTTTGTCCTACTGAAAGGTTGTCTACCTAATGTGGTAGTTGTTTCCACTGGTATACATCACAGTGGTGATTGTTTTCATCATCTTAGCTTTCATAAGTTAAAGTGCTGTTGCACAGATTCTGTGGGTAGACCTACCCCTTGCTGTCCACAAGCTTGCTGTAGAAGTGATGCTCCAGTGTAAGACTGGTCTGTTCTCACCTGTAGATAAATAAAGTGTCAGGACCCACTGGGTCTGTTGGAGTAGCTAATGCCAGTTGAGGTTTCTTACACAGTAATTCACTAAAGCATCCATCCTTTCCTTTATTGTCTTTAACTTTATACTTTTATTGTCATTTTTGTCCTGTCAGTTTTATGTTTTGCTCTCTTCTTTGATGGATGTTCAAGGGGAGCAATATCTGTCAATATTTTAAGTTACATGTTTTAAGGATTTTTTTAATATATTATAATTATGAGCCACTATTCCAACAGTTTTTGAGCTGCTAACTATATATGTGATAGTACTGTTCCAAACAAATAACGTAGCTGGTGATTTTGTACAGTCTGTGTTGGACCTTTTTATCATTAGGCACTGGTATTGCAACATTTGCTGTGCAGATCCCTTATTAATTAAGGAAGTACAGTTCCTGCCCATTTTACAGACAGGAACTGAGGCATGGAGGGAAAGACCACTTGCCTGAGGTGATGTAAGAGCTCTGGCAGAGCAGGAAATAGAAAAGAGTTGGACAAACATCCAGGGGAACTGTGATTTGTTTCTACACCACATATGACTTCTTCGTCCTGTTTCCAAAATGATACTAACTGCTGCTTACACAGTTTCAAAAAGTACTGTACCTTATGGTGCTCAGAGTAAGGGTAGCGAAGACCATTGAGCTAGAACAGCATGTTCTTTTAAACAGTGTCAAAAATTGATTCTCATGTGCAAGAGCTAGCTATAGCTCCTGGTATTGTCATCTTTCTGGTGAGGAAAAATAATGCAATAGAGTAAGATTGCAAGCACTTACCCTACTAACATCTAGCATGTATGCTGATCTGTTGTAATTGTCTATAATTTTTAATGGCTGCGGTGCAAGTATTTGTGGTTAAACTATATATACTGAAAGTGGTTAGTTTATCTTTGTACTGTAACTTTTATTGTGTTACAATTATCTTAAAATCATAGGAAGAGTCAGACCTTGCTGTTTTAAATTGCCTTTTAAGGATAGACCCTTAAGCAATCCTTTATATCAAAGATGCATTATCAGTATGGATAATGTAATTGAATTTAATCTTAAATGTGGATTCAAAAATATCTTTTTCATAAAATGTCAGCATTACTTACTAATTTTTCTGCAGAAGCTAGCTCTGTGCTAATAGCAGATATTGTGCAGGTAAGGGAGTTTCATTGCTTAGTTCTGTGCCATCCAGATGGTACAAACTTCTAAAATGAATTGAAAAATTCATCTTTTGCTTGTATTCAAGGACTGAGGCACAAAATGCTAATGTAAGGGCTCAGAGGGGAAATACAGTTCTCCTGCATATTTGAGAAAATGTGAAGCCCTTTCAAGAAAATCTAATAAACATAATAATCACAGGCTGCTGACACTAAGGAAAAAGCACCTCATTCGCTCTTTCTTTTATGCAGCGATTTACTGGTCCCTACTGATTTTCAAATTGGATCACTGCAGTAAATTATCCATGCCAGTACCTGTGAAAGAAAGCACTGGGATCCATATTTGTTTAGTGCTGTGCTTAAATCAGCAAGAATGATAAATTTGATGGTATGGAATTGGAAATACCAAGGGTTTTTCTCAGTGAACGAGCAAGTATCTCCATTTGTAATTTATTGTGACCCTTTTTCACTGTATGTGCTTTGTATGTCAAATATTTATTTCAAAACAAATTAAATTGTTTTCTGTATTGATACAGCTATGGTTTTGTTGATGTTCTTGAAATCAAATTGTGTAGTTTTTTTTCTGAATTTAAAATATTACCAATATTGCGTTGCAAAACAGCACTTGTTCAAATCTCCGAGTTTGAGTTACTGACCAACAGCTTTGCATGTTAAGTGTTCTAGCTGTGTGTAGCATGTTATGTTTTTTTGTCTTGGTTTTTTGTGTGTTTAGAATAGTGCAAGACGCAGTGAGCTACTTTGGTTTCTCATTTGCTTTTTCTAGAGAAAAAGGAAGATTAAGCTGTATATCAAAACCAAGAAAAGCTCATCCCTGTCTTAAGTCATTGGAGCTATTCTGCTTTACACCTGGCATAGGTAACACTAAGTCCTGTGAAAAAATTTACCTATGTGCTCAGTTTACTACCATATTTTCAGTGCAGGTATTAATGAAGTCGACTGTACACCTGTGTTTTGGCAGGAGTCCTGTCCCTTTAATCTTAAAACAGGTTAGTTTGTGACTATGATTATGTCCCACTGCCTTAGTAAATGCCACTGCTGAACTGAAAAGGAGTCATAGCTAGCACTTGATTATTTGGAATTTATATCAGTATAATAATAATTTGTTCTGCAGCTAGTAAGCAAAATTGTAAACCAGTGTTAATAATGTGTCCCTATGTTACCCTCTTCTTGTGGGCTAGGCCTAGCTCATTTGTGATGGCATGTTAAATAGCTGACTTCTCTTTAACCCTAGTTCCAACCAGATAGGCTTTATTCTACCACAGCTGGCTACCACCATACAGCTGCAGTTTTGTTGAAGCAGTAGTGTGGATTGCTTTCTGAGGAGCCATGAAAGACTTGGTTCTTAAAGCAATGGTTAATTTGAGTTCATCTTCCTTTATCCCGGTTTCCATGTGCCTGACCAGGATACCTTGCTTGCGAGGCGAGTGAAGTGTTGCAGCAGTCCAGACTCCTGCCTGGGGTGAGGAAACTGGTTTCCTTAAGAACAAGTGCAGATCATGGTATTTTCATTTGCTCTGTGTATTCCTATGAATGTTCATTCATGCACCTTTGCCAATGTGAAGAGCTAGAGTGCGTTGGATGAAGACGGTGCATCAGTTGGTTGAGGTATTTCACAGGAAAATTAAGCTGAAAATGAGAAATGGTAAAAGTGCAGGGCTAGATTATCTGCAAAGGTTAAAGCAATGTCAACTATAGTTTTCACAAAGGTAGAAATGTAATAGAAGGAAGAAGAATGGGGAGAAAAATAATGAGAATGCAGAATAGTTTAGCTCCGTGACAAAAAAGTATGGAAATCCTACTGGGTGCTCTGTTGCTTTCACAAACCCCAATTCACCATTCATGGTTTCGTGCCATCAGTATCCTCTGGACAGTACTTAAGTTTTCTAGCTGTAAATTATTTCTAACTTAGTCTCTATTAAAATACTGTTGGAATAGCATGTTTGGATGCTGCCACATTACACAAGAGCTGACGGGCTGATCTTGGTTTACTTAAAATGGAAAACAGCTGCAGTGGAATTGTGTTCTTGTCCGTTATGTTTGAAGCTCCTGTAGTGGAAAAGTAGAGAGAAAAATACTTACGATGGTCTATATTGCTCTTGGCTTTTTTTTTTTTAAGCTTTTCTCTTTCCATGTTGCTTTGCTACATTTTTACATTGGCAGTCTAGGGGAAGATATAAGTGCAACTGCATGGGGTTTTGTCCTGATGTATGTTTGCTTCTGTGTGCAAAGACACATATAGAACATATTTGTACCTTAGCACTTTAAATTTTTTGTATTTATTTTTTTAATCTAGAAAATCTGACCAAACAGTATTTTGAGATGACAGATGTTTGCCTATTACAATCCCTTTCAACATATTCTGCTATAGCAACTTCTGTTAGGTTCTGACTAAAGCGCAACAGAAACCATTGTGATTCCTTTTAGTGATAAAGTTTAAATCATAGCTGTTATTAGCAAGTTTTTTTTGTAATGGTAGATGGAAATCTGAAGTTGACTTTCTGAATTCTCATGTGTCCACTGGCATTTTATCAATTGTATAACTGTAATACAGAGAAATACTGAAACCTTAGAAACTACAGTTAGACCATGAAGCATTGGTTCAGCGTGTGTTTGAGCATCCAGTGGTTCTATTCACATTTTTAATTCTCTCAAATTTTTTAACATCACTCTGGGGCAGAGGTAAGCAAGACATTTGGTTGCATCAATGTTTGTACTGTGGTTGATGGTCTTTATGCATACTTCAAGTGGCAGATAAATGACTAAATAAAACGTAATATTTTGAGGTTTTTTTGCCATTTGGATATGTTAATACACTTTGCTCTTTATGATTAAAAAGCCTCTTTCTGCCCTCTGCCAGCCTTCTCTCTTTGCAGAGTGTTACATTTGTAAGGGAGATAGCTTGTAAATAAAGATTCTTGCACTGCATAGGTGCTTCTAATATACTGCCTTTACGCACTTCAAAAGTACTAGTCAAGCTTATTTCACATTCTTGTAATCAATTTTTTTTTCTTACAAGCAAAAGAATCGAGCTGCTTTTAAGCTGGTCCTTGCTTTGTTTATGTAAGAGATTGTAGGACAGGTGGAGCGGCAGGAGACTAGACCTGATGATGCAGGAAGCTTCCTCCAGTCCTATGTTCCTATGCATGTCTGCAAATTACTGTAGAGAATAGGAGTAGTTGTTTCACTGTTATGTATTATGTACCTAATATTGTGTTTAAGAATTTTAAACTAGCTTTCTGCTTTAGGATGAAGATAAGTGCTGCTAACCCTAACAGTTCTTCTTCCTTACTCAAAGGCTGGAAAGCTTGTTTGACAATGTGATATGGTCATTTGAAATGAAATGGAATTCTTCTTCCATGTGCTAAACTTATTCCAAACCACTGACCTCTAGTGGCTGGTTTGCAACTACGAAGCAAAACATTTTAGTAATTTAATGTGTTCCTCATGTGTCTCTTGGCTACCGGAGAGTCTTTTTCCCTTTACATTTCTTGGGAGAATAATGTCTCTTCACGATTTATTGTACTTCGGCTTTGCAAGTACCTGACTTGTGCATTAGAAAGGAGATCAAAAGAAAACCAGATTTATGGTTAAGGTTTCTTTAAAGAAGTAACTACTCACAAGCCCAAATATTTGTTGTTGTTATTGCAAAGCTGGAAGACCCTATGATCTGTGAGAGCATCCCATAATAAAGATCTTAAAATGTTTATTGTCAAATCCTTGCAGCCATAAAGCATGGTAATTATATTAGCAGAATCCTGATTCCTTTTTGCTTAGGATGTTGCTACTTTACAATTGAAGTCTTTCCTACATGTGTAGGATTATTGATCCAGGAACAGTAATATTTTCATCTTTTTCCTGCATGACCATGAAGCACACATTTCTGAATGTATGCTGTATGAATCTTTCCCTTTTCCCTAGCTTGATTGTAGCTGCATATATCCCAGTATAACTCTCATTGATTTTTGTTGAAATAGGCAAGCGACTCTCCAGGGGGAGAGCAAGTTCTTTAAAAATGGAATGCCTCCCTTTAGGAAAACAGAGTATTGGGTAGCTAAAAGGAGTGCCTGCATTAACATGTTAAATCAGAGCCATACTGCTTTTTTTTAAGAAAATCCTGATTGTTCTCATTTACTGTGAAACCAAACTGGAAGGTCTGCTCTAGGCTCACTCCTAATGGGCTCCAGTCTCTGTCAGGGATACAGGGCCTGACCGGTGTGGGGGCTGCATTACTGCCAAGTTCTCCTGTGTGTACTAAGTGCACATGGTGATGGAGGGCTTTGAAACCATGGAGACAAAATGTAGTGTCCTCACGTCTTTTGAGCACTAAATAAAGGGCCAAATGATCTCTGCCTCTGTGTCTGCTGTCAACCTCTAGCGCTCAAAGTTTATCCCATCTTTCTTCTATCCTGATATTCCTTCCTTTCTTTACCTGCCCTATCTCCTGTTGTTGTCTGCTCTTGTGAAACCCTTTCTCTCTTCTGGAATTCCTTCCCTCTGCTTTATTGTATTCCTACTTCAACCAGTTCTGCACTACTGATGTCAGTTTAGCCTCCCAGAAGATCTGGCATGTGTCACCTGGGTTCCTGAGGAAAGGATGGGGTTGCCAGCCCTGTGCCATGAGAGGACTGTGAGCTGCTCCAGCAGCAGCAGGAGGTCACTAGCTGCCTGGCTGCTGCTGGGGTCAAAAGGGCTGGTTGAACACTGCTGCGTGCAGTTCAAGAAACTGAAGATGACTCTGCTGGTGTTCAGGTGAATGAACTGCATGTGAATAATGGAAAACACTTATCCACGTGCTGGAAATGAAAGATATTTACTTCTAGTCTATGTTGATCTTTGACCTAGTGACCATGAAATAAGTTTACAGACCTGCGTGACTCAGTGGTGTTATGCAGACTTCTGTAGACTCACCATTTTGTGCTTCGGAAGAGTCATTCCCCTCATGCACCTGCCTGCCACGAAATATTTTCTCCTTTTCTGTTAGTTTAAATATTTTACCTGAAAAACTTAAAGGCTGTTTGGGATCACTGGACACTTCATGTATTCATACTTTTTTTTTTTTTTTTTGGAACTCTCAGTATGTATTTGCTTGGTGTTAACAATATGTGTGTAGGATCATAAAAGGTACAAAATCAAAACAGTCTTTCCCTTTTAAAAACCTTGCTATGCTGCATGGAAGACACATAAGGCAGGATGTTAAGGGAATCCCAAAGAGTAATTTAAACTACATTAAGTCATTACCTCAGCTCTTGCTGCTGATCTGGGGACATTGCAAGTCTCCTCCACTGTATGAACTTGAAATATTTAATGAATTTCAGATTCAAAAATATTCAAATTGGCTTTGTACTACATCCTTTTTCGTTGTCCTGGTTTCAGCTGGGATAGAGTTAATTTTCTCCCTAGCAGCTGGTATAGTGCTGTGTTTTGGATTTAGTATGCAGAAGAATTTTGATAACACACTGATGATTTCAGTTGTTGCTCAGTAGTGTTTAGTCTAAAGTCAAGGATTTTTCAGCTTCTCATGCCCAGCCAGCAAGAAGGCTGGAGGGGCACAAGAAACTGGGAGGGGACACAGCCAGGGCAGCTGACCCAAACTGACCAAAGGAATATTCCATACCATGTGATGTCATGCCCAGTATATAAACTGGGGGGAGTTGGCTGGGCGGGGGGCAGATTGCTGCTCGAGGACTAACTGGGCATCAGTTGGTAACTGGTGAGCAATTGCATTGTGCATCACTTTTTTTTTTTAATATTCCAATTCTATTATTTAATTTAATAAAATTATTGTCATTTTATTATTTTTATTATTTTATTTTCTGTCCTATTAAAGTGTCTTTATCTCATGAGTTTTACTTTTTTCCGATTCTTCCCCCATCCCACAAGCAAGCGGCTGTGTAGTGCTTAGTTGCTGGCTGGGGTTAAACCACAACTGTCCTTTTTGGCACCCAGCGTGGAGCCCAGTGGGTTGAGATAACGACAAATCTGACTGGAATGCTTTACAACAAATTTATTGTAAGCATTCATTATATTAGTTCAATAGTTGCTGGTCACAATGTTGATTTATTTGCTCTCAAAGTCAGCGTGCTCGTTCTTAAAGTTGCATTATGTAATACCTTAGCGTATATGCTCCCTGTTGTGGCGTTTATCACCTGTGGGAACTGGGCTAGTGTTACTGTGTTGTACTTTGTAACACTGGCTTATGATACAATGGAATCGCTGGCTGTGAAACTAACTAATCTGGTATTTGTACTCAGCATTGCCGTCATCTCCGTACCTCGGGAGCCATCTGTCAGAAACTATTAATAATTACACCTTTTACCTTTTCTCCTCGGAGAGCCAATTCAAGGTGGGGAGACACATCTCTCCACCTTCCCCTTCTCCTCCAGGCAAATTACAATAGCTCTTGAGAATTTTGAAAATCCTTGGGATGTTCAAACCAGCATGTTCCTATTGCTATGTCTCCTGAATGTGTTCCAGCTATTGTATAAGGCTAAACAACTATTTAAGAATATAACCCAGAGATCTGCCCTGAGGCTGGATAATCACAGGTGGCATGGCATGTGGGAGAATATGGGCAGGTATCTAGGGAACTTCTCACCTCCAATGGTTTGCAACTACACTCCTGAACAACTACAGAACCCTGATGAAGTGACAAAATATTTGAAAGGAAAATACTGTGGCTATTCTGAAGAGGCACAACTTACTGCCCTGTGCTGGGTCCTGGCCAGACCATCTACCAAACACTGCTCAATATTATGCAGCACCCTCAGGGGGAAAGGAGGGAAAACAAAGTGACAGGCACTGCAGCTACTCCAACCCTGGTGATAGGCATTGCAGCTGAACCAGAGAACCAACCTGTGCCAGTATCAGGTGCCCCTATACAGAAGAAGAAATATACAAAAAAACCAGTTCACTTAGTGAGGAATGAAGATGAACCAGGGTCATCACAAGAACAGGAGGAAGAGGCAGAACCAGAGGTAATCACCTGATCCCTATCCCTGAGCAAGCTGTAGGATATGCGAAAGAATTTCAGCTGTCATCCAGGTGAGCACATTGTTACCTGGCTGCTCCGATGCTGGGACAATGGGGCTAGTAGCCTGGAATTAGAAGGTAGGGAAGCCAAGCAGCGGGATCCCTTTTTAGGGAAGGGGGCCTTTGACAAGGTGATCAGAAAAGGGGCACAAGCCCTTGCCTCCCGAGGCGACTCCTGTCAAGCGTGAAGGAAAGGTACCCTTTCAAGGAAGATGTTACATGTCAACCAGGCAAGTGGACCACTATGGAGAAAGGTATCCAGTACTTCAGGGAATTAGCCATGCTAGAGATGATTTGTTATGACCCAGATGACACACAGTTACCCAGAGATCCAGATAAAGTCCAATGCACGACCCACGTGGCAGAAGTTTGTATGGAGCGCACCATCGTCGTATGACAACCCATTGGCAGTACTGACCTGGAAGGATGAAGAGGCACTGACGGTGGATGAAATGGCTTGCCAACTCTGGCAATACAAAGAAAACTTCTCTTCCTCCCTATGAGCCTGTGTCTCGGCTGTGGAAAAACTGCCCAAAAAATCTGAAAAACTGATCAAACTGATTGAAAAGTCCTACTCCCCACTTGTACAGACCAGTATCTCAGCTATCAGGAGCAAGTGTTCCTCTGCTCAAGAGAGAGAATATAGAAGGTACACACCATGGGGTGCCCTGTGGTTTTACCTGTGTGACCACAGAGAGGACGTGAGGAAGTGGGATGGAAAACCTACCTCGACCCTAGATGCATGGGTACATGAGAGGAAAAACAAACACAAAAGGGGATTCTCCCAGGAAAAATGCTGCTCCAGTTTCCAGACAGAGTAGAAGGGCTGATCTTACTTCTGATCCTCTTGAACGGACTTCTAAGTAATTTTTACAAGAAGTGAGTAATGAATTCTCTGACCAGGATTAGAGGGCCCTGCCTCCAGCCAGGGGTAGGACAGGGACAACCAGGTTTATTGGACTGTCTGGATTTGCTGGCCCGGCACCTCAGACCCACAGGAGTATAAGGCTGTGGTGGACACCGGTGCACAGTGTACTCTAATGTCATCAAGTTATAAAGGGGCAGAACCCACCTGTATTTCTGGAGTGGCAGGGGGATCTCAACAGCTAACTGTATTGGAAGCTGAAGTAAGCCTAACTGAGAATGAGTGGCAGAAACACCCCATTGTGACTGGCCCAGAGGCTCCATGCATCTTTGGCATAGACTATCTCAGGAGGGGGTATTTTAAGGACCCAAAGGGGTATTGCTGGGCTTTCGGTATAGCTGCCTTGGAGATGGAGGAAATTAAACAGCTGTCTACCCTGCCTGGTCTCTCTGAGGACCCTTCGGCATGGGGTTGTTGAGGCTTAAAGAACAAGAAGTGCCAGTTGCTACCACAATGGTGCACCGGCGGCGATATCGCACCAAGACTCCCTGGTTCCCATCCATAAGCTGATTTGTCAACTGGAGAGCTGTATTGGTTTTGTGTGGCAAGGTTTTGGTAGCGGGTGGGGTTACAGGGGTGGCTTCTGTAAGAAGCTGCTGGAAGCTTCCCCTGTGTTCGACAGAGCCCATACCAGCCGGCTCTAAGACAGACCCGCCGCCGGCCAAGGCCGAGCCAATCAGCGATAGTGGTAACGCCTCTGTGATAACATTTTTAAGAAGGAAAAAAAGTTGGGACGGCGGTATTCGGCAGCCGGAGAGAGGAGTGAGAACATGTAAGAGAAACAACCCTGCGGACACCAAGGTCAGTGAAGAAGGAGGGGGAGGAGATGCTCCAGGCGCCGGAGCAGAGATTCCCCTGCAGCCCGTGGTGAAGACCATGGTGAGGCAGGCTGTCCCCCTGCAGTCCATGGAGGTCCACGGTGGAGCAGATATCCACCTGCAGCCCGTGGAGGACCCCACGCCGGAGCAGGTGGGTTCCCGAAGGAGGCTGTGACCCCGTGGGAACCCCGCGCTGGAGCAGGCTCCTGGCAGGACCTGCGGATCTGTGGAGAGAGGAGCCCACAGAGCAGGTTTTCTGGCAGGACTTGTGACCCCGTGGGGGGCTCACGCTGGAGCAGTCTGTGCCTGAAGGACTGCACACCGTGGAAAGGACCCATGCTGGAGCAGTTCGTGAAGAACTGCAGCCCGTGGGAAGGACCCACGTTGGAGAAGTTCGTGGAGGACTGTCTCCCGTGGGTGGGACCCCACGCTGGAGCAGGGGAAGAGTGTGATGAGTCCTCCCCCTGAGGAGGATGAAGCGGCAGAAAATAACGTGTGATGAACTGACCGTAAACCCCATCCCCGTCCCCCTGTGCCGCTGGGGGGGTGGTAGAGAATCCGGGAGTGAAGTTGTGCCCGGGAAGAAGGGAGGGGTGGAGGGAAGGTGTTCTGAGATTTGGTTTTATTTCTCATTACCCTACTCCGGTTGATTTGTAATAAATCAAGTTAATTTTTCCCCAAACTGAGTCTGTTTTGCCCGTGACGGTAATTGGTGAGTGATCTCTCCTATCCTTATCTCGACCCACAAGCTCATTGTTATATTTTCTCTCCCCTGTCCAGTTGAGAAGGAGGGGGAGTGATAGAACAGCTCTGGTGGGCACCTGGCATCCAGCCAGGGTCAACCCATCTCAAGAGCAAAGGGGTGATCAGCAAAACTCGGTCACCCTTTAACAGCCCCATATGGCTAGTGCAAAAGTTTAATGGAGAGTGGAGACTAACAGCAGACTATCGTGGCCTGAATGAAGTCATGCTGCTGCTGAGTGCTGCCGTGCCGGACAGGCTGGAACTTCAGTATGCACTGGAGTCAAAGGCAGCCAAGTGGAACGACACAATTAATATCGCTAATGTGTTTTTCTCAATCCCTTTGGCAGCAGAGTGCTGGCCACAGTTTGTTTTCACTTGGAGGGACGTCCAGTGCACCTGGAAACGACTGCCCCAGGGGTGGAAACACAGCCCCACCCTTTGCCGTGGACTAATCCAGACTGCACTGGAAAAGGGTGAAGCTCTGGAACACCTGCAATACACTGATGACATCACTGTATGGGGCAACACAGCAGAAGAAGTTTTTGAGAAAGGGAAGAAAATGATCCAAATCCTTCTGAAAGCCAGTTTTGCTATAAAACAAAGTAAGGTCAAGGGACTTGCGCAGGGGATCCAGTTTTTAGGAATAAAATGGCAAGATGGATGTTGTCAGATCCCAATGGATGTGATCAACAAAAGAGCAGCTAGGTGTCCACTGACTAGTAAAAAGGAAACACAAGCTTTCTTAGGTGTTGTGGGCTTTTGGAGAATGCATGTTCCAAACTACAGTCTGATTGTAAGCCCTGTCTATCAAGTGACCTGGAAGAAGAATGATTTTAAATGGGGCCCTGAGCAACAACAAGCCTTTGAACAAATTAAACAGGAGATTGTTCACGCAGTAGCCCTTGGGCCAGTCCGGGCAGGACAAGATGTTAAAAATGTGCTTTACACTGCAGCCGAGGAGAATGGCCCTACCTGGAGTCTCTGGCTGAGAGCACCTGGGGAGACCTGAGGCCAACCCCTAGGGTTCTGGGGTCAGGGATACTGAGGATCCAAGGCTGCTATACTCCAGTTTTGGCAGCACATGAAGGAGTTCGAGCTGCCTCAGAAGTGGTTGGTACTGAAGCACAGCTCCACTTAGCACCCCGACTGCCGGTGCTGGGCTGGATGTTCAAAGGGAGGGTCTCCTCTACACATCACTCGACTGATGCCACGTGGTGTAAGTGGGTTGCGCTGATCACACAACGAGCTTGAATAGGGAACCCCAGTCACCCAGGAATTGTGGAAGTGATCACAGACTGGCCAGAAGGCAAAGTATTGCCAGAGGAGGAGGTGATGTGTGTTGAAAAGGCCTCACTGTATAGTAAACTGCCAGAAAATGAGAGGCAACCTCTGTCTCCTAGCAAGAGGTTCAGATGGTACAGAAGCCCCTGCACAAGCATGACATATAAATAATATTTTTTTTTTATCAGGTTGGTCAGAGTTTAGCAACTTGAATGTGAATGAGATTTTTCTTTTTTTTTTTTTTGAACTGGCTTGATTTCATGAAATATGGGCTTAAAATAGCTCTTGAATAACCATTATTCAAAATTAAACCTTAGGATGCAATTCCAACTATATTGAATGAAAATGTTGCCACTTAGTGAGAAACAAGATCTCACAGCCTATTCACCATGGCTATATATAGTAGTCTTTGCCACAGGCAAAAAGTCATTTAATTTAGTTTGGATGTGCTGAAATACATAAACAGTTCCCTATTATTTAGGGTGTTTCTCCATTCATTGCTAGTGATAACTACTGGTTGTGATGCTCATAAATAAGGATTTGAGATTTTTGTCTTAGGATGCTGCAGCTACATACCATGAACATGGTAGTTCATTATCAATTGTTTCATGTACTTGGCTATCGCATACCGAATAGGCTGCTACTGATGCTCTTTTGCTTGTTGCTTGTCTCCTTCCTCAGGTTTCAGTGTTTATCAATAGAAAGATTCATGCAGAGCCCTTGATCACGTGAATATTGGTTGACTGCCACACTGGTAGTATCTATTAATGTCTATGGTATTTCAGCTTTATTATTTTCCTTCCTGTTTCATATTTACAACAACAAAACTAGACAAGGCAAATTAAATTATTTAGCTGGATAAAAGCATATGAAATAGTTTAGTAATTCCATTTGGGTTTGGATAGGAAATGATAAACCTAAAGAAAAATACTTGTAGAAGTAACGTAACAGTTAGCACCTTTTCTAGAGTATAGCAGAGAGTCTTCAGGAATTACAAATGTTTCAAGAATTTCTGCTTATATTCTTTCAAATATCTTTATGCAGGGAAAAGAAAGGGTACTCTGTTAACCTCATGTTTCTTCTTTTTTTTTACTGTTAGGGTCTTGCCAAAATTACAAGCAGCCAGCAAAACATACATCAGCTGCATGCTAGACTCCAACTAAAATTGGTGAATCGACTCCATCTTTGGTACTTTATAACTTGCAGTGAATTTAGTATTTAACTCCATTGCTCTACATCTGTTACTTAATGATACAGCATCTGTTGCAATACTCCTGATTCACCTGGTATGGCTGTGATTGGACTATTGGGAAGATGGGTGTTAATTATTTTATGCAAGTATTTTACTTCAATCTGCCTCCATTGGGCTTCTACGAAAACTTGTATTGGCAATGCTAATGACTAGCTGGCTGGTAAAGAAGTTATGTGCCAGCAAACCTTGTTCAAAATCTAATCGGGTATGTTAAAGACAGGCACCATAATAATTCTCCTCAGTGATCAAATGCTTTGTGGATTTTCAGGTACATTAATTATCCAAATTCCCTGCCAAGCTAACTTCTGGTGAGCTCCCACGTTCCTCACAGTGTGCAAATAAAGGCAAGGAAGCCAGAGACAGTTTGTCAGAGTCACATAAACTAATATCAAAGCTATACTGGAAAAACATTGCCAATTATTTTTTTGTGTGTGTGTAAACTGATGCCAGTGGGACTAATTGCATGCATGGTCCTGTGCCAGGCTGTAGGTGAGAAGAGCAGAAGGCGGTGTCACAGCAGGGCTGGGATGGGTACAAGACATCATAACCCTCTGACAGCAGCATCACCCGCAGGGCACTCTCTCTCTGCAGAAAGAAACAGGTTTTTAATTAATTTTTTTTTTTTTTTATCAGCACTGATCCGGGAAGCACATTTTAGGGGAGACCTAAGGGTAGGGGAGAGCATTTTCACATAAAAATCTCGCTAACAGGTTTAGCTTGTGTGTTTTAATATTGTTACTGCCGATAAAACCATGTCTCTTTACATGTTTTTATCTGTGCTAACGCATTTAGCATACATGCCTATGCTGCACACGCACGTATATATTGCCTCTTTATTACGAGCACGAAATTAGCCGTTCCTGCGCAGGAGGCGCTCCCAACGCGTACTTCGGATGGATGCAGCCTCGGCTGCAGGCGAGGCGGGGGGGAGGCAGTTAGGGCCGAGCCGGTTTTAAGCGCCAGGCCGGCGCGGGGCCTCCCGGTCACTCCCCCGGCCCCGGGAAGGCCTCGCGGGCGCGGAGCCGAGGCGAGGCGAGGCGAGGCGAGGCGGCGCGGCTGGGCCACTCCGCGCAGGCGCAGCGGGAGGGGCGGGTGAGTCAGCGGCGGCCGCTGGGCGTCGCGCCCGCCCGGCGGCCCCGAGGTCCCTCCGCACATCCGGGTGCCGAGGCCCCGCCCACCGCCGGCCTCCCGGCTACCGCCGCCGTCGCCGCCCGGGGCTTGCGGGGGTCCCGCCGCAGCCGCGCCGGGCCTCTCCGATGCGAATCGCCGCCCGCTCGCCGGCCGCTGCCGTGCGGCGGGGAGCGGCCGGGCTCCGCGCGCGGTCGCCGCCATGATGCCGGCCCTGGCCGCCCAGCGGCGGGGCTGCCGTGGCCTCTACCGCCTGTACTTGCGGTGCCAGGCGGCGCCGCTCCCCCGCGCCTGCCACGGTGAGTCCCTCAGGGCCCGGCCCGCTGCCTTGCGCCGGCGGGCTGCTGGGAACCCCCGCTCGCCTCCGCGGGCCGGGCCGGGCCGGCGGACCCCGGTCGAGCCTCGTAGAGAGCTGTAACGAAGGTGTAGTCGAGCTGCGAGCTCGCGTGGGGGAAAGCGAGTGTCAGCGCTCGCAGGCGGCGGGTGGCAGCCGGCCTCGGGCGCCAGCAGGGGCGGGAAGGGATTCCTCTTGAGGCCGGGACGCTGCCCCCGGCTGCGGGGCGTCTCCGGGCCGGGGGGCTGCCTTCCGAGTATCGGCCCGAAAAGGAAGGAGAACGCTCGAGTCGTTAAGTGCCTCGGTAGGCGAGGCGCGTGCGGACGTGCGTAATGCCTTGTCGCGGGTGTTTTCGCACGCCCTTTGTGGGCCCGCTGCCCTGTCAGCCCCAGTCTTACGTAAGACTGATAACGTCACGCCCGTGTTGGGGTTGAAGTTTGCAGTAATTCTGTGAAGCGAAGCGCGGCCTCACAGGATTTTTGTGGGTCTGAGGAGCGAGCCCTGGCTTTTCCTTTGGGCCACAGGTCCCGTGAAATTTAAATTCTGACCAGCTTTTTCCTCTTTCATGTAATTACTTATGGTTGAATTGCAGCAAATACCCTTTCTCTTTAATGGTTTCTTTTGTATGTATGGGTTAGTAAGAAAAACATCCTCTAAACATGCTGATCAAGTTTCCCTTTTTCAGCTGCTCCAGTATCACCAAAGCTTAGGAAGCAGCAGTGCTCATCTTGTGCCATATGTTTACTGTAGTGTTTTATGAGTCATAATCAGTAAGTTGACTGAGCTGCGTTCAGTTGATTTTTCTGGGCTTTTTTCACATTAGCAACAACTAATAGTTAGTATGAGCTTATCCGACTTTTTTTGGTGAAACTGGTCTTCTGTAAGGTTCGGTTCGCTACGTGCACGGGTGCAGATGCTTCGGTACTGTAGAGGACTAAAATAAAAGCAAAGCTGTTCAAACTCTTATGGAATACACAGTTTTATAAAATATTTTCATTTTGTGAGAGGTGCGTTATTCATACATGATTAGTCATACTTTGTATGATTTGATTTACCAGCACTGCTTAATTTTTTTTTTTAATTTATTTATTCTTTTAATGAGTGCTTTCCAAAACAGCCAGTTTGCATGTTGCATTTCTGGTTGGAGGAGTTATATACCCTCTCTACAGAAGTTTTTATGCTGCCTAAAAGAAACTAGTTGCTACTACAGGTTGGCCTGTACTTCATACAACTCTACTTTTGGCTAGCTTTTGAAATTGAAGATTGCCTAGCCAGGGTGATTTCTCAATAGGCTTTTTACATACTTACCCTGTAATTTGTCTGTTGTAAATGTTGCAAAATTTAAGATTCTTCTGTATAAAATGTTTTATACAGCAATGTGTGCTTTTCTATGTAATTTCTGTAGCAAGTTGCTCTTAATGCATAATGCACACAGTTCAAATTTTCTTAATTGGTAGGCTGTGGTTTCTACAGAGTATACACAGAGTGAAATGAAATGGCAACGCTGCCTAATAGTTCTGTAGTGGTCTGTATTTGTTCTTTTATCAATACTTGTTTTTTAAAGATTTTGAGGCAGTATGACTAGAACGGGACTTAATGTGTCAGTAAGGCAATCTTATCAAATAGCTTTGTTTTTTGTTTTGTTTAATGTTAGAATAAAGTTTAAAAGTGGATATTTGAAGGGAGGCAGTGAAAGCATGCTGTGTACTCCCATTTTGTAATTCCTAAACATGGGTAAAATAAGCATAGATCAGTACTTAAAAGCTCACTTTCCATAACTTATGCTGGTATAGCTGGACCACTTTCCCTTCTTTTTCCTTCCAAAATGGTTGCCTGAAACATCTTTTTTTTCTCCCCCTGTTAGGATGGCAAGCTTCAATGAAAAGTGGGAGTCTGTCTTACATTCTGTCATGCAATCGTCTGCCTGTGCAGTTGATGAGTCAAGTGAGAGTTTATACCTCCAATGGTCAGAAAAAAGATCTTGGATCAGAAGATACAAATGGATCAACCCCTGAAAAAACCCTGCATAAAGTTGGAACAGGTAGTACTAAGCTAAAATAAAGAGTATTTATATAAATGTGAAAACTTTGTGTTTAACAATTGATAACTTTTTTTTGTCCCAATTGTTTGCTATTACGGTTGCAGAATTCTTGGTATTTGTTGCTTGTGGGCATCTATATATAAATTTCAAATGCATAAGTAGGGAGGGATGCTGAAATTTATTTCTTTGTCATTCCAGTATTTAAAGGATTTAAGTTTAGAGTAATCAAATTTAAAGTGGTGATAATAAAATGTGGATGTCAGAAGGGATTGGGTAACTTAAGGGATAAGAAATGGAATGTATTACTTGTCTTTAACCACTTTGCTTGCTTACTTGGATTCTTTTTGTAGTATTGCAGGTTTGTTGTGTGAAATGAACTAGTGATAAAGATTGAATGAGTGTGAATACTGAGCACTGTGACTTTTCCAGGTCAGGCTATAGATGACTGGTAAAGAAGGTCGAGCTGTTTCACCTGCTAGAGCTTTCTAATCTGACCCGTGCCAGAACTGCAGCATTCGCATTGGACACTGGATACAATGGTCATAACCTGACCCTCCTTGCTGTTCAATTTGATTGTCAATCCTGTGCTAGTTAGGTGCTTGTGAAATTCACAACTGTCTTGTCCTTGCTCCATCGTAGCATCCTCTTTTTTTTCTGCTTATTAAGTGTAGGACTGCACAGACACATGTTTGGAAGACTACCGTGCTTAAGAGATAAATGCATTTTAAAATGCTCTTCCTGTGTGCTTTTGTCTGAAACTATGTCGTCTACCAAAGAAAATTTCCTTCTCTTCATTGTCAGGTTAGCAGGTATTTGTTCTTTCTTTAGTAACTTTTAAATTCCTGAGGCTTGCAGCAGTCTTTAAAAGCTGGTAACTATGGCCAGCTAAGAGTATTACTTTTCTGATGTTTTGAAGTACAAAAGTGGATCTTAAATGTTGTTCTGAGTGTAACGATTAGATATTGTTCTTTAAGTCTGTGATTGGATTTTAGAAGAGGATAATACTTAAGACCATTTATGTTTCTAAGAGAGTCTTAAGGTGAAGATGGTTGCTAGAGGGTAAGATTCTTGCAGAAGAATGTGTGCTTGAATACGGTGAAAGACTGTAGAGCCAGTTTTAGTCATTGGTGTTTTCTGGGTTCTTAATGTGCAGTTACTGGTGTTAAACAACAG
This sequence comes from Harpia harpyja, assembly GCF_026419915.1. Taxonomy (NCBI): domain Eukaryota; kingdom Metazoa; phylum Chordata; class Aves; order Accipitriformes; family Accipitridae; genus Harpia; species Harpia harpyja. The sequence continues at coordinate 63,227,327 of NC_068941.1, read as the reverse complement.
ACATGTGAAAACAGTCTAGACTATTGCTTTCATGATTGCCTTAAGTTTATATAATTGTTGACTGTTATCAGAAGGGGTGTTTCTGCCTTCTGCTACCCCTGTCTGATTATTTCCTCTCTTGTGCTGGCATTAATTACGTTTAGGCCTGTTTTGTGAAAAAACTAATTGCTTGTTTTGCAGAGGTAGGGTAGAGGTACGATGGATCAGTAAGCTGATCCTGCTCACTGTCTCTAGAATGGCTGGAGGAGAGATGCTGCCCTCTGTGGCAGCGCAGCCTTGAGTCATAGTAAGCCTTGAGTGGAACTGCACTACGTGGGCACCATGATACTTACCTTTTGTTGAGAGTGGGGTCTCACATATGCAAGTGTATATGGAAACTGCAGCCTAGAGATATTGTGCATAGATGAACAATCACTTTGAAGTTTATTTTGCAATTCATGTTGTTATATGCATGCTTCATAAGGGGGGGTATTTTCTGGGGCCTAGTGGGTAGAATGTTCTTATGCATTATGGACATATTACTACTGTTTATTTAAAAAAGCATGAGATTTTGATAGAATTCTGAACAGGTAATATACTACTTGTAAAGATTGCCATACTTTTCCAGTAACTTAAATATTTAGCAAATAACGGATATCTTTTGGACCTCCATTTCTTTATCAGTAAACTTGGGAAATGCTTTTGTGATATTGAATGTGATATTGAAAATATTAACGTATTCATCTTGAAAGTTCTATCATATCAACTGCTGCTAGTCTGAAAAACAGTAATTGTGAATTCAAGTATTCTGTATTTTTTTTTTCTCACTGATGCACTGTGATTTTGTCCAGTCTCTAGGCTGAGATAGTAAACTTTAAAAGGGTACTTGATGTACATAGATCTCTATGCATATATATATAAATCTTGATACATCTGTGCCTTTTTCTCCCCCCTCTGAAATCTTATGACTCAATCTTTTGTTAAATAGTGTTGGTGATTTTTCTTTTAATGACATAAATGGTTGCACGCGGTTTCTGAAAAGCAGCTACTGCTCAGTTTTTGCTAAGCAATCTTAGCTGAAGTTTTTTATCATGACTATTGATAGATCGGCTGCCTGGTGTTCTAAACCACATAAACCTTTGCTGTTCCTTTCCTTTCTTTTATTTTTTGCTTCTGTTTTCAAGTCAATAATGGATAGGGGTGACTGTTTTAGGAATGCTAGTTATTTGTGGTCCAGCCTTATTTTTTGTGTAATAAGATCAGTTTCATAAATTTATAAGTGTTATTTTTCCAAGAAAGTATACTCGGATTGTTATTAGCCTTAGTCCTCAGTTGCTGTTAGGGCAATAACTAATTGCCTGATGAAAAGACAGTTATGTAGTTCAAGCTTCAAGAATATCTGACCTTTGACTAATTTGAGTAGCATGTTAAGCTAGGAGTATCTCATTAATTAATACAAACCTGCTTGAATAATCTTCACTTTTTTATGTATCACTTCCAATACGGTCAGTTTTAATTTTGTTAATGACTGTGGATGTGTGGCAAACCTCCCATGTTAGAGAGTGTTAGGGCACAAAAGAGTGGGTGTGTTGGTTTGACGTGTTAGTGTCATAAGGTTTTTGTTCTGAAAGCTATGTCGAGATGTGTGAGGTAAGGATGCAATATTTGTGTTTTCAAGGAGTACTTCTAATTTCTAAGTAGAAATCTCACTGAAATTACTAGAATTTATTATTTTCCACTTAACAGTGCTGTAAATTGTATTTTATTAGCTTTTTCTTGAGTCATATCCTCAAATTTCAAAACTAGCTAAAATACTTTGTTTTCATTCTAGCTCCAGCTTGTGACACAAGAGTTGTGGATTTTAGTTTAAATATTCTGTATTTTAAGGAGCTTGCTTTTTCTAAGTGAAAAAGCTTCAGTCCCTTAAAATTGAATTACAGCTTGAAAGCTCTCTGAGACTGGGCTGATCAGCAGCCATAAGCTATATAGGATTCATTATATTTACTAATCTAAAATTTTGTATAAAACTTGCCCCACACCGTAAGTGCACTGTTAAAATATTTTTTAAAAATTCAGGATACTTTTTGAAGTATGTTGCAAGTTGGTGCTCTTCTGCTAGCTGCTAGGAGTTTATTGATCAGTGCTATATTAAATGTCTTTTTTTTTTTTTTTTTTTTACTATTTCTGTCTTTTGAGAGTTTTAAATGTTGGAAATCTAGCAAAAATTTGTTTTAATTGTTAGTGTGGAAAGCAACATTAAGATATATTCTTAATTTGTTATGTCAACCAAACTCTTTACTAAAAAGAAAAGTAGGTACTTCCATATTTACAGTGAGCTTTATTTTTATTTTACAGGACAAGATACGACCAATGCAGGTCAAAAGCAGTCTTTCCTTAAAGAGCCAATCCAAGTAAAAGGTAAAGAAATACTTCCTGTATTGAAACTTTACTGTTGTCTGCTGCTAGTAGGCAAAAAAGATAAGTGTAAGGAAACTGTGGTTCCTCTTCAATAGTGTAACAAGTTATGTGAATAACATTTTAAAACACACTTGTATGTCAGCTTTGTTTGGTATGCAGTTGTTTGAAAATGACTCCCAAAAAATCAAATGTAGCAATGTTCCTTCTAATTAGTCACTCCTCTGTGTCTGTTTTTAATTGTTTCATTTAAGCTGATGAGTTTGTCAGGAAAAGACTAATTTGTTTTCTCATCTGTTACCACAATCTATCCTCCTGCCATGTTTTTAGGCATGTCCATTCACCATCTTGGACTTAATGTGGCTAAGCTGAATACTTGATCTTCCCCTGTTCCTTGTTCTAAGTCTTCATCTGTTCCTTCTTATTGCTAAGTTAATCTAATCAGTGTTGCTTCTAAATATATTGAGACCGCATGAACTGCCTAATCTGAATCCTGTAATGTTCCCATTTGTGCCTGTAGTAATGTGGTGGGTTGACCTTGGCTGGATGGGACCTCAGCTGGGCAGGGGAGAGAAAATATAATGAAAGGCTTGTGGGTAGAGATAAGGACAGAGAGAGATCATTCACCAACTGCTATCACAGGCAAAACAGACTCGACTTGGGGAAATTAGTTTAATTAATTACCAATCAAATCAGAGTAGGGTAATGAGAAATAAAAACTAAATCTTAAAACACCTTCCCCCACCCCTCCCTTCTTCCCGGGCTTAACTTTACTCCTGATTTTCTCTACCTCCTCCCCCCCAGCAGCACAGAGGGACAGGGAATGGGGGTTGTGGTCAGTTCATCACACGCTGTCTCTGCTGCTCCTTCCTCCTCAGGGGCAGGACTCCTCACACTCTTCCCCTGCTCCAGTGTGGGCTCCCTCCCATGGGAGACAGTCCACCACGAACTTCTCCAGCATGAGTCCTTCCCACAGGCTGCAGTCCTTCATGAACTGCTCCAGCGTGGGTCCCCCGCGGGGTCACAAGTCCTGCCAGAAAACCTGCTCCAGCGTGGGGTCTCTCCACGGGTCCACAGGTCCTGCCGAGAGCCTGCTCCAGCACGGGCTTCCCGCGGGCTCACAGCCTTCTTCGGGCATCCACCTGCTCTGGTGTGGGGTCTTCCCGGGGCTGCAGGTGGATATCTGCTCCACCGTGGACCTCCATGGGCTGCATGTGGACAGCCTGCCTCACCATGGTCTTCCTCACGGGCTGCAGGGGAATCTCTGCTCTGGTGCCTGGAGTACCTCTCCCCCTCCTTCTTCACTGACCTTGGTGTCTGCAGGGTTGTTTCTCTCACATATTCTCACTCCTCTCTCTGGCTGAAGTTTCTGTTGAGCAGCAACTTTTTCCCCTTCTTAAATCTGTTATCCCAGATGTGCTACCACCATTGCTGATGGGCTCGGCCTTGGCCAGCGGCAGGTCTGTCTTTGAGCCAGCTGGCATTGGCTCAATCGGACATGGGGGAAGCTTTTAGCAGCTTCTCACAGAAGCCGCCCCTGTAGCCCCCCTGCTACCAAAACCTTGCCATGGAAACCCAATACAAGTAAATACATCCTTTTGTCTTTAGTTACATTGTTTAAAAACATAAGTGGATAAAATAAGGGCATAACTTTCTTTCATGTTTATAATTTATCATGACTTGATTTAATTCCATCTTCACTCTGGTAGTTTCTATTTTGTTATTGTGGGAATTACGCTATTAAAAACTTCTGTGCTTTTGATCACTCCTAGCCTTATATGTATGGAAAGAACTTTATTGAAATAAAACCTGCCATTTCTCTTTAAAGTCTGTCAAAAAAAAAAAAAAATCTCTGGAGTGAAAGTGACTCAGCAGGCTATAAATTGTATCAAAATTCCTTCCTGTCTTTCCCCAAATTTAAATTTGAAACCTCAAATAATAATACTTGTTAGTAACAAGGTGAGATCAGGGTCTCTGTATGTGTATTTTCTGTACGCTTTTGTCTACATCCTTTATGTCAATTTCTTTGGGTCTATTGTCATTTAGTGTACCTATGCAAGGGGAACATACAAGGTACATAGGAGAAATCAGATAGACTGTGAAATTATTGTAAAAATAGATATATCTTTCAGTGAGAAAAGAGTTTTGCCACTGTAGATTATAGACGCGCAAGCAAGAATGTTTATATTAAAGAATTTGATAGTGTCTAGAAAGTAAATTTTAGTCTTCAGATGCTGCTGTGACTTATAAACTTATTGATCCAAGTATTACTAAGACAATAACATTTTTAAAGGATCACTAGTCTTAAAAACTTGTGCTATTTAAAGTGTTTTATTTACATTATCTTTTATTGGGCTTTGTCCTTCTCTTGGAAATACTAAATTGATTTTCCCCCCCCCCCCTCCACATTTATTGCCAATTTTATGCAGTTATTTGAACTAAGGGTAGGATCGTTGAGATATTCTGCAACGTACAATTGGTTGTAGTATTTTATTTTAGTGAAATTTACCTGTGTTTCGGAAAGATGGATTAGTAAGTGTTTGATAAATCACAAGTTATCTTTTACTAAGGTTAATACACTTTGGATATATGTTTTAAATAAGAAAAGATGGGAAACATTCTTCTTGTTTAAAAATGTTCATCCTGTTCTAACTTTAGTAAGTGATAGACTGTTTTTAGGAAAGCTCTAATTTTTTTGTCACCGTCGCTCAGGAGCATTGTGGGATGAATATGATTACTCAAGTACTTAAAAAATCATTTAAGTTCAGACTGGATGACAGAAATCAGATTATGGTAAATATTGGTATCTAGCGTTAGTATCTTTCTGTAAGTATCCTGTGACTTAAGGAGAAGTTCTGGACTAACTATAGAAATCACATCAATCCTATGGTATGCAGGAAGTTTGTGTGTCTTCATGTGAAGATATAAGTCTTCTCGCCTGCCCAATTTGGGCTTTTTGTTTTCAGTTGTGTTCTTGAATGTTATATCCTTCAGCAGTTGTAACTCTTCTTCCAATAAGCATAATGTTTTTAATGGAAGTGAGTGTATAGTGACTTACATTTGAAAATAAGATGAAGTTGTGAGTGTATAGACAAGCAGGAAATAATGGCATAAATTTAAAATTCCATTTATCCTTTTTCTGAATACATGTGGTATTCTTTTCCTTGTGCATGAAAATCTGATGTGATAGGAGTACGTCTTCTAGACATACAAAACATTGTAAATAAAGAATGCATATTTTTAATTGTTATAGATGCCCAATATTAAGTGTGCTAATTTTGAAAGTAATACTTGAGAAAAACAAAGTATACAGTCTGTCTCAGTTCTCTGTATGGTCTGCAAAGGTCAAAAATCTTATCTCTAGAAGATGGAATTGGTTAAGTATTGGAAAAAAAGAAATGTAAGTTTTCTGTCTCACTGACAAGCATTATTTTTCAGATCTCCACTTAGAGGTATCATGATATGACACTAGATTGAATTACCTTTTGAAGTTTCTACTGTAGTCTCCACGAGTGATGTGACTTGCTTATCTATTTCTCTTTTTAAGTGAAAGCAGTCCTTAAAAAAAGAGAGTATGGACCAAAATACACACAGAATAACTTCATCACTGGAGTCAGAGCAATAAATGAGTTTTGTCTTAAATCCAGGTATGATGGGTTTGAGTTGAAATTTAAATTGTGAATATTTGTTTGTTCATATGTGCTTCAAAAGTAATTGTGATTGTAGAGTGATTTTTGCACAGCAACTTTTTCTAAATACTTTTGTGGTATACATAACCATAAGTGACTGAAGTTCTTATTTACGTAGTGTTACAGTGGATTAGGAACTTGCACTTAGTTTGCATGTTTCTGTAGTTGCTTCTTAAAGTAATTTATTTGTACTTACATGACCATAAATCTAGTTGGGGGGAGTCCACCTCTAAAGCAGCTAGTTACAGGGGGGAATGGCAAATAACTCTTGTTTCAGCATTTTGGGGTCATGATGGTTTCATGTGAACATCTCTAAAAGATCAGTGGAAGCTTCATGTTATGTAATGTACTATCTGTTAAATCTGTAATTTGGAATAAAATATAATCTGGTTTGTTGTAACCTAACTATTGTTACTTGATTCATATTTACTGCCTTTCACTATGTGCCATGCCTGCCAGCAGGTCTTACTGAGTATTGCTATAGTTGAGGTGTCTGTCAGATTTCACGCATATTATGTGTGTGACCCATATTAAATCTAAAGGCTTAGCAGCTTTGTTTATAATTTACTATGCTGTCACTGTACCTCCCCTGTTTTTACATATAGTGTATGTCATCAGACTTGGTCTTTGCTGAAAATCCAGTGACAAATTGTGCTTAGTCCTCTGCCATATTTTTATCATAAGTGGCTTGTCATGCAGAGAAATAACTAGCTAAAGTTTTGCTGGATTGACCAGAAGAGGAGGGGAGGAAGAAAAAAGGACTAGATAATTGGTTGGGCTAAAAATGAAATGTTCTGTTGTATTTTAAAAAATAAAATAAGAAAAAAAAAAAATCCCTGATGCTTCTCAATGTAGATGCCCTAATGTGTAGCTCAGCACAGGAAACTTACCTGTTCCCCCAAATAGTTTTGTTATTTCCAACCTTTTATAGCTTGTGCTGGGTATGTGGGTTTTGAAGTTAAATTTCTTAATTTTTTATGTCATGTGACTTCTGATTTCCGTTTAGAAATGTTAAGCCGTGAAACCTCTTGTTTAGCACTTGTGCATGTTATTAATTACATGCAGATCATTCATTGGATGTTTTATTATTCAATGTTTTATTACTTTGTCGTCCATGTGTAGTATTTCATGGTGTGAGGATATGATTTGGACTTTTGAGTGTGGAAACCACAGTGGTTTTTCAATAGCATCCAAGAGAATGCTTGCTTCATGTTGTGTATATGTTCTGTTTGTCTCAAGTAAACAACTTTGGTTTTTTGTACTGCAAATTAATAATATCAAAGTTGTGGAAGACATAAAAGTAAAATTAGAATAATATGAACTGTTTCTTGCACTAAACTGTCCACTTTCCTTAGTGATTTAGACCAGCTGAGGAAAATTAAACGACGAAGCCCTCATGATGACACCGAGACTTTCACTGTGTACCTGAGATCGGATGTAGAGGCAAAGTAAGACCGTTTTTATGAAGGAAAATGTTTGGATCACTTAAAATGGATTATATGAGAGAGAGAGGAAAAAACAAACAAAAACATTACAGTGTGAAAGGGCAATAATGTTTTCCATTTTCTATCTGAACACATTTTATACCCTCATCGTTGTAGTAATTACATGGTCTGTATAAAATTGGAGGGTATGTTTCATGTGTCCAAAGATTAAGTGCTGTCCTCAGCCCCCTCTTGCCCAGCTTTTTATTCTGTAAAGTAGTCTGCATGGCTTCTTATCAGAAAGAATGATGTGATGTTCTGCTTTTAGGAAAGGCATTTGTAATGTAGTCAAACTGAAAAGAAGTTGCATAAATAGAACCATTGTTAAGTTACTTTTACTCTGTGCAGGTCTCTTGAAGTTTGGGGTAGTCCAGAGGCTCTTGCTAGAGAAAGAAAACGACGTAAAGAGGCAGAGATCAAGTACAGAGAAAGTGAGTATAGAGTTTTCAAATATCTTCAGATGTAAACAACAAAGTATGATTGTTAGAAATCCACTAGATGGTGTGTTACTTCATTGAGAACATACAAATTTGGAATTGGCAATTACTGATAAGGTTTTATAGCATAATGTTAGAGTAACACATTACTATCTATGCAGATATAGTCTGTTACTATCTTACAGTTTATCATCTATGTGATACAGCAAGAATATACATTCAGTTGAGATCTATAGTCATACTTTGATTTTTGGGGGGCTTTGAATTTTTTTATTAGAATTCACATCTTCAATGGTTTTGGATTTTTTTTTTTTAATTGAGAATTTTGAAAAGACTTAAAACCAATCCAAACCTTGATACCATACTGTTACTCATTTATTTTTCCTCTGAGATGAATTCAGCTTACCTTTGTGCTTTGGGGCGGGAACACCCCCAAATTGTCTTTTTGCTTAAAATTATTGTTGTTGTCCTTGCTGGTATTATCAATAACAGGTACAGTCAAATCAGTAGTTTGTAATGGATTTCGATCTGTCTAGTCAGTTGAAATCACAGGAGAGGCAATATTCAAGGTACTTATTCCAATTATGCACCTTAAAATTAGAGTGGTGGTGGTTTTTTGTTTTGGTTTGGTTTTTTTGAAACAGTTGTGCCACTGGAACACCCTCCTAGTAAAAAGGCTAGAGCTGCAGGCACTTGTTAAGGTACCTGGATTTGTACTGAGAGTGCAGTCAGTAGCTTAAAAATTTTTAGTGAGCAACAGAATAATTCTTGGACATAATCCAAAAAATGAGATTTAAAAAAATACTGCTCAGTTATAATAGCATACTGAAATGTTGTACACTTGAAGTGGTAACGCCCCCCCCCCTTTTTTTTTTGCAGACTATTCTTATGCTCTACTGACTGTTTTAATCTATTTAAATTATTTTGTAAAACATATTTTGTATAACTTTGCAGGGGAGAGTCTAGCACTACAGGTTCTAGGTACTGTAGTATACCAATGTTTATTTTGAAGTTACTGAACATCATTAGTGGATGGAAAAATACTGACATTAAGAGACTTGCTTTGAAACATCCTTCCCCCTCTCCCTCGTGGTTAAGGGACGGGAGGGAGGCAGTAGAATGCCTGGAATTAGTATGGTGTATTTTAATTTTTTTCACCTCTGTATCATCCTTTTTTGTTAGAAATGGCAATGACGTATAGGAACATAACAGATTGTATTTGGCATTTTGCATGAATATATAACAATATGTGTTTCTGATTAACAATACCAGTAGAGGAGTTTTTCACAAAGAAAGATAGACTATGTAGCTCTTACCGGAAGTTGACTGCTGCATAAAAAATACAGACTTCAGTTCCTGAAACTACTGGTTACTAGTATGTATTCATGATAATGATTTTGTGTTGCAGATCTATTTAGAAACCAAAGGCTGTTGAGGGAATACAAGGAGTTCTTTGGAAATACTAAGGTAGGAGATGTTTTAAAGTTTTTGGCTGGAAAAATGCTACAACATGTACTGTGACACCTTTTGAAGGAAAGAGTTGTGAAACAGTTGAATAAGCTTAACTAACTGAATATTATTGGAAGTTTTATTTGCACTGTAATATACCTGATCTGTCTCTGATTGTAATGCAGTGGTAAATGTTATGATGCCAGTTTAAATGGGTTCCTGCTGTGGCAATGTAATCCACCAGTAAGGTGTGTGGGTTGGGTTTTTTGGGGTTTTTTTTTGTTGTTTTTTTTTTGTTTGTTTTTTTTTTTTTAGTCAATTGCCACCTTGTTAACAAAATTTCAGCTGTATTTGTGATTTCATCTATAGCCTATAAACATGTATAATAAATACATTATTAATGTAAAGAAATGAAATAGGTTTCTTAAGGTAAAAAAAACCAAAACCCAAAACATTTGCTCTGTGCCCTACTGGCCCTTCCTCTTTGCTTAAGCGGACCCATTGCCTAGATCCAGGTGCTCTGCTATGGTAGAATGATTTCTTAATCTTTCTGCTGCACAGCTGGCTCCTGTCCTTATGGTTGCAGTGGCCCCTGCTGGAGTTTTTGTTAGTTGTTTATTCTTTTTATAGCCATCCATTTGTAGAAATGTGTAAGACCCAGCTGCAGTTTTGATGAGCATTCAGTAGTAAATTAGTAGGCTTCAAGGACTGTAGTTTCACTTTTGCAATAACAGGGCAATGCAGAGTTTTTATTTAATAATTTGTATGGTAGGTCCTTCATGAGGTCAAGATTTGGTTATTTTATTTTAATAATCTCTTATTTCTTTATGTAGCCACGCTCCAGTGCAGCAGCTATGTTTTTCAAGGGACCAGGGAAGGTGGTAATGGTAGCTATTTGCATGTAAGTTTAAAAAAAAAAAAATGTTTTGTTTATGCAAGTATAAAACAATTAATTTGTATTATCCTGGAAATGACAACAGTCTGTGTATTCAAGCTAAAGGTATCTGTGTCTCTGTAACTGAAGTTAATATTTATTCATTGTTGATGGGAGAGAGTTTAGGTAAATACATTCATCAATATATAGAGATCAGGGATAGAATATATCTCTGATCAGAGATGAGCAAATTTTTTTAAGTTGATCAGGCTAAACAGTTTATTAAAGTAAAAGCTAAAATTTTGAAGGACATGGAGAGGCAGGCATTTAAAGTTGTCCTTTTTTCTTGCTCTTTCTTGAGAGGAAGCTTTTCATATGTTTTGAACAATCTTCCATATAACCAACAGAAAAGAATTCACTTTTCTATTTCTGCTGTTACTCAGCTCTTTATCTTTCTAACTGAGAAGGAGATATTTTAGGAGGTTTTTGCCTTTCACATGTCTTACAAGTTTGAATGAAACAAAACTAAACTAATGATCCTGACTTGAAGCAAATGAACACAGACTGTCTGGCATGAAATACACAGAAGTGTGTTAAGTTTCTCTCGGGAGATGATGGCTAAAATTTACTTGCTGTAAAATCTGTAATTTTTAAAATAAATTTGATTTTATAAAAGGTATTTATTTGCTAAGACACTATGGATATAAGGGAGCAAAATAGAAGCATAGGGAAAATGCTTTTTTGGCACAGGAAACATTTTGAGCAGGAAGTAACTGAGTTTTTCTACAAAACTATATGCTTTTTGCCTGGGGGGAAAAAACCCACAAAGCTTGTTTGATTGAAAACCTCCTCCTTTCTTTATTGAGTATTCTACTAGTAACTACTCAGAGCTTTCCAAGTTAAAAAACATATAAGAACTGCTAGTATGGATGTTTCTAATGGGGAAAAAAAAAAAGGGTGGGTGGGGGAAATGTTCTATGGTCACTTCTACCTCCTTCACTTTCTTATAATGATCTAGAGAAAACAGACCTTTCCTCCTGCTTTGTAAATAGGGCATTGCTATAAATGTTGCACTCTCTTTATTTCATAAATAGCATTTGGATGATTAGGTATTTTTATAGATGAATGCCTGGCAGCCAGGCCAGCAGAAGTTTGTAGAGCCTGTTGTATTTCTCAGTCATCTTTTTGTGGAGCTTTTTTAGAAGTTAAAGGATCTTGTGGCCCTCAAATACCTGGTGATTTTTCAGAGATTAAGTCACGGTCACCATCAGTGCTGCTTTGTTGGTGGCTCTGATTTTGTTGACATCAGCATGATTTTTAATGGCTTGTGGTTTTGGGTCAAGAAAGGCCAATCTGTCTTAACTTCTCCAGTTGGAATGATTTCGTAGACTTTTCACAAACTTCGGGCACCCCCAGTGAGGATGAAATGTGGTTCAGTCAAAAGCAGAGTTCTTCTCTATGGATCCAAGTGGATGGTATAGACCAGCTGCACTGGCACAGTCGATGTTGTTAATAGAATTCTGTGTGCGAGGGAAAACTTTGAAGCTCTGTTTGAGAAAAACAGGAAGGTAATTTTTTTTTATCAAAAAGGGAATAATCTATTATTAGTAAAACACTCTTCAGAGTCTGGTTGAAGTGATTTCATTGTCATGCTAATGCTTTACCTTTTGAACAATATAAAGTTTGCACAGTATATAATATTTTTTAAAAAATGTTATAAGAATATTAGTAATGTTACTGCTTCTTTGGAAATAGATGTGATGAAATGTGTTTAGTTCTCAAATCTAGAGCCTAAATAGAAGATTTTTTCCACAGATTCATAATGGATCTGAATAATTTCAGTTTGATTTTTTTTTTAATTTTGACTTTTTTTTTTAATGTCCTTTCTTCAAAACCCTGAATATTTTATGGAGGTAGACAGGGATGGTTGTGTAAACCAGACCAGGTCCTTTTAGACTATTATCTTATGCTGTAAGGTAGAGTATAAAAAGGGCGATCACATGATGGCACAATTACCTATATATATATTTCTCAATTCCCTGTAATTCCTGTTCCCCGTATACATCTTGGGGTTTTGAGGTGGTTATCTTTGAAACAAATTTGGAATGGTAGATATGTAAAAGCAAGTATTAATGCCCTTTAATTTTTTTCAAGTTTACAGTTCAGTCAGGATAGACTTATTTAAATTTGATTTAATTTTAATTTAAATAGTTAAGTTAGGAACCTTGATTTGAATAATTGATTTTGATCTACTTTTGCATTTGTGTATTTTTGTGAGGTTTTTTTTTTTTTGGTCAAAGAAAGGCTGATTCTGTTCATGTATCTGTACATTTTAAAGTTACCAATTAAATTTAGACTGTACACTAAAATTGACTTCTGACCGCAAGGAAGATTTATATCTGTTTCAACACCACCAACCCCCCCCTTACCTCCCCTGCCCCCATTTTGTTGGTGAATGTCTGCCTCCTATGGGGACTTTGGAATACAGTTATGAACAGTTCTGTTGAATGAAACTGCTTATTTTCTAGGTGCAGAAGAGAGGCTTATTAGAAAATGCTGTATAGTAGGAGCTTTAATAAGCAAGAGAATCGTACCTAATGAATCATGGTGTTGGGGGTTTTTTTGTTGGTTGTTTTTTTGGGGGTTTTTTTTTTTGGTATTTCTTGGCATGATGTCCAAAACATTACAATAAAGTCCTTTTCAGACTTTACCTAGCTTTGGTTTGAGTTCTGTTAAGATTTCCTATTGTTTGAAGTCCATGCAGATAGAAATGAGGTAGCTAAATCAGGCAGTTCATTTTAGTACAATAGAGAAAATACTTTCTGAATTGGTGGTCACTGATGTAAAAGATAACTTTGTTTCAAACTGATTCAGAGTATTTTAGCTGTTTTCTCAGAATCTGCTGGTCTTGGAGTATTTTTCCTCTGCTGTTTAAAAACTTTGTAGTATCTCTTCAACAGAATTTAGGCTTTCATAGGGCTTATTATTTTCAAATGCAGTGGTGAATTTGTTTTTTAAAGCAATACATATTTTACTCGCGGTAAAAACGTGACTTCCCCCCCAACTGACTTTTGTCTATTGTCTTATATTAATGTGAACATCTAGTCAGACAGGAAACACCAAATAGCCTTGATGACTCTGTAGACTCACAAGGTTTTTGTAATTTCCCATGTAGCACTCTTCATCTTTCTATCCTATGTCTCCAACTTACTGGACATCTTTAACAGATTGGTTTTGCTGGGCCTGACATTTGAAAATCTTAGTATGGTTTCTTTTTAGATTTCTAGGATGTCAAATCCCCCCACAAATTTGGAGTTTGTAGGGGTGAAATAAAATATCAGCTGAGTGCCTATTGTGTCATCTGAACAGGTGGGGGCCCCACAACTGAATTGTACCTTCAGATAAGCTGTCAACTCCATTAATACAACATTGAGAAGAACAATACAAAAGTCAAGAGACTGTGCTCATGAATCCCACTGTAATTTATTTCATTTTCTTTCTATGCTAAAGATGCACTATGCTGTGAGTTGGAAGAACTTGTAATTAACACAGGGAGTTTAAATTATGGTTTAGTGTTACAACAGCCTTACTTTCTTCTTGGGTTATCCACTAACTTAAGCATTTTTTTACTTCCCACCTATAAATTATGGTGATGCTTCACCACCTCATGAGGTTATGAGACTAAATTAAAAATTGTAAAGCACGTTCAGGTCCTTGGATGGAAGGAGGTATAGAGAACAGTGCTACCTCTTGCTTGAAGAAGTGGATGTACTCTCACAGAAATTCTTAAGGATGACCTTGGAAATTAATGTTATTTAATCAGCTATATAATTTGGGGTATGGCAAGGGGCTGGACTTGTGCTTCCTCTAACTTAAATACAATTTCTTGGCATGTGGTTGTTCAAAAATGCAACTACAAGGTGTTAATACTTACTTATAACACTTAATTTCATTTTAATATTTTTAAAAATTGCCAATAAGCTAAGCTCAAATATATTAAAAAAGGTAGAGGAGAATGTTACAATCCTCTAGTCTGATTTTCTTTGCAATATGATTGTAACAATTAACCTACTGATTCTGATAATGAATGTTTGAAGTGAGAATGTAGACTTGGATTTTAGTGCTGGTAGTTACCTTTCTGTGTACAACATAACACAATGTTTACTCCAGTGAGCTTGTAACCTAAAAAAGACTTGACAAGTCACACTGGACATCTTAATAGAAAAGTTCCATAGATTATTTTTACAGCGTAATCTAATGACAGCCTTGTCTTCCTGTCTGTTGTCTTGTGTTCATATCCTACTGGGAATTGCCCAAGCTGAGATTGAAGTGGGGAACCTTGCACTCCAGTATTAGGAGGGGATTTATAGAAGGCAAAGGATTGAAGAAAGAGAGAAGGAAATCGTTAAGGCTTGTATTCTCCCACTGGTAGGCAATTAGTAGTGAATGTGATGGAAGTTTTCAGGAAGTGCAGCTTATTCAGGACTGCTTAGACGTTAACAATTTTTGAAAAATAAATAGTATATCTCTACATAAAAAGGTTAGCTGAAAGGGCTTTTTAACAGGAACCATGCAGAAAATCTGTATGCCTTATCTGCCTGTACAGGTCTCTAATGATTAAACTGATACTTGGTTTTACCACTTACTGGCAGGTAATGCATGATTATACAGCACTTGTGGTTTTGCTGAAAATATTAGAGGAAATACTCTGTTGTTCTTTAGCTTATTTCTTGTCTTTGTTTTCAGAAATGGGTTGAATTTTTTCTTTAAGCTACTTGCTTGGGTTTACACGGGTTCTGCAAGTATGTTTTCAGAAGCCATACATTCTTTAGCAGACACATGTAACCAGGTGAGTGTTTTTTCCATTCTGCTTAAGCTAGCACTTGTAATAATTTTTCAGGAATAAAGACATACTTATAGTAAGTAGTTGTATTACACTTGAAAGCAATAATTCAATCTACTAGTGTTCCTTAGTTTGCCTATACTGTCTAAATAGTAAACACCAGAGAAATGAAAGCAGTATTTTATTCAGGAGGACTAAAGCGCATGGCAAAATACTTTGTTTTTCTTTACAAAGTTTGCTCATAGATAATATTGGCATTGTAGAGAGGCCTAGAAGTTCCAAGTTTATTAGCCACAACTCTTACTAAAAATTACTCTCAGATTCTGCTGTGGTGTGTATTTATAGTGCTTTTCCTATTCAATAACCTGTGATCATTTTTGTACTGTTTTGTATGGTTTACATGGTTCCTAGAATTAACAGTAATATATTCTAGTTGGAAAAGAGCTAGTACTTCATCTAATGACCATTTAAATAATTTTGAGGCAAAACAGTCTTAAAGGTGTTTTTTAAATAAAGAGTTTGATCTGTGAGAGGGTGGTTTTTTGTTTCACTTTATTATTAAATAATTTCTGGTTTCAGTCATTCAGATTACAAAGCCTGCCCAGAGTGTGACAAGCTCTGTGTGCCTGCAGTGGGAGGAAGATGTACTCTTTTCTGTGTGTTATGTAGTATACATGTGTATTTTTTAGCTTCCCAGAGACAAAAGCAAATCTCACTTACAAAGTAATGTTGTTGTTATATACAGTTTTTATCAAACTGTAGGCAGATGAAGGCATATTTTGTCAGAAATTCACATTACTTTAGAAATACTGCTAAGCCCTAAGTTGTTTCTGCTGTTCCCCAATGTGAGTGCAAAGCTGTTGTTGCTCTGTTGGAAATTTACGTGACAAAACTAGGGGTTTCAACTAGTGGTTTCTGCAGTTTTATCTAGCTGCTATCTTATTTTTTTTATATTGATGCCAGTAATTTGATGGAGGGTTTATAAGCTAACAGTAAAATAACTGACCGAGTCTTGAAACCTTAAATGCAGAAGAAATCTAGAAAGAGTCACCTGTAATTATAAATAAAATCTGTTTGAATGGTGTTTGGACTAGTATTTCTGCTAATATACTATTATTTGTAGTACATCTACATTATTTCAAACTGCCTGCCCCAATTAGTTCTGTTCTTTTCTAAACTATTGTTTTTTCATATAATAGATTGTTCTATACTTTGGTTGCAATTTATTTTCCCTGTAACTATCAAGATGGAAGTGCACCAAAAAAGGTTAAACAGGTTATAATATTAGTCAAATATACAAACATTAGGAAATAAGTCTCAGGACAGGCTTAATTTTGTTTGTTACAATGCATATGCGTAATGTGACCAGCCTTATCTTTAGGAAATGGTGTCAGAACAAAATCTCAGTAATTTGGGTTACGTGCTTCTTCCTCTCTGTCTTGCTCCCTGCCCTTCCTGGACAAGAATGATGTGTCGGTCATCTTAAAGGATTATTGAGTGCCTGTCCAGATAATAAAAAAATTAAAATTAGGCGTTTTTTAATTTTGTATTAATGTAAGAATGCAACAAGTCAGAATGTAGATTTTTGAAGTGTTTTTTAGAAATGAGTTGAAAGAGAGGAGTTCTGGTAAGCAGAACTGTGCTCAGCTACTTCATGGATCATAAATGGGACTGGAAACTAAGATGATGTACAAAGTATACCTCTCTCTTATTTTGGTTAAATGTTAACTTGAAATACTTTTCCTGTCAGTTATTGTAATAGAATGACAGACTTTGTTGCTTTGTCATCTCTCGGTAGAATAATGATGAGAATTTGAGCATCTCTGTTTCTTTTTCTATTCCTAGACTGCCTTAGCAGCCTCTCATAGTACAAGTAGCCACATACCTGGCACATTTAGTTTGATAGGTGGTGCGGCAGACTCAGAGCTGGGCATGTAATATTAGTGTGCAGGGACAAAATTAATGTTTTTTCCACTATTTTCTCTAGTGTGCTTGAGGCATACATTACGAGACCTTGTAATTTTCCATTCTCCCAATGTAGAAAGAATTTTTCATGTTGCAGTTTTTGATATAGCAAGGCTTTGTAAACAAAAAAAGTACTTAAAGATGAGTGGCTGAAACCCTCCTGCAGCAGTCCTTGGATAGCTTCTGATTTATACAAAAATGCAAGTCTTGTGCTTCTCCAAATTTGAGGAATGTATGGAACCTTAGAGCAGACTTAATATCTTAAAAAGCATTTTAATGTAATTTTGGCTACCTTTTTGCTTCAGTTGTATCTAGTATGTTTCTCTGTCCAGAAAGACTGAGTTGAGGATTCACATTTTGTTTGCTATTTTTCTGTAAATGGTTTTACACAACCTTTCAGCTGTTCCAGCTGTAAAGTGAAGGCAGGGGCACTACTAACTCAACTGATAATACTTAAAGAAATTTATGGGGAGGCAGCCTTAAAATGTGTGATTTTTCACTTGGCCAAGCATGTCAATTTGTAGGTGAACCAAGTTTGATAGTGGTATTATCTACCACTTATAAGTGGAAGAGCTATTCTGGTTTTTAAATGTGAAAGTTAAATGTTCCACTGGAAATGCAGGGGGGTTTTGCTCAAATATTCGAGTATGTGGTTTTGGGAAAAACGCAGGAGAAACCTTGCTGCCTCAAAGCAGCTTGCTGCTGCGAAAACCAGTGTGTCTAAATTTTAATACTCGTTATTATGTTTCAATAATTCATAGTCCTAAACCAAAGCATGTGCTTTGCAAAATTGAGGTCTAGATTTATAACTTACTGCATCAGTAGTTTAATACATGCCTAATTAAATATATCCCAAATAGGCCATTTAGATAGCAAGAGGTTTTTCTTTAATAGATATATAATATATATATTATGTAATATATATAAAAAATAATTTTTTCTTTAGTTTGGAGAGTACGAAGTTCACTACTGAAAGAAGCTCCAGTGTAAAATTATTGCTTTAAATGTAGTATCCTATCACCATAGTCTCTCTATAATTTCTCTTCAAGAGGGATTTATTTAAATAGCTTTGTTTCCTGAACAACTTCATTCCTTCACATTGAAGCAGGGCAACAACACTTGTGATTGCACGTAATGTTCGTTTTTTGTTGAAATTCTAAAATTATAATTAACAGTAATTATATATATACACACACTATATAATTGCCCATATATTATATATATAGGTATAATTAACAATTTTGGGGGGGCAGTAGATTTAGGTGACAGATTTTGAGGTTTATATTCCAACTCTAATAAAATATCAGTAACAAAGCATATGTGCAGATCAGCAAATTGCATGTGCCTTTATCTTTCAAGTTCAGTTGATATAGAATGTTTCAAATTTTTTTTTTTTTAACAAGGGTTTTTTCCTTTTATCCTAAATAGGCATTGCTAGCTTTGGGCATCAGTCAGTCTGCAAGGACGCCTGACCCTAGTCATCCGTAAGCTTTTTGAGTAAACAATGATTTTGGTAATTATATATAGGAGTAAGTTCAGTTCTTGTTTGTGCATCACCTTGTTCTTTTTAATCTTCTGTTTCATATAGTTTCTGAAATGCATTGTTTCTGATTTTACAATAGATAAAATAAAAGGGTTTTCTTCCAAACTGCAGGAGTTGTAGCTTCAGTGGCTTGATGAATGTTGTATTTCATGATTTTTTTTTTTGTGGTCTGCAGGGTTGTTTCTCTTACATGTTGCCACGCCTCTCTCCGGCTGCCGTTTCTGTACCCCCTGCAACTTTTTTTCCTTCTTAAATATATTATCACAGAGGTGCTGCCACTATTGCCGATTGGCTCGGCCTTGGCCGGCAGTGAGGTCCGTCTTGGAGCCGACTGGTATTGGCTCTGTTGGACATAGGGGAAGCTTCTAGCAGCTTCTCACAGAAGCCACCCCTGTAACCCCCCTGCTACCGAAACCTTGCCACGCAAACCCAGTACAAAGTTATTCTAGGCTCTTCTACCTCTTCCGATGGATAGATTTACTTTGTTTTTAAACACTGTTCATGTGAATGGCAAGATTTTTTAAAAACTAAAAAATACTGTCCTCTTCCTGTTTTCAACAAAGTGCTTTTCTGCAAGGCAGCTACTTGTCTTGTAAGGAGATGTGTTTGACTTAAACTACTCTGTTTTTATCTGAGTAATAGGGATATTATTGTTAAGTTCTTACAACTTCATGAAAGTTAGAAGCTAATCTCTCCATGATGTTTTCTTGGCGTTGACCTGCTTTACAATTCACACGTTTGGGCAAGTCATTCATGCTGTAAGCACTAGTTCAGAATATGTCTAATTTACAGAATTAGTTAAGATTTTCTTCATTAAGAGCATCAGGTAATTTGAAAAATATTTTAATCTTAAATTTGTCTAAATATTCATTGTGTCTCCTTCCTCTTTCCCACTTTTTTTCCTTTCTTCAATATAGTCTTTTGTACTATTGGTTTTTAAATGTTGCTAAAGAAATATAGTGTTTGTAGTAGCAGTTAATACCAAAAAAAAAAGGGAATAAATGTACGCTTTTAATATTGCTTTAGCTCTTCCCACTGCTCTTAAGAACTGCAAGTGTTGAACGTCTGCAGTTAGCTGAACTACTTAAAGATGTCACAAATTTTAATCCCTTTAAATTAGCATTATAAAATACGTAGGCTGGCTGCCTATAAGGCTAGAGTTTTCATTTAGAAGTAGCATTTCAAGGAAATGTAAAAGTAACATGAATGTTGGGGGGGTTTTTTGTTTGTTTTGGTTTTTTTACAGTAGTAAAATCCTCAGTCTGTGCACAGGAGCTGATACAGCTGTGTAAATAGCTTGTTTAAAAATGAATTAGAAAAAGATCTATGCTTGATATCCTTGGTGTGTACTAGATATCCTTTTCCAGGTGGCTTTTTTTTGCTTGGGTTGTATTGGATTTGGCAGCTTTGTCTTAAATAGATGTCCAGTCATGTGATGATAATTGAAGACATATAAAAATTAATGGAAAAAACTTGTAGATATGCTTGCAGAGATAAAGAATTTTATTTTCCTAAATTACTTCCTTTGTTTTCATCTAGGTATGGTTTCACAAACATGCGCTATATTGCCTCCCTTATTAGTGGGGTGGGCATTTTCATGATGGGTGCAGGACTTTCTTGGTATCATGGGATCATAGGTTTACTCCACCCTCATCCTATAGAATCTCTTCTCTGGGTAAGCTAATCTTGTCTGATATTGTATCTAATGCTGGTGACTTAATAGAAAGTAATGGCATGGTCTGAAATTCACTTTCTGAGTCAGTTTGAATCCCAACACAATTAACTCAAATGATCCTAAATGAGAATGTGTTTTAAGAAAAAAATCATGTTAAACTATAGCTGATCTTATAGCAAAATGAGCTGTTCTTTAAACGCTGCATCTTCCCTTCACACCTCTGAAGAGGTCTTCCTTTCCCATTTTGCAATATATTGCATAAATCAAATATTGTTGGTTGCCTTCTGTTTAAGGACAGCTACATGACACAGTGGGTAATGAGGTTCTGGAATGCTGTGTTTGAATAGTCTATGGTGAAGAGATCTGTACAAATATGCATATAACGTAATAGAGACTTTTCTTTTATACAGGCATACTGCATTTTAGCAGGGTCATTGGTATCTGAAGGAGGTACGCAGTTTCAAGAAATATTTCTATTTAAGTATTCATAATCTCGAAGAGTACAGTGTGAGTAATTACAGTAATAATTGGCAGTTGCTTACACAGTAAAGTTTTGAGCTCTGTTGCAAATACTTGTGTTGTAAACAAAAAAAAAAAAGTTGGGAAAACTTTTTTTCTTACCTGTCTATATAATAAGAAGTTGAAGAACACATTTGGGAAGTACATGTAGAACGCCTTTTTGGTATTCAACTATCAGCGGATATAATTGTTCTGATTTGTATGGGAGATGCATGTAGAAAAGAAGATAACTTTATGCTTTGTCATTACTCAAATTATCAATAACAGAGCTTTCTTGATGTTGCTATGATATGAAGTTCCATCTTTTCAAAATGGAAACAAGTCTTTTTGCCTCTAAACATTTTCAGCAACTACTTTGGTGTTGTTTCAGCTACCCTTCTTGTTGCTATAAATGAAATTCGCAGAAGTGCTCGAGCCAAGGGTCTGTCATTTTATCAATATGGTATGTGTCGTTACAGCAATAAGGTATGTGGTTATTTAAAACAGAATCTATTTACCAGTGTTTGCATAACGATAGAAACAATTTTGTCTGTTTTCCCTTTCCCCTTGCTATATTGATCTGTTTTCTATTCTAGTAACAAATACATTCTACAAATTAGATGAAAACCTGTTAAGAAACAATACTTCGATACTTTTAGTAAACTACTTGCATTTTTCATGTTAAATGCCCCTTAAAATTTTTCAAACATTTTGGAGAAGCTTCCATAATTGGCACAGGGCTTGTTCTGTGTATTTATGAATGCTTCCAGAAGTGTGCATATGCAAAAATTTGGTTTACGCTTATATACTTACGGAAATTTTTCTTTTAAGTTGCTGGTGTTAATATAGTTTAAGTACTGTGCATAATGTAGTAAAGCTAGCTTTCCAAAGCAGTGTTATTTTTTTGTTGTTGTATATGCAGTTGTGCAGAGTTGTGATCCTAGTACAAACGTGGTGTTACTGGAGGATGCTGCAGCAGTTCTGAGCGTGGCTGTAGCTGCTACCTGTATGGGTCTGACTTCTTTAACAGGTAAAATTCTGCCTCAAACTGAGGCAAGCAGGATGTGAATTTCCTCCTGTGCATGATATGAACACAGAGCACTTAGTTTATATTGGTTGAGTAAAATACATCTCTACTCTTTTTCTGATACTTGTACTGTGTAAGTTTCTGGAGGTTTATACTGTTCTCTGATCTGATTTCTAGTAGTTTGAGTTGAAAATATGTAAAATATGAAAAAACCCATACTTTTTTTAATGTCTTATTGGTGGGGTTAAGCTTGAAAGAGTACTCACAGATGGGTCTAACTTCTTTTTGAGCTATTTTGTAATACAAACTAAGGGTTTTTTAACTGAAGGTGTGTTTATTGTAGTCAGTTAGGTAAATCACTTTGTGCCACGGTGGGATTACATAATTTGAGCTTCCTTATTCAGTGGTGTGCAGCTCCATGTGCATGTGGGGAGGATTTAAGGAAGCAGTTCTTTCCTTCCTTTTGATATGTAGTGGTATTAGTGTTATCTTCAGATACAACAGCTGCTCCTGAACGGTGCGGCAAACCTAACTCATGCAGGTAGGATGATCTATATGGCAACTGATTCAAAGTCTGTCTTTGCTGCACAGTTAAGTTTTCTAAAGAGGAAATATTATTTATTTGTCCCTTTTTAAGTATTGGCTTTGGCTTTTCAATTGTTTAAAAAACCAAATGTGGTAATTTTGTTTCTTTGTGGCTTCTAATGAGTTAGTTGCAAGTTTCTGTTTTATATAGAAGGCAGTTTTTTATTCCATCTCTAGTTTCTTTCATAAACTTAAAAATACCTTACTGTTTCTACAAATCTGAATATGAATGAATACGTGTTTAAAACTTCGAAGTACTGTATTCCAGAAATGGTTAATACTTGCAAGTTTCCGAGTTACTGATAAAAGAACACAGACTTTTGTGCTACTACCTGTGTTTAGGTGTATATAATTTTTTATTAATAAAGGTAAATCTGTACACAGAAACCCAAATAGCTGATGAGTTTATTCATTTATTAGTCCTGCAGGAGACAGGAGTGGCTGAGGGACAGGAGGGACTTGAAACTTTATCTTAAGATAACTTGTTTTCTTCCAGTTTCATCTTGTTCCTCAGTAGGAAAGAATTGCCAGTGCATTAAAAAAACCAAACCACCCCAAAACCAAAACAAAAAAAGCCCACCAAAACCCAAAACCCAACACCCCTCCCCCTCCAAAGCCCTCAAAACTATGTACTCTTTACAGTGTGAAATCTGAATTATCTGCTATGTTTTATAAATGCTCTGTGAAACTAATTTGACATGTCTTGTTTAGGAAACCCTTATTATGACAGTGTGGGGTCTCTAGGTGTTGGAACTTTATTAGGAACTGTGTCAGCATTTCTAATCTACACTAACACTGAAGCCCTTCTGGGACGATCCATTCAGCCTGAACAACTGCAGCGACTCACCGAGTTACTGGAAAGCGATCCTGTAGTAAGGTAAGAATCTTTACAGCTCAATCTCTACTAAGAACAACAAAAAGCAAACAAATAACATTTGGAAAAAATAGTTCAAGGACTTTAAATGAGAGAAATCTGGTGAAATTGATTATTTTTAGGGTGGATTCTTCTGTATTGAGATTTTAGAATCTTAATTATTACTAACTTCTATTTCTGCGATAAAAATTTCAATAAGTGAATACTCATACCCCTCATGTTCCACAGCTGAAATAAAATTGCAAATATGTTCTAACAGTTACACTAATTACAGGAGTTGACAATGACTTAATGAGAAAGCCATCACAAAACTATTTTCAAATGCATGAAGTGCAAGTGCTTACATGATACTGTAATGTTGCTTTTATAGTTTATTAGCACTTTAAATATTTAATTCTGTTACTGTTAATATTCAGTGTCTGGAATTCTGTAGCTGTTGGCAGTGAAGTGCTGCAGTATTATGATGTAATAGATTCTGCATGGTAGATGCTTACAAAATGAACTTAATGCTAATTTCTCTTTAGAAATCTGCAATTTGTAGTGAAATAAACTTATAACTCATTGTAATTATGAAATCTTGTTTAAATGCTTTTTAAGGAGCTATTTTAGCTTTAACCCTATTAACCTTAATTTAGAAGCAACTCCCTTTTTGTTTTCTTCTTATTCTATATTCAGGAATATATTTCTGTGTAAATCAGCTGGAATATTTTAGTGCTTTTTTTTTATTTGTAGTCATTACTGAGCTCTGGAAAAAAAAAAAAAACCAAGCCCATTAGTTAACACCAGAATACTTGAAAGAAACAAAGTGCTGCATCATCTTAGTTGCAAGCAACAGGTCTGAACAACATGCCCTTCATTCCAGACGCTAAACAAGATTCCTTTCTTATTTTGGAACAGAATTGTGTTAGAATTTTCATGTGTCAGTAACTAAACTCTTTTAAAGTATTTGTGGTGGCCCTGGATTAGTCTAAATGGTGGAGTATGTGTCAACAGTGCTGTGTTAGACTAGGTGAGTTCACATGGTTATTTGTACATGACTTCTGTAGTTCTTTTTTCCAAAGTGCACAGTTGACTTTTGCTTATCTCAGACTGGAATCATAAAATTTCTCCTATTCCAAGCACCCTTTTATATTATATTCCATTTTGTAGATGGCTATAACCTCTCAACAGAGCAGACTTACTTCATCTCCTTCTTGCTGTAGACATTTTTTAAAAACAAGAAGTAACTTTATTCTTCCTGCTTTTTTTAAAATTAAAAAACTGAAGACTTGGTAAAAAACGTGCGTGTTTCTCTTAAGGTTAGAAGCTGAAACTCATTTAGGTACTTCTCATAACACTGTTTGCAGGACCTTCTGTATATGCACTTTTGTCTTGAGTGATCTCTTTCTTAGATCCATTACGTTATCCACTTTGATTTCTTCTAGCGTACACTTCATCTTTGACCAAGTTCTTGTTGTAACAAGCCTAATATCTTGAACTTGGTTAACTTACATCTTCTAATAAGACATTGGGTCTTGATCCCAGAATTCTCTGAGGTGTAAATGTATATTACCGTTGCTTTTAACTAGGGAAAATTTTGGGAAAAAGCTACTCTAAATTTTTTTTTTCTTATTCCAACCTTTGGTTAGTTATGTTTTTTGGTTGGTTTGTTTTCAACTTTTTCCTGTGAAATGAGGAAGTCTTTTAGCTTCAAATATTTCTTCAAAAGGCTACTTGTACATTTTCATCACATAGCTTTGGGCTTGTAAGAGTTTCAACATTTTCTTGTACATTCAAAATCCCATTTTCTTAAATGGAGTTGTGTAGTAGTATGTCCTGCTCTTTACATTTTTTTTCTAGTGACACAAAATGTAAAAGAAAAAGCTCCTGAGTACTGGTCTGCTTCTGAAGCTGTGACTCATATTTGCTCTTTTTATTTCAACCTTTCAGGGTTTTAAGCTATCAAACTGTATCTGAGTTCTCAATGCAATCCTTTTTGCAGTTGCTGCTTCCCAGAACAGTCCTCCCTTGCTCTTTCAGGGAGGGTTTGCAATCTTTATTTTCAGATGTGTTCTGCCAGATATGAAGGGGATATATTAGGGAATCATTTAGTATTCACCAGAAGGTATTTTAGATCCAAATTGACCAAAGGGTCCAGAAGGTCTGATTTCCACTCTCCCCTGCCCCTGTCAGCACCACCACCACTTAGCTTACTGTTCTAGCAGTAGGTTGCCTGAACATCATGTTCCGCTGCTAATTATGAAGTGTTTCATTTATCAGACAATAGTAACTGCTGTGCTACTAAAATAAATCTGTGTTGTTGATTTTTTTTCCCAGCTAAATCTTGATTTATTTTTTTTTTTTTTTCAACAGAGGGCAGTTTGACAAGACCTACATTCCCTAAAACCTTAATGACTGGAATTAATGCTCTTAATATATAATTTTTTTCCCCACCTTTTTCACTGTTTTTCCTTGGGTTGTCAGGTGAAGCTGTCTTTAGTTAAATGGATTGCCTCATTTACTGTTCTTAAATTTTGGCACAGTGTTGTTAATCTACTCTTTTTTGAATTCTCATCAGTATTGCAGGATGAAAAATTAATTGGCCTTCACAGTTATTCTTAGTTCTTTTTACTCTTGAATGCAACTTATGGAGCCTGCTGAATTAGAAGCATTTTCTTTCTTTTAAATATCCAATATGCTTCTCTGCTACTAATAGGGAAATGTTTTGTTGTACTAATACAGTTTTGCTTTTTTAGATCGAGATGACAATGATTATTGCATGTTTCTGCCTAATCTGTATCATCAGTAACAATTTTACCATTTCCATCTAGTAGCAGGCTTGTTTCCAGGTTATCTTTTGGTGTTGCTATACTTAAAAAATGTTGGTTTGTATCACATACAGTGCCTTTTTTTATGCTTCTCCTATCAGTTTGCTGGACATCATAATTTCTTTCTTAGGCTCATGGCTATTTATTTCCCCTTTCTTTTCATTTTGCTTGGTAATTTCTAGTTGTAGCCCTTATTTCATTTGTGATCCAGAATGGGCTTTCAGTCAGAGTTTTTCTCAGCTGGAAAATTATTTGGTTTTGTTTTTTGCTATACAAACATTCCATTCTTAACTCTCATTCACACCTTTGGTGTCTCTTTCTTGTGTTCAGCTTAACTGAATTGTAGGAGATTAGGCTTTCAGAACTGTGAAATAAAATATATGATGTGGTACAGACTGTCCTGATTCCGTTCTTATGGAATGTAATCATGGATCCCTAGGCATAAACTATTCTTAGTGACAGTTCCATCTTTAATTTTTACTTCATTGTAACAGCTATTGGGTAATGGTGCTACTGTTGTGCTGGAAAATCTGTTATTCTGGTTGGAGGAAAAAAAAAATATTACAACTGATGGCTCAAAACCAGTAACTTGATATCCTCTGACAAATTTTTCTTTAATGTGAAACTTGCTCTTTTCCCTAGTTTGAATTGCCTACTAGCCATCCAGAAGCTTCCATAAGAAAGCTTTGTAGCTTAAGTTTTAGCCTACACATTTGTATTTTTGAATTATTAGTGATTTTTCTCCTCCTGACTCACTGTCTTATCTTTCTTGGACAGATTATAAGCAGTAAGGTAGACATTTTTTTCTTCACATTTACAGAATATGCATCATTCAACTGAATTCTATCAGGTTACTGCTTAATGAGAATCTCAAATATCTCTTGTTATCTTATTGCTTAGCTCTGATAGGCACTTGATACTTCTTCAACATTTTTGAATCACATGGATTCAAATTCTCTTCAGTAACCCTCATTGGACCACATCCGTTACCCTAAATACCCTTTGTGTGAGGAGGTAGTTTGATGCCAGTTAGGTTACTCCAGTTAATACTGTTATGATTTGGTAGCTTCCCACAGAATAGCTGTGTAAATTTAATTGGAGCTGGAAATTCTTTATTGCTACCAGTAAGCTGATAGTTCTTTTAATTTGCTTAAATGTTTACTAAGATGTATTTTTTGGTGTTTCTATATTTGGTGCATGTTCTATTTCTTTTTTAATGTGCTTACCTCTCTTCCACCCTGAGTATTACAAGAAATATTCCATAAAGATTTCCTGTGACTGTTCATCTTAAATTTCGGCTTCCTGTTCTTTGTCGGCTGTTCACTCTAGCAGGCTACTTCTGAAAGATATGCCTTCCACTTTCTTCCTGCACCGCCTGTGAAGTTAGTTCAGATTTATAAACATTCAGATGAGAAGAAACATTTCTAGTTGGGAAGAGTAAATTTGCTTAAGACAAAGGGCATGCTGAATTTAAAGATGCTGTGAAAACGCACAACTTAGTAAAATGAATGGGGAAAAAAAGTTTAGTAACTTTCCATCAAGTGAGCTTTATTGCTGAATCTAAATTTTGTGTTAGAATTTTAAAAATTATGAAGATTGCATTTTTCTGTTAATAAAACTGAATTCCTTGGAATATTTTATAGTTGACCTCAGATACTTGTTTTGCTTTGGAAATGTCAGAAGAAATAGTTTCAAAAATTTGGAACTTCTCTGTGATTTATGTCCCATATTTTAGTATCCACTTTTTTTTTTCCTGGCCTTGATGGAAAAATGTGGAAACTTACTCTGCAGTGGCTACTTTAAATTCTACTTAGCCTTAAAGATAAACTAAGTTTCTGTTAATCTAATCAGAAAAAAACCTAGAGTATTTTATTTTGTTATTTTATTTTATATTCATTCCACTGTTGAAATGTACCACAATATGTCTGGGTCCTGAGTTTGCTTCATACCTTATTATCCCTGAAAAATAGAGGGCTTTTTGTTTATTACTTATATTCACACATCACGGAGTTTATCTAACAAACTGGAACAAAACTATGCTATGGAAAAACAGAAGTTTTCAAAGGACCAAAAGATAAACATATTGCAACATTCATGTTCTAGTATTTATTAGGAACCTTTAAATAAATATGTATGTTCAGCATTTGCAAACAGCTGTATTGTGACTAGTTGTGATCAATAATTCAATACGATCAAAAATGAGTTCCAAACACAGTATCCGTAACTTTCTTATATCAAATATAACTTTGATAGAAAATTCTCCAAAAGGCCATGCCTTTACAAATTGTAGTTATCTAGGAAAGGGCACTTTGATAATTGCAATGTGTGCTTTCAGTAATTGACAATAGATTATTGTTTCTTACCTCAGAACTGAGGGTCCTTAAAGATTGTTACCGTGTCATGTATATGTACATGCACAAAAACTTTTGTGTAGTAGCAAGTAAGTTGAACTTAAAAGTTTAACTCAGACTAGGGAAGTTCTCACATTCTATTGTGTGATGTTTGTTTGTTTTTTTTTTTATACTATTGGTCTAGTTCTAAATCTGCAATGCTTCTTGTAGTCTGTCTTTTATTACAGTGAGCTATTTATAGATGTTTTGGTGTAGCGGATACCTGTGGAAGTGGTATAACCAGTTAAATATAAATCAGTATTTAATGAAGAGTGTGGTGGCAAAATGAGGATATGTTAGTCAAAGGCAGTGGCCTTTTAAAATTACAGGGTCATTTTACTGTGACGATATTGTTAATATCGGAAGTCGAACTAGCTAGTTGTTTGTTTTATGTTGTTCTACATTTTTTTAAAAAATTATGTGTTTCAGAGCAATTCATGATGTTAAAGCCACAGACATGGGAATGAGCAAAGTGAGATTCAAGGCAGAAGTAGACTTTGATGGACGGGTTGTTACTCGTTCTTACCTGGAAAAACAAGACATTGAACAGCTGCTACAAGTATGTTTAAAAAATGATTTTGTAACTTCCAGTATTTGATATTTACTTTCCAATTTCGAGTATGTCTAAACCCAAGATTTTCAAGTAGGTGACATATATTCCAATTCTTAATTTTCAAGGATTGCAGATGTTTCTACTTTGTGTTAGTGTGTTAAATATCTGTACATGGAATCATATTATGTGCTGCTGAAATGGAGCCACTTCTGGGCTGAGTAGGGCCTGGGTAGGAGGAGGACCGATCTTTTTTTTTAATTCAATTTTTTGTTAGAAAATACAAATTTGTCCAAAATAATTTTGATGAGAACATAGTTATTCCAATAAATTTTTACTGAATTACAAGATTCCTAGTTAAAACTGGAAGCCTGTCACCTGAGAATAATCATCTGTTTTGGCAAAGCCATTTGCCTTGGGTGCTGGAGATGCAGTGTTACAGTTTACAGATTTTGCCATTCAGACTAGGCTTGAATATGGATTGCTTGCATCACATGACTTAGCATTTTGACAGTGTTTAACAATTAACCATCCTTAAGTAAGTGTCTGTCTCTGATTTTAGTGTTGTTCAGAGTAGCTTTTCTTAATCCCTCTCTTCAATATAGAAATGCAAAACTGCTTTCAGCTGGATTCTACATGGCAAAGCTATGAAGTAAAGACTAAATTGTCTAAATTACGAGGAGAGTTTTAAGTTGGCAAAATGTTTTGCTTGCTTACCTGCTTTCATCAGTAACTTGCCTATATACGTTTGCTTGTGTACCTACAAGATTTCTTTCTCTGCTGCGCTTTCAAAATGAAAAGTAGATGTCAGATGTCTGCATTTTATGTCTGTCTGTTAAACGCTACTTAGAAGTTATCTGAGTTTACATTTAAATTACTTCAATTTTTTAAACCATTAGTCAGTGTCCCAGTTTTTAAAAAGTACCGCCCTTTAACGTCAAAATAAGAATGTATGTATGTTATATATGTAGTGCAGTAAGTGATCTGTTCATGTGTCGGATTTCAATTTAATACATTTTTGAGACGAAGAGTGCCATCAGCTTTGTACAACTGAGGCACTGCAGGTTTGCTTGGTTTTATATTGCCAAGTCTCAGTTGCTTTGCTATTGTAGCTGTTTAATATGCTACTTTTCTTTTCGAAGGTTTTGTTAGCTTTTTTTCTTTACCCACTATTCCCTTTGGCGATTGCATACAGCCTTCCCTGGTTCTTCCAACTAGTATTGTTGGGAAAGTTCTTCCTGATTGTTTCTAGGTTGGCAACTGTTTTCTTACACAGGTCATTGTAGTTTCATGTAGTAACCTCGTGTCAGCTATAAAACCATGGTTGAAAGATAGCCGCTTTTAGCAGGACTCAGCCACACGAAGTCAAGGGCAGACATAGTGCTTGCCTTTTGATCTATAGTTTTTCAAATAACTAGCTCATTCAGCTGGCACTGCTATCAACATTACTCTTTCTAAAGTTGTGAAATATTTGTTGAAATTCTGTCATTCAGATTAATCTCACTTCTTTTTCTTGTTAGACTTGCTGTGGTCATAGTCATGGATTATTGTGGTTGGAATATCTTTTAAGTTCTCTCAATTACATTATTCCTCCTCAGTTTTAGAGTAATGGGGAGGGAGGGAAGAAATTGATCTTGTGTTGTAGTTATATACACAAGAAGAATTAGCTATTTAATAATTACTCTATTAGCAGTAACCTATTTGTTCTAAACATACTGCAGCTGTATCGCCTAAACTGTGGCTGAGATACTACAGGGCAAATGGCTTCTGGCCAACTTGGTGTGAGACCTCTAGGGAAAGCTCATGACAATGCTGTAATACCTGTGTTTCTGATGTCTGTGGTTTTTTTGGAGGGAGGAGCATAGTAGCATCTTGTCTTCCTTAACATCATTCCTTCAGTCTTGTATGCTGTGGGTCTCCTAGTCTGAGTTCCTAACAAGTATCTTGTGAGTTTTGTGATATTATGGAGGAGCCGTATTTACAGCAGAATTCGTAGTAATCCTTGTGGATTTTCAGATGAGTTGATAATGTGACGCCCAGAGTAAGCAGTGTAATGGAATAGCAAGAATGTATGAAAATGAGGAAAGAATACATGGGGTACCCTGCTTTGCCTTGCTGTCAGCAAGGGATACCCCAGAAACTTCTAGAAAATGAAAGAAATTCTCTAAACTTACTTGGAAAATAAAGCAGAAAATCCATTAAAGATAGAAGGTGATTTTATATCAAGTGCAGGAGGAAATCCATTAGAGAGAAGGCTTTATATCAAGTGCAGGTGTAATGGTAAGCCAGCTGTTTTCATTGAATAGATGCTACTCTTCTGTGTCTATGAGATGTAAGAACAGATGACATTTTGAAAGGAAATGGCAAAAGCTGAAAAGTGTTTGGTGTTTGTTTTTTTGGGAGGGTTTTTTTTGTTTGTTTGGTTGTTTTTTTTTCCCCACTTGAAATATGTCAGGACCCTCTTCGTTTCTTTTCTTTCCCTCATCTCAGCCTCTTAAAATTGATTTCTTCCTAGGAAATTCAACAAGTGAAAACTCTTGAAGAATTAGAAGCCTTCATGCTTAAGCATGGTGAGAATATCATTGACACACTGGGAGCTGAAGTAGACAGACTTGAGAAGGACCTAAAGGTAAAATTTAGCTGCTTATTAGGGAGTCCTTATTCGCTGGTATACTTTAAACAATATGACTGCATCTACTTTTTGGGATTTTGTTTGTAAATGTGGGAGAGGGGAGGAGGTCAATAATCCTAATGCAAATTTTCTTACTATAGTATCATTAATTAAGTTCTGACCAGTAGCAAACCCTTACTTTGCCATTGATCTGTTTGTTATGTATTTTGTTCAATTTTATACCACTGTAGGACAATATTTTTGTGAAATGAGACCTGATTGTGTCTTTGTTACTGTATTCTCAGAATGTCAGGTTATTTACGGGCTGTTGAATTCTGTTTTGGCTGTAAAGAAGCAAATTTCAATTTTTTTTTTTTTTTTTTAAATCTGGTACTTAGCATTGTATCAAATATATCAGTGTGTGATGAGGGCTTTATTCCACATTTTTTTGCTCTTTTTGAAGCAGTACAGTGTTTACTTATTTTTAAGCCCGTCATAACTTTCTTATAATTATGTTTTTTTTCATTCTGTGATTTAAAGATCCTTTGGTTGATGCAACAAAGGATTGTTTCCACTTTTAATTTTATAATTATATTGTGGCTGTTAATCTTACCTTTTCTGGCATGAATACAGAACTATAAGTATACTGACTGCCAGACAAATACAGTCCTGTCATGACTGCCTTTTTTGGTCATCATCAGGAGACAGTGCTCAAGAGCATGTCTGTCCTTGCTTATTATACTTGATAAATATCCTAGTTTTAGTTTCTGTCCCTAGAGTGGTGCTGTTTAAAAATCAGAATATTATTTTTGAGTTTAATTGCACCAGCAGATCCAGTTCTTCATGGTTTTTGAGGAGTAGGATCATGACTAATTATTTTATAAACATGAATACTGTTTTTTGGTATAGGCAGGGATTTCAGTGATTGTGTTGCTGTTGAATATGCTTTACTAAATATGCTAGTCAGATTCACATGCTGGATGACTTTGAAGTCGGTGACTTTCAGTAAACCTCTCGTGGATTACACAATCCATGTAATGACGATAACATATTTCTACAATATCAGAAAATTCATATTTCTTAAGAGAAACAGTATTTTGAATCTTTATAAATAGCTTCAGTGTCATGGAGCAAATTATTTCAGCAATCTTATCCTTTATTCAGGAAAGTGTCTGTTAAAACTTTATTAAAGTGAGATATATATACATTTATTTGGACAGTTTTATATAAAAACTAACTGTCTTTAAAATCAAGAGAGCTGCTTCATACTTTATAAAGCATGAGAACTAATTTATCTGTGATGTTGAAAAATATTTGTCAAATAAAAAGATGACGTAGCCTTCAAAAAATTGCTTATAGTATGGGCAATGTTTGCTGAGGCTATTCCTCATTTTAAAGTATTCCCTATGTTACCAGCAAAGGGGATTTGTTATCCCTAGTTGCCAACATCGTACCAGAAATACATTAGTTGTATCCATGTGCAAAAATGTGTTTGAATATTTTCAATTAAAATGTGTGTTTTTTTTTTTTTTTTTTAATTTTATTTCAGCAACGGAATCCTGATGTTCGTCATGTGGATTTGGAGATACTATAGCCTTGGCAGAAGAAATCAGGTTGCTACCATTTTGAAAAGAAGTCATGTAAAGGGCTGAAAAGCTTCTGAAATTGCAGTGACCTCAGCACCATACCTTGCTTACTTTTGCTGTAGGCTTCCTGGACTTAGCACTGCTTCTGTTTCTGGAAGAGCGCTAGACTTGCAGACAAAAATTTCCATGGCAAAATCAATTTTAAAAAGCTACTTGACTTAAATTACACAGGAGAGTCTGTCAGAGTATATTTACTGCAATTCAGAACTTAAGACTTGAGGTTTAGTTAGGCAAATATAGCTGCCTGAAAATACACAACACACGTAGTTTTTCCATTTGTGTCCCTTTGCAGTCAGTTTGCACTTCTTTAGTTTCTTTCAAGATATCATTAAAGGTTCTTGGGAGATATTAAGATTAGCTAGGAAGAGTTTGTTCCAGTGGAACCTGCCAACCTTAAACTAATTGTAATATTTCAACTGTGTGATTGTTTCACAGTTTTTCTTTTCTATGAGATAAATTCTTTCAAACAGGCGCTGGCCTTCTCTCAAGTACCATGACCTGGAAACCTGCTTTTTGCCACTGTTGTGATTACCAACTGCACTTCAGAAAAATAAGGTTTTTCTACTCAGTGGAGTCAGCTGTATGTCGTTAGCCAGAGTATGTTAAGTTACTGTGAAGAAATTACTGTGTAGAGATTTCACTGAACTTCCTCTGTTTTAATTTTGTTCTTTTTTCCCTACTTTGACACTTGTTCTCTTATTTGTAAGTATCTTCAGATGTAATCTGGGAGATATTTATGGTAGTGCTTATTAAAAGTTACCTGGCATTTTTGGCTTTTTATACTTCTAATAGGCTGTGTTGCCAGATATGGCCTTTGCTAGAAGGTGTAGGAGACATAGTTGGAAGTTACAATAGTAAAAAATGTATCGGAACTATTTATAATTAAACAAATGAATACATTGTATTTTTAATTTATTTCCCTCTAGACATTATCTGTTACCTGAATGCTAGACTGCTTATCTTGTATTTTTTAAGAATTCACCTTGCTTGTTTGGGAAAGTAGAGTAATTCTATCAGTGGTCCTCAGCAATCCTGAGCTAAGTGTTTAGAGTTTCTACCTTTGAAATGTGCAATTCTAGCACTGTATATAATCAGCCTCAAGGCTTTCTGCCATAGGCACCCAAGTTGTACCAGATTCTTTGAGCCCTGGTCGTCATTAATAAGGCCATGAGTACTGATCATGCAAGTTGAAATATAAGTGAAATAACTGCATAAATAACTCTGAGGAAAATCCTTTATGCACTTTAACATATTTCAGTAAAATGAGAATTGTTCATGGGTGAGAGGTGGTAATAAGACCCTTGTAGTGACCCAGCTGCTGAGTAATGACTGACTTGTTGAGAGAAGAAATGTTGATATGAAACACAAGTCTTCAAAAATAAATTTAAGATTAAATTATAAGCATTGCAGCAAATAATAATTGTGGAGACCAATATGTCCAGGTATGACTAAAAGCTTTTTAGAATGTTTGGGTTTGGGTTTTTTTTTTTTTCATACCAAGTGTATCTTACCAGTGAAATATGAGAATTTGAAATAGCATGCCTTTTGACAACTGCAAAGCACTTTGCATGCTGGTCATTTTAAGTAGAAAAACATTCCAGAGTTTAGTTACAGATGGGACTTCACATACAGTAATTGTGGGTGAAGGGGTCTCTTTAGTACCCTTGTCTATAATACCTATTCATTGGCGGCTTCTTTGTAGCATATTAGCCATATTATGGCTGATCCAAAAGAAGGCTTACTTTATCTGGTTTTCTCCTGTTGTAGAACTAGTTAGTATATTTAAGCCTGATGATTTGAAATGCAGTTTAAAGGTAATTTGGAAGTGTATCGTATCAAGTAAATAAGGCATATTTTAGGACACTATAAATCATTATGTTTCTCCTTACCCTTCCATGTAAATTTCATCTCATCTCAGTATGCAGTCTGCTGATAGTCTTATTCATGAAGAGCACTGGAATCTGATAATGCATAACCTCTTTCCTTCTTCCTAGGATATTTATGTGGATTTTGAATTTGAATAAATGCTTTAATAAACCTGTTATTCCAGAAATCTTAAAAACCTGAAGAGAAGTAAAACTGGGAAAATGTTCTTACTGGGGAGGTTAGTGGAGATAGCCAATGTGATCTAAGTGGTTTGTATGCTGGAGCTGCTGATGAATGAGTGGTGTTCATATGCACTTTACAGGGCAGAAATTTCACTGAGAGGTTAGTAAATGTTATCTCAATACTGAAGTGTTCCCATGTCTTGTTTAAGAGGTGGCATGAGTTTATATTCCTACAGGGCATCTGCTCCAAAAGCCTATTAAAATTTTTTTTATTTATCAGAGATGAAATTAGTATGAATTCTGATCTTAATTTCCTTATCTGAGTCAGAAGCATACCTTTCACGCACCTTTTGTTTGTATTCCAAGATAAAATTCAGATCCTGGTCTCCCAGTAATGTTATTGATTATAGCATCACAATATGTTAAATTTAAGAAGCCAGAACTTGAATGTTTTTGGGTACATAACAGTTGCATGGTTTGAGGACCCAGTTCCATTTTCAAAAACAACCTGCATGGTGATGTACCACAAAAAGGCAGGCAGACTGGTTTTGGCAGTACCTTGTAAGTTTACATGTCTTGCAGTTGAATGAAAATAGCGATTCATTGAGCCTGTCAGGTTGGAAAGGAAAAGCAATTCCAAGCTGTTAAATTTTAATATATATTATAACTTGCAGATTGTTTTTAACAGTTTTGACATTTTTACTGCTTTTTTTCTTAACTGTATTTATGGTCTACAACTTGAGGTGATGTGGGTCCAGTACTTAGTTTATTTTTGTTTTAGTGGTTTTGGGGAAAATGTTTAGCTAATACATTTACATGATAGAATCGTCAAAATTAAAGAAAACTTATAAAGTGTGGAGGAGTGGATTTTTTTTTATCACAAATGCTATTACATAATGTTTCCTTTAGATTGATTTTAAGGAAAAGGATTTTAAGGAAAAGGAGTGAGGATTTAGCTAACAAAGTTATATTCTAGAATTTTTTCAATTAAGGTGTGGTCTTTTAAAATTTATTTTTGTAGACTGGCCTTGCAGGTTCTATTTTTTCAAATTGTGTTCGAAGTACTACTGCTCTCTGCTTTGTGAACGATTGCTTATGTGTTGTGCAATGTCTCGTAATTCTGTAAAACTTGCAATGTTTGAAAAAAATTGTCTTAATGTTCCAATACACTGAGTGATCTGAATATATTTTAAGTCAAAGTTGACTGGACACTAATAAGACATGTTTTCCTGTAGAATTTCTTTTTCTATAAAATTTTGAAGTTGATCATCTTTCCCCCATGAACCAATTTGAAGTCTAAATTGTCTCCTTTATACACTGTGAAATTCAGTATTTGATGTGGTCCCCCTCTACCCCTCCACTTTCCAAAGCATTTATTAAGCATATTGTAGTAGTAAATACTTTAGTGGACTACTGTATTACAGAGACTGTTTGCTGTGTGTTCTGGTCTAGAAGTAGCAGAGACTTAGGGAACAGGGGAACATATTTTTTTTTAAGGACAAGTTGCATCCTTTATCCTCTGGGACTCATACTCAAGCTGAAGGTTTTTTAGCCTCTGCTTTTCTCCTTCCTTGAATTCCCACACAGATTTTACTGTTTTTTTTTAATAACTCTTAATTTTAGAGGAGGAAGCCATTATGAGCATCTTATGTTTTTAACAGCAGGGCTAGATAATACTCTTGATCTCTGGATTTTGCACTGTACTTCATTGTTGATAGTTGACAATAGTGATTGCTGTTTTGAAAGCTACAAGTCATGTTAGCCAAAACTACCAGAGTTTTCTGATTCTGGCAGGTGCAGTTTTTTCAGCTGTATCCTGAGACTCAGTTTTTATTGAGAGGTTTTTACTGGCCCCCCTTTGATAAGGGGGAGTATGGGGAAGAGTTTTAGGTATGTTTTGTCTAGGTAATACACTGATGGCAATTCTGTGTTCTCCTTATTTGTTATCATTTTAGCAGACTTTTTTTCCATAACAAAGAAAAAATTATGCATTATGGAAGTACCTCTACTAATGATGAGTGCATTGAATACAGGCTTCCTGCAAAGAGTTTTTAGGCTTTTGTGTATTGAAATTGTGGCAATTTTTGAAAATTCTCAATGAAGTAATCCTTTTCCTAAAGTTGATTTAGATGTGTTTCTTACAAAAGAATCCACAGAAGCATATTGTTTAAGATTTGAAAGAAGAGTATTTTATTTTATGGTCGTATGTTCTTAAGGTGTTTTGGCTTGGTAGAATAGAACAATTGATTAATATTGATTCCTGTACAAAAACTGAACTTCTGTGCATGCCTGAAGGCTTACGTTGCAGAAGTGAATATAAAATGAGAGTGTGCTTTTTTTCCTCTAGCTTAAGTATTGTGCTGCTTCTGTTCTTATTGTTAGCTCTGAATAGAGAGTACAACTAACATCTCTTTTGCAGTTTACCTGCTTAATATAAATGAGAAGTTGAGGTGTACCAAAAAGATTTTTTTTTTTGTAGAGGAGTTGCATAGCTTAAATAAGTAATTTTTCATTTCTTGTAAGTGAGACACAAATAATTAAGATCAAAAGTAGACTATATCTTTATTACATATAAAAAGAAATGGGAATCCAGGCTTTAAAGCACAATAGTCAGATTTCTGAAATGC
Source organism: Harpia harpyja (assembly GCF_026419915.1). NCBI lineage: Eukaryota > Metazoa > Chordata > Aves > Accipitriformes > Accipitridae > Harpia > Harpia harpyja. The sequence goes on along the minus strand of NC_068941.1, from coordinate 63,189,311 downwards.
ATGTCCTTTGAGGAAAATAAAATGTGCCAGGAGCTCTAAGTGGTTGTATGGACTATAGAAACTGCATTCAATCAGGCTTTGCTGAAGCAAAAGAAAAGAAACTATAACAAAGTGTGTGGTAAAAAGAAAAGAATACAAGGAAAGAAAAAAAACCTAAGGTGTTGAGCACTTGGCAATAGGAAAAGATGAACACAATCTGAAAAATGTGGCCAGAAATAAGAAACGGTGATTGGAGAGGAAAAGAACAGTAAGAAGTGATATTTGATTGGAACGCATAAAATGATGTAGTATGACATTCTCTTTCTTTTAGCAATATTCAGATAGTTGGGTGATTCTTCCCTCCCACCCCCAGCAAAAACTCATCTTTTTTTTCCTGTAATGAAAAATCAGTGCCTCCATTTAACTGTTTCCTAATACAGTGTTCAGTCTTGCAGTTATAAACCTATTTGCCCTCTGAAAACTTAGTCTTATTGCTAAGGGTGATGGTGTAATCTCAGTCTGGAACTTTGTTCTTGAGGTATATATTTCGTGAGTGGAGGGTGAGTAATTTTAAATGTGGAAACAGGAAGCTGCCGTGAGTTAAAGAGAAAATGAATTGATTCTTTCAGCCACAAAATGATTGAAGCACCATACTGAAAATGTTATGGGGGAAAAAAAAAAAAGTGTGTTCTAAGGTCTACAGAATTCTTGCAATGGACTGTAATCATTGGTGAATATGTTAGTCCGTATTCTTCAAGGTGCTTAAATGTCTGTGGATAAGCAAAATTTCCAGTTAAATCATCACATTCTGAAAAGGAGTTAAAGAAAACATTCAAAGCATGATGTGAAAAGGATGTACATTTTTTAAATACCACAGACAGATACTATAACAGATTATAGTAGATAGGCAGAACATTGTTCTATATTACATGAGGCTCTTGAGGACAATTGCTTTTTTTTCTATGTAAATCAAAGCCACCAATTAAAATAAAAGGTCTCGATTTACTTTTTATAAGTGTTATACTAACAGTAAGCCTGGTCAAATTCTTGTATTGCCAGTGTTCATAGCCTGTTACGGGGAGAAGGTGTCTGTTAAAATAGTGGAATACGGCTCCACACTCTAGCATATGTTTGATTTTTGTAATGTAAATTTAGACTATATTTAAAACTTTTGATGTTGTGAGCAGCTGCTTCAGATCTGAAGATAGAAGAAAAAAATATGCAATGTTGTATAAGTGATGTAATATAAAGGGGTTTTTGTAAGTTTCTCTTCAAATTAAAGATGCTGAAGAACTATGTCAGAAGCATTTGAAAAATGCTGAAACCATTTTGGCTATTGTCAAATTGTATTAAACCTGAAAGTCAACGGTGAGGATTTTCACCGGTGGTAGAACTTTCAAAGGGCAATCTCAAAGTTGAAACATGTTTTTCCATGCAGCCTTTTAATCAAACGTATTTGCCCCCCTCCCTGTCCCCTGCCATGCTTTTTGGTGTATTGGCTTTTTCATTCTGTGTCTTGGTTACCCCATATTAGTATGGGGAAGTCATTTTGATTTGTGAGGTGTAGACATTTAAATATTTCTCTGCATGTGTTCTTTCTTTTGTAATTACAGTTGAGTTCGGTACATCCTGTAAAATGTCTGGAAGTTGTAATTACTGAGTAAAACGTTACATCGCTGGTAAAGGTTGTGTTCTGTTAATTCAAGCAATTGCATATATACAGTAAAGGTAACCAATAACACTGGCTTTAGGCAGTTGATGATTTGCTACGTTTCTGAATTCAAAATGCATATAATAGTACTTTATGGATGCAAACCAAAGGTTATATCCATCTACTTGTACTAGTTATTCAATCTGCCTTTGTGATGTTGACAGTACACACTCTGTTAAATAGCATGCACTTGGTACGTGAGCAACCTGCCTAGGGTAGCCAAGCTGTATTTATGTATACTCCATACTTCACTGGCAACTGTGCTTTTCATCCTATTCACCCCCACCCCCAAAGAGTGCACTTCCTTGCCCAGTACAGAGTAAGCTCTTTCTGCCTTGCTCAGACGACCCGCTGGCACTGTCTCCAGTTTGGACTACCAGTCCTGATCCACATCTAAGGATGACGTGAAGAAAGGTAGTAAGGCAGATGGGTTGCATGTCTGTGTATAGTCAAGGGTATGGAGAATTTCTTGAAGAGGTTGGATTTATGTATTAGACTTACATAATAACTGTAGTTTGACAATCCCAGCAAAGCTGTCCAAGCCTCTTAAGAAAAAGCTAGGTATCGTTCACTTGAAATTGGTCAGCTCAGAAAGGATTTAACATACTGATTCATTAAAGTGCCACTTTTTGTGACAAACATTGATGAAAACTGGTGATTTATCCAGTTATGGAAAGAACTACTGATTTGGCTAAAAAAAAAATCTGTATGTGGTTTGAAAGAAGAGACAAAAATGCCAGAAGCCTGGGTGATAAAGTGGAGAAACTTGAAAAACTGTGGAGTTTTTGTCTGTATGGTACCAGTTATCAGAAAGCTGCATACATCAAGTAACATATTTCAGGAAAGATTTTGGATATGCAGCATGTGTCCTGATTGCTAAAGATGTTTCATTTCGTAGTCAAGAGACTCCCTTTCTCAAGGGATTTTCTTGGAGGGACACTGGGCAGTAATGTGTGGTGTTCAGATTGCAAAAGGCTGTGTGTCACAAACTCATCTCCCACGTTCAGCAACATTATTTTTGGGTGGTGATACCATTGCCAACAGTTTTGGTTTGGGTTTTGGTTTTGTTTGTTGGTTTGTTTTTTTTTTTTTAATAAACCAAATGGCACAAAATCTGCTTGAGCAGGTAAGTGACAGACTTCAGGGCCTTGTGTGTTTGAGGTCAAGTCCAAATACTGGACTGTCTTTTGGGCTATCTGAATAACCAGGCAGATGGTCTCGGCCACTTTGAAAGAGGGAGAGAGCTCTGTCTTTTTGCATAATGTAACCTGGAATCTTCAAAATCCTTTCTTTATTTGCCATTTGTGGCATTTGTTGAAGGGCCATTCTTTAATTGTGTTAAATGGTTGGTAATGGGTTGAAGTGGGACCTTGCAGTCAGCTGGTTGGAGGCAATCTGTTCAAGAATCAGTTTTGTCTGTCTTTCCAAATATTTTATGGAGGACTTTATTAAAAGATCATGGAAAGTAAACCTTCCTTTACCATTTGAGTTAAACTTTTTGAAAACCTTAGCAAAGGGATATAATTTCTGCCTTCACAGCTCAGCCTCTAGTAAATTACCTATATTGACTGACCCAAGTTCTGTACTGTGGGGTTTTGGGTGCTTTTTGGGTTTTTTTTTGTTTTGTTTTGTTTTTTAATTTAGACTTCTTCAGTTCTTCTGGTGCTGAATTGGGGCTTAGTAGGATCTTTTCTAGGTCCTCTTTCCTACAAACAAGGTGGCTTAAATGTTATTCAGTGTTCTAGTGTAAACTGATATTCAGTGTTAGAGAATTTTTTCTTTTTCCAGAAATACTGATGGAACAGCAGTCTACCATTGAAATAAATCAGGCCACTCTGAATACACAAAGCATTAAGTTTAGGGTTGAAATGTTTTTTCCAAAGCAAGCTGCAGTAATAAAGAAAATGCATCTTGCATTTGATGCACACACAAATACATTCATATGGGAACTTGTGTCTCTGCATGTTATAATTCTATGTAGGTGTCTTTGGTTGTAGATTTGTACCTCACCGATGGTGTTTCTCATGAAAGAGAACAGATACCTTAGCAAAAAATAAATACTGTGGAAGAAGATTCTAATGAATTTGGACAATTTGGAAACCTTGATGAAAAGATGACATTTCAGTGAGGCTGTGGCTTTGAGATGACCAAACTTTCTGTGTTCTGCCCTATGTTTTCATCTGGCTGCTGTCAAGAGACAGCATAGAGAGGTTTAACAGACTGTGGTTGCTCTTACGTCTTTAGCCACTCAGACTGATGGACATTAGAGGAAGAAGGTAGGGAAGACTGAGCAATGAAACAGTTAACTTCAGAAGTATATTAAGCAAGACACCTTACAAAGGGGATACCTGAGGTATACCATCGTGTTACTGTGGAAGCTAAAGAAGTTAACAGAAATGGAAGGGATGCTCTTCACAAGAGGGAGAAGTTTGAATAGTTTTATGACAAAGTTTATTGCTTTGATATCCTCAATCTCCAACGTACATAAACAATTTTCAAGTGACTTGGACAGAGATGTATGATTTTTTTCACATTCTTGGCTCACTTTTGTTTGCCAAGGATGCATAATTTTGACATCTGTATGCTAAATTAAAGGTATGTCAGTGCTAATCCTTACCAAAATCTGATGCCTGAGCAAGACATCCAGGGCTGAACTCAGGTGAATTCCTTGGTGGGAGAATACTTTTGGCAGCTCTCAGTTTCTCCTGACGGCCCTTTTTCTAGCCCCACTCCACCTGGAGAAAGGATCAAAATAATGTATCCCCAGCAGAGCAAAAGTGAGCAGAGAACAATGAAAATCATATACCTCCCTCTTGCATGGTCTTCTTTGAGCCTTAGCTTAAGGTTGAGGCACTGGCAAAGCATGCCAAGTCTAGTCATGGGGACAAGTTTCTTATGGGAGAAGTCTTTTTGCTGCCTTTCATTTCCTTCAGCAGGTATTTGTCTATCAAATACAAGAGCTAAAAATCAGAGAGGGATGAGAGAGGAGGAGCCACGTTTGTGGTGGTGGTTTGTTTCTCAATGTTGAATAAGATCTCTGCCTTCTAAGATTTGGTCCCATGGTGATAGACATGAAATAATATTTGCTTTGGTAATTTTTGAATTTGAATGAGGAAATGTTCCTCTTGCAAGTTATGGTTGTGCAAAATTTCCATGATATGCCTATTTATGACCCCAAACACTTATGTCTATTGCTGGAGTGAAGCTCCTGAATGGATATGCTGTTCACATTTCTTAATTCTCTCCGAGCATAAATATGCAGGCATTTGTTTGTTCTTCTGCCATTGAAGAAAGCCAAGCTTTCTTAGAACCTAATTGTCCCCAGCTTCTCTAAACAGCTCAGATCTGTTGCTTGCACTAAGAGCTTAGGTTTTGATCAAAGGAAATAGGTAAATACTTGTATCATCTCATCACAGAGAACATGGCAAAGGACAAGACTGCTACTTTTAGCTAGGCCTATGCGAAGCTTGTGGACTTGGACCTATTCTGCTCGTCCCGCTTTATGCCTTGCACTGATTTCCTTGGTTCTGACCTTCAATATGTAGCTTCAGTCTCCAGGTGGTTGAAAACAAGGGTTTTGGGTGGAGGAGACGAATTCCAAAGTCTATGTTCCAAGAGCTCCATCTGCTCAGTAGACAACTGAACACTTCTGGATCATTGGGGGAGATGTGCAGCGATGCTCTGGCTAGCGTTTGGTGGGTTTAAAAATGTGCCAAGGTTAGTTTCTTGGAGATCAGTCTTGCCCTGGAACTGTCTTCCTGATGCTGTGGATAGGAAAGGTAGCCTGGGTGTTTCCTTCACAGTCCTTTTGTCAAGAGACTGTTAGAACTGCTTGCTGCTCTGCTTCTTGTTTTGGATTATCCTTTAGGAAAAAATGCATCTTTCCATCAGTTCAATAAATAGTTCAGTTGTTGGCTCTTCAGGTTCACATCCTTTTGCAAGAAGACTTTTCAGTTTTTCACTTGCATTACTACAAAGCAGTTCTGAATGGTTTAATTAGACTTTGCTGCTGTACTACTGACCCTGTTTCTAAATGGGAGCTAAATTAATATTAACTTTTCTAATGGGAACCTTCGAGTCATTGGCAAACCTGTTTCTTTCCATTTTCCTACAAAGATTGCCTTGGTTGTGGCAATTATATCTGCCACATGAGTAGGAGAGTTTAATGTGTTTTTAAGGACGAAAGGTTTTTTAGCTTTTTCCCAACACTGTTATGTAAGTTCATGTCAGATTTTTTTTCTCTTGTCTCAGGTAATTACTCTGCTGGTGTGTGGTGGGGGTTTTTGGTGGTGTGTGTTGTTTTTTTTTTTTTTTTTTTCCCTTAACACCATGCAATGGCAGTAGAAGCTGCTTTTATACTTCAGATGTTGAAGTCTTTGGAGGAGGGTTTTTGTATTCACAAGATAAGGTCATATACAGAGATCTGCCAAGTATTCCAAGGGACTCCATGCTGCAGCAGGGAGGATTTATCCCTGGAGTGCTATTCATGTATGAACTTGCTAGGAAATAACCAAGACAGAGCCTTTGATTTAAATAGGCCCCACTCAAGGAGTGCTCAAGTCACATCAGTGGTATTGGTTTGCTGTATCAATAACTAAGATTTATATGGTTGTCACCTGGAGCTGTATTCATGCTTTCCTCCTGCTGCAGAACCTGGGGACCACTGGTAGTCACCCATGGTGCAGATGAGCCAGGTGAGGAAAGAGGAGTTCTTTCTTCCCTGTTCTTTTTGAGGTATCTATGTGCATATTTACAAACCAAAGCTAAACTTTGCAAGTCAGCACTCATGTTGTTGTCCAAACTGTGAGCTAGTTGATTGCAAAGCTATGAGAAGAGAGCGTTGTGAAGGCAGTATCTTAAGGTCTCAGATGTTAGGAGAGAGCAAAATTAATGCTGCTGTGCAAATGTATCTCAGTCTCCTTGTGCCTGGGAGTCCTTATGTCTGCTCTACAATGCTGCTGTTTCCCAGTGCCCCAGCTTTCCTGCAGGAGGATGCTGCTCCATCAGCAGTGATTTGGTATTTTGTTTTATCCTCATCATTTGATCTGTGGCCTGGTTTTACGTACTGCATGCACTCAAACAACACTGCAGGCAGGCTTTTTACTGTTTTCAACGGCTTTTTCTCTTGTGCTTAGCACTGTAGCTCTGGTTCTTCAGTAGCACTAATCTTCACAAAACCCCTATGAAAGAACTGTGCCCAAAACTGGGATACAGCAGGCTGAAGGTTGAAACATGCTGTGTTCCCTGGGAGTCTGATGTTCCAGTCTCCTCACCATGATGGAAGCACTTCTTCTTCTGACACTCCTCCTTCCACTAGCTCCAGTCACAGAGGTGCCTCAGTAGAGGGAAGGTGGCAGAGAAAACAGCAATTCCTGCCTAGCTGAACTCCTGAGGGCTAGATTTTGCAACTTGAGTAGTCTTAATAAAATTAAGATTACAAAGACTTTTATAATGTGAGCTTGCACATGACCTTGTTCTAAGCAAATGAGGTAAAAACTAAATTCCTTCATACACACGAGGTACAATGGCTGACTTGACCTTAAAGGTCCCCTTCAGGGACATCTTAGTACTTGAGCAGAGGCATAACTGCCAGCCTGAAGGGACCAGCACTGTGGCAGAGTAGGAGCACGGTTTAACTATTGCCTTCCCAGTATGTCTAACAGGTATTTAGTGGAAGAGTGATAAAATGCAACATTACTGAATTACAGGCAGCTGAGCTGCCTGTTACCCTTCAGTTATTTCCCAGGCCTGGTTCTCCCCCATCCCAGGACCTCTTCCTTACCCCTTCTCTCTGCCTGTCCAGCCCCAGTTGCTACCTCTCATGCTTATCAGCTTCTTACAGACTCTGCTGTTAGACCTAATCTCTCTGGGGATCTTTCCAAGCTTCAAAAACCCAGTTGCTGCTTCTGGTTCCGTACCTACATGCTCTCCTTCCCTGCCAGCTTTCCCGGCCAGTTTCCCGCCTGTACTGCCCTGTCACTCTGTCGGTTTCCCCATCCCCGTTCACTCTGGCCTCTGGATCTACCCTCTGACATTTCAAGTCATTGCCCAAAAGCCTGGCAAGTCAGAGCTTTCCAAAGAGAAGTTAATTATGATTTTTTCAGAGGGATTAGCACAGGTTTTTTTACCTACATTTCTCAGAATCACCTGAAATTATTTTGGTGTGGGTTTTCACAAAAAACCCCAGTAGGCTGAAGCCCCTGATCTAGAAAATACCAGCCCAACCCCAGTTAGTTTTACAATGTTACAGGCACCCAAAAGCGTTGTTTTATAATGAAAATATTTGGCAGCCATTTCTAATGGATGACACCAGCCTGCAGTCAGGCCTGTCTTGCTTCACAGCCCAGCAGAAGGGGTTTGCTGTGGTGAATGTTTGTCACTGTAATTGCTCTACAAATTATTTGGAGTCGGGATTTTCTAAAGCGTTTAAGAGAACAGGAGACATTCAGCCATCACTGAATTTTGAATTAAAATGGGATTTAAACTCCACTGCTTGAAAATCCAGGCCTTAAGATTGCAGATGGGTACCTTCTCTGAGCGGTCTTTCTATCTAACCAGCGCATAAATATATGTGGTTATATTCTGAGGTGAAAATGACTTATATTATATTCATAGTTGAATTCTTCATAAGCTTTCACTGTGCTTGCCGGTGCTTCATACCAAACAAGCATTTCATGCAAAAGACAGCCCTCTAACCTTTTGTAGAAATCCAAGTCTAAAACTTTTAATATATATTTATAGTGAGAACCAGTTGTGATGGCTGTCACACTGACACAACACCACCTATAGAGACAGGGAGACAGGTTAACCAGAGACTAACTTTTATTGTGCATTTTTATGCAACAGAACAAATGGAACTGGAGGTATGTAGTAATAAAACCAATATTCAAATTAGAATTAACACCTGAAATAGTAAACTGTAGGTAACAAATGTCTTTATAATTAAAAAATATTGACTGTTTAAAAAATTCTCTAAGATTTTATATTCTTTAAAAGAAATGTGTATTTCCACATAGAAAACAATTCACACATCCTATAGAAATTGTCACAAAAACCTTACTAGTCTATATTACACTATGCACTTTTTTTTTGTACAATATCTGGTAAAGGTCTATCCCTAACCTGTACTTACTCTACACAGTACAATCATCATTAGAAAGTATTCATAGAATTAACTACACCATAACAATAAAAATATCAGGATTAATGGTTTTTTAATCACAGTTTCTCCACAAATATTTGTCATAGAAAATATAGCGAAGGCATGTTGGCACAGATGGGCGTGCGGTACTGCTACACAGAGTTTGAGAGAAGGCAGATACATAAATGACAGTACGATTAAAGAGTATGGAAGGATAAGACAAGAATCTCTATCCTCCTGGGACTTTCTGGAGTGACATGATAGATAGCGGTTTCCTTCTGTCACAAGCCTGCTGTCTACATCCAGAGCTGGGAAGGGATGTGCTGACTTACAAAGCATGCTGCTTAAATATGGATATCTCGCTCTGCAAGGGCTTATGCGCTATCTATTATTTCAGGTCCCGTACTATTATACCTAACATCTTGTGGATATTTAGACAGTTCAGTGTGTGTATGAATTTATAATGCTTCACAAACAAATTAATCGGAATAAGCTGTTGTGAAAGGTTTGGGGTTTTTTTAAATGAAATGGGTGGGTCAAGAGTCAAGTGGCCATGATAGCAATTAAAAAGAGACAACTGATAAAAGTTGTTGTACTCCGTTATTTTAAAACCAAACACGAACAAAAAAAGATGAGCTGGTGTCTGCTAATGCCTGTCTGTGACTATGATTCATGTCACTGGCCAGTGCACGCAAGCAACTGAGGGCAAAATTTTGTTCGTAAAGAAAGGTCCAAACCTGCAAAGCCATTTCTAGTGCCAAAGTGGCTTTCAGGATGAAACTATACATTTGGTTATTTTGCACAGTATGAGAGCAGAGAGGATTGTGAGTGGTTCCAGGACGCTGGCTACACTTTTTACACTAAAAATAAAGCTAGGCTTACTAGTTATTTCAGCAAATCTTTAGGTTATTAAGTAAGAGAGGTCTGTCCAGTCCAGTAATTCTGTTCTGTGACTGTTAAAAATGAAGCGTTCCTATTTTTAACCTCATACGATTAAATATTTGAAAGGAAACCATCACAATGTTTACAAAAATACAGCATGATACATATCGCCGTGGACAAATTTACAGTATAATGTTGACTCACACGTTCTGACATGTTTTACCAAGTAGTTCTGGCAAGTGTCACCACATTAAACACAGACCAGCAAGACTTACACCATCTGAGCAATGTAACATCTTCTATTATAGTTCTTTTTAAAAAAAAGTGTAAGTTCAACACTGAAAAGCTACTATAGGATATCTGTACCTTGACATTTCTATACACCGAGCTTCTCCTCCAGAGGCACCGCCGACTGCTCAAAGAAAGTCACCTCCTGCCTGTAGTGAGGGATGCTGTCCCAAACCCCCCCGGCCTGGTGAGGTCCAGTGTGACTAAACTGCTCATTCACTTTCAGAAAATAAATGTTACTCTGGGGCAAGTGAGTGCCTTTCAACCCCTCCTAAAAATCACCCAGAACGAAACGAATCGAGAGGTACTGGACGTTGAAGGGCCGAAAGCACGTCCTGGCCGAGCAAGGCCCCGTCTGCGGCGGTGCAGCCCGTGTCCTGAGATGCCCCGCGGGCCGGCCGTGAGGGACCGGTCACAACCGCAGGCGGAGAGGAGGCGGAGGGCGGGAAGAAACTATCGTGTGGGGGAGCTGACCTTTGAGAGACTGCCTTGGTCCTTCGTCTGCGGTCCGGCCGGAGCTAGAGGAGCGCTGCGCCCCGGAGGGCCCTTCCTGATCTTTGAGGAAGGGGCTGGGTGCCTCCCGCCCTGCCCGGCGCACGGGGAGACGGTTGGGAAGGAGAGGAGAAGGGTAAAAGGAGCAATTAGTAGCTTCTCTTGTGGCTTGCACAAGGCGGGGAGCATGAGATACGCGTTCAGGAGAGTCAACGCTGATGAGGTAGCACTAAGGATGGTCAAAAGCAAAGTGAACTTTCTTTCCGTAAAACCAGTCCCCCGTACCTGCCAGCGGGGAAGTGTTGCCTCAAGGAGAGCTGGTTCGGGCTGTGAAGGATGCCAGCACTGGCCTGAGCGACTGGACAAGGGCAAGGAGATGGAAACACCCTGATGCGGAAAGGGTATCATTTCTTTGGCATTGCGTACTTCTGGAGTGCACCAATTTGGAGGGACAATGGACTCCTAAGCCTTTAAAATTAAAGGTTTTCAGTGGACTGACGTTTTTATTTTTTTAAAGTTGGTATCTGCTTCCGGTGTTGTGCACCGCTGTGAATTCTGCTCTAGCACAGCTCTTTTCTTACAGCTCTTAGTTAGTCTGGACCCCGTGTTTACTTACAACAGAAAGTTAAACTAGGCTCTTCTTACCCGACCCCTCCCTGAATGCAACACTGAACACCTGACTGTTAAGACTAGCACATTGCCTCATCTATTTCAAGGAACGGATATAAACCACAAATGAAAGCAAAACCAAGAAAAGGCAATTTAAAGCCTCTAAAGCTACATAATATGGCTGCAGAATTGGAACAGACAAAGCAAAACTTGTCTTCCGAAATGGCAATTTGTTTTTTGCAGTCTTGTTTTAATGAAAACTGTCATGATCAACCCTAATCCCCTAGAAATCTAGATAAATATAGTGTCTATCTGATATACAAAGCAATTTTTATCTATTAGAAGTGCCTGTTATTGTTCTGGGTCTTTGAAGGATTCTGCTGTTGACGAGCACTGCTGTTTTACCCGGGAAGCTTAATTTCCTGGCAGAGTTGGCTAAAGGAAGTCCCTGAATTTTCCATCTTGTGCGGTATTTTAAGGTAGCATTGATAATTATGTTATTTTCTGTTAGGAAATGGGAGACCACTTCTTTTTTTGTTATAAGCGTGCAGACTTGTTCTTACATCTCCTACTCTGGGAAAGCAAATAGTACCCAGCTGTTCTGGGTCCAGACCTGGGCTTGTTATCAATAGGCAGATGAGACAGTAGCTGCTGTTTCTTTTGACATTTTTACAGTTTTTAAACGACCTTTCCTCTAGAACTAGATGAAATGAACTGCAATTTCCCTTTGAGGGTGCTATGAAGGATTTGCAAATAATAGGCACTAAGAAGTTCCATAGAGCAGGTCTTGAAATGGTTTTCTTTCTGTTAACTGGGACATGGTAGGATGGAGAAGCTGAAATGTATGCAGTATGTGTTCAAACATGCTTTGGATTCTTAAATGACAGCAGGGTAAGTGTGTTTAACAAATAGTCTCTCCTAAATTAAGTGGTTGCTACTGTTTTATGAGGTTCTTCTTACTGCCATCAATCGCCAGATCCGTCTTGCATACCTCTATTGAAGACTTCATCCTGTGATCCTGGATGGTCAGTCCCTTCGTAATATGAGTTCCCATTGTGAAGGAAAGTCCCCACCGCACGCCCTTGACGAGCATGTCCTACTGCGTCGCTGAATACCTTGTTTATTTGCTCTTCGGATGGCATCCACCAGTCTGGGTTGGAAGTACAATGCATCCTAATGAACTCTGCGGGAAAACATGCAAGGATAAAAAACAACTTGTCTTTGCAGCATCCATTATTGCCCAGGTGTCAAAAGCTCATGGGAAATAAGAAAGGGGGCATTACTGCTCTACTTAAGCAGAAGTAAAGCCTTATGGGGGATGCCATGATAATGCCACTCGGACCTATTTTATTTCTGTACCAGTGTGTTTCTCCACATGCAGTGTACGTTGTTATATCTGAGCTAATTATGTGACGCATGGGACCTGGAGATAAAATCCCTTCTTGTGGAAATAAAAAGAACTAATTCGAAGTGACGACCGTGATTCAGCATGTGCCATACATGTGAAAGTTAACATGAACCGGGATGTATTTCATTTGAAACCTGTTGTGTATTTGTACCTTAAGGCGATTACTCTCGTGGATCTTTATGATCGCCCTCTGCTGGCTGCTTCAACATCTGCAGGCTGCAGTAGCCCACAACCTGCTTGAAAATGTCACTACCATTATCTCCGTTTGGTGCTCCTTTCTGTTTGGAATATCTTTCATTTTAAGTCCTGCTCCTTCCATCTTCCTGAATCTGACACCTATTTCTCAGAGACTAAACTGGCCTTAGAAATAGCTAAATGAGATTAGAGGGCTAATTTGGGAAGCCTTGCAATAGTTTTCAATGCAGGAGAAAATGAATTGTACTGTATGTAATTTGGCTATTTAAGTAGCTGCTGCTTCCACATACAGCTATTTGTATGTGATGATTGCATTTTTTATAATTTCTTTTTCAGATTCTTTGACATGCAATACGCTAAACTTGCAGAAGGTGCCTTACCAATTCTGGAGTTTTAACTGCTAGACATAGCTCAAAGAGGTGTATTTGGACTTTGAAACATCCAAATACGATTTTAAATGTGAAGGCACCTTATTAGATATATTAGATACACTGTACCTCATATGGAAACCGAGCTTCTTATTTATTCTGTAACATTAGTTATTCCCTCATGCAGTATTGTATGTCCCAGGATATTTTTAAATTCTATTTTCTACTGTTGACAAGCCAACAGTACAATAAGTGGCGTAAGGTAACTTCATTACTGTCACCACATCTTGAGACCAGGGAATGCTGTGCTTTTACTGAGTTCCCGTGCCTGCAAGGTATCTCATCTGTTGGACAATTAGGATGTGATTTTTGCATAGCTCCTCCAGCAGTGTGTCTGCAAAAGTGATAGCTATCTCGGTTTTAAATTCATTTCCCTGGAAATCCACACAGGCAACAGTAATTCCTACCCAGTTATGTTCATGTGGGGCTCCACAGACTGGTGTTTTTCTCAGAGAAATTGTTACCACGTAAAGGAGTAATGCTATAATTTAAGCATGCCAGGCTGTTTTAAAGCTGGTTCCAGACATCAGTCAGGTGTAGGAATATATTAAAAATGTTTATAGATGTTTAAACTACTCTGAGTGCAGACAGAGAAGCAGTTTGTACTTCCCGCTATGGTGGGAAGGCATAATTGGACGTGCTGAGAATTAGTCAGACACTTGTTACCTTGGCTTGCAAACGGGTAGGAGCCAGTGACCAACTCTTGGCACTGGAGAAAGTTGTCACGTTCCCACCCACGCACGAAAGCCCAAAGGGAGAGCTGTCTACTCTGCTTTCTTAACTGGTCCTTAGATACTTAATGTTTTGGCTTCCTTTTCAAGCTTCTGCAAATTAAGGAAATCGGCCTTTCTCTTTCTCCCAGGGAATGCTCTACATGTTCTGTATGTCCAGGACCGCAGAAAGGAGAGTGGCCATAAGCAAAAGTCCATTTACATGTGGATTTACTGTTAGTCTTGGTGGGAGGCAGGGGGAAGAAAGGGGAAGAAAAGAGTATTAACACTCTGCTTGTGCATAAATTATTAGGTGAAATTTAAAGTAATTTAGTAAATGGTTAATGCATTTGTATTCAGCCTTCAGTTTCCAGGGGAACTTCTGGGACCCTGAATCTTGCTCCAGACCTCTGTGCAGCACGGTGTGCAACGGACTTGCCCTTCTATTAAGCTCTGATAGAGTATAAGGTCTGACAGAGTATCATAAAACAGGTTAACAGATTCCCTTGTAGTAAAAAGAGAGCCTCTTTGCCTAATTTGGCTGTATGTAAAATTTGAGTTCATTACCTGGTTACATCAATGTACCCCAACTACAGGTCTTATCTACTTGGTCTTGTTGGACTCTTCTACCCTAGATGGGACAAGGCTCCATCTGATGTATATAACCACTTTAGACTCCAGTTGGATGACTAAAGATACTTTTATCACTGACTGACCAAAATATAGCTTCTTACACTGCACTGAGTAGTAAAACATTCTTGAAGTCAGTTCAACCAAAATTTCGTGTATGTGCTCACAAAATACTATAAAGTTAACTATGAGTTAATTAAAGAAATGATAAGCATATGCATTTATAAAAATGCAGGTGCTGATACTACAAACATGTTTTTAATGTCCTGTTTTGTATTTTTCGTTATAAAGCCCAGTACCAGGCCTTTTGAACAATTTCAGGAAACCAAAGTATGAACTGCCACAACAGATAATTCTTCTCAATCTGGACCCCTTCTCTGTATTGTCCAACATCCTCACTCTCTGACATTGTGAAATGCTTGCAAAACTCCCCCTCCTTTTCAGGCTAAACATGGGGGAAAGTTGTTCCCTAACTTTTTCAGTCAATGTTGCATCAGTACTTTGAAAAAGAAGTTAAATCCTTGACACTGCATTTGTATACATTTTGTATGTAATTAATCTGTAGGTGTTCTTGGCCCTACAAAATGTTCAAACCTATTCTGAAACTCTCTTAGCTTTTAACTCCAATGATGCACTGTGGCCTTGAGTGTCATATGCTTACTGCACATTAGGCTATAAATATTCCTTTGGTTAATTTTGCTGTATATCAGTGTTAAAGAATGCCCTTTTATTTTATTATAAAAGAGTGTAATCAGGATTGTCTGATTTTCCTTCTTTGTTGTTTCAAGTATATCAGTGTCATGTGCCTTTGCATGTCTCCTCTCTTAAATAAGCAGTCCTGCTTTTTCCCATTCAAAAAAACCCCCACCACATATATAATACATACATACATATATATATGTATGTATAAAAAAAAAAAAGCGGAGTGTTTCTGGCTGCTTGTCACCTGCCTGTGAAACCCCTTCTAGTTCTGCAACTGTCAGCCAAATGCTTCTACTGAGCCAGAGCCAATGTGGTGAAATGAGATCACATATGGTGGACACTGAGCGAAAAGATGCAGTACCTCTGAGACATGTTACTTTTACTGGATCCAGAGGACGTCTTTCAGGACCTGTCTCTCCTGACTGCACTGACCTTTTCCTTTTTCCAAGGCCGCATGAGTACTTAAGCTCATCGGTTGTGAAAACAAATCTGATGAGATAGCGAAGGAGCCGTCGTCCATCTTTCTTGGAAGAATTTACAGCCTCATCCCACTGTTTACTAGTGATGTAGACAGGGTAGTTGTTCAGCAACTGCTTGCTCCCCTGAAAAAGTGAAATATTTCCGTTGCTTATTTCACAAGGCAAGTAACCAAAGATGTCAGTTGCAATAAAAAATACTCTTTTCAACTAGCCGTGATACTGATGGCGAAACACATCCTGAAGTGAATGTGTAATTGCTCTTACTGAGAATGAGTACTTTTAAAATTACACTTCTGTGTTCTAGAACTCGAATTTGGTGAGGTACAAGGAATACGTTTTGAGAGGTGGCTATTGATAATTTCCACTTTAACAAGCAGGTTAAAAAGAGTTAAGAATCAGTGACGGGGTATACTATTTAAGTATAACCTTTCTTCTTAATCTGTTAAAATGCATGAAAAGGGTCTTTGAAGAGCGTGATCAAATGGATCACTTCATCGCAGCTGACAGTTTACTTCAGAGGTGACTCTTTTGGTCTATTTTTATAATAAATTTACTACTTCTGTAGAACACAACCGAAACTTGACAGCAGTTATGTTACTGTGAAAAATGTAAAGAAAATAAATAAAGGAACTATGAAAACTAAAAGCTTCATTATTATTAATGAATGCTGTATTAACTCAAATTATAGCTTTACAGAAATGCTACCATGTCAGCTGGAAAGAAATTTTGCTTTTAACCTTCGTAATTTGTGTGCTTCAATATTCTCACATTAAATGAATGCTGTGGGACTAATTATGGGCATTCCTGTACTCCACACACATTTATAAGCCCTCTTTAGTCAATTGTACCTAAATTGTATTTAATTCTTGTTGCCCATAAAATGCCATAGTTCAGGATTATGCAATTGACATAAGATGGTACTGTTAATATACCTGAAATAATTGAAGTACACAAAAAAACCAACCACACCTTCCTAGAGACTCATTCACTTTTACAGCTATACCTCTTTATTAAAACACATAAATCTGGAGGCCCAATTAGTAAAATCTTCGTATAGCCTCCAGCTTAGACAGGAGCTCACAGCGAACTACAGAAACATGGGTCTGATGCTCAACAGAGGCAATCAGCCGCATGCTGCACTTGTGGGCAACTGTTGCAAAGTTCTCCTCCTTGCTTCCAGATCTTTGATATCTGAAAAATCTATTTTTAAGGACTACCCTTGCCTCCCTTCATATATTTATTATAGCATCCTGGGAGACAGCGTGGGAGCATCTTTGAAGTTTTTCCTCAGGTATTTGCTTTTAATTTTTTTGCAAGTTTGATAAATATATGGAAGGTTGAATTCAGTGAAGACCATGATGAGGGGGTCATGAGAGAATCTGTATGATTTAGGGTACCACCACCTCCCGGGGCGGGTAGCATCACTGGGAGCTGAGCTTATGTGACACTCTGCTACTTGTTCGCCTTGGTGCAAACTGCTGGCAAAGACAGCTACAGGCAAATCCAACACTCTGCAAAGGAAGCCAAAATATAAAGGAAGAGATGGGGTTTGTCTGTCTGAGGGACCCCTCCCCTCCCCCCAAAACATCTCAACTCTTATTCCCCCTGTAGCTTGTAAATCTGAGCTTGTAATCCCTAAGAGAAAGACCTATAGTCCAACTCTTGTTACCACTTGAGACTTTCTCTTTGCACTTCACTTGTCTCCTCCCACCACTGCAAAAGGGCCAGGGTCAATTCCTCCCCCTCCAGTCATGATACAAGAAGCTGCTTTAATTTTTGCCAGGTACACAGGCGCCTGGGAAGCCAGCAATATGTGTGAGGAGCTCTGCTGTGGAAAGAACATTACCCTCCATTCAGTCCAGCTCCTCGTCCTCTGCCGACATGGTGAAGGGGCTGGGGAAGGAGGAAGAGTAGGGGTGCAGCACGGAAAGCTCTTTGGGGGTATCGTAGTCTTATGCTGAAGCAACTGTGACCTCTCCATCTCAGGGGGAGCTGATGCTAGTATTTCCTTGTTTGTTCCACCACAGAGGGAATACACAGGACCATCTGATCCCCATGGTGGTACTTATTTTTTCAGCAGCTAGCTCCACATCCCTTTTATATAAAGCGAATTATTTTCTTACCTTAGATTTCTGAAACCTATGGTTTTTTTCCTATTAAAAAAACCTGTAGAGAAGCAAGGACCTTTCTTACTGATACCAGTGCAAAGTACAAGCTGCAGCTAACTCTGTAGGCACTGCCTTGCTTTTAAGTCCCGGTAGGCAGGAGCAATGCAATGCAAGCCTGTAATGGCACAGTGTAAGGCTCCAGGCTTGCTCATGTGCGTTAGGGATGGATGCTTATATGCGGTTTTGCTAAGTAGCAAGCTATCCTAGAAGCCACCTCTGTGTTTAAATGTATTGCAGTGATGGAAACAGGGCGCAGAAAGGCCCAACATCTAAATTTCATGAGAGCTTACATTACTATTAACTGAGGAGAAGGTAATAAATTTTGCATAATTTCCTCAGCCCCAATTTTATTTTACTTCTCTCTTATTCCCTCTGAAATTTAGGATATTTTTCCTCATTCTTCTCCAAAGGCATGATATAGTGTTATGCTACCCTGTTAAACAATTGCTGGGTCCCTGCTACAGATATACTTTCATTACTTCCTCTGCAAGTAAAGCACTTCTGGGCAAAAGATTCTCGGTAAATATATGATGCAGTTTGGTGTGTCCAGCAGTCATTACACTAAAACAAACAGAAAACCTTCCAGAAATGAAATAAGCAGACCCTGAAGGAAGAACCAAAGTACAAATGCGTTCATGCTTGTATTTGTACATGATTAAGCTTATGAATAAAAGATTAGTATCTATGTGTTTAATTGAATAAAAAATTCTGTCACATCATGACAAGTTATTCCATGTGGGACATTACAGAACAGCCTCAGTTTTTACAGTGCTTGAAAATTTTAGTTAAGCCAAAGAGCATTAAAAAAAGCGAAATGAATCCTTGGAATATATTTCAGTGATAACAGCTAATGATATATATAAATATAAATTTATATATGTATATATCAATTTGCACAGGAAAAAAACTGAATGGAGGAGCAGTGATGCACACCCTGAACGGCTGCAAAGCATCTTCACTGAAACTACACTAAGTTGGACTATGTGAGGTTTGCACTACATATCATTGATGTGCAAAGGGAGGTCAGACTTGATCTAAGTCTTCCCTCTCCTCAGTTTGTTTCCATGAATAATGGGTAGTGATACGTGTACACTACATACACAAAAACATGCATAGCAAGAGCCTCAAATACAGACAGTCTAAACTAGAATAGTCTCAACAAAACCACTTCATTTGAGGCATTTTTACAAGCCTGGATAGAAACACACTGGAGCAAAATTCATGTGAGTTACACTAGAGCTGATTGATAGATAAATCTATACATCTATCTTCTAGAGAAGGGGAAGACACGAAATTTCCTGCTTTTTCACTGCAGCACTTTTAAACAGAACATAATTACAAAAATCCCCAAACTCTGTATCAAGTATAAAATTGTCAACACTCAACATTTTGTTTGGAATGCTTTCTGAAAAGCAAGAGTACTCCAAAGCCTTGCAGAAGTCTATATTTGGGTCTGTCTGCAAAATGAAGGAAATGTATATTTTAGTGTTAACCATCTCAGGGCTGCATTAGAGCTATACTGACTGTGTATGCATGCCTGCGTCCATACACACGACATGCTGGTACTCCCCATGCACGGGCTGCAGCCCCTGTGCACCAGCAGCTGCCACGGTGGCCACTGTCAATCACTCAGCTACAGTTCTCACCAGGCTAGCCCTAGCCTAAGCTCTACCCACAAAAACGAGGTTTCTGAGGAAAGGTGAGAGAAAAATTGCCCAAAGCAAGGCAAGCGCAGCTGGTGCCGATGGAGGGAGTTACGTGCTGCTCAGTAAAGTCATCCTAGATTATACTAGTGATGAATCTCCTCCATTTGGGGGATTACTGTACCTAAGAATGACAGTTTAATAATAGATTTTTACATACTTTTACTACTAAATACATTCTTCCAGCGCCTACTGATTTATTTGCCTACATGTTTTCAATGAATTGTCAAACATAAAGAGATATAGGTTGTCTTCACTGTATACTACCTCAGTCGGATGGTCTGTTGGCTGTGGTACCATAAGCTGGTTGTGATGCTGAAGCACAGTCTTCAGATAATCTAAAACAGTCTGGCAGGGCACTGCATAAAACAAATTGCAATTACTGTATATTAGCTATGTAGCACAAAATAGAACAACAATATTAAATCGAGCAGTGTTCCTCAGGATCTGTTTTGTACGTCTGTGAGATTTATTTCAAATAGGAAATACTACTCATTTTGATTTGTGCAGATACTTCATTCAATAAATATACGATGGATGTTGTATTTCCTATGTTGAGATCTCTGATATCGCTTTTATTTTCGGCCCACTATTTTCAAAGGTTTTTTTTCCTAGTTTGAAATTATAATTGTTACAAATACAAATTAGGTCAGCAGTAATGATAATAAGAAAAAATCTGTAAATACTATAAGCAGCCCAAACCATACAAAGGAGAAAACACTTCCTGGACTTAAATCATGCACTGATTAACATGTAAATATGCTCAAATGTTTTTGAAACTACAGTCTGATTAACTATACTGAACAGATTTAATGATTCATATACTTTAATTCCTTTTCCCTCCCTCCTCCCAAATTTGTTATAAAACTAGGTGTTAGGCAAATTGCTTTATTTCTCTTTCCCTCATTCTCCCCCCCCTTTCCATTCCCATCACTCTCATCCATTTCAGTAGTGGTACCAACATCCTATTCCCTTCTGCTGAGGTGATAGGTTAATTAGGGATGATTCAATTATGGGTCTCTCTTAAGCAGATGCTGCCACATCCCTGATTAACTCTGGAGTATTTTTGAGATACAGTGCTTTTCTCCTGAGCCTGAAACACCATAGGAGAATTAAACAGATATTAACCCAACATTAAGACTGATGTGTGCAAGACTAAATAAGCATCATTTTTAAGGTACCTTATCACTCACATTTCATATGGGTTGTTTTTGTAAAATACTCAGAGATAATCTTAGCTTCAGCTAAAAATCCAGAAAAAAATATTTCTGTGTTCTTTCTTTCTTTTTTTTTTTTTTAATTATTTCTTGGCATTCAGCCTTTACACCTGGAAAAATGTGATGTTTTGGGCTTTATCTTAAGCTGGCAATCTGAAAGCAAGCACTGAAATCACAGAGAATGTCTCAAGGTAGGATTTACAGGTATTTTGCACTTTCCTGGGCATTCACACTGCGCAGCAACTGTTCCCCTGTCAAGGCAGACAGGGTGCAAACCACCTTTACTCTCTACAAAACAGACTCTTTACGAAGGGCTAAGCGGTGTTCCATCCAGCAGCCCACATACAGAAGTCATGCAAAGTGCCTGATATGAATAATAAATTCCTATGTCATTTTACCCCGTGCCAACTTCTCCGTAAAGACGACCCATCAGCGTATTTATTTACTCCTGTTTCATTTGCTATATCACATCTTGCCATAGGAGGTTAAGAGGTTATGCTTCAGGCAAAAGTTAGCATTTCAAGTGACTTGTACATTTTTTATTTCTCCAGTGACTTCACTGCTTATTGCTAGACCAGGGCAGCATCTCTAAGTAGTGTAGCTGCCACACAGTGACACTGCCATATGAGCAAGAGAGCCTGGATGCTTTTTTTTTGTAGGAAACAAAGCACTTTTAAGTATCATCGGGTGGTTTCAGAAATGTTTCAATTCTGAAAAAGTCAGAAGGGCAGTCAAACTTAATAGTCCCACCAACATGTTCTGTGGCCTTCCTGTAACTGAAGCTGTGTATTTAGTGTATAGTAGCAATCAAAAAATTCAATACAAGTTCTTATGTGGAATAAAGGAGAAAAATAACCACAGGTAACGTTTTAGTCCACTGGATATTCGGAAGAAGTTGTGGCAAAAAAACAATTTGGCTCCCCCCCCCATTTTTATATACAGGAAAGCACATGTGGGAAAAAGAAAAGATTTTTTTTTTCTTCTTTTATTTTCCATGTGGATGGGCTGAAGGATAAGATTGTATTTCAAGATCCTTTTCTTACACTCTGTATGTGTTTGCTGTCTGGCATATCCAAAATGAAGATTAAACTAGGAACGCCCATGCACAGCTTACTCTCTGATTAAGTAGGTGTCCAAGAAAGAGGCACAAGGATCTCAAAGGCTCGCTGCCCTGGGCAGCATCAGAAACGCTGTGACAAAGTCAGCAAAACCTCCCACCCAGGTGGAAATTATTGCGGGCAACCAGCATCTCCTGTGAGATCCCAGCATCTCCTGCAAAGTGACAGTAAGGATGAAGAGGCTATGATGGGTGGTTGTACTAGTGCCTGAAAGGTGCCCGATACTTAGACTTGGAGGAGAGTTCAGTGATACCTGGGAAATCAGAGATACTTGTGAAGTATCCTTTTCCTGCCCTGTCTAAACATGTCGCTTTTTGTTTAGCAAGCTCACTGAAGACATAGTTGCCAAAGCATCAGCAGTACCTGGAAGCTTTTGACTTCCCTGGTCCCCCTGAAGCTGTGTTCAAAAGTCTGTGAGATTTGCACTTGCTTTTCTGGTTATCTCTATTAGCAAAAGTCCCTGGTGATCACCTGATGGCTCTCAGCCATACTTGGTACTATTACCTGTAATTATGTGGAACAACGTGGGGCCTGAAAGGGAACAGAATATAATGCATCAAAAATTTCTAATTTTTAGGAGCTGATCTCACAGCAGGATGGTATTTTACCCACAGTAAGTAATTTCACCGCAGACTATCCAGACATGTATTTAGCTATGTTCTTCCAAAGGGATGGGGCACAAGCGAGAAGACAACAGGAAACTATTTAACCCGTTGTGTCCCCAGCAGATGAAGTACAGCTCTACTTTGATGGTATTCTGCTGATAAAATGCTTTCTCATTACCGGTGAGAAATACGAAGGTACTAAAAGCTGGCTGAAGCTTATAAATACTTCTATATTCATAAAAGCAGTAATGTTTCGAGCACAAAATTGTATGATTTTTGTTCTCATTCCAGTGACTGGAGGACTCTGAGCACTTTTGACTTGTAAAGCCACCATACATCACAGTTTGCTGTTGGTACAAATAACCTCAGCCTTTCAAACACCAGATGCTACTTGCAAA
This sequence comes from Harpia harpyja, assembly GCF_026419915.1. Lineage (NCBI taxonomy): Eukaryota > Metazoa > Chordata > Aves > Accipitriformes > Accipitridae > Harpia > Harpia harpyja. The sequence continues at coordinate 63,166,448 of NC_068941.1, read as the reverse complement.
GCCAGGCTTCTTGGGCTGCCATATTAACCGAAGCCTAAAGGAAGCCACAAAGAGAATCGCACAAGGCTGAGAGTCAAAGCTTCAGTTTTGCTTCTGTGTCCCTCATAGCTCTGCAAATATTCTCTTTGCCAAGAGATAAGAGGAATCTTTTCCTCCAAATCCTGCTGCAAACGTAACTTTTTAAGAGCCTGCGGCTCCCAACTATGAGGATGAAAAATCATTTAAACCTGCTAGCTTATTTATTTTGTATTTCTTTGACTTTGATGTGGTCTCTAGAGAGTTAACAAGATCATAACCGCCAGAGCGGATTCTCTGCAGGCTTATGCATGTATCCACTACCCCTGAAAACACCAACAGCGATCTGTGCCTACGGTAACCAATGGGAAAGACGCTAATGTCGAAATAACACTTGCTTGTTATGATTTAGTAGAAAGCCCGCGGGGAGGCAGTAATTTTCCTGCCCGCTAAGAAGAAGTTTCCATGGCCTTTACTTTCTGAAAGTGCCAGTGCCACTGGAAGTGGCAAAGTAACCTGGCCTGCAGTGAGTGAAAGACGAGTGAGATCTTTGCGGGAGCTAAAGGGTGAGGAGGAGGTGCTACAGGGGACTGACTTAGCATGCTGGGGAAGGCTGGTCTTGCTAAGATGCTAGGCGGTGACTAAGCAGGACACACGTAAGAGGTGGCAGGTCTTCGTTGTTTATTGATCCAAGTTACAAGACTTCGTTGTTATTCTAGGCATCTGTACGCTGTAACAAGTGCTGCTTCGGCACAGCTTGTCACGGCTTTCTCTGCGGAGTATCCTGATTTCTAATAAATAGTTGAATGGCGTGGTGGCCACCAACTGTGCCGATGACAAAAGCTGGGGTGTGATCTCTCAGTCTGACCTGCCACACAGCGCAGCAACTGCCCCAGACTAAATCCTCTTTGCACTACACAGTATCAGTGGGTAAAACACAGTACAACTCATGTCGTCATCTCCCAGCGATGCAGTTTCTAGCCTTGGCTCGTTGTTACAGTGTGTCCTATTTCTCCCTCAGAAACATACACCTTATTTCAAGTCTGCATTTTGTTTTCCTTCAACTGGGTTTTACAAAATCTTTGGAAAAGAAACGGAAAATGCCTGTCACCTGTCAGGAACTTATAGTTAGTGGTGAAGTCATTTCTCTGTCTTCTCTTTGCTAAGCTCAACACTGACCTTCCCGAGATGCTGGGCTCAAGCTAAAAGCAGACTCCCTACACCTACTTACGTGTCTGTACATCCAAAGACCATGCCAACCCTTTTGGCCACGCTGTGCATCAATACTCGGCCAGAAAGCCACCACGTCTTCCAAGAGCCTTTCTCAGTCTCCATTTCCCAGGGGCTGAAACCAAGTAGAGCGATGTTCTCTGTGCCTCAACACATGGTAATGCTGCACCGTGTTCGGCCAAGTCTGTAACCTCTCATCTTCCTCACTCACTGCTACCTCTGCGCTGCTTGCAAGCTGTGAGCAATGATTGTATGCTTTCTTTCATCGATGAAAGTATTAAAAACATGGGCTGTGAACAGTTTCACAAAGAATCCCTCCAAAAATTCAACTGCATCATGGCAGTTTCCTGAATACAAACATATTTGCATTTTTAAAATCACTTTTTGTAATATAATGTTATGTAACACCCTGAGTATCTGCAGTACCCTCCATCAACCAAACTTTTCACCTCATCAAAACCATAATTTGGCAAGATGTTGCCTGGTACTAACTCCATTATTCTCTTTTAGTACTCTTATTAATTGAAGCCGCCATCAGCTGTGCAATCAGATTGTCTGGGCTCAGTATCAGGCCAATGAACCTACAATGATCTGGGACATCTCATGTGTCCTTTTAAAAAAAATAATGATACAGTATTTGCATCTTTCAGTCTTCTGGAGCATCCCAAATATTCAAAAACATAAAGAAAATCATCGTCAGAGTCCTCTTTGTCCACCTTCGTTTTTGTTTTAGTTCCTGAAATGAGTTGTCCAAATCTCATGATTTGAAAACATCATGCTTTGGTAGCAGCTGCCTAATGCTTTTGGCAATAAGCTGATGTGCACTTAGGGATGAAAAGCTGGTGTGCCCAAGCAGTTACTGCTCCCGGTGGCCTATGCTGCGGCTCTCCTGGCAATGCTAGTCTCTGAAAGAGGGACTCCTGACTCCTCTGCTCTTGAACCACTCTGTCTTACAACCTGGGCTGCTATCAGCATCTCTTTATGGTTTCTAAGAAGTCTGGCAAACCTGGCGCTGACCAACAAGCTCTTCAGTTGTCCCGACACTGGGAGGGAGTTGCGGCAGACAGCTGAGGTTGCAGTCCCACCTGAAGCCGCTGTTGAATGTGTGCTGACACACAGAGTTACGGTGGAAACAGAAAATATTTCTACCTGCTTACCATCATCATCATATTGGTGTGACTGCATCATTTTACTCTTCACAAGTACCAGAACAGAAATACTCAATGAGCAGTTCCGTATTATTGATAAAATCTACTATTTCCATCTAATAATCATCTGATACTGTGATTAGGATGCCATACTTCTCCCTTAATTTGCCAGGGAAAGAATGCCTCCTCAACAGAGTGCTCCAGGTTTAATTTTGATTATTAATTTTCCAATGATCCTAACCTCTGCTTTTTACTTCTCACCATCAACTTCCCTTCTACACCATTTGTTATGTTTTGAACTGTTGCTTCGCTTTCCCTCTAAGCTGGTTAGTTTTGTAACCAGCATGAAACTTTTCCTCCTAGATAGTCCTTTTGGGCCTTCAACAACATGCTTTTCATGTTTCTCAATTACCACCCACTCTTTTTTTCTTTTTTTTTTAACCTTTGGCTCTAATAATTCTTTCCAACTTTTTACCAAATGCCAAGAACATCTCTATTATTGGTTTGGGCTGGGTTTTTGCTCATTATAAATGTTATTGGGCCACAATAACTTGTATTGGTATCTGTCAAAATGAGGGCTCTCACTTATCCTCCCCCAAACGTGGCCTGCAGTGTAACACACTCCAGGGCTGTTCATATTGCCAAAGCACAGCGCTGTGAAGAGATACTTGGGCTTGCTGTAAATAAGGCATATCTCCAAGGTAAATAAGGTATATCTCCAACCTCTCCCACTGCACCAGACAGCCCTAGTGAGGAGGGATGGCTCAACCCCAGCTCGGCCACGTGTCTCCCCGCAGTGGCCTCAGCCCTGTAAGCAGACAGTAAGAAATCTGGTTATTCTGTTCATTAATGAAATTCTGTGCTCTGTAGCCGACACTGGCTAGTGTTCCTCCTGGTGTTTTGCACAACAGAAGACAAATCCCTTAGCACTCAAGACCATTTACTTCTGACTCGCCAGTGGGGAGGAGAATTGGGAAGGGTGTACATCTACATGCACCCCGCTCAGACTGGCAGCTGTTAGTTAAGACTGGCTCAGCATTGCAATGCGTCCTCCTTTGCTTGACCTTGAGCGATGCTTCACTCCGAGTTCATTGCAGGGCATTTCTAAATTGATGCTTGACTGTCAAAAAGATGTAACAAATGATAGGGAACCTGCTGACGAACTACATGGCGGTATGAATTTCTTATAACATTAACGGAGATGCTTTCTCTGCCTGAGATTTGGACAAGTGTGCAATATAACATGGCTTGGATTATTTTAGCTCATACACTCATTTATTTCAATAGTCAGCTGAAAACCAGTGAAAGCTGCATGGACAGGCTGTGAAGACAAGTTGTTGGGGTGCGATGAGCTGGAAAAAGAGCAAGGGGCAAGGAGAGATGGGGGTTAGTAAAGAGGAACTGATCTCTATACTCAAGACCCTACAAATTTGGATGTTTGTAACTGGATGGTAAAATAAAACCAGCACCCATTTGTAGTGAGAGCAGGCAGCAGAAATCAGAAGAAGTGACACTACATGCAGAAGGGTGTTAAAGACTGGCTAAACTGACCTACATGCCTGCCAAAAGCAGGAAAGCCAGTAAAAATTGTAGCAAATACCCGTTACTTTTAAAATCCCTCTCAGTTGTGTTTTCCAGGTGGAGCGGAAAACCGTCTTCTGTTAATCTGCACCTCAAAAGCCATTGTATTTCTTTTCATTTTCTTTTGCAAAAATATTTCTTCCAGAAAGAAGAAAGAATGTGCCCCTGCCATACGCCCCTGGGATGTACACCTCTGCCAAAACAACAGAAGAAAAGACATAAAACAAGGCATCTGTGCATCTCTCATTTAAGCGATGCTGCCACATGCTCCTGTGGCTTTTATTTTTTGTCTGTGCTCCCTCACTTTCCTTCTACTTAATAGAAGGTACCTCTTCTTGGCCTCCCTTTCAGCCATGAAGTCTTCAGGCAGCGACCTCCCCTGTAAACCCCTCTACACATTTATACTGCTGATAACTAATAGGGAAACCAAGGAGCCCTTGGTGAGGGGGGACAGCAGTTTCTGTCACTAAAATGCCAAATACTGACTTGCAAAACGCAAACCAAAGTTGAGACTGGGGAGTTCCGCCTCGCCAGGCTGAACCGCAGCTCCCTACAAAACTTCCACCAGCTTTTGCTCCCCAAGGTAGGCTAAGAAACGTGACCCCCCCAAATTCTCACAGGTTTTTACCCAGAAGCATCGAGAAAACAGATTAATAAAGCCCTGGTCTGCTGCAGTTACGTGTTTCAGTAAGTTTTTGTACTCAGGCTGGTTTTGCAAACTAAGCTGGCACCCCCAAGCTGCAAAAGCAAAGCCGTGCTGCAAATTCAAAGGGGTTCTCGTGCCAAACACTGGGCAACCGCGCTCGAGGCTCTCTCTTCCCGAAGTAACTTCACGCTTTGAAGCTGAACAGCGGAATGAGGCCAGAGATCAGACCAAAACATCCAGAACATCAAGGGAAACCAAAGAAGTGGTTAAATGTGAACATCAAGAAAAAGGACAAAAAAAAAAAAAGACATGAAAAAGTGTTCGTCATCACCCTTGATGGCTGCTTTATCTACGCTGCTGCTGCGGTAGGCTCTTTGGAAATGCAATGCTCTGAAAGTATAAAGGAGACAGGATTTGTAGGGAAAAGTAATATCTTTTATTAGATCATCCGATATAGTCAGGAAAAAGAGTCAAGCCTTGGGCACACAAAACCTTCTGGAAAACTTGTCTGACTTTTTCAATTACATTGATATTAACTCTACCTGCAAATCCCGCTTTGCTTTGGCTACTTCCAGCCACCATGAACGTTGTCTCTGCAGGTGACCACCTCTCTACATTTGAGCGTTTTTTTCACCCCCATTCTCCTGCAGGTTGCTGGAGTATTTTTTGCTGCTGGGCCAACAAGGTAAGAGTAATTACTGTATTTATCACACACTGCTTCCCCTTACCTATTTGTACCTTTTCACTACTTTCAGGCTGGTTTGCCCAAAACCATGAAGCAAAGCTCGGAGCACCTGGAGGCAAACCCTCACTCCTGACTCCTGGCCTTTGCTTTAACCACCTGGAAATATTTTCTCCCTTTTAGGCTGAAAGCTGTGAGAAAATGCTGCTGACAATAGCGAAGGAGAACTGCTTAATATCCCTATATATTAGAGGGTCTAAATCCAGGTCTTACATGCAGTCTCACAAATAAGTCTTTAATTTTACTATTGGGAATGTATCGCAGCCCTAGTAATTTTTATACAGAGGAAAGAGATTAGGAGACATTTTTCTCCTCATATAGATGGATTACTTTGCTCTGTTCTTGACAGTCTCAAAACCTTAAAGAGCCAATGACAAGTTTGCCAAACTCCTTCCAGGAATTATCTAATCTTTAAGTATTTTTCAAAACAAGACAAAATAACACACTGAATGAAAATGTTTCTCTTTTTTTCAGTTGAACTGAAAACTGAAAATGTTCAGTTAATGTTTTTGCCTTAAAAAAAAAAATATTGGGGAAAACTGCACAAATTGCAAGATGTCACATTGCTCCAAAACCAAAGCACTGAAATAGGAATTTTTCTTCATTTATTCCATAGCTGAAACAATTAAGATTTCACACAAATTTTAAGTATTGTTTCAGTCAAATCAAATGGGTATTTTCTGAGAAAAAAACTCCCAACAACCAAAACATACGCAATATTTCACCCATGTAATTGCTTTTCTCCAGTGGTGATCTGCCAAAGAGTGATGCTAGCCTATGGGCAAAAAGATCCTACAGGACTGGAGGGCTTCTACAGCAATGGAGCAGAGTCCTGAAAACAGAAAAATCTTATTTTCTGTGTCCAAAAGCTACAGAAGGATATGTTTTGTATAATAGTCGCTAAAAAAAAAAGTCGTTGCCTTTACATCTGCTGAGAAAACACTCTTCTTCCTGGTAGTCTCTTTGTGAGCCATGCAAATGGTGCTTTGCAGAGCTAGAGGCAGAGATGTACAGCGGTAACTATTTTTAGACCGCAAACTCTCATGGATTTTAACAGGGCTTTTGCATATGGAAAGTAAGAAGAAAAAAAAAAAGGCAAAGTATTTCAGGAAAAGAATAAAATGATTCATAGACGGTTAGGGAGCAGAAGGGAGGGGTTGGTGCCTTTATCTCCTGTTGACAGGGTTGCTAGTGGGAGCCTCAGCACCCACGGGGAGGGCTCAGTGCACGCCTCCCACCGACCCATGGGGTCCCCTGCCAGCCTCACCGAACAGCTCCAGCCCACCTCCCTCAAGGATGAGAGGGAAACCCACTACCTCAAAAAATCTGCTCCGTCAGCGGCTTGATGGGACAGTATGGCAGCCTCCACGCTCATCTAGCTGCCTCCACAGTTGCTCCTCCGCTGAACTCATCGCCTCACCTGGCCCGTTGGACGCCCGGCGTCAGGTGTATGAATGCGCAAGGAAGAAAGTTTGTGCTCTGAGATGACTCTGATGTGATGAGAGATGGTGGCAAACAACACACAAACCCTGTGCAGAGGGCGTTCTGGCTTCCTTCCAAGGCACGCAACATCTTGATGGGCAAAAAAATAGTGCTCAGAGAACGAGCGTTGAACCCGTTTACATACAGAGTTGGGCATTTCAAGTCACAGAAAAATTTCTGCCGGCTTCTTTGGTAGCAGAAGCTCAGTGGAGCAAAATCAGCACTGGAGACAAAAATAATCAGACATTGCCTTTAGTTGATTTTTGATTAACCTTGCTCAGTAGTGGCTGTGGGACTGCCTGGGGAGCTCAGACCTCTGTCCTACCACGTAGCAAAATCTGAGGGCACCTTCTGTAGCTCTTAACACTTCCTCAAACACCCAGGTCACTTTAGACCTATCTGTATACATCACCCAGACAGCAGCAGATGCATCTGATGACGATTTTATGTTGGCTGATGAAGTCATACATCCTTGCACACTTACTTTACATTTGTCTGCTTTCTTTGAACCACTGTTAACAAGGTGTTTCATTACTCCTGGGGGGTGGAAAATGACTATGCTTATGTATGTTTATCTCTCTTTTAAAGGGAGATGAAGGGTAAGTGTGATGACCGAGGTAAATTCTGGCTGCTTAGCCTGGCATTAATCCTAGCAAAATACAGGCAATCGCAATGGAATTCAATTGACTAAGAGCTAAAGAATATGAATATAATTAATGCCAGTCAAAACAGTCTTATGGAAAGTGGATCTTGTCAGACTAACCTGATTGTCATTCTTTGATGAGATTATAGGTTCGCTTGAAAAAGTTGGGTTGAACAGATGTAATATACCTAGACTCCTGAAGGGCATTTAACTTAGTACCATGAGTGATCTGATTGCAAAAGCAGCAACACACATCAGTAGACTAGAGCATACATGGATTAAGAACCTGCTACCAACATCTCAAGTATTTGTCATTGGGGGAATCATCATCAATAGATGTGTTTCTAGCAAGGCTCGACAGGGACTGACAGCAGCCTCAATACCATTTGACATTTCTAACCGGGATCACAAAGTTAATTTAAAAACAATCAAAAAAATTCTAGATGATACAGAAATTGGTGAACCAGCGAACAGTGGGCAAACAGGACAGCCAAAGCAATCTGGATCACTTAGTAAATGAACACAGCCAAATACAAAGTATGCATGTCTAGGAAGAAATGTGCACAGAATGAGCAGCTCAGCTGCACGACCAATCGCCAAATGACCAGGGCAACCGCGGGTGGGAACAAAGAGACCTATTCACCTTCGCTCAGGCAGACAGGAACACATTGCACTTATTTCCAGTGCCCAAATTTTAAAGAAATGAGCAGAAGGGGAGAAAAGAACTGCAAAGAAGAATTCAACTCATTTGAGGAGTTTTAAACAGCTGTTTGCTTAGTTTACCTAAGATGGAAATCAAGTCACCTTTCAATCTGTAAGTACCTTCAAAGAGAAAAAGCACCAAGTCCTATACAGCACTTCATTTAGTGGAGCAAAGCATAAAAGTCAATGGCTAGAAGCTGATTTCATATAGTCAGGCAGGGAATGAAGCACACATGTTCACCAGTGTAATTAACCATGGGAGTCAAGTGTCAGGGCAAGAGGTAGAGCCACTGCCCACCAGAGTCTCCAACTCAGGACTGGAGACCTTCTGAGATATTACTTGAGTCAAATGTAAGTTATGCTTTAGTCAAAGTCAAAAAGATTACTGGGTTCAATATAGGTGATTGAATGAAAGCTGTAGGTCAGATTATAGACCCCGATGATCATTTTCAGTCTTATACACCTGAAGCTAGGACTCAGCAGGAGTTGAAGTCCACACGATTCCCTTTGTCACACAGTGCTTCCACATGACATATGAACCACTACTGAATCTAGTGAGAGTGCACGAGTTATGGTAACTCCAGATTTTGGGAGGGGTGGGGGAAGTATTCTAAATTTTGGGATTTCTCTGCACTGAACAATGATGCTTACGGGATTTGCTGGTACCCCTAGGGACCAATGCACAAAAGAAAAACACAATGTAATACGGATAATGGATAATACATCACTGATAGCTGGGGAGAAGAATTATGGAGACTGCTGCTTGCTTTTTGCTCAGATACTGCAACTGCACCTACGTACTGGGGCCGTAGTTGGTTACTGCCTTCTTCCTTCCTGCACAGTTAGCATAGCTTTGAAGTATTTTCTCTCTTGCAGCTCACGCTAAATTATCTGTGCTCTTCTGCCATTTCAGGATTAGTTCAATTACCTTTGCATGGATCTAGCCTAAGCACCTCAAACTTTAGCTAGCAAAGGTGCATCTCCCTAGCGTTTACACATGTCAGAAGCATGTTGTATACTTATTTACTTTACTAATTCCAATTTGCTTTTACTATTATTATTTGAGCTGTATTTTTGCCTGTGCTTAAAGTTTAGAGGATATGGGTCCAAGATACTTTGTTCTTACCCAATACCACTCTTCAAGTATCTCAGCGCACCTTAACAGTGAGAAGTTGTAAGTTTAAAGGGGCACAAGAAGTTTTTCACAGAGGGGGTTTCTATTAGATGGAATTTTTCTGCCTGCTTTCCTCTCTCCCTGTGGCTGCTAGGTATTGCTGAACTGAGGAAGTTGTTGTCAAGCTTTTTTTTCAGGTTTTATTTGAAGATGAATGGGAGGAGATGTATTTATGCTTCTCACTGAGCTAACAGCAATTTAAGAGATACTGTTCAACGTAAAAGTCAAATCTATTTCAGTTAAAAGTATGGATGTAACTTTGAATAGTTTAAGTAACCAAAAAAGGACCCCCAAAAGGGAATTTGGTTTATAAGCTGCAATATCACTTAAAGAACAAGATAGATAATTAGGTATAAAAGCCTATGTTTGAAATTACTGTGACAAACCACCTGACATTTGCAATTTGGGATTACAAGTACACCCCATCCTGAACACAGCTCACTAGTCTAGGACTCAAGATTCATATGGATGAGTACCAACAGACAATTTTCCACTGGGCACAGCTATAGGAATTTTGGCTGGAGACAAATTCCAGTGTTTGATTACTACAATCACAACCTTAAAAATGACTAGAACTTAAAAGAAACTATCGCCCCAACTATTTTTATCACTGACTGACAGTATTATATGGCAGGGGATTAATTACCTGGAATGCTCTCCAATTTTCTACGAAGTTCCTCATTTTCTTGTTGCAATGAAATTACCTCCTGCTCTAGCTCTTGACACCGAGGGCAGTAACCTTCTTCCTCTTCCTCTTCTTCCTCCTCTGGAAGTGTAGAAGATGATGGGTGACCGTGAGATTCAGATGTTGCTGGAGATGTCCATCCACCTAAAGTGTGTACTGGAGAGGTTGAAAGTGGATCCACATCTGCCAAATGGCTAAAATCGTTTACTGATGAGGTGTTATGAGAAGGGAAACTCCCAGAAAGCAAATAGTTCTGAAGGGAATCGGTAAAAACTCTCAGAAAGGCTGAGGTTTGTTGTTTCTTTTGCATATACTGCATCTCTATGTCTAAAATGTCTGATGTCTGACTATGGACCATTTTCCCAAGCTGACATTGCTCTTGTCTTTCACTATAATTTGGGTTTTCCTGCTTTATACAAGAAATCATGGACTGAGGGTGATTGTTGTCCAGTAGTTTTCCACCACAATTTAAGAGACTTAGAACCCGGCTGCATTGTTGGGCAAAGGCATCCAGAATCATTCGACTCTCTGCAACAAAAGAAAAGATGAATCACAGAAACCTAATGCAAAAGGTTATGCCAGGCAGTAACAGCTAGATGAATGTACACAACTGTTTACAGTAGCATGCATTTTATTTCTGAACACATTAAAATTATGGCTTCTGCTTTAATACTTCTGCAACACTGTGATTTAAAACAATCCCGACTTTGCTTCTATTTTGAGAGTGCCCTTGTGCCCTTGCTGTTAATCAGAAATGCACTGTGATGATAGTCACTGCTTACTGCCATCTTCTTTCAGATGGATTAAGACAGGAAAATGGGGAAGAAAACACAAACTCCATCCAATTTGCTACAAGTGAAAGTTCAAGTAAGTACTTCTCTGGAAGCCTATTTCAAGCTGCTGGTGGGCATTGCCTGTACATATTTGCAGGACTTTGCGCTACACCTTCATCCTATGACCTGCTCCTCTCCAACAAGGCTTCCAAGCTTTGTTTTTTCTCCCTTTCATCTTTGCTGCACTTGCTTGACGTTGGGCGTGGAACACTTCACGTGACCCACCTCCAATTCTATGGACTTTGCTTCTGTTTCTTTTGCTTTAGGTTCCAGATACGTCCAAGAACAACTCAAGAGTGATAAACGCAAAACCCTCTTCTTGCACCAAACAAAGGCATCAAATGTACAACATGAAGCTGCTCTGGTCAGGGGAGGAATTTTCTCTGTCCTGCTGACCTCCTACGAATTTGTGGGCAGGCCAGTTACATGCAGTGGAGAGCAGTGTGGAGTTCTCCAAGCAGCTCTGGACGTAATCAGGGAACTCTACGTGGGGCTGTGCAGCAGTTTCTGGAGGCAGCAGCTCGGCTCTGGAAGTAGGGTAAGGATGCCATGCCGCACCTAGTCAGCCTGGCCTCTAATGACAGGAGGTGTCACGTCTCAGGGAGCAATAGCAGCTACAACCTAAACCTACATAGTAGGATGGTTCATTTCTGCAGTGTCTATGTATATAGCTCAAGCTGCTGTAACAGTTCTTCGACCCAGATGGAAAATGACCAAAGACATTTATGGTACGACCTGTTAGGTTCCCCAATAGAAATAACGCCTTTTAAAAAATGTTTAGCTTATTCATAGCTGAGTTCCTCTAGGTGTCTAGAAAGATGTAACTAACATTTTGCATGAGATTAAAAAAAAAAAAAAAAAAGACTGGTAGGTTTAAGCGCTGCCAATTTTGGAGAGCTCTTCTCAGGCAGGCTTGACTTTTAGAAAGTGACAAATGCATTTACTTTTGAAAAGGCAACCTGCTACAGATGCATGAGACTAAGCACCCCAGACCTTAATTTATCTTAACATCATCACTAGAGATGAAAACACAGCCTCATCACACTGATAATACGTAAAGAACAGAAATGTTAGGAATTCAGGCCTTTAAGAGGTGGCACTTCTCACGGTGCTCTCCACAATCCAGAAGACACACCTTCTGCTGGAAAATCGACTTCACACTGAAGTTAGTACAGCTGGCCTGAAGAATATTTGAAACAACACTAACTTGCATTTTTACCATCCTCCAGATCTCTGCACAGAGGGCAGGGCTGAAGCAGCATACAACTGCTTTCGGTCTCGAACGCAGCGGGAGGAGACCTCCCCGGCACAAAACCCGAGGATGGGACCTCCCGAGGACTTAACCGTAAGCGCAGGGACGTGAGGCGGACAGAGTAAGCACAGGCGCGGTGCTGGGCGACGCGGCTGCCCAGGGCCAGGCAGAGAGAGCCCACCGGCACGTGAAGGACTGGGGTGGTCCTAAGACCACTCGAAGCACCCTCGCAATCAGCCTCCTGTGCTAACAAGTCACACCACCCCCTTGTAGATGGGCTCGGACGAACCAGAGCAGATTTCTCCAACATCTTTGATCCAAAATGTTATGCAATGCCCTCTGTCCACACTACAAACTCAGAAGGGCAGAAATGCACAGGCACTGCTGCCCACTTTGCAAGTGGTGCCAGGTGCTCTGCAGCCTCCATACCTGCTGTCCCTCCTTACCTTTTACTGCATTAACCTAAGGCCAGCTGTCTTTAACCCTTACGATGCAAGTGCAAAATAACACAGCACAACAGACGTAATATAAATTAAAAGAATGGAACCCCAGTGACATTGCAGCTTTCCAGCTGGGACCTACTGATAAACCAAAAGAAAATCAAGAAACTCAAGCATCACCAACAACCTGAAGTTGGGCTTTCTTTGCCTTATTTCTTTACTTCCCACATTTTCCCTTTAAAATTATTACAGGATGATATTGATTGGAACTTTGCAATCCTACTACAGAGCAGTTTTTTCATTCATTTTAATCCTATAATCCGATTCCAGACCTGAAGTCATATTTACTGTTTGTATTTTAATCATTATGGTCCCTGCTGACAAAACAGTTACTCATTCTTTGCGTATCCTTGTTGCAAGCGGACACAATATGAATGAAACAACTGAAAAGGGATTAGTGTAAGAGATGTTATTCTAATATTATGGCTTCTCCTAAAATACCACAAAAAGTAGCCTGACATTTCAAATACCAGTTTTGAAGAATGCTATAATACACACTAACATCAGTAAAGATAAAATTAATGATTAGTTTTGTTGTAAAATTGAATGCATTAGGCACATTCACTGTGATAATAGCTTAAAATGTAACCGAAATTTTAGACAGAAATGACAGTATTGATTTAATCTTCAGTTCGGTATCAGATATACTACAAAGACACAATAACAGCAATTAACTGTTTTTTTTCTTAACTTTAACTCATACTCAAAGATATAAAGATGAAAGTCATGACAAGGCAGGGCTATTTTGAAATGCTAGCACAAAAATTCACAAATGCTTTTTTTGTGGGTACTGCTGGGCAGCAATAGTGAGGGATGCTCTCAGCACACATTCTGGAAACATCTGGCTCTGTGCGGAAGTGGGTACCACTTTGAAGCGACTTCTTCACCAGTATCTGTACACGTACCCACAGTCTGAACAGTCCTAAATGAGAATGATAACCATGGTTATCTCTTGTGATGGAGAAAAAATAAAAACAAATGCTGCCCATTTAGCATATATTGTAGAAACTGGGATTTCAGCTTTGACGGACTGACTGTAATTAGAAATGCAAGCACTGTGCAATGTCTAATCACTAAGAAATGACAAAAAGTTGTTTTTATGTGATTACTACTGAATAATCACTGATCTATGATTCTTAATTGACTTAATGTAATGTATGTATTTTCTAGGAAAGGAGGATTCTATTGAAATGACTGCACCGGACTAAAACAGTGTAAACAGTTTATTAGAGTCTTATTGTGATATTCCTTTTTCTTATTACGATGCTCACCAACCATGTAATTCTAATGTCTCAGACCCCGCAGTCTTCAGTCATACAGAACTTCTATCGACTTTAACTAGACTTTTGCCTGAAGGTAGACTTGCTGGATCAGGCCCATAAAGTGCTAATATAGCGGGATTAAATTGCTAAAAGTGTAAGTATTCCTAACTAGATTTATCTGAGAGTGCAAGCAACCAGAAGATACTATCATATGGCAAATCAGGTACCAACTCCCAGATACAGCGTTCATCTTTACATCTTTTTGTCATTGATGCTAAACTGTGGGGCTTCTTAGTTATCCAACTGCCAGACTAAAACCAGGGTTTTAGTACGAGCAAACTTCTGAAACTCAACCTGACGACTTACTTACATTTTCTGATGCATCAATGTATCTGGAAAGACTGGCAGGTATAACATCAGCTTTTCCTATACCTGAGGATCTTTTCAATACTTAGACCAGACAGCTTTATTAATAAGGCATTGTGCTGGGTCTCAATGGCTCTGGATTCAGGTCGTGGCTTTTCCATAGTTTCCTTTGTAATCTTGGGCAGCTGGTTTAAAAAGTCATCTTTGTAACTATTGAGTGGGTCTGAATACCATACATTCTTCCTTGCAGGGAATGTATTAATAGGTATTTAATTTTCAGCAAGATTCCAAAGTTCGGGTTCCTTCGCAATTTCAATCATCTCGCTCTTCACCTTGCAGTGTTTCAGCCCTCTCGCCTGATAGTTTGTATTTCTTGAGTCGTTAGATTATTATCACATTAATTCAGATCCTGGGGCAGCAGCTCTGTACCTCACAAGTGGCTTTGTCCATGCATATAGACTTTGTCATTATGTTTTTAGATATGAACGCTGCTGTAAATATCTACAATTGGGACACAAAATTGAGAGCATATGACACCTACCATGACTAAGTGATGCTTTATGGGGCATTTTGCATGAAGATCACCGAGACAGTCCAGTGGATGAAGACTAGAAGTGTTTGGCCAGTACAGTACTGATCTGATAGACCTACTTCCAGATGGGGGTTTCCAGCTTCTTGGTTAAGGCCAAAATAATGATCTTCACCTTCTCTGTTCACTTAAACTTTCTTCTGTCTGGGTGTGATAGAGCTTTATTAACTGGTTGTTAAATGTGCCAGGTTGTTGGCACTGGAATAACACCTCTAAGACAGCTCTGCTTTTCTTTCTCTGCTTTCCATGAAAGCCCATCTTAAATTTTAAGGCACGCTATAAGGTCTACATCACGCTTTCCTAAAGAAAAGAGTTTCTCTGGTGGACTACGACACTGTTTAATGTACCCGCTACCAAAGACAAAGATACATGTTGTTTTCATACCAGGAAAATAATCTGAATAGACTAATAAAGACTTAATATTTTACAGGAGAAAATGGGTATCTACTGGTGCTTTGAATGCATCCGTTTGTGTGGCTTACTCCGCAGCAGCAGTGGTCAGAGTAACCACTATTCACTAGAGGGGAGAGAGAAGGCTCACATTGCACTGCAGCTCCACATTTCTCGTTGTAAGGCAACACTTCTCTTGCAGGATTCTTCCCTACAAGATGGGATCTCAAGCTAGATCTTTCCTCACCATGCTCCAGGGCAGAGAACACCTGCTTTTCCTCCTTCCTCCAACCTCTTCCTGCAATACTTCTGGAGTCTGGAGGCCAGGGTGGTCTCTTGGAGAGGGACTGAGGAAGAAACCATTCATTCTTGGCAAGAGCTCTAACCATTAGGAAAATCTTCAAAAATATGGAAGCATCCTTACTTGTGGCTGCCTTTGAGGTGCCCCCTCTCAAAAGCAAACGTGGTGCTCTGAATCCCAAGGGGCCAGAAATGTCATGCCCGAAGATTAAGAATCAACCGCATTAAGCATTTAAGCTGCTAGCGCAGAGTGAGACATCCCAGGAATGGTGTTTTGCTAGCCAGCTTGCTCACTGTTGCCTGCACAAGTGAAGAGGTGTCAGCAAAAAGAGGGGAATCTCTGAAACTGAACTTAGGAAATGAGTGTCCCTACAAAACTGTGATCTACAGCCCTCCACCCCCTCAATCAAGTAAGCACCCGCCAAGTGCTGCGGGTAAGCTAAGTGGGAA
Organism: Harpia harpyja; assembly: GCF_026419915.1. Taxonomy (NCBI): domain Eukaryota; kingdom Metazoa; phylum Chordata; class Aves; order Accipitriformes; family Accipitridae; genus Harpia; species Harpia harpyja. The sequence goes on along the minus strand of NC_068941.1, from coordinate 63,150,458 downwards.
AACTGTGCAAGGCACGGATTGTGACCGTCTGCCTTGTGGAGGACAACTCAACAGACCTGCAGCTGGATACCTGCTGAGGGAAGGAAGGATCCTTCCCTCCCTATAACACCCACCACTAGGGAGAGGAACCTCTGGCCAAGAGGTGTTCTGGAAAGGGCCCAGCCCATGCCCCTTGGTGCTGTGGGCAACCCAGGAGCCAGGTGGGCAGAGACCCTGCGGGCGCCGGGCAAAGCACAGGGTGACCGTGCATGGAGCACACGCAAATGCTCCCGCTCCCCAGGGGCAAAATCCCAGCTCTGCTTCCCCAGCGGCAGCCTGAGCTATTAAATTGGCTCACACATTTGTTAAGAGGATTTCAAGGCTCTGGATGACGGGATGGAAGTACTTCACATGCATACAGCCTCGAGGTTCCAACTAGCTCACCCTCAACAGCTCCCTGCTCAGCTTACCGGTGCTACGGTTCCTCCAACAGAAGGCACCTGGTGTCTCTCCACCACCGAGCAGGAAGGATAGGCGCATAGCTCAGCAAAGCACCCGTACCTCAGGGATTACAATACCCAGGAGGTCTAAACCTTGCCTCTTGCTTTATCAGCCTCTGGTAACAACTTCTACAAAATCCCCCTTCTGCACACTGTAGCAAGTTTTTGGTTTGTTTTCTCCTGTTCTGCTTTGCCTTGTACTTAAGTTTTAGCTGAGAGAAGGGTATGTTGGGACCCATATAGCAACCTGAAGTAAAAGTAAAGTCTAGATGTGCAGGTGACGGGACGGGGACTTCACAGAACTTCAGTGCACAAAAAGCAGTTCCTTAACTATCTTTTTTTTTTTTAGCACAGGACTGAATCAATGACAAACTTTGCAGCCTGCTCTAGCTCCCAGTTACTACAGTCTACAGGGGCAGGAGAAAGTCCAAACTTCTGGTCATCAAAGCCCAGAGGGCTTTGCTCTGAATATGGCCTCGTATATCATCTACCAGACAGCCAAGTGTTTTCCATGGTGTAATCTGCTTCTGTGAAGAAATGCAGGTGTCACGTTTATCGGCAGCGTTTTGATTGTGGGCCACCCCCCCCCCCCCCGAAATACCATCATTTGGGCATTTAAAATAAGAAGTAATTTCAAGAAAAAAGAAAACATGACCTCCTGCCACGGATCACGGGACTATGCGTCAGACCCGTGAATTTTCAGGCTAATCTATTCAAGTATTAAACTTTTTTGGTAAAGTACTTGAATTATTTGTAACAAGACATGATAAATTCATCCAGCACACGGCTGCTTCTGAGCAAAAACAGGCATTAAAACATAGCCATATATCCTATTAACTAGCATATCTCCCTGTTTAGTAAGGAAATGTCATCACATTTGTTACAAAGGCAAACAGCAACATACCAAAACAGGATCCAATTTTTCTAAATAAATAAATCAATGATGTGTCAAAAATTAACAGATGAGTTAATATACCCGATGTTATCAAAACCAGATGGTGCTTCATAATATTCATCCTGTTCAGTCAAACCCTGAATATATTCTGGACCATCAGTATATAAAATAGGATGCTGCTATTTGTGATGGCAAACAAAAGCAATCATGCCTGCCAAGCACATACTATAACAGGCAGCATTTCAGCTCTGCTAGACAGAAAGTAATTAGAATGCTTTTAATGTCCAAAAGAATGATGCTGATAGGCTGCCACAGATGTGTAGATTTATGAATATTTATATGGTGGTTTATAGCTGACACTTTTATCAGTTGAAGAAGATAAAATATCTGCCTGACTCAAAAGCTTGACAGTCAGGTTAATAAAATCTCATTAAAGAGAATGACCTATGCAATTATATAGGATTTATTGTAATTCATTTTTGATTGTACTCTGCTTAAAGATGCAATTTCCCATTTCCTGATGCCAAATTTAGGTTGCATATCAAGATCTACGTGGTTTTTAACTCCAAGCCATCGCTAGAAGAAAGATACGCGTTCAGCATCTCGGTATCTTACACCTTTAAAGAAAAAAAATAATAAAATAATCCGGTCTCCCGTTCCTCGCTGCATCTTACGAAAACGGTGCAGGCAAGCAGCCGATCTATTTTCTTTCTGTTAAAATCACCACCACCTCCTTAACAGCAGCCTCTCCATTACCAGCAGCTCCCTCCGGCAGCCAGCCCCAGCCTGCCGCCCTCCCCGGCCGCCGCCGCCGCCGCCGCGGCCGGCCCGTGGCTGCCCCCCCCCGCGCCCCGCCGACGGCAGCGGCGCTCCCGAAGGTGCGAACCGCCCGGCGGGCGCTTGCCCCGCCAAGTCGCGGGCGGCTGCCGGCACAGCCCCGACGGCGGCGGGGGTGGCCGCGACCCCCTCGCCGCCCCGCTCCTCCCGCCGCCCGGGGGGCGATGCCGGTCGGGCAGCGCCCGCGGCCCCGGCCCCCACAGCGGCCCCGCCCGCCCCCGGGAACTTTAGCGATGCCCGATCGACGGGCGCAACCGGCCGCTCGCCCCTTTCCCCGCCGCGCCCGGCCCCGGGGCGCCCGGCGCCGCCAGCCCCGATGGGGGGGACCCCGCGGAGGATGGGGGGCGAGCCCGCCGCCAGCCCCCCGGGAGAGGGGGGGGGGGTGTGGGGGGGGGAGCCCGCAGCCCCCATCCCGCTCCCGCCTTGCTGCAAAGTGCCCCGCGAAGTTGCGCGGCGGAGGAGAGGAGTTGCGCGTACCTGCGCTCAGCTCCGCGCCGCCGCCCCCCGCCGCCGCCGGGCAGGGGCCGTAGCGGCCCGAGGAGCTCGGGGCCGGCGGCGGGGGCGGCGGGCGGGGGTGGCCCTGGGCAGCGCCGGAGGTGGCGGCAGGGCGGGCGGGCCCGTTGGGGAAGGGGCCGTGCGGCGCGTAGGGCAGCGGCTCGGCGGCGTGCGGGAAGGGCTGCCCCGCTCCGCGCCCGCGGGGCACCTCCACCATGGTGGGTCTCTCGTAGCGCTTGGCCAGCGCCGCCCGCTTCCCGGGGAAGGTCTTCAGGACGCTGTAGGGGCCCCGCTGCTTGTAGATTTTGGGGGTGCTGGGCCCCTCCTCCGCCGGCTGCATCTCCTCCTCCATCCTCTGCCGCCGCCTCCCCCGGCCCGGCCCAGCCCGGCGCGGCCCCGCTCCGGGGCTGCGTCTGCCGCCGCCGCGGCTCGTCTCTGTGGCACGGCGGAGCCCCGGCGCGGCGGGGCGCCGGCCTGATTGACAGGCGGCCGCGCCAATGCCTGGAGGGAGACGGGCGGCGACCGGCAAGTGTTTAGGGTAATCTCTGCTAATGGCAGCGGGCCGGGGAGGCGGGCCCTGGCGGGGCCGCCACCGCCCCCGGCACCCCCCCGCGGGGGGCAGGTGAGCCGCCGAGGGGGACGAGCGGCCGCGGAGATACGCACCCCCCCCCCCGCTCCCTCCGGCCGCCCCGGCCCGGCCCGGCCCGGCCGGCCGGGCACGGCACGGCACGGCACCGCCCCGCCACCTCCGAGCCTCCGCCAAAACTTTGTGGTCCCTCCGCCGGGCGCAGAGCCCCGCCGCGGGTGCCCCGCCGGGAGACCGGCCCTCCCCTCCCCGCAAGGGGCGAGCCGCGCCTCCCCGGTTATTAGGGGTGAAATAAATAATGCCATAAATAAAAGTATTCGGGAGTCCAGGACCTGTCAGAGTTGATTAGGGCACAGAGGACATTTTCTTTCTCATTATGCAAAAGCATTTCATGGCGAAATAAAAGAGGTTTCGCTGTAACTCATGCATGTCAGATTTCCAGGAATCCGGGAGATTAATCACATTTAACATTATTTGCAGCGTCCCCCGCCTTCCCCCCCAGCCCGCTTTTTTGCAAACTGCTTAAATGAGGCGGACACGTGGGGCGAAGCCTCGTCCCGCTCCCCTCCGCCTCCCGCCCAGACCCTATCAGGGACAGTTAAGAAATAATGAAACGCTGGTGAAAGACAGGAAGAGAATGAGATGCCATCGAGAGACGGTTCTGAGAAATGGTGGAGATCTGGGTGAGATGGGAGACAGCTGAAACTGAATGATATGTTGAAGAAAAATAAACGATAACAAACCGCTCGCTAGCTCTCCCCATTCTTTTCTGCAAGGCAATTTTATATTTTGCATTAACATTTCCCTTCTTCTGTCCCACTTCTCTCCTGCTTCTGCAGCTATAATTTATCAGGATTACAATAAGCCCTCTGGCTTGTGGAAGTAAAATTACAGAACACCTTAGTTATATTTAAGCGGTGGTGGTGGGAAATCATTCCTCTGTCATCACGTGGAGTTTCGGCCACTTATTGTGGTCATCACTCTCCCATTTCGGCTTTATTTATTTAGTCCGAGTCGGGCTCGCTGGAAATGAAAAGCGACCCTTCTCTACTGATGTAATTAACTTCCATGGTCCTCGGCCCCTCTCCTGCAGGAAAGTCGAGCTAACTTCTACCAGCTGGGCATTTCTTTCATGCAGGGCGTACAAGGAACTGGGCTGTTTCTGATTTTGATTTTTTTGACAAGTAGAATAAATCGATTCCTTATAGCAGCCAAAAGCTTCTAAGTAAAGGCTGGTGTAATAGAAATCACTATTTTACTTAAGCAAAATCAATCATAAGTCTTTCTGTTTTCTGACTCTTTGATCGCCTGTGCTTTAAAAAAAATACTGTACCATAATGCAAAAGAGAGACTGGAAGTAAGTGTTGAGAGAAACTGCTTTCACTCGGAAATGAAATGCGTCCTCCACCTTGTCTCATCTGACTGGCCTCTACCACAGCTGTGGCCAGCAGCTATCGGAGGTCAGTACAGTAATGAAATTGTATAAAGATAATATTAGGCTCTTAATAGTCAGATTCAAATAAACAGCCCAAAATTACCTGCTCAGGTGTCAAATACATTCCTAGGAGCTCACCACTCTTTGGTGTTGACGCCTACCCCTCTGCTCTTGGTGGAGGAAACAGCCCTTGCCTACCACGAGCCTTGTACAACCAGAGAAAACCGGGGTTGGCAGGTCACGTCCTCCAAGCTGCCTCCTTTATCTGGGGTCCCTGCAGCTCATCAGGCAGGTGCTGGGTCTCTATGGACATGGAGAGAGAAGCAGGTTTGGGGTTAACAGGGTCCAAAGCCACTGAAATGAGGCGGGGACCTCAGCCAGGAGGAAAACGGAATACATAATTTATGCACTGAAATTCTTTCTGCTGAGGTTTTTGACAGTGCCCACCACTGGACCACCAAAATGCCCCTTCAGTTGTTTTTAAGAAGGCTTGGCTTTTCCTCTGCTCTGCTCTCAGTGATTCTTCTGCGTATGTAGACCTAAAAAATGCGTTGGTTTTTTTTTTTTTTTGCCCACTTTCCTTCTATGACTCTTCCCCTGAGTTTCAGGCGAGGGACTCTGGTGCCATGGCCCAAAGGCTGTGTGTTCTGCCTAACCCGAGGGGCTCCTGCAGCTCAGGCCTGTGGAGCAAAAGAGTTTAGCCCCGGTGGTCCCACCTTTGGCTTTGTGGGATGCCCTTTTTTAGGGGAACACCATTTTACTCATAAGCTCTGTACAGGTATGCAGCTGCTCTTGCAGGAGGACTAACGTGGCTTTGTAGCTGAGGAGCGTGGCCCTAGACCTACAAAGAATCAGGCTGGGTGAAGTGATGGTCTCAAAGTATGGGGAGATGCCACTGTACCTGCTGCGAGCAGTTGTGGGCTGCCCCCTTCCATGCACATCCTACAGCACCCGAGTGGTCTCGTGAGTAACAGCATGTAGTCATGAAATTATTATTAACCAAACATTTACCTCTGAATTACAGTCCCATTTTGGCTGGACGCTGGATTAAAACAGTTAACTCATAGCCATTGCCTTGATCAAGTGGGATAAAAAAAAAAAAAAGCCTTAGCTGATACCAGCAGCTCATTTCAAGAAAGCCAAACACCTTCATTTCCCTTAGACTGTACTACCACTTGGGATTTGACCCTGAAGCGAAGGTTGTGTCTTTCCCTACCTGTTTGCTGATGCAAGTTTCCACTGTTTTACTGACGCTAAGGGCTGGAGATCTGTAACAGGATTATTTCAGAGCACTCTGAGTAGAAAAAGGATGGGAAGTAACTGACCCTCGGAAAAAACCCTAATCAAAACAAAGACAAAGGGCACAACAAAAAATTAGAAACTCAACATTGCTGCAGTGTATACTGCTCTGCTCCTAGAAATCACTACGAAGAGAATATTTGTCAGTATATAGAAAAATACCCAATCTAGACACAGGCTATCAATCACTGAACATGCCTGTGTTGAAGGTACCGTGAGGTACTCAAAGAATAAAAGTGTGATTCATCTCTATCTTCCGAGCAGGGGCTAAATCTTGCTCCACTTATTCATGGGAGCAGTGCTCCTGTGATAACTAAAGCATGCAGGATTTGGCCATGAACTGCCAATATTGCTCTGCACATTTGGAGTGCATGATGAGAGCTAAGATTGGCAACTCTCCTCTGTAATCTAAACCACTCTGCAAGCAGGCTAGCCATAATTTGCTGCCCTAAACATTTAACCCTAGCTAGTTAATTTAAGCTTAGCTCAGTTGCTCATGTTTATGGATAAAGAAACAAAAGGGAAAGCATCAAAAGGAAAAGATGACTGTGGAATTCAATATTTCAGCAGCTGTTGATAGGTAAATGTTATTGAAGTGTGGCATTCAAAACCAAAGGCCTGCATTTATGATAATGAGCCTAACAAGGAAATGAGATTGACACAGCAATTCTCTGTTTTTGTTGTCCCCTGAGGTTAGAGATTATGCGGCGCATGGTGCTGTTTTTAGCCTCTTTGGTGATTCCAACTGTGAGAGACAACGCTGTGCATATTTGTCAAGGTTGCACTTTAATCAGGTGACTCAGGAGCTTTTTGAGGGAGAACATGAACTGCTGGTCTCACTTAAACCTTAATCCACATCCTATGTCAGAGATCCATCAGCCGAGCGATGCAGCTTTGAGCCCCTGCTTTTTTTCCCTTATGCTTACTCAATGCTCTGTGAAAATGCTTTGAAATAATTGAAATGTATCTATCACGGTTACATTGTATTTTGAGAATTACTGGAATGTTTCTCAGTGACATTAATTGGTTTTAAAATATTTTTGTCTTTCTAATTAGTGCAAGATTGACGAGCAGTGGAAAGGGCATTTATACACACAGACAGACACATATTTCCATGCTACATTTGTGTCTTAATAAAATGGTAGCTAACTGGATTCTTGTGCTGAGTAAACACTGGCAAGAAAGAAAATATTCTATAACTTTAGGGGAAGGAAATATCCTGTGTTTTAAACGGGATCACATTGTGTAAAAAAAAAAAAAAAGTACCAGTCTCCCTGAGGGCTGGGAAATGGATAAATGAATTATTTAAATATAGTTAAAGGACACACAGGAAAAAGAGATGGCTTTGATACCCAATGTAGGGAAATTTATTAATATTTTAAGGAATCAATTGTGGACACATGGAAAAGCTCATTTTAATTAAAGATAGCTTACATAAAGCAGTTTGAAGAAGGGAGAAATAGCATAAGGCACTTGTTGCTCAGAATTTTTTAGAAATATGTCATGGATAAAACAGATGACATGACATAGTCCAAACTTTTGTCTGCCCTAAAAAAGCTTCCCTGTCTGTGTTGGAGTGATTTGGAATAGGTTCACCTCCCTCGAGCATTAGCTCTTGCCCTAGCCCTTGCCCAAGCTTGGTGCTCTCATCTTGGCCAGCACCGTGTAATGCAGAGTTGCTCTAAAATGTATAGCTGCTCTTTGCAATGTTGAGTCCTCATCTTGCAGCACTTGGCACTTTGAAAGCAGCACCTCAAATGGTCTGCTGGCTGTGCGCTGAAAGGGAGAGCTGGTGCTCCACAGGTTGGGATCCAGCTTGCTTTGCCAAACCTGTGTGACTCTCGATGGTCCTGCTAGTTCCTGCCTGTCATATACTTTCCAGCCTCTGTTATCCAGGCTTGCAAAAAGGTGGTCCTTGCAGGACAGAAGTCACACTGAGCTAGAACTCAGAGTAGAAAACGTTGGTTTCCCCAAGTAGAGACGTTATTGATATTTTGCATTGAAGTGTTATGTTCGGGCCCAGCACCTACACAGCCTAGCGGCTGTTCAAAAATACTGTCAACTTTTGTCAAGCAGGCTGTGCGCATCAACTGCAGTTAAAACACAGATGGGATGGACAGAGGAAAGCAGCTGAAAGCAGAATCTTCCTTAAACTTATCTAGATGGGCAACCTGACTGCGGTTCAAAACCAACAGGATATACATGATCAGCCATGTGGCATCTACCAAGCAGAGAGTCAACTAGGCTTAATTTGATGAAAAACACAGGCCTGATAGAAGCCTGGAGATACCACCAGTGGTGGAAGCGTGGGAATGACACCTGATTCTTTGCTGGAGATAGGCTTCACCCCAGATTAGATGCCTTTCCCAGCTTTAAAGAGGGCCTATTAGGAATTGAAGGGTGCAAAATCTTCCCTGCGTTTGCCTTCATCACTATTCCATTCTCAGGCAGCCCCTAACTCTTACATGAAATCATGACAACTTAACAGCTCATTCTTAAATGCAGAGTTCAACCACTTCATGGAGATGAAATGAAGGATTTCTTCTATATTAATAATCTTGTAGAAGTAATACTGGTAATTCTGTGGGAAACCCCCGAAAGCTGTCCTCGGGGGCAAAATAATTAATTACAGTCCAGAAAAGAGGAAAGCAATGGGCAAAACCTGGAGTCTCCTGAGACCTCAGTTGCACACCAGCTGGTGCAGCACAAAATGGCTCATTTGGGAGAGGTGCTAAAATCTTTGAAACACAAACTGAACTGTGTGCCACATTAAAAGAAATGGAAAAAAAAAAAAAACAAACCAACTCTACGTAAAGGCAAAATTGTATGGGAGCAGGGCCAAGAGACTGCTGTGGTTTCAAGTGGGAAGAAATTCTGTCACCCTGCAAGTCTGTGTGCCTGGGAATGGGTCCATCACAAGCTGCATCTGCTTAGAAAAAAAATAAATAGGTGAAACTGTGCTTGCTCAATGGTAAATGTACAGAGGCTGTGTTTGCAGAGGCTGAAATTCACCTGGTGCACCATCCACCGCTGGCTCTCTTCACACAGATGAGTTGCACCCAAAAGACATCCAGAGGTGATCTCAGAACAGCACTTCAAGTAAGCGATGTTCTATAAAAATGTATGCTTTTACTTGTTTAAATGCAAAGGATCTGAAAAAAATTGATGATATGTGTGTGGTTGTCTCAGATAATAATATGATAATACCCCAGGTATCTATCAGCTTTACTTTTGTGATTACTGTATCATGAGAATCTCATTGTGTCCTGGCCATTATTCAGCATCCCTGTTATTATATTCTTGTTTCTTTGCTATGTGACAAGGGGTTTACGTCTTAAAACAGGAGACAGACTTGCCCATCAAATCAAGAGAGAGGTAAGAGTTAACTTTAGCTAATGTTCTGTCTCTGAATCTCTTAATTTATAATTGAGGAAATCTGATATCGTCTACCATCCTTGAAAATATCTACTGGTTTTGGTGCTGATTCTGCCACCCTTAGTTAGAGTAAAGGAGATCAGAATTTAGGTAATTTACATTATTTTAATCTGGACTAACATTTAAAAATTTATGAAAATCTTCTTCCCAGCTGGTAGGAAACTAGCTTTTCAAGGATGACAGTATTTCTTGCTCTCCCTCCACAAACATCCATTTCACTTATGTAGGATTTAGCCCGTTAAGAAAAAAAGGGTTGTGGTTTGAGTTTTTTTTGTTTGTTTGTTTGTTTGGTTGGTTTTTTTGTCTCTGTAATTCTCCAAATGCTTTTATTTTTTAATACTACACTTATTGTAATTTTCTTTTGCTGGGATGAAAATCCTTTCTGATCAGCTCTATTAATGATAGAGGAAACCATGCTTTCCAAAGAAAGGGGGTTAGCTTCCCTAATTGTTATTTTCAGACCATATGTATGTATGAAAGCAAAAGACTGCGGCTCCTGGAAAACTGAAGTGCCAGGAAAGATAGCTGTCCAGATTTGAAAGAAAATACATTGCCCAAATACATCTGGCCGAAGCATGAGCACAGATATAGCCTTTCTTTCTTTACACTGTCTTGCAGACACACAAGCATCCAGAAAACTGGAAAACTAAATATTAAAATCTGACACTTGCACAGTTAAGATTTTACATGTTCACTTACATAGGCATCTGATTAAAAATGCAAATGAAGCTGGCTTCGCTGAGATGCTGACCTGAGATCAAGCTTTCTGAAGACAGGCTATTTCCACTTTCCTCAGAAGAAAGAAAAAAAGAGTCAGGAGTTTTTATTCACCTGGATGAAACAAAAAAATGTGTAAGAACTATTTATAAATATGTATGAATAAATATTTAATTATATATATGCTGAACAGTTTAACTGTTGTTCAGCAAATACATAATTTGTTAATTTTGCCTGCTTCCACTGAATAATTTATTCATCAGATCAGCTTTTTTAATATTCACTAGATGATCGGCTGATCAAATCCTGTTAGCTGAATAAGTTATTTGATTTTTTTTGCCCTTTTCAAAAATCACTTAGTCTATTGGAAGAACATTGCTGTGATTTATTAGTGGTATATTCCATCCAGTCCATGGTGACATTCTTCCAGAGTAACCTCTGAAGACAGTAGATTTCTTGCTCCTGTCATATGATATTAACCTTTTGTAATCCTGACACGTATCAGATGTCTTTGACCAGGGAAATAAAATCCCATGTCTGACAGCACCCTTTTATATCACACATTCATGACAACACATGTATGATGTGTTTTATTTTTCATTTGGTGGCTGCATATTGAATTATTTAGATTAGCTATATCAATCAATCCCATATTCTGGTTCATCCAAGTGTCTTCCCTGCAGTTTGTTCAGTAATATGTCTCTGCAAAGGATTTCTTCTAACCCCTAAAATTGCCATGTAGCTTCAGAGATACTCTGACATTACAGTGCAGAACAAGATGGAGAAAGGACAGTGTCTAATCCTTTACAAGTCAGCCTTGAAGTCAATCATCTTATAGCCCTTTGTAGCTAGAAAAGGACTTCTTACACTTACCACTTGAAAAGGGAGATTCTTAGCTTTCGATTGTACTGTCTTCATACCCAGGGAGGTCTGCAGAGATCAGGAAGTAAAGCCATGTTATCATTATGTTTGGAAAATTATTTTATGTTTTTTATAGTATTCTTTTACATTTTCATAATTTTTAAAGCTTCTGAGGACATACTTTCTAAGTTACTGAAGCCTAAATATTTGAATAAGGCTAGCTTTGTAAGAAGGAGGTTGTAAAAAGCAGCATCAATTCAATTTTAAAAAAGTGTTCTCAAGCTAATTCTCTGTAACACTGCTCTATAAGACTTTCAGTATATAGAGAATAAACAAGGCAGTGACACCAAAAAGCATTGAGAGCACCAGTCTGAAATGACCTGTGTAACTTTGTGCCAGTCAAGACTAGTGCCGACATCTAGTACTCAGATGTGTGTGCCACAGTCTGTGTGCTACAGCCTAATGTATTCCATATTTCAATATGCATGCATATGTAATAGGCTATATAATATTCCATACAAAAATTGCATTAAGGAAATGTTGAAGTTGCCTAATTCGGCATTTAAAAGTCAGGAAATAAAATTAAGGTTGTACATGCAACATTAACTCTGTTCCCTGGTGCATTTGCCTATGATACAGTCTAATTACATGATCAAATATTATTTCTCGGATTATACAGTATAATATCTACATTTTTTTCATCTTGCAAAGTGTGAGGTGAATTAGGCAGGACCCAGCTAGATTTCTATAAACCTCCCTGTGAAAAGACTCCAAATAAACCTGGACCCGTCAGTTTGGAGAAGGGATAACTGAAAGGGGTTATAGCAAGGGGTTATAAAATCTTGAGTGGTGTGGAAAAGGTGAATGAAAAATGATGATTCAGTATTCCTTTCACTGTAAAAGCTGGAGGACATTCACTCAGCTAGCAAGTTTAAAACCAGCTTATTTTACATGCCACACACATGAACTCACCACCACAGACTGTTGAGGAGATCCAAAGTATAATGCATCCAAAAGACATCAGAGAAATGGGCAGAGGATAGAGCCATTGCAAGTTAGGGGTACTATGCCCATGCCAAGAAGTAACTAAATTGTTGGTGGCTAGGAGTTGGGAGGATCTACCTGGAAAGGACTCATTTAACTTTTCTTCTATTCTTTCTCCAAACAACTTCTGCTAACAATGGTTTCAAGAGTAGCAGTTACCAGTGTTCCCATACAAAGTAATGGTTATGACGACAACGATGACAGCAATACCCTGTATTTGGGATCCCTGCCACAAGGAAAGGAGAGATGAGTGCGACCCCTTGGTCTAGGGAAGATGTGGCCCCTGTTTACCAGCTGAGAACCTGTCCTCTGAACTGTTATCGTAAAAGCAGTTTGAAGAAAATCTCTAAGACTCAATTTTGGAGTTTTAGAAAGTAGGCATTCTTTTATTGCAGCGCTGGATGCACGGGCGATAGTTCCTCCTAGCATGCATACCGCTGTCTAGAGCAAGCAAAGCTTATATCGTTCTAATACATATATATTCATTACATTTCCTGGAATTGTCGTACATATTCATGTTCTTTCCCAGAAATTATTTACATAGCATCCACCCTTTGGGGCATGCACTATTGAACGGGTCGGTGGTCTTTTGGGGTCTTTGAGACCCTCTAGTGGTCGTTTTCTTGGTGTCCTCTAATTGAGCTCTCCCTTAAGGCATGCGCAGTGAGAGTTATCCTAGATGGTTCATCTCTTCTTCTCATTTAGTTGGTCCTAAACTGGTTTTGGCTGGCTTGATTACAACATTCAGCAGAGTCTAAGGTCTGTTATCTATTAACACATTATGTTACACAATAGGATTTCAAGAATACTTGAGTAAACATGAATTGAGCAATAGCTCCTAAACTTTGCCTTTATTGATTATCCAAGGTATGAATTCCCCCTTTTTTTGAGACTTTGGGTTTATAAATCCAAACTTTCAATAACCAAATTTAATTTTTATACCTAGTCGATTAAAAAAACTACAAAGTTGAACCATTACACAGGCCACAATACATATACAATTTATAATTATTATAATAACAAACAAGTTCCTTAGCCACGTCCTGTTTGGCAGCCATGAGGTAAGTTTATGCCATAAATCTTAAAATTCCCAGGAGGTATCGTCCTTCATAACCTGATGTAAAATTTTTGTTTGTTCCCAAATTTCTGCTAAGTCGGTAGAGATCCTGCCACTTTGGTCTACATACATACAACAGCTTGTATTAATAATTGTACAGACCTCTCCCCGTGAGGCTAACAATACATCAAGAGTCATTTGGTTTTGCATCACTACCTGGGATAAACTGGATATTTCAAGTTGTAGTGCCTGTATAGCGTCCATGGTTTTGTTTTTGGTATTTTCAATAACAGCAGATATATTTACAATTGTTTTCTCTAATTCACTAACCCCTAACCATGGGAGAAACCACCTGAGAAAGCTATGAAAACCTGAGGGGCGATCTGCAATGGTGTTATGAGTTCTCCTGGTTCGTTTAAGAAAGGTCCTTACTCATCTTTCCGACTGATGCAACCTGTCGACTATTGTCATGTTAGGAACCAATGCTCCTAGAGTACAAGTTCCTTTTCCTCCTAAAGGTAGAACATTTATAGCTTTATTTCCACATAGCCAATACCACCCCTTTCCTTTAGGCACCTATGTTCCAGTATAATTCATTGCCATAAAAGTCCGAGTGAGATCACTAGTCAAATTTAGAGAAAGAGTTCTGTTACATTTCAAATTTCATCCAATGTAGGTTCCATTTAATTCACTTATTATACATGGATGGGTTTTATTATAATTCTCTGTCGTAATTCTAATTTCAGTAAACGTTGACGGAGGATCTTTACTTAAAGTTGTATTGCTCCAAATTGTGGGGGAGGTCCAGGAAATGTTATTAGGAAGTGGTATCCCTATTAAAGGTAGGCCTAGCTCTTGTCCCGAAGTTGGCATTTGAGTACAAATCCAACAATCATTTTTACAGAGCATTTGTGTTATATTTTGTGTTAGAATTAAATGGAGGTTTTGGTCCCAAGGTGATGTCTTGCACACTTGACTCATTGCTACCATAATTGTTACAAACAAAACATAAAATTCAGTCATAGTTTTTTTAATTTCAGCTTAAGGGGAGACTGTTTTCACGAAGTGGGAGTCCTTTTAATTCTGGAGTAATGAACCCATGGCCCTTTCCCCTGGACCTTGACAGCTGCGTAAGTTGGCAAGAGTACTTGGAATGGTCCTTTCCACTTTTCAGTTAGCGGCTCTGAATTTGACAACTTGATGTAGACCCAGTCTCCAGGCTGAAATGAATGGGCTGGTATATCCAGTTCCAAGGGCCTGCTTGTTGTCTCTTACTTTTGCAATTCCTGTAAAGTCTTTCCCAAAGACATTAAGTAATTATTTAAATCCATCTCCCCTTTAATGTGGATTGTCCTGGGTATATGTAGGGCCTGGTAAGGCCTTCCGTAAAGTAACTCATAAGGGCTCAAGCTGTTTTTACCATGAGGTTGTATTCTAATTCTTATTGGTGCTAAAGGTAGTACTTGTATCCAAGTCATTGATGTTTCCTGACATATTTTTCCAATTTGCAATTTAAGTGTATAGTTCATTCTTTCTACTTTTCTACTTGATTGTGGCCTATAAGGGCTATGGAGATCCCATGTTATGGCTAAGTTTTTGCTCAATTGTTTTATAACTTCACCAACAAAATGTCGTTCTCTGTCTGAGGACATTACTAAAGGAACACCAAACCTCAGGATAATTTCCTTTAACAAGATTTTAGTCACTTCTCTAGATCTGTTGGTGCGACAGGGAAAAGCCTCTGGCCATCCGGTAAAAGTGTCAACTAGAACAAGGATGTATCTCTATCCCCCTTTTCTAGGTAGTTCTGTAAAATCAATTTGCCAATAATCTCCTGGGGAACTTCCTCCTTTTATAACTCCAAAAATTAACTTATTGCTGGTATTTGGGTTATTTTTACAACAAGTTTCATTTTTCCATAATGGATCGGACAATTTCTGTCATTGCCCGGCTCCTAATTATTTTTCAAAGATGTTTTACTAAATTTTTAGTTCCCCAATGTACTTTATTATGTTCTCGCCTAGCAATTTCTCTCATTAATGAGGGTGGGATTACTACTTGCCCTGTGGTTGTAACAGTCCACCCATCTGTTTGTTCTTGTGCCTGTAAGGCCTTTATTAATTTGGCATCTTTGTTATCATATTTAGGTGGTGTTTTAGGTAAAGTTATTTCTTTTTCTGGTAATAATGCCATGACACCTGTTTCTGCAGACTCTTTGGCAGCTTTATCTGCCAATTGATTAGCTATTTCTGGTGGGGTCTTTCTTGTTTGATGGGCTTTGCAATGCATTATTGCAACTACTGTCAGTTTTTGGATGCTCTCTAATAGTTCTTGTATTTGTGCAGCATGCTTGATTTCAGTTCCTTGTGCTGATAGTAGTCCTCTCTTTCCAGATGGCTTCATGGGCGTGTACAACTCCAAAAGCATACTTAGACTCTGTCCAGATATTAACCTTTCTCCCTTCGCTCAGTTCCAATGCTCGAGTTAAGGCTATTAGTTCTGCCTTTTGGACTGATGTTTTGGGACATAAGGCTCATGCCTCTACTATGCCATCTAAGGTCGTCACAGTGTATCCTGACAATCTCTTCCTGTCACGAACAAAACTACTGTCATCAGTAAATAACTCCCAGTCTGGATTTTCCAATGGAACATCTTTAAGATCTGGACGGCTAGTGTATGTTTCTTCCACTGTTTGTAAGCAGTTGTGTTCTGGTGGACTTTCTACTCGATCAGTGGAGAGAAACACTGCAGGGTTGACAACTGAAGTAGTCTTGAGATCGATGTCATCTTGTTCCAGTAGTACTACTTGGTATTTCAGCATACGTCTGGGGGACAACCAATGCCCCCCTTTTTGTTCTAAAACTGTGTCTACCATATGTGGTACATACATGGTGATCTTTTGCCCTAAAGTAAGTTTACGAGTCTCTTGAATTAATAATACTGCGGCTGCTACTGCTTTGAGGAAGCTGGGCCATCCTTGGCTCACATTGTCCAGTTGTTTGGAAAAATATGCTACTGCTCTCCGTTGCCCCCCTAAAAACTGTGCCAGGACCCCTAGTGCCACTCCTCATTGCTCATAAGTGAAAAATTCAAAAAATTTTGTCAGGTCTGGCAATCCCAGCGTGGGGACGTTCATCAGAGTTTGTTTCAGTTGTTTAAACGCAGTTCTGCTGTCATTTGTCCATTCAAGAGTCCCTTTTTGGGAGTCTTTTAGTAATTCATATAGAGGTTTTATCAACAGTCCATAATTTATAATCCACAGGCAACACCATCCTGTCATGGCTAGGAATGCTCACAGTTCTCTTGGTGTATGCGGCTTGGGCAGGTGGCAAATAGCTTCTTCCCGTTCAATTCCCAATTGTCTCTGCCCTTTTAGAATTTCGAAGCCCAGATAAATGACTGTTTCCTGGATGATTTGCACCTTTGATACTCGGTATCTGCTAAGTCCTAAAAAGTTCAAGAGGCTTATGGTCAAAGAAAAACATTGTTCTCGAGTTTCTGCTGCAATTAAGATGTCATCTATGTATTGTAATGCAGTCCCCTGTCCATTTTCTTTCCTCCAAATCTCCAATTCCTTCACCAGCTGATTTCCAAAAATAGTTGGGCTATTGAAGCCTTGTGGTAGAACAGTCCAAGTATATTGTATCTTTTGCCCTGTTTCAAGATTTTCCCACTCAAAACCAAAAAGCTCCTAACTTTCAGAATCCAAAGGAATGCAGAAAAAGGCATCTTTCAGATCTAAAACCATGAACCAGCCTTGTTCACTGGTGAGGGTAGTTAGTAATGTATACAGGTTTGCAACTACCGGATGTATATCTTGTACTGTCTGATTGATCGCTCTAAGGTCTTGAACCAAATGGCAATCTTTTCCGTTAGCTTTCTTTACTGGTAAGATAGGTGTATTATATTTTGACTCACATTCTACCAGCAACTTACATTTCAAGAATTTTTTAACTATTGGTATCAAGCCAGTTCTTGCTTCTAATTTTAAAGGGTATTGTTCGATTTTTACCCATAACAATTCTGGTTTTAGATCAATTCTTACTGGTTCCGCTCTCTTAGACCTTCCTGGAACTTCTCCTGCCCAAATGATGGGAATCACTGCATCTTTTATTTCTTGAGGTATCTCATCCCTTTTGGGATTTATATCCTGTAACAACAAGGCTGTGGCTTCAACATATTTAGATTCTGGGATTAAAATTTCAACTTCTCCATCCTTGAATCTGATTTCAGCTTCTACATTTTCATGTAAATCTCTACCCAGTAAAGTTTTCAGAGAATTTGGCAAATATAAAAATGGGTGTATAAGCCATTGTTTTCCAAGTTTAAATTTCAGGGGTTTGAAAAATGGCCGGGTCTCACAAGTCCCTGTTGCACCAAATACATTTATGCTTTTGTTACTTAAATTTCCTTCTAGTGTATTTAAGACTGAATATGTAGCCCCAATGTCGACTAAAAATTCTATTTCCTCATCACCCCAGCTTTGCTTTAACCAGAGGTTCCACTGGGAGAGGTTCCTCCGGTCCCTGTCAATCCTCTCCCATTGCAAGTAAAGGAGTCGGAGAGGTATTTTGTTTTAAGAGGGGACAATCATTCTTCCAGTGTCCTTCCTTATTACAATAAGCACATTGATTTTCTCCCAGGTGGGGCCTGGGATTATGTGATGGCATAGAGCCTTCCCTTGCCCGGCCTCTTCCGGGATGCAATCCTCTTCTTTGACCGCCCTCCAATACTGCTATCAGCCTACTGTTTGTTGTTTCCTTTTGCCTCTCTTTATTTTTATACACAATCCAAGCTACATCTAGCAATTTGCCTAGGTCTCGAGTGTCATTTCCATGTAGCTTCTGCAATTTTCTCCTTATGTCATCTGATGACTGCCCTATAAATAAAGGAGCTAGTTGGTTTCTTCCTTCCTCCGAATCAAGGTTTATAGTTGTATATTTACAAGCAGCTTCTTTAAATTTGTTCATAAAATCAGTAGGAGATTCTTTCCGATCCTGTTTAATTTTATATAATTTGGACCAATTGATAGCTTTAGGTATTGCGTTTTGAATACCAAACAAAATCCACTTTTGATATTGATTCAGAAGCTGTCTCAACCCTGGTATATTTGGATCCCAATTTGGGTCTACAGAGGGAAAATGGACCTCAACAGTCCCTGGTAAAGTTCCAGAAGCAACTTGCGCCTCCACTTGTGTTTTAGCTGTTTTACAAACCGTTTCTTTTTCTGTGCTATCAAACAAAATTTGCATAATTGCTTCAATATCTTTCCAATCAGGATCTTGAGTTTTAATCATCATTTCAAAAGCACTAGCTACCTTATCTGGATCACTCCTATAACTTCCAGCAGCAAATTTCTAATTATTAAGATCAGTAATTGAAAACGGAACTTTTACAGTCACCGGTCCCTCATTTCCCACAGCTTGTCGCACAGTGCCTGTATAACTTCCCCTTGCTTGCCACTTGTTCGCCCGGCTATTGGGCTAAAACCTTCAGACCCCAGGACCGACTCATCCCCTTGAGGGTGACATATTTCACGACTTTCTCCATTCTCTGCCCCTGAACATCATACCCAGTATTTGAGGTTCCCAACCTTCATTCATGGGCTATTATTCAGTCCATATCATCCTCCTTTTGCTTGGAAACTTTTAAACACTGTTGCCCTATACTACAGGCAGAACACCACCTTTCAAAGTTTTTACCCTTCTCTTTTTCCAAAGCTAAAATGAGGGGATCACTAGGTGCAAGATTTATACAGCATTCCTTTTGCCATTCCAGATGTCTCCTCAAAGTAAAGAACATATCCGCATACAACATTTCATCCCACTTTCCTTCTCTCCTCAAGAATAACATCAATTGTAATAAGGTGTTATAATTTAATGTACCTTTCATGGGCCACTTTTCCCCATCGTCCAATTTATACAGTGGCCACCACTGATTACAATACCTAATCAAATTTTCCCTTGTCGCGACACCACCCGGCAGTCCGGCAATCTGTTTTCAATGTTTCAAGCTACACCCCAAAGGTGAATTTTTCAGGATGCCTCCCTTAGACGATCCCCACCCATATTAAATATGAGTAGCAAGATGACTATATGATCCAAGTAAACAGAAGCAAATCCGTAATTCCAATAGCCAAGTTCTGATAACCAAACCAAAATTCAGAGACCAAATCAAGACAGTTAGCCAAGTTGGGGACTTTTAACCCCTTTAACCAAGTTGGGGACTTTTAACCTCTTTTACCAAACCAGAGCCTGGGCTTATCAGAACAAATCCAATAGGTACCTTTCTAGCCCAACCCTGTGTAGCTTTTGCTGTGTCTTATGGGCAGGCAACCAAAACCCAATGGATAGAATGCCTTTAAACTTACCAGGTGTCTTTGAGCTCTTTGTTCTGGGGATTAGAGGTTCTCCCCGAGAATCCCTTGGTGCTGGCTGGAGGTCCTGTAATCCCACAGATCCATCGAGGTCTAGAAGCAGTGTCCCACCTGGGTCACCAAAACTGTTACTGTAAAAGCCATTCAAAGAAACTCTCTAAGACTCAGTTTTGGAGTTTTAGAAAGTAGGCATTCTTTTATTGCAGCGCTGGATGCACGGGCGATAGTTCCTCCTAGCATGCATACCGCTGTCTAGAGCAAGCAAAGCTTATATTGTTCTAATACATATATATTCATTACATTTCCTGGAATTGTCGTACATATTCATGTTCTTTCCCAGAAATTATTTACATAGCATCCACCCTTTGGGGCATGCACTATTGAACGGGTCAGTGGTCTTTTGGGGTCTTTGAGACCCTCTAGTGGTCGTTTTCTTGGTGTCCTCTAATTGAGCTCTCCCTTAAGGCATGCGCAGTGAGAGTTATCCTAGATGGTTCATCTCTTCTTCTCATTTAGTTGGTCCTAAACTGGTTTTGGCTGGCTTGATTACAACATTCAGCAGAGTCTAAGGTCTGTTATCTATTAACACATTATGTTACACAATAGGATTTCAAGAATACTTGAGTAAACATGAATTGAGCAATAGCTCCTCAACTTTGCCTTTAGTGATTATTCAAGGTATCAGAACCACTCCTTACTGGAGGCATTCCTGTGCACATAAATAACCCAGTGATACCAACCTAAAAACGTTGAAGGACTGTCCCTGTGAGGCTCCATTCCTGCTTACTGCTCCACACTCATGCAGGATCTTACATTGGATTTGTAGACCTGGGTGTTTTAAGCACTGAGTGGAGGACAACTGGGTCCTTCTTCGTATTTCCCTGCAGTCTGAGGCACATGTACCTGTGCCTCAGTGGCTTCTCTCCCTGACTCGTGGGTTGAATCGTGAGGTGACCTGACTCAGGTGCCAGAGGTGTTGGTTATGAGATTGTTGCAATCCACTGCTGGCTGGCATGGGGTGCCCTCAGTGGGCCAGCCAGTGATGGTGAGCATCCCTGGGAGCTCTGGACCAAAGGTGCCCAAAGGGGCATAGGAGATGACACACTTTTCAGGTACAGGCTCTGTTCACACATGCAGTGGGAAACTTAAGAGGGGCTGTTTTCCTATGACATGGGAGTACATGTCAGAAAAAAAACAGGTGGAGATGTCAGCCATGTGACAGGCCATGTTCACAATAAATTCCATTTACCTTGCATATATTATCTGTCTGCTTCACCTGCACTGTGACTGCTAATTCATTTCTACCAAGAGTCTTTTTCTTATGCTAATGAGGTTCTTTAAACAATTATTGCTAAAAACTCACTGAGTTGCTAGAGAAATGGTCTTTTCTTTTCCCAAAATGCAGAACAGTCCTTCCTTCACTCCCTGACAGGCCTGAAATGACAGTGTTGTTCCACTGGCAGTTTTAAGGTCTGTTATTTCACTCTTCATTGGGTCTAGAAGTCAGTATTTTACATAGTTAAAGATCAAGAAATATTAGTTCGGGGAATTAGATTTTGAGGAAGTCTTGACACATAGCAAGGTATTATGTATAATTAACACCGAATAATCTACAATTAGAACATTATGCATATACAAAGGTTATTTTGGGAAATTAATGATATTTAAGAAAATACACGAGTGATGATTTTTTACTCCCTCTGAAGTCTGAGGTTCATGCCTTTGCAGATTGAGCAATATAAAAACAGTGTCAATTTTCATTTTAAAGGACCTGAATTCTTAATTTTGTGTTCTGTAAAATGTCTGTAACCATCTGTAATGCTGATCTCTCTGTAACATCTCAAGCCTACATCTGGGTGAGGTACCAAATAAAAAAAGCTGGTCTGTCTTTATTGAGGGAGGAGTTTTTTTTCTGTACGTGGTGAAAACAAGCTTGATGCTTGCATCTGCCATGCTACAGTGGTTCATACAATAGGATTTTCAAGCTGGGAGGGGAAAAGTAAATGTGAGAGGAATTACAATCTTGCAGTAAGGACAAAAACTTAAAGTGCTGTCCCACTACTTACCTGTATGGTAAAAAAGAGGTTGTTAGTAATTTGGGGGGTTTCATTCCCTTTTGTTCTGCCATTTAGGTGGGGTATAAAATACAAGCGTTGTAGAAACACTTTGTACTGCAGTAAATCACTGCACAACACTCACAGCACTGGGGAATGTAACTCTGTGTCCCATTGCACGTCTTTAATGCTGAGATCGTAAACAACCCTTTTGTCTCTCAGTTTTATTTATCGACAATATTTCTTTTCTCTCCCAAATTGGAGACTAACCATTCCAGTAATGGATAGACAAAAGGCCACCAATCTTTTTGTCTCTGTGAGAGGCCCAGCTACCAGCAGCTACCAGCAGCTACCAGCTTGCTGGTAGCAGGACCAAGTGCAGTCCCTGGAGAGCTCAGCAGCCTTGGTCTGCTCATGGTCCATCCGGGGCGGGGGGCCTGTGTGTGTCCTCTGTGGACTCTTCCCATCTTGTGCAGCTGAATTTCCTTCCAAAAGAAGCATCCTGATGTTGTCCAACACTCAGCTCTGGTGGCTGATATTCCTTCCAGAGCCAGATCTGTGGAGGACAGCTGCCCTGCAGGGTGGACTTGGTTGGAAGCAACTCTGTCTCTCAAGATGTGTCTCCAGTGCCTGTCCCCTACTCTGTGCCATTACAGTTGTGCCTGGCCATGTGCAGGATTTGGCACTTGCCTTGCAGGTGACAACATCCCTGGAACAAAGCACAAAGACATTTGGGCTAGAATAGTTACTGCAACGGTGATGTCCAGGGGTGGAGCAGGTATAAAGGCAGCCTCAGAAGGAACCCTTCATAGCTGTGTGACTTCCCGGCACAATTCAAAACCTCCTACAAGCCTGAACCATCAGTTTGATGGGACAAAGTAGTTTCTTTTGGAGTTGCTGGTGAAAGACAGGGTAAAGGCAGTAAGATCAAATGAATAAGATCACCCGCCCAAGCAAACAGTCTGAGGTAGCAAAATTCGTGGGGGAAGGCAGCATCAAAGATTTTGGACACTGACTACTGTTCTTTAACAGATCACACCGGCCATTTTAAGATTCATGTGATCTCAGCTCTTTGTCTGGTCCCACCACCAGAGATTTTTCTGCTTGTAGCCTATCACAGGCAGAATAAGGAGAGAATGTAGTCCTGTGATATAGTTGTGCAGTTCACAGTCTGAGCCTGTGGGTTGGTCCGTCCACAAAACCCCAGAAAAAGAAGCAATGTTAAAATGCCTGAGACCTCACAGTCTCGCACCTGCAGGAGAAAGCAACCAGAAACTGCTTCTTTTGAATATCAGAAAAAAAAAAAAAAGAAAAGATATTTAAAGAGGCAGGAACTTATGGATTCATTTGTTCAGACTGATAGAAGCCATTAAATGTTTGCAAAGCAGTTTTTCTCTGTAACATTACGCTTAATGGGAACAAATTAGCTGAAAGATATGATTGCAGGAATGGTAACAGCAGGATTCTGTATGAGCTTTGAGTTTACAGTTTTTTTTCTGCTCCTCCATAAAGGAAAGAGCTCTTCATGTATAACTTCTGTGGCATTGTAAATGTAGATTTTAAGCGAATAAAAGATGGCATGACTCTTTGCCCTTAAAATTGACATAAGTTAGATGATGCACAGACACAGATGAACTATAACTCTGAACTATTGCATTCTTCAGGGCTGGCACAGTTCTTGTAGGCTAGGACTTTTTTAATCAACAGGATTGTCCTGGTTTCGGCTGCGATAGAGTTAATTTTCTTTCTGGTAGCTGGTATAGTGCTGTGTTTTGGATTTAGTATGAGAAGAATGTTGATAACACACTGATGTTTTCACTTGTTGCTAAGTAGTGCTTAGACTAAGTCAAGGATTTTTCAGCTTCTGATGCCCAGCCAGCAAGAAGGCTGGAGGGGCACAAGAAACTGGGAGGGGACACAGCCAGAACAGCTGACCCAAACTGGCCAAAGGAATATTCCATACCGTATGACATCATGCCCAGTATATAAACTGGGGCGAGTTGGCCTGGGAGGGTGTGGATCACTGCTTGGGAACTAACTGGGCAGTGGTCAGCGAGTGGTGAGCAATTACATTGTGCATCACTTGTTTTGTATATTCCAATTCTTTTATTATTATTATTGTCATATTCTTATATTTTTTCCTTCTTCCTTTCTGTCCTATTAAACTGTCTTTATCTCAACCCACGAGTTGTTTTTTTTTTCTTAATTCTCTCTCCCATCCTATTGGGTGGGGGAAGTGAGTGAGCGGCTGCATGGTGCTTAGTTGCTGGCTGGGGTTAAACCATGACAAGGATGAACCTGGTTATAATAAATTAGCAGAAGTTACATGGCCCAAATTCTGTGTTAAATGGGTCAAATGTTAGTATTGGCTGTGAGAAAATAAAAAGAAGCTATGGAGAGAGCATTAATAAGACATTCATAGAAAGAACCAGATGAAGCTGTATCCAGACTTTGATGGCAGCAGTAGGGTTGTGGGACAGTTGCCAGAACCGATACGCAGCAAAGCATTAAGATTTTGTGTGAGAAGACAAACATCCCAAACCCTAAGTATTAAACCTACCCCCATCAGAATGTGCACTGACATCCAGCCACACACTGTAATGCAAATGAAATGGCTCCAATGCTTAGTCCTTCTATGTTGCATTTCTAAATTTGCTGTATTAAATAGACTCCTGCTATTCCTAGCATCAGACCTCAACCTTATTACAACAAAGAAACTGCAGAGCATATATGATTTCAAAACCACTATGTGATCTTGTGTAGTCAGTATATGTTGTGGGCTTATATAGTGCTCAGCTCTTCCAAAAAGTAAGGTTTAGAGGTTTGCCCAAGACAACATAACAAAGCTGGCAGAGCAAAATATGATTTAGGATCAACCACCTACCATATGGCACTTACTTCTCCATCCTATGCTGCTTCTTGATCATGCGAAGTTAGTCACAGCTCTAGCAACAGAAATAGGAGGAGTTGTTTATTATCCTCAGCGTAGTAATGATACCTCTGACCACAGTGACAAGTAATTGAAACAACAGGGGTCTTAGAGATACTTAAAAGAAGAGATCTTAAAATATACAGAAACCAGTGTAAACAAATGGAATGTGTAACTAATAAATTGCCAACTATCTGCGGTATAATATTACAGCCCAAATTCAGTCATTCCAGAGACTTCCACAGTGCCACTTGCTACTCTTCAGATTGTAAATCTCCATCAAGCTGAGACTAAAATAACAGCAATAATAATAATTAGTTATTCACACATACATTTGCCTAAAGGGATTTCCACTTGTAAATGCGAGGCAGGTGAAGAGTAAATTTAACACCAAGGTGTGACAACGATCACATCCAATTAAGGACCTGGTGCTATGCAGTACTGAGTACCTATGGCCTAAAGCTGATGAGGAGTTAATCAAGTAAATAGTGATCTTTATAAATATTGTTGACTTATTGTATCATGTTGTGCTGGCCTGAAAATACGCTATGTCATACTGACTACAGATTTAGAGATTAAAAACAAGACCAAGTGATTTCTCCAGAGTTGTATCTGCCCTAAACAGATGTCATGGAGCCCTTTATTATAAGCTCTCAGGAAGGAAGGATACAATCTTCAAAGTAAGCCTTATCCCATCAGACCCACTGATGTGTATTTCTCTATGTTTTTTATTAAATGAGATTGCATTTGATATTTTTCATTTGCCTTTATGATCTATTAATAACACTTTACCTACCCATCACTCTGTATTTTCTGCATCATTTTACCCAGTGCTTTCGCTTTTAAGATGGTCCTAGAATTTATAGTACTATTCCGTGTACTGTATGCATTTTGGGCGTATATTTTATGTAGCTGAGATATATCATACTTAACAGAAAGTTTTGCAAAACCGTAGTCTCACATTGTAATGAGATACAGAGAGATTAAGGCTATTTTAGTACTTTGGCTACTGGATGGCAGATGAAGGGCAATATGATTAAATGCAAGATAAAACTGTGAGCTGAGTGATAAAACCAGACAAGTACATGAAAGATTCTTCTGTCAGGGGTTTTTCTTATTTGTCATGTAAATATTGCCTGAATGCACTATTACTGAAACTAAAGTTTGTAATTTTGCGGCTAGTAATTCTCCATTAGAGGTACTGTTTCATTTATCACTATGGGATTGTCTTTGGAAGGCTTGGAAATAAGACAAAGGCATATAACGGTAATCTCCCTTAACCCGTGCTAACCTGGCTGTGCTGTTTATTTCTAGCAGCGTGCACCGTTTGCCACGGGTGAGATCTAGCAAGGTACCACAGGTGCTGCCAGCGTGGCTCTGCAATGTATAAAATCAGTGGCTGGCTCCAACAAAAAGTGCTCAAAAAAAAAAAAAAGTCAGATTGCTAGGGTCTCTAGATCATCAGTGGGGAGAGATATTTACATCTGGCAGGTGGTTAATAGGCTGAGCAGGGAAGCACCAAGAGTTAGCCAGTCGGGTATGCCGAGCAGCAGGATCTACTCAAACACCATTGTGGATTGTTTCTACCATTAAAGTGTGGAAGAGGGGAGAAGGAATGGGTGTGACACTCACACAACCTCAGCTGACCTCTTTCAGGACCCAAGGTAATATCTGCTTTGGAAAGGTCCTGGGTCACTCGGCCCTGGCTCGGGGATCCTGGTGCTGCACTGGGGAGTGTGGTGGGCTTCAGTTTCCCCAGCTTCAGCCCCCTGCCCCCGAGCTGATGGGGCAATTACCCTGATTTTGAGGGTGTCAGTCTGCAAAGAGTGGGGGTGTTAGCAGTTGGAGTTCTCTCTCTGGTAACAGCACTTGCACCAGGAAAAATAGGAGACACCTCGCTAGCAATATTCTAGCTCTATTTTTATATCGTGCTGCAGAAACCCAGTCTGATCCAGGTTTTTGGGATATGGCTGGAGCACATGAGCCTCACTAGTGCACACTAGTTCTAGCAAGGGATGAAGTTTGCAGAGGTTGCTGGTGCCTCTCGCTGAAAGGCTGTGGGGGCTGCCTGCCTGCTAATGCAGCTTTGGAGGAAGACTTTGCTCACCATAAGCTACTTGAGCAAATTGTAGGCTCTGTGCAAGTTGCAAAAATCACTGGCCAAAGATTTTGAACAATGAATACATTTGTTCTCAAGCTATTTATGAACAGGGGGTGGGGGGTGGGGGGGGTGGAACCAAACAACTAAAAAAAAACAGTGATGAGTTGAATACACTTTGTTTGCCTGGCATTAATGGATATCTGAAGGAGCTGGGTTACATGACTCATTCAATCAAGCTGTAGAGATAATCAAAGGGGGTGAGAAATACTCCCAAAGGATCCCATTCTGCATT
Source organism: Harpia harpyja (assembly GCF_026419915.1). NCBI lineage: Eukaryota > Metazoa > Chordata > Aves > Accipitriformes > Accipitridae > Harpia > Harpia harpyja. The sequence goes on along the minus strand of NC_068941.1, from coordinate 63,123,566 downwards.
CTTCAAACATCCCAAACTCTTCCTGAATTCAGTACAGAAGAATTGAGATGAGGTTTCCATCCTTGCAGGTCTCCCTGGTACTTTCTGTACAGCAGAACTGAGACTAAACCATCTCCCAGAGCTCATACGGGAGCTGCACAACTGCCCCTTTCTGTATGACATTCGTTACGTGCATTTCTAGTCCCTGGGCTGGATCTAAGCAGTCTGCATGTGACCTGTTGCCTGTCCCCTGCCACACTCTTTCCAAAAGGCCCTCCCTGTCACCTGGGGATGGAGGCCTGCTGTGCAGCCCCAGGGTGTCTTGGTAACGAGCTATCTGGCTGCTCTTGCTGAAGTTCTGGGGTCCCTCATGGATATGTGACACCCAGGAGTAAAATGGAATTATCACTATAAAAAAATCTGATCTTTTCATGTCTATAATTTGTTCCTGTGTTTGTGTGTTACTGCATTGCATTAAGCTCCCTCTAAAAATAAAAAGCTACAATTCATAATCAGAGAGAGAGAGAGAATAATGCTGGGAATCCCAGATTACTGAAAAGGAGAGGAAAAAAACAACACAAAATTGCTGCCTGAGATGATTAAAGACACTTCAAAATTTTATAGGGAACAGCCTGCAAAATTGCTACAGAAAATGGTGGGAGATAAGGCAGAAAAGGAATTGGTTATCAGAGGAAGAAGTTGGGGATCTTTTTTGAAAAAAAGTCGCCATATGAAAATACCCTCTCTGGTCTCCAAAAACAAAGGTGCCAAGAGCAGATATAACCAAGGAACATATAGATGATCAGTGTCCCATGCTTCATTCAATCAGGCAATCAAGATAATTAGAAAGTATGGGAAAGATTGATTAATGGCCAAGACAGACATTGAGTTGACCTTTTCTTTATTACTACAGCAGTACATTTAAATAGTCTCCACTTAGTAGGGTTTAAAATAGAAAAGTGAGCTGTTATAGATACAGTAAATGTGTAACTAAGAATGCATGATCTAACACCCCTATTCTGTAGCTTGCTTCCCACCTTTAATCTCCACACCGTCTCATCTGAATATGAATTAGTTTAATTTCTTGAATCCATGCTCCAGCAGCAGTACTAGTTACTATCTTAGAGACAGGAATTTATTTAATGGTAGTAAAATAGATATAGTTTTAAATGTTTTTAAATTGAAAATACGAAGACCTAGGGGTCAGTGTTACTTTGTGAATTAGCATCAGTTGTGTTATTCAGGGGATAGGACCAGGGGAATTAAAACAGACTCCTCACTCTGGGAGTGCCCGACTCAGTGATGAATGAGGGAACTTTTCCAGGGCTTCTTGGTGGTACCTGCTGCTAGGAGAGCCTGGCGTGTCCGCAGCTGGGTAATCTGGGATGCTCCTTCTTCACGTCAGAGTTTTTGGCTCAGCAACCCACACCTGGGGCCAATGGAGCTGCTAGAGCACCAGTGCCAGCAGTGACAGTGGCAGAGCACAGAGAGCAGACAGAAGTCTCAAGGGGGAAGAAACTTTGCTAAGGCATCTTTACCAGTATTAGCCAGTCTCCTGGGTTTGAAGGGAGAGCCACCAAGCAGGCTAGAGGGCAGGAACTGTCTGCGGTGGGGACTGGATGAGCGCGTAGCAGGAAGGGGACACCATGTAGGAGAGGCTTGCAAGGATTTGCGGTACCCATAAAAAGAGATCCTGAGCCAAAACGCGTGGCTGGCAATGCTCACTTGAGAGGGGCTGAAAATATAACATGGGTCACCAGCTGCAAGGGCTGGCTGACCTGTGCCACTGGGCTGATGGTGCAGAGCTGGCCACCTAAGCAGCAGACTTCAGGGCAGAGCACCGCTGTCCTGGTCCTGCAGGGAAGCTGGGACTCAGGTGTGTCTCTAGGGAATAGCCCCCTTTGGAGAAGGCTTTAATTTACCTTTTAAAACAAAACATCCCTCACTCCAGTGAGAAATACAGCGAGCTGGACTCTATAAGGTGACCTAATAGCAAATGTAAATGAGAAGCAGAGGTAGGTACAGACAATTCTCGGCAGCAGAGAGTGGGAATGAATGATGCTGGATTTTGCCTGGAGGCAACCCAGGGCAGCAGCGTTGTCAGATCTTGCACAAAGATAGTGCACTGTGTATCCTGCCGTCAACAAGGGCTGGACTGCAAGCGGCGCGGGTCTGAGCACCCCTGAGCCCACTGTGGAGGGCTCAGTTTCCCACTGAGGTCCAGTGATACCTGCTAAAGAGTCACAGTGTTTTCTCAGCTGCTGAACTGAAGAACGGTGTGTAGTGCTCAAGGCTGTTTGCTGAACAGTGATCTTCCTCACAGGCAGGTCTGCAGGGAAAAGAGAGGGAAGTTAATTAATAAAACTGGAAGGCATTTAGAAAAAAAAGTGTATTTGGAAAAAAATCCACACCACAATTATACTGTGGTATAATGCAGTTGAAATCAATGGATTTCTACAGAAGTTTACAAAATCTGCAGAAAAATTGTGACATTAAGCAATGTTTACAATTATAGAATGGTGTTTGAAGCAAAAAATGTTATGTGTTGTTCATCTGCAGTAGTGAATTCCTCCCCCCAACCAGAGTTTTAGCTTTTTAATTTTGTAGAGTTGAAAGCCATTGACATATTGCGTGAAAAGTTTTCTTCTGTGAGTTATCTCTATTAAGCAGAAATAATCTTGATCACCAGCATTGGATCAGACATTCAGCTCATGTAAACCAGCAGAACTCCTCTGGTGTCAATAAAACCACCTTGATTTACAGTAGCAGGAGATCTGAGCAGCGTATTGCTTTGAAATATTGAGGTGTACGTTTATTCATTGTTTCAAAGGTAGAGGCTTGATCTGCTCTGCTGGGACACAGCCTTGCTGTGTCAGGCAGCTCTGCCGAGGTCCCTGCAGGCTCTGGAGGACCAGGGCTGGCTTACAACATGTACTTTGCAGGATCAGCTCCTCATTGAATAGGAGCAAGTCCAGCACTTCCTGAGGAATGCCTCTTTACCCTAGCCCATCAAAAACGCACTTGCAATGGCAATTAATTGGTTCTGGGATACCCTCCAATGCAAATGGCCAGATCCAAAGCCCTCTTTTCTGCTGGCTTCAAAGGGCACCAGCTTAGTCTCAAGGGTGTCAGTTTTGAGACTGGTGCTGGTGCTTTATATGCATCTAGGTCACATTTCAGCTGTGACCAAACACGCGAGCTGTGATCCTGTGCTGATCTCAAACGGGGTGTAGGGCCACATGGAGCCTTTTTTAACCCCACTTGCTGCAGCATGGGTATGAGAGCGGAGTGGGGCTACTCGAGTGCAGGGAGGTGCTGATGCCTGTTGTCGGTATTTGCTGGACGGGACCCAGGCTCTGCAGTCCTGTTCCTATAGCACTGGCAGGTAGGTGAGACTCCAGAGCTGGTCTTACTGAGAATGTTGCTTTCATTCAAATAAATATGTTAAAAAAAGACTAATAAGGAAACGTGTACCTCATAATATGATAATGTAGCTGCACTTTAAACAAGATGGCAACAAACCACCATCTTGGAGGCTGCAGAATGTGTCATCAGGTTAAGGCAGAGTTTGGTTTGGTGTTTATACTGCATTAAACACCATAGAACTGGTGGTTCCATGTGGTGAGATGCAGAGTCCTTCTGTCTAGTGCTGAGCATTTTCCACTCTCACGGACTTAGCTGGAGGAAACTGAGGGAGCTCCGTACCTTGGAAGGTGACTGCAAGCTCTGACATTTGAATCATATTAATCAAATAGTTTCCCTTTGTGGGATATGCATTTCCCCTCCCCCTAAGTTTCAGATAATACTACTCCTTAAAGTAGGAACAAACATTTTACTTATGGTTAGAATGCATTTATTGGTAATTTTCACATAAATCAACTTATATGAAAATGTATTCATAATCCAAGCCTTCTCTATAGTGATAAAATGTTTCTGCTTCTGTGGTAGAAAATAGCTTATTATGCAAACAGCATTGCTAGTGTTACATTATGCATGGGAGTCACCTGGAGAACATCACAAAAGCTTCAACCAAAAGGAAAAAAAAGAGGGGAGAAAATCGGGTGTTCCATTTACTGCACCACTTGCCTATTATAATTAGCTGTAAATGAGCTGATATCTGTACTTTGAAATGTATTTCATATATGCCTTGGTAACACTATACAAATAAGAAAAGCAGAACAGAATGGAAGAATATGAAACTCACCAAGGAATGGCCTTGCAAAATGTCACCCCAATTAAAAAGCAAAAGCCAGTTGCCATTTAAAAACTGGTTAGTTGTATTTACTTTGAGAATGCCTTGGTTATATTTATATACTACTTGATTTAATTCAGGATGCTGCAAGTTCCCTCTGGACTGTCATTATTATGAATGACATTGTTGAGGAGTTTGATTAAATAAGATCTGCTCAGGCTAAAAACCATCTTGCCTCAGATTTTTTTAAATAATAATGAAAAAAAGAATTAGACCCAGCACAATCATCCAAGGCCCAGTGTCTCATGTGGCCCTTCTTATTGAGGGATAAGAGTGTCATTTTAAAGAAAAGTGGGAGGATCACTGCAATAAGGGTAAGTCCTCTGGAGACAGTGGATTTTTATAGCTGTTCTTGTGGCAGGCACATCTTTTGGGAAGTTCTGGAGAGACATCACATATCAGAGCAGCTCTTGCCCAGAGTGGGTTTACAGTCGGGGTTGTTCAAGACAAGGTCTCTGTGATTTTGTAGTCTGAGGACTGGTATTCATGTAATTCTGAGTCTTTCACAAACCACTCAGTTTGGGGAATGTATATGACTCCCTGCACCAGCCCTATCTTGGCCACCGTCTTTATGCCTACGATGTTGTTACATCTCTTAGACCTTCACTGGAGGGATTCTTTTGGCTGCAGTCTTCTTGCAGGGGCCAGATGTTTCCATCGTCTTCTCTATATCAGCTTGTAAACAGTGAGCTCTTGACTTCTCTGATGTTCTTGGCTGTGTCTATAATCTAACCGAATAACTAGTGTTTCCCCGAATCACTTGGTTCTGAAAACATTTGGCTAAGCCGGAGCAATCTCTTTCACAATGTATTCATTCGATCAGCATTTGTGGCAAAGGCAGGACAAACATAAGCAGGGCTTCACCGCCTTTCACAGTCTTTTAGTCCTGCCAGTCAGCCAAGAGACGAAGTTAGCTCAGAGAAAAACAAGATGACACCGAAGTGAGGAAGGGAGATGCTGTGAACCAAAACTGGTGCGTGGTGTCGCTGCTTTGTGGCTTGGTCTCAGCCAACATGCATCCCTCAACGAGGGTACGGGGCTTTGCAGTGCCCTGCTGCCTGCAGCAGGTCTGCTGTTAGCAGATATCAGATCACCCAGTCTGAGGCAGCCTGAAGCCTTGTGCAAACCTCTTCGTGAATGAGCAGTTTGCAACAGTGGTGTTCCCCAGGCAGTCCCTGGGGCTTGGACTGGGTCTGGCCAGGATGGACTATAACTACAAGTTCCTGCTTTTTCTAGCCCAGCCCAAATTTGGTGTGTCTTTTCAAGTCCCTGGAAGATATGGCTGTAAGTTCACCTGATCTGAGGGAACCAAAAAAGTTAAACGGTGCATGATATTGTGATCTCCCAAACCCCTGAGCACTGAAGGGGCTGGTCTGAGCTCATCGGTTTGCTGGCCCAGGGAGGCACCCTCTCACCTCGGAGGAGAGTGGTTTGTAATGCCTCACTGCAACCAGCTCTGCTGGGCTCCAGGGTTTAGAAAGGCAATTCTGTCTCATGAGTTCTCATGTCAGCATCTTGCTTAAGCGAGAAGCTCTGGGGGGGTCAAGCTGCAGGGAACTGTAGCTTTCAGCAGGAGTCAGCTCAGACGAGCTGTTATGCAGCAGATCAGGTAAGCTCAGGTATTGAGTAGAGTGGGTATCTATCTTATGCTTTTTGACTCTGCATGACTACTGAATGACACAAGGCAGTAGGAGGAGAACCAGCTAAGAAAGTATCCTGAGAAAAAGGCGCAAGCTGAAACTCTCTGAAAGTGTGCCAGACAATTGGAGATGGTTTAAATCTCACTTCACCATCCACACGATATGGAAGCCAGTGAATAAGAAGGAAATCAGAAGGCAATTTTGTTTCTGGCAGCACTTTGATCTGAGGTAGCTCATGTGCTTAATGGTTTTCGTTTAACTCTCTTTTGGAGATATCACTGAGAAATTGTATATGGAAATGTGAGGTGTACTGTGCTGCCCAGAAGAAAAACATGTTTCTAACATTGCATAAATATACTATATATAAAAAATACATAGTATATATACATATGTATACGCATGCAAGCGTATGTGTGTATATATAGAAATAACTGTCCAGAAATCCAAGACTCAAAAAAGAGAAACATAGTCTCTGACTCATTTAAGGCCAACAAGCCAGTTCTGGGGTCCAAAGTCTTTAGTAAGAGACAAGAATCTGGGGCAAAATACTCACAGGAGTGACTGTTTGAGAAATCAGAAATAATCTGTGGCAAAGAAAATAACATTTCTGAAAGGCAGTAACTGAAGCTGCATTTTTTTTCTTATGGAGACTACATGAGGTGACACTGTGGCTGGTAAGGGCAATCCAAAATATTATTTGAAAAGAGAGTGGCAGAAAGTCATGGCAAACAAAAATAGCATATAGGGATGCACTGAAAACCAATGTAAGCAAAGATAATGCCTGATATTTGGAAAGATATGCAAAATAGAGACAGATTATGTTACTTTGCAAGAGTGCATATGCCAGCAGAGTGTGCACAGCATGGACAAAGAAGATGACAACAGCATCACTAGCTCAGAGCATTTCCTTCTTTGAACAATGGACACTGCTTGCGGAAGACGAGTGGAATATTAGCTTGAAATCAAATGGAACATTTATGAATTTTAAGTTGGACACAGGTAGACAAGCTGGTGTGGGGCCAGAAACACAGATATTATCATGGAGATAGCAGCCACAGGCAGTAGGAAATGAGTTGGAAATGTTGGGGCTTATAGTGGGAAGCTTATCTTTACCAAGAGAGTGTGTGAACTAAATGTATAAGCAAATAATAAATTAAGAAAAAAGAATTTGCAGAAATGCCAAAGGTGAAGGGATCTATTTTTGACTTAAATGTGTAATAAAAAAAGTACAGTTATTAAAGTGAAAAAAGACTAAATCTATTTGATAAGAATTTGAGGGGATCTTCCAGACGGTAGAGAAGGAGGCAAAAAACCCCAGACTAAATATGAATAAACCTATTTATCCCCCATCTAATGCCTCCAAGACAGGGTTTTCCCTCATCCTAAACCAGAAGGCAAAAGTGCAGCCAGTGAAGTCATTGCTATTGAATCACAGTGTAAGGGAAGCATCCCTCCAAAGTGGATACAATTTCTGGGCATTGCAGGGGAAAAGAGAACCTGTGGTTACTTACTGACATATTAAATAAGGATGTGAAAGCTAAAGTATGCTTCTCAGAGAGTGACATCTTTGGAAACATGGACATTGCCAAAGACACTGTGTGTGTGATGTGCCAGTGCCATCTGGGAAGCTTTCTCAGTGAAACAGGGTTTGCTTACCCCACCTCGTGTCTTCTCAAGGAGCAGCTGAGGAGCTGCTGACTGCACTAAATCATTATATGTGCCTTTAGGACCAAGTTATGATGTTCCCAGGGAGAGTTCAGCAGCACCCCCACTGTCCTGCACCCAGCTTTTCCCTTGTCTTGGTTGAGAAATTTGTCTCCACTTTCACCATCATTTTGTTCTATCTCTACCTTGTTTATCATCCTACCTATGTTACAGTACTGATGAGTTCATTTCCCCCCCCCCTCTTTCTGGCCGTTATTTAATGAATTACCTAATGAAAAGGTATTTAATGAGAGCATACTTTGAGGCTCTGCAACTCTTCAAGACTTGGGAGACTGTGAGTGCTCCTGGTTCATTCTGGGGTCTGGGTTACAGACCTCCCCCAACTCCATGGTGCCCTTTGCTTCTTTGTCTCAGGACAGAGGTCTGTGTGGCTCTCCAAACGTTATAGAGAAGAAATCTTATCTCAGCAGGTAATTCCTTTTTTCTTTCATGAGTTCACCCATGCAGGTAGTTGGTGGGCTGGACTAGCACACAATGAAAAATCTGCAGAAAAGTGAGGAATATTAACTGAAAACTCACTCTGTCCCCAAATCAGCATCACAAGTGCCCTGCCTGGCTTTACGAATGAAATGACAGACCTGTGTGAAAATAGGAGCAAGTCTCAGACAGCACATGTGCAGATCGCAATAATGAACACAGAGTTACAGGATGCTGAAGATCCCGCTGCTCTCTAAGTCCAGCATAAGGAAGATGAGTCCTTTCTGGAACACAAATGGCCATGACTATCCCGATGTCCCTGCTCATTCCAGGGGGCATTGGACTAGATGACCTTTGAAGGTCCCTTTCAACCCAAACTGTTCTATGATTCTATCATCCTGCCTGTGTTCTGCCTAGCTGGTTTAGCTTTTGCATGGAAATGTGTCATGTCTTCATACTCCACCAACCCCATAAGCCTTGTCTTCACTTTCTCAGAAAGCCTTATCTCATACCCTAAAAAAATGAAAAGTCCTTTAACAGATGAGTTTAACTAAAAATAAGCAAAAATAGGTTTGAGGCAAACCAGAGAGGCAGAGACAGTTTAGTGGAATGACCTTTCCTCTTCCTAAAGTTGTGGCATCATCAGTAACTGCTTGTTCCTTGAGAGAGGCAGTAGCTGGGCTGGAAAAGGTAGAGTCACTGCATCCCTGCACCCTTCAATGAGATGCTACAGTTGTGTCTGCCCCACTGCAGGCCTTCAGGTCTGACATAAAGACCAGTGGGATCACACTTGTTACGATCCAAGATACTTTTCCTGCTCTATATTGGCATGCACATGCCAAGAGAGAAAGTGTTTAAAGACTCGTGTAATTTTTCCATTTTGCTAGGAAAAAGGATGGGTGTGAAAAGGAAGGGTCCGGTACTGATGTGACATATGGTGAGGAAAAAAAAACCTGCCAGACAACAAAAGGTAGCCTCAAGGCCTGGAGGCTTCCTATGAAAGCCTCCCAGGGGAGCTAACTGAGATTTTAGGATGGTGTCTGGGAGTCAGAGAGGAGCAGGAATTACTGTGCAGGGGTGGAGGAAGGTGGAAAGAAGACTGTGGGACCATGAGATAAGGTGTCCTTTCAGGCCACTAGACAAGAGAGAATAGTGCTGCTTCAGACACAAGGCTGGGCTGATAGGGTAATAGCTTGCTATAGTCAAACTGCAGAGTGGAATTATTATGGCTTTGGATAAGAGCTATTAACTATTGTTAAGGTGATTGATCACTTTTATCATTTTGTTATAGAAGGAGTTTCACAATCAGAGCTAATCATGGGGCATTACAGTGCTCCTGTCTGCTTAAATGCTGAAATCCAGAGTTAGATTGTGAGATGATTACAAAAATTGCAAGACAGCCATTTCCATATTGAACATGGACTGGGCAAAAATCATAACAACACACGTATTGCTGAGACACCCCATGTAGGGGAAAACACTTGTGAAGTTTGCTTTCAACCTCTGGAGAGGGAAACAAACAAGTTTGCTCACTGTTCTGTTTAGCTTTTCCAGCACACAAAGTTTCTACAGTTTTAAGACCGTGCTGCTGTACATCTCCTATGGTATATGTATGTCTGGGTTCTCCGGTACTGACTTCTGCTACTGCCTGCAAGATTTGCTGAGGTTTCACCAGGGAAAGCTCGGACAGAGGTTTCCCTGTAAATGTGTTAAAAGCAAGGAGTAATAAAAATGCACCTCACATGCAGAGGAATGGAGTCAGATTAAGAAACAGATTTGAATTCAGTGTTGCATGGCCAAAGAGATGTATTCAAGTGTCTCCAGAGCAGTGAGATGCTTTCCAAGAATACAGACTTCCATCTTACTCTCTCGCATAGTATTGGTAAGGCCTTTTATGAAGCTTTCATCTGAGAAGTAGAAGACTTTATTTGATGGGAAAAGAAAAATCCATATTTATGAAAAATTGTGTAGGTTCTGAGAAAACCAGTTGGGTCAAGGCACATAATTTCTAGGTGAATCCAGCATGGAGATCTGATCAGAAGCAGAAGAACTAGTCCATGAGACACACTCTCCAGTAACACGTGGCTGATGCTACATTAAGGTTTGAGATGCCCAGAACATATCAAATAAATTCACATCTATACCTTGATATTCTCACTAGTGATGAATGAGAGCAAAGAGAATATCATCTGCCATACACTCAGCATCAGGAAAGTGGCACCAATGAAGCAGATCTTTCTGTGCTTTTTCAAATCTCATTTTCTCTTCTTGGGCATACCATGAAGAACAACCTAGATAAATAATGAATATGTACCATAAACAATGTAACGTTCAGCTCCTATTGGAAGGTGCATGTTCAGCTTGACCTTGCAGAAAATGTGCATATAACAGGAAACACAATAGAAATAAGAGACAAGAGACTGTCCCAGGACTGGACAGAATGGAAAAATACCAATGACACTGGCCTGGCAAGTCAAACTTGAATTGAATCGTACAAATAATAAACGATGCAATAAGAATTCTGCAACTAAGTAGGATATTATTGTGCACAATATTAATAACATGCCAAACCAGCAGTGCATGTGTTCACCAGTGCATCTCTTGAAATGTTATTTCTCTGAAGTGACTGACTACTACTGGCAAAAAGAGGTATCTCGTACTACAGCTCGCCTGTGTCAGAGACCGGGTGCAAAGAAACCTTTCCCTGTCACTACCTTGCTCATTTAGAGTCTGTTACCTCAGGCAGGTCCTTCCTCATGTCTTCCCTGGTATTTTTCCACTTTTGACTAGGAACATGAACTCTTCTGGCCCTAAAGCTCAATATTTGCAGAATCTGGTTTTGTGCGTAACAGGCCCAGTTGTGCTTTGAAATTATCACCTCCATAATCTATGAATGGGTGTGATGGGTTAACCCTGGCTGGACGCCAGGTGCCCACCAAAGCCGTTCTATCACTCCCCCTCCTCCTCAGTTGGACAGGGGAGAGAAAATATAACAAAGAGCTTGTGGGTCAAGATGAGGACAGGAGGGATCACTCACCAATTACCGTCACGGGCAAAACAGACTCAGCTTGGGGAAAATTAACTCAATTTATTACAAATCAACCAGAGTAGGGTAATGAGAAATAAAACCAAATCTCAGAACACCTTCCCTCCACCCCTCCCTTCTTCCCGGGCACAACTTCACTCCCGGATTCTCTACCTACCCCCCCAGCGGCACAGGGGGACGGGGATGGGGTTTACAGTCAGTTCATCACACATTATTTTTCTGCCGCTTCATCCTCCTCAGGGGGAGGACTCATCACACTCTTCCCCTGCTCCAGCGTGGGGTCCCACCCACGGGAGACAGTCCTCCACGAACTTCTCCAACGTGGGTCCTTCCCACGGGCTGCAGTTCTTCACGAACTGCTCCAGCATAGGTCCTTTCCACGGTGTGCAGTCCTTCAGGCACAGACTGCTCCAGCGTGGGTCCCCCACGGCGTCACAAGTCCTGCCAGAAAAACCTGCTCCGGGGGCTCCTCTCTCCACAGATCCGCAGGTCCTGCCAGGAGCCTGCTCCAGCGCGGGATTCCCACGGGGTCACAGCCTCCTTCAGGAACCCACCTGCTCTGGTGTGGGGTCCTCCACGGGCTGCAGGTGGATATCTGCTCCACCGTGGACCTCCATGGACTGCAAGGGGACAGCCTGCCTCACCATGGTCTTCACCACGGGCTGCAGGGGAATCTCTGCTCCAGCGCCTGGAGCATCTCCTCCCCACCCTTCTTCACTGACCTTGGTGTCCACAGGGTTGTTTCTCTTACATGTTCTCACTCCTCTCTCCAGCTGCCGAATACCTCCGTCCCAACTTTTTTTCCTTCTTAAAAATGTTATCACAGAGGCGTTACCACTATTGCTGATTGGCTCGGCCTTGGCCGGCAGCGGGTCCATCTTAGAGCCGGCTGGTATTGGCTCTCTCGAACACAAGGGAAGCTTCCAGCAGCTTCTTACAGAAGCCACCCCTGTAACCCCCCCTGCTACCAAAACCTTGCCACACAAAGCCAATACATCAATAAAGATGTAAGTTTTGTGGGGTCTTCCTGAATCAGTGATGTCCTGGTTTTGGCTGGAATACAGTTAATTTTCTTCCTGGTAGCTGGTATAGTGCTGTGTTTTGGATTTAGGATGAGAATAATGTTGATAACCCACTGATGTTTTAGTTGTTGCTAAGCAGTCTTTATACTAAGTCAAGGACTTCTCAACTTCTCACGCTGCCCTGCCAGCGGAGGTTGGGAGTGCACAAGAAACTGGCAGGGGACACAGCCAGGACAGCTGACCCAAATGAGCCAAAGGGATATTCCATACCATATTACGTCATGCCCAGTATATAAACTGGGGGGAGTTGGCTGGGGGACACTGTGGCTCAGGGATTGGCTGGGCATCAGTCAGCAGGTGATGAGCAATTGTATTGTGCATCACTTGTTTTGTGTATTCTATTATTATTTTTTTCCCTTCCTTTTCTGTCCTATTAAACTGTCTTTATCTCAACCTATGAGTTTTACTTGTTTTTTTTTTTTTTCCTGATTCTGTCCCCCATCCCACCGAGGGGGGGGCAGTGAGCAAGCGGCTGTGTGGTGCTTAATTGCTGGCTGGGGTTAAACCACAACAGGTGGGTTTCAGCACAAGTCCATGCACATGAAGTGCCCAAAAGACACTTAAGTGAGTGTTCTTTGTTCTCCTTTGACATGGATGACCACTGACCAGAACTGAACCCATTAATTCTTTGGTCATAACCCATTCATCTGTCACTGATGCAAAAAAAGTCCTGTTCATAGATATTATACCAGTGGGTAGAATGATACATACATAAGATGAATTTGGAGATGTTTTATATGACTAAATATACCTGCCTTGGGAGGAGATGATTTTACAGGGAATGGAGAGTCAGTGTCAGCTGCTGTGCCCAGATTTCACACTGCTTTCTGAAGAGGGGAAAACCAACTCTAAAGTCTTTGAACGTGCATGCTAGCTAGATTAGATTTGTACTGATAGCTTTTGTTTCCGTTCCTTTCTCTCTTGCCTTGTTTAATATGCATGGCTATATATGGAGAAAATGTGTCTCTGTGCTGGCATAGCAAAGATAACCTTGAAGAGTATAAATGAATGTACGTATTGATGGAGCAATTTGTGTTTTTATTGATTTCTTGCTGTGTCTTGCTGAATTCCTAGTATGTAGAATAGGCTGTAACTATTTTGTTATGAAGAATGCTACAGAATATATTTTCCCACACCAATTCTTAAGGGACATCGACAATTTATACGTGAGAATATGAAAGAAAGCATACGGTATATATTGATTATTATTATTTATTGCTATAAGTAGGATTTAGGGCTCCTGCTAGAGATACAAGACTGGAGATCAAAAGATGGTGGCATATTTTCTGTATAGGAAGGCAGTGCTGCCAAGATGAAATAAGATTTTATGCCTCAAATACATAGCTTTTGCCAATGTTGAGAAAGTTGAAGGTGAAAGGGTGACACAGTGACATGTTCCTGAGAAGGATGTTGTCGTAGAGCAATGAATTAATGCTGTCAAAATGCAAATGGGTGGCTAGAAAAGGAAAGGCTGGGCTGGCTCTCCTCTGTGCTGGGGACCGGCTTGTGCTGTAGGTGTTTTCCCAAGCAGGTGAAGTGGGGCAAGGTGTCACTGGCATGCAGGGCACTGGGCTGAGATGAGGATGTCGGTTGGGTCCAGAGGCAGGTACCACCCCAGGCCCCCATCCTGCACGTGTTTCTGGACCTGAGATCCTTTGGTTTCTTTGAAACCAGTTATCTTCTACATGCACGCGGGGGCCTGTAAATTAGGGATCTAGTCTGAATTGGTGTTACAGTGACTAGTAGCATTAAACTGAAGAGTGGGTGTGTAGTAGGTGTCTGTATGGGTAGGTTGGTTGGATTTTCTTCTGTTTGTTTGTTTTGCAATCCCTCCTCCTATCACACAGTCCACCTGCTCTGAGCAGAGAAATAAAGAAATGTGTTGAGTACTAGCTCCTGTGCATCCTTGCTGGGCTTTGAGAGCAGGCACTGCAGACCCCCCGAGTGCTGTTTAAGGCAGCTCTATCCCAAACTTGAACCAAGCCTCCCTTCAGCTCAAGGAGTGGAAACTGCACCCTTCTTGTCCAGTTGCTCATGAACAAGGAGAGGAGCAGTGTGTCCATCGTGCTGCACCAAAATTAGTGACATCAGAGACATCACACTGGGAAGAAGGCACCTTCACTTGGCCCAATATTTGCTCTCTGAAAGTGCCCAGAAGTGGATGCCTAAGAAAGCACATAAATAACAGTGCACATGCAGCATGAGAGTTCCCTTCAGATACTGAAGGAGTTTCTAAGCTAGAGGTTGCCTCTGAACCCGTGTTTAATAGGCGCCATCCTCCATGAATGTGTTTAAGCTCTTCTGAGCTCATTTATGCTTTTGGCCTTTGTAACATCCTCTGGTATTACAGAACAATTTAATTATACTTTGTGAGAAAAAGTACTTCCTTTGATTCCTGTGTAGACCTGGGCCTCTTAATTGTAAATGAGCATACATGGCAATTAATAATGCTTTTACAATGGAGAAGGGAAGTCGTGAAGCTGATCACATAGATCTGGCGTGTGAGGCTGAACGCTAAAGTGTGGGAGTGGACAATGCCAAAGGCCTGCGCAACTAAAGGTTGGGCCTGGCAAAATGGAATAGTAGTACTTTACCAGACCTTGCGAGATTTACAGGCTTCCAAGAAGCAGAGAGAATAATTATGTGGAAACATGAGAATGTCAGAACAATGATTAATTGCGTGATGTACGTTATCAATGAAATTGTGGGTCATCATACAGGTAACTGTGTATGATGAATGCCTGTAAATGAAGATTGTTTTTGCATATTTCCCTTCCATTCATCTCCTTACCAAGACTTGAACTGCACAGTCTTCAAAATCTGTGTATACCATGGTCTTGTACCATTGTATGGTGGTAGAATATGTTCCTTTTTGTTCTCAGCCCTTTGTTATTATTTCTTTCTATATACTACATTCTCAAGAGAAATACAGAACCTTATTTTTGAAGAGTGCCAATCTAAACCTAGGCCAGCTTTTAATTAATGCATTAATAGAGAAATATGCAGATTTAACAACAATGAAGTGAAACTGTGCAGTTTCTATGCATAGGTGAGCTGTGGGGCTCCAGATACGTCAAGGCACCTGAAGGTGTGGACAAACCTGGCGGTCCTTATTGCAACCTGCTTAGCAAAGCATGTTGGCACATCCTTGCAGGAGGGCAGCCATTTTGCTGGCCCTCCCTGAGCAAGTGCCGCGGGGACTCCTGCTCACACCCGGCACTTCTCTTGCCAGCTTGCTTGATCTCTAACATCGTTCTGTTGGCTAAGCACCTGTTAGCGTCTAAAGACTGCTAATTTCCTTGTCCCCCTTCCTCCTGGCTTTGTGGCTTGCAGGGGTGACATCAGTCTCGCAGAGTGAGGGTTTCCATTTGGTGATGGGTGCTGGGGAGGACCCCAGGGCTGGCTACCCTCACTCTGCCTCTGACCATGCCATGGAGCCCGCCTCTGTACTTTGAGCACTTTAGAAAGGCAGATTTTGCTTCACGGCACTCCTGTGGAGACAAGCTGGAGAGAGGCAAATGGGCCCACAGCTCGTTTGATTTCATGGAAGAGCCTCATTTTCAGTATTCTGGTTTGGGAAAGAGCTCATGGTCATGGCTCTTGATCCGAAGTAGAGGCAGGGCATCCTCCTGGTATGCCACCAAAATGGGCTTCCTGAGGGCTGGTCTACATGCTTCCTCATCTCCATCCACATTGCCTCAGGTGGAGTGGAGCCTTTGCAGCCCTGCTGCATTTGCTGATGTGCTGTGCCTGGCTGGGCTGATGCCCTCAGCTGAGCCGGCATCCAAAGACATCTTCCTTAAGGTTTCTCTGTGTGGAGTGCAGGAGCCAACCTACCTTGGAGCCAACCCCGTCCTGAAGCTCTGAACCCTGAACTAAATAACATGAGGATAAAATCAAATGATTCTAGACTAAATATGTTGCAACAGACGTTATAACTTTTTGAAAATGTTTTATTAACTGGAACAAAATGTTACTGAAAATCTTCCTGCGAGACATTTCAGTATTGAGTTATGGGAATTTTTCTAATTGAAACATTTTCTGACAGAAGATTTTAAGCACACTCTATACCTGTTTTGCTGTGCTTTTAAAGTGTTTTTAATGCATTTTTATAATTCCAAAGCAAATGAAAAAAGAATAATAAAGGCAAAAGAAACTCTTTCTGGGATTGAGAACATTTAGCAATAATGGACAGTGCAAACCCAGAAAGTATTTTTACAGTGGCCTGTACACTCCTACTGTTCCACACTGAAAAGTAATTACTTTTGTAAGCACCAGCCTTCTTTTATACAATGCTTAGATGTTACAGTGCTTTCATTAATTTATGCTGACAATATTGTAAAAATCCCCTCCAGAAGTGGACAGGAGGGGGAAACTTCCATGAGAAGTTCCACTTCTCATGGGCCATTTGCACCATTTGGTTTTAACTGTAGAAGAGAGTTTCCTGTTTTCATATATCTCTCTTTGGAAGGAGGAGAGTGGTTTGGTGACAAAGGAGCACTCAAAATACATCAATGTTGCCAAGGCAGAAATACAGTAATTTGAGGATCTTGAGGGCAGTGTGCAGACTATTAAACTAATGGAACAGCTGTTGCTGACAGAGGGGCAAGGTTTTCAGGGCTTTGGGAAACTTGTAATTACTTGCTAGGTTTGGTAGTATTGTTGCAGATGTTGGAAATTCAGACACTAACTGTTCAGCAACTAAATGTAGTGAATATTTTTTGCAAAAACAACTGAAGATTAGGGGGAGGTGTATTATCCAACAGAATGATGCCAAAAACCGTTTAATGGTCACTCAGAAAATGATGTCATCTCCTTCCAGACCACAGGGTCCTCCATTCAGGGCTGTTGGTGAGTACTTCCACGTCAGAGTCTTTCCTTCTGCTAAGAACATGCACCGGTTCCTCAGAAAGGTGGAGCAGAGATCATCGTTTCTCTTTGGGGGTTTCATGCCCCTTGGAGCATGAAACGCAGTCGAGGGATCTGCTTGCTCTTCAGCAACAGTCTGTGGTTGCAGTGAAGACATGAGAAGTAGGAGGTCTGGGACGAGAGCCCCATTCAGCTTAAACCCACAGCTCCAGTCTAGCAAGATTGACCTGTGGGGTTGTCGGGTACAAACTCCTCTGTGTCTGACCATGGTATAAAAAAACCCACTATCAACTGCTCTGAGGTCCTGATTCTGATGGTGTGGTTTAGGCAGGCTCAGAGCCTAGTGGACAGGAGATCTTTGGGGTGTAGGGAGAAGAGTGACTAGTTTCTGGTTGTCGGTTGTTCTTACAGAGGAGATCGATGTGTGCTGAACTGGAGGGTTCGTCAGGGCTTCCCCAAGAGCTGCATTTCACTAGGCTAGCTGGATACTGAGTGGGTTTCTTTGGATTTGAGCAGACTTGTGGTATTTAAGACCATATTTTGTCATAATAACAAATTTGGAGTGGCTTGAGAAAACCAAGACCTCAAAGTATTCTTCTTTTGATCATCAGTGTTTCAAGACAAGTGTAAAATTGAATAAAGTATTGTGAAGGGTTTGTGACACTTGAGTTTTTAACAGCTTCCATAATATGTCTCTGAGAGAGATTGGTCCACCTTTTCTGTATCCTGAACACTAACTAGATCCTGTGCTTCTACCTGACAGTGACAACACAGTACCTGCTACTGGGACTTGTTTTAAAGGTTTTGTGATTTGGGCACAGACAACCATGACAACAGAAACTGCATAAAATTTTCACTTATTCCTACATCGGTCTCTAAACAAACTTCCTTCTGTCATGAAATACTTATTTTTCAGTATCTCCTGGATGACTGCTGGGTCAGAATCCCATCAGTCTGGGTCTTGTACAAATCCACATAATAAACAGCAGTTTGTGATTTCCAGGCTGAGAATGAAGCTCCTGAAGCAAAAGTCTGATTTTCACTGTAAATGCCTAGTGCCTCCCCTACCAAATTTACCGGAAATTTCTGGAATAATAGGATTGGACTTTCTTTCTTTTTTTTTTTTTTTTTTCATTTTTTTAAACTGATAATGGAGAACTTTTAACAAAAATGCATACATCCAAAGCCAGTGCACAGATGACTGTAGATAGCACAAGAAAATTAAGAACTGAAGGGCTGTATTTATATTGATTCTGGTTTTTTGCTAATAATTATATGGTAACAAAATGCTAAACTAGTAGTACCAAATACAAAAGAAAGAGAAAAAAAAGTCAATACTTATTATATTCAGACTCAGAATGGTCAGATAGATATGACCACTTTTTGACACATTTGCCAATATTTCCTTCCCCCCACCCTGTTAGCAGCTGTCTGGCGAAACCCGATGAGTGGACACAAAGGGACAAATTCATCCAGAGTGCAACTTCAGAGGAATGACTCCAGGGACATGTTCAGTCCATTATGGTGAGCAGGAAATGCAAGGTGATTGGCATCTCTCCAACGTTAAAAGCTTGTATTTAAAGATGGAGAAATTACATTTAGCACATACTGTTTCCCCCAAAACCGTATGCACAGCAGCACATATTGTATTTTCAAGAATATGATTGTCTTTAAAAGATAAGCCACTTGTATATATATTTTTATTATTCTTGTTTATTTATGGATTTATAGGTTGGGGGGGGTTCCTCTTGGGGAGGGAATATTTCTGTTTTGTTTGGGTCTGTTCTAGGAAGTAGCCTTTCTTATTTATAATGAGAAGGATGGAGTCTGTAGGTGTTCAACTAATGTAAAGTAAGATGTGAAAGCTGGTGTCACGACAAAGATGAGGAAGATCTCTTCAGGCTGCACCTTACCTTGAAAAACAATTTAGAAATGCCAGTATATCTGTTGGTGACACTGCTAAGATCAAACCTAGAAGAGATCCTCTTACTTGGAATCAAATACATTTGTTTATAAGTGAACTTCCCAAGGTTTCTGAACTTGAATACTTTAAAAATTGGGTCCCTGGAAGACCAATGAGCCAGGGTGGGAGCCACCTTGTTGCTCCCTGCTTGCGCAGTGGCTTGTCCAGAGGGGTCTATGTTATGACCAAGCCACTGAAGTGCTACAGCGATGAAAAGCATTGCCCTGTTCCTTGCTCAAACCTGTGCTTTTCTCTCCTTTTTAAAAATTAGTTCCTCCAAATAACAGCTATGGGCCTGAAGGGACTGACATACTGAAGCCTGCCAAACATAAGATAGATTTGCTAAGATGGGAAAGGTTGCTAAGTGTGAGAGGATATATCTTCATGCCTTTTAAAAGCAAACTCTGAGTGAACGGAAGCTAGGGTGTGAAGCCAGATGGTTGCTCTGCTGAGGTGTGGTGGTGTTTTGAGACCCTCCTTTACGCAGAATGCTGTCACGTGTCCTACGCTTCAGAGTGACAGAGAAACAGAAAGGTCACAAATGGCCACAGCGCCACAGCCTTCCTTTTCGCGCACAGTTTTTCTGAAGAGGTAGGTGGTAGATAGCACTACTGATAATGCAACCAGCTGTCCAAAACGCATTTGTACCAAGGCAATCTGTGTTGTATTATGTCTCTGGGAACTGAGAATGTCACAGGAAAATGTCTTTGGCAAGCAGAATACAGGCTTCTTTTAAATCTTACTTCTAAATTACATGGTGTTGGATTACGTCTGGATTATATTAGCACTCACCTTTGGGGACGATGCTTGAACCCGAAATCTTTGCTTATCGGTCCCATACTAGAAAGGTTACTGTCGCTGTCTTGTGGTCGTGATTCGAACACGGACATTTATTGCAGCAAGAAGAGTCACAAACATTAACTTTCTTCTTCTCGCAGCGTTACTTGGAGGTCACGCATTGCTATCTGGAAATAGTTCACGTTATTCCTAAAGGGTTTAGGGCCTGCCTCGAGTGGCTTTATGACCCTTGGAGCAGCTCCAGGTCACTCCCCTCCATCCCGCCGTGCCCAGCCGGTGGCCCTGGTCAGGTCTTACCAGCAGGACGAGCAATCCCGTTACACAGCGCGTAAGCCTTGAGTATTGAACGGACCGCTCAGGCTCCGGGTGGGTGAGTGACGGAGGGTCTGCCGGGGGATGCTCACGCAGGGGATGCGGCGGAACACACCCGAATTGTGCTGACGCGCGTGATGAGGCTCAGTGTAGCCCCTCGGGCTTCCCCCAGGGTCACCACGGCACAGGGGCCGGGGCCGGGAGCCCCCCCGCCGGCTAAGGGCCGCGGTTTTGGCAGTACCCCTAGAGGGCACTCGCAGATTCCTTTTGAAAGAGGCTCCTCTCCGCCGGGCCCCGCCGGGCCCCCAGCGCCCGCCGCTCCCCCCTACCAGCCGGCGCTCCCCATGTCCCACAGGGATTTGAGCCGATCTCGCTTGTGCAAGTCACCCGAACAGAGACCGTGCTTGCTAACGAAAGCTGCTACCACAAGCATCAGACTTGCCGGAAAAAAAAAAAAAAAAGCAAGCAGTAAGGAGGATAGAAAAGGTGGTTTTTCTTTTTTTTCTTTTTTTTTTTTGGTTTTCATTAAGAACCATCGTTTTGGTTAATATACAAAGTTCTGGAAACAGTCGGAGGACCACTACTGCAGTGACCGTACACAGGGCAATGTGGCTTACGTGTATTTCCATAAGCTCTTCCTTTCGAGAAGGAGCGAGCACCAAAGGAAGAAGAAAAGGTGGTCAGAGTCTCGCGTGGGATGCCTGTGGTGGGACTCAGGATGGCTTTGACATGCTTCCTCCTGCTCTCCTCTCTCTCCCTTGTGCTGTAACTACAACTAGTTAAAAAGACTTTCTTATGTTTCGAATAGTTTTGAGCATTGCTGAAAAGGCAGATGCTGAGCACCCTCACCTTTACTTCAAATCAAAGGAGCTGTGGGTGAAATAAAGCCTCAGAGAAGGTTTAGTACTTCACGAAATCTTAGGAAAAGTAAAATTTTCTGCATTAATACATCAAATGAGGTAACTTAGATTTCAGACTGGATTTTTTTTTTTTCATGATTCTCTATACCGGATAATTTTGGATGACGGAGGTATAGGTAGTGTACACTGTACTTTCCAAGTCCACTACTTTTTAATTGCATCGATACCTTTGGGATGGATCTTACTGAGAAGTCGTCCTGCCTTTCAGCTAATAGTGTATAGAGTTTGCCTCAAATAAATATGGATGCTCCTGTCCTAATCGTGAATTCAAAGTCTGCCAAAGTATTAATCTGGCGGTCTGAAAATAAAAGAGTATCAAGAAAAAGTCAGTGGCTTTAATTTATTCAGACTACAAACAATGCGGTAAACTCATGCAAATGTTTGGGATGCGTCAATGTTTCCCTGAATCTGCCAGTTACGTTTTTTCAGGGCACAACTCGTATTTGTTTGCAGACACTGGCAGGGCAGACAGCGTGCTCTGACGAGCTGCAGGCACAGGCTGCTTCAGCAGATTCCAGGGATTTGCTCTCGCTGTTTATTCCAAAAATAAGCACATCTCCTCCTAATAAATGTTGTATGCAAATATGGCTCAGTCATTTCTACATGAGATTCTAATTCATTCATTTAAAGACATTCATTTTGTAGTGTATGCAAATTTGCATATGTAATTCGGCAAAGGCAGGAGCAATCTTTTATTCTCATCACTTCCGACATTTTAATCAATGATTTATGTCTTATTCTTACATTTATTAGCCCTCCCTCAGAATGCTAAGGCAGATTATTATGCACTGATATTTCTATACATATATAAAGCTCATTAAGACTCTTTGACAGAGGGATGGTCAAAGTGCAGGAACAGGGGGCAGGCATTTGAGGGCTTATGCTTTACCTTCTCTACAGGCTTGTTGTGCTCATTTGATAAACAACTTCCCCATGTCACCGTCATTCCATCTGTACAATAGAGATAGCATTGCCTGAACTCAGAGGGGCAACTAATTGGAGTTTTTAAAGCTTCTTAAGCTCCCTGGCTGGAAGCTGCTACATAAATATTCTTCTGGTCACAAAGAAAATGAATGAGGTACGGTCCCATGTAATGGAGATATCATCCATTATTTCTAGGTTTTGTCTGCTTTTAAAGGTGGCTGCAGAAACGGTACCCTCTTCTTCTAGAGGCTACCTTTGTAGGTATTCACAGTCACATACTCACTGACTTTTTGACAAAATACAGCTTTTACTGCTATTTCCTTCTTCTGACTTTGTTGGCTTTCCAGATCTGAGGGACTAAACTGGATTTTATTACCTCCTAGGCACCATCAACAGAATAATTTATCTAGTCTCAATGCCAGTCAGTCACTCCTCTGTGAATCCTTGGAGGGCAGTTGAGTTACAAAGATGATTGGGAAAGGCCGAATTGTAAGACACAGAATTACAGAGGAGTCATTTTAAAGGCCTGATTTTACCTACAGACCTTTACGGCTGGGATGACTGTGTGAATAGAAAGAAATCAGCTGGGATCTCAGATCCCATTTTGAGTCTGAACCAGGTCTCCGTATTTAGAAGAGTTATTTGTGATGAGAGAAAACAACAAGGGATTTTTTCAAAAGTATAATTTCAACTTAAAGGGTGGAAATATGGCCCTACAAGTCTCTCAGAGTTAGAGCTCTGCCTATGTGATTTTTGGAAGTATATTTTTATTCCAGTCTGCAATAAAGGCAGCCCTGCGCCCTGCAGGAATCCAGTTCCAATTTCCAGAAGTATAAACCCATTGATGGTACTTGTCAAAAGCAAAATTCCAAGCATGTTTACACTTAGAAATGGGACCTATAAACTTACACTTTGTGCATAGGGGTGTGTGTTTGGTAAATGCCACACCATATTCCTGCAGAATGCAGGCATATGTAAGAAACCTGTTCTTTATTCAGTACTGCCGCTGCACGCAGCTGAAGTTCATGGTGTCCCTGTAAAAGGAAAATTTCTGGAGTCTCATTCAAACTCTTTTCAACAGAGTATTTTATGAATCGTCCCTGCTGCACACTCCAGTCTGC
Source organism: Harpia harpyja (assembly GCF_026419915.1). Taxonomy (NCBI): domain Eukaryota; kingdom Metazoa; phylum Chordata; class Aves; order Accipitriformes; family Accipitridae; genus Harpia; species Harpia harpyja. The sequence continues at coordinate 63,100,518 of NC_068941.1, read as the reverse complement.
ATCCTATGTTTGACTAAATCCATGTGACTGCAGTTACTGACTGGTTGGCCCAAAGTAAGGATGACAGGCACAAGAAACCTAGAATGTACAACTGGATATTTTCATTATAAGAAAGTCCAGCCTGACATCTAATTCTACTCAGGTATTGTTATAAGTCCTATGACTGTCATATATACCCAGATAATTTGACGCCACGCTGTCAAGCCCAGGATAATGGGGATAAACAACTTGCATTATGAGTTTCTTTCTATGAACGACAAGTACAGTGATACTTACAAAAATAAACATTTTTGACATTCATCTAAAGCTAAAGATCATAAAGAGAGATGTGTGCACATCCCTCTGTTCTTGGGCACGTAGCTTAAAAAAGTTCCAGTTGCTACTAGTGAAGAAATGCATTACTTCTAGGGAGGTGCTCAGGAGTCAAAGAAAAGTGGGGAAAAGAGGCACTGTAGAATCTTACCAATCTCACTTCTCCTAAAATCATTAGTCAGACTCTTGTCTTCTCTCCTAAGCAAACTATTGTAAGAGTAGCCTAGTTCTACAACTCCAGGGCTAGACAACAACTACTTTGAAAAGAAAAGAAAAAAGATTATTCTTAAAATGCCATGATTCCGGGGGCTGGAGCTGTAGGAAAGTCACTGTCCATCCTCCTCCTCCTCCTCTTCTCTCTCCTGACAGGAAGGGAAAAAAGCTCGTTTCACACTCTCAGGAAATGCAGTTTATTCTCAACATTGCCAAAACGTTTTCTATTCTGTGTTATAAAGGCATTCCAAACACTTTTAAATTTTTTTTAAATTGTATTTTATTTTATTTTATTTTATACCAGATGTGAAAAAGACAACAGGGATTGAAGGGTTTTTTTCTGGTTTATGTTGTTACTCAGACCAGACCTCAGCACCACACAGAGTTTGCAAAATGGAATGAAGGGAAGAAACTTGATTGTAACAGGAATGGTTTATTATTTATTAATCTTTATCCTACACCATCCTTCCACTTTCTGAGGGGCAGTGGCACACCGACTCACTGTGGAATTACCCAAAGAATAAGAGACTGTCCAGCATCACCCCCTAGTAAGCAGGTCAGGTAACACAGGCTGTCTGAGACAAATCCCAGGTTTAACCCTCCTTGTCCCAAGGGCTGCCAGGACAAGACACCCAGAGCCCTCTTTTTTCCCTCTGCTGCCTCACTGGGTCTTGTGGGAGAGTCCCTGTGGCACAGGCAGCCTTCCCTCCTGGCAGCTTCACCTTCAGCACCATCCTCTGGTCCTGGATACTCTCTGGATATGGGCTTCCTCCAAACGTAAGGTCTCTGCTACACCTCTGATTTCAGGTCTGGAAGATCTGGGCAGGAGAGCAGGGACCTGACCCAGGCAGTTGCTCAGCCCGGGCAGCCCTGTCCCTCCTCGCCCTTCACTCCTCAATCAGCAAATACAGCGCTGCCTCTTTCTAATGAACAAGTGCTCTGCCGGAGGAACCTTCCCCAGCATTTGTCAGGGTTTCCTCAATCTCTGCAAATTTCCTCAATCGCACTGCAAATCTGAATTAATAGTAAACAGAGCAAATATAAACCTAAAGGAAAAAGGATGCTGGAGGGGTGGATATAGTCTGTAGAGAATATACCAAAGGAGTTACAGGAATATTAAACACAGAAAACAGATCAGGAGAAACAAAACAGTACACAAGGATGACCATTGAATGGGTTTCTTGTGAAGCCCAAATCTTCTTTTCATTTGCTTTACATGTGGCACTTTTTTCATATGTTGTAAAGAGACATTTGATCTCTGCTATGAGGAAACAGTCCCACAGCTGGATCCCCACGGAGGAAATGGTGCAGGCAGTGTAGTGCTGCCGCTAGTAGTTAACATTGCTGTTGTCTTTCTTTTTAGCACCCACCACCACGTGGATACTTTCAAAGAGGTGCTCCAGGCCAGAGGCAAGATTGCACCAAGATGAGCAATGTTAGTGCAGTAGAGACCAGCATGGGATCTGATCCCCTTTGTGGAGTGGTCCCACTGACTTCCACCATCCCATGGGAGGCTGAAGACCCCATTGCAGGCCTTTGTGGTTTGGGGAGGACCTTCTGAGAATAAGACCTAACCAGTGCTGGGGAAGCTAGGAGGCTAAGGGAGGAATGGGGCCAGACCTGAGCATGGACAGTGTGTGGACCACTGCTGAGAGCTCGGTTCTTACACTGCAGGTTCTTCTCTCAGCTGGGACTTTTGGCTATGAAGCTAACATCATTCATAGCACTCTCCCTCCGGGGTTTGTATTCCTGTGCCAGAAAGGTCCTGCAGAGCAAACACTGAACTTCCCTTAAATGGGAAAATAGCAAAAGGAAAGGGATTTGCACTATGAAAAGTGCCAAGTGATTTCTGCTTCTGCATCAGACGCCAACAAAATAGACACATTTGCAGTTAGGTACCCATGTTTTGAGTTTTTAATTGCACGATATATGGTGTCACTGAAAAGTCAACCCAGAGAAGCACATTCTGTGCTGCTGCTCCCTCGGCTGCTCTTACTGAGCAGAGCCGGTTGCTCGGCGCATGAACCTCTCCAGCCATTTGAACATTTCATAAAAAGCTGCACTTCTGGAAGGTTTGATATGTTTGCCAGTATCCGCACAGGCCCTAGCAATTTATTTTTTGGTAGTAAGTACTACTCATTCATTGAACTTCAGAGTTTTCCTGTGTGGTTTTAAAAGTAATTTGGCCAGAGGTAAGAGCTGCAGACCCCATGGGCTGTAGCCAGCATTTGTTTCACATAAATCATGGATTGCTTTAGGTTACATTTTCTTTAGAATGGAAAGCTAATTTGTTTAGTTATGTTGGTCTGAGGGCATCAAGTTGGACCGTATTGTCACTGGTAATAAAAACAAGCTCACAGACTGCTCAGGACATCAGTAAAGATAATTGGTCAAATTACTTCATCCAGCCATAACTCTAACTCTAAAGGTAGACATCTGATAAGTTAGTCAAAGCGTCACCTTTCATGAGCTATCAGTTCATACATCACTCTTGACATGAAAAGGGCCTCATTCCCACAGCTTTAGTACCAGAAGGTTTTTTTATTCTTAAAAATAGCATCTGTGCACAAGATAGTCTTGGAAATTTTATACCAGCAACTAATATCTTACTGAATCAGACTTTAAGGATAGTTCTCCTGGGATGTTTAAGTTTATTTTGTAATTGTACTACTCATTCACTGAAGTAACACCTTTCAAGTCAATCCTTAATATTAAATCCAAGCAAAAGAAGAAATCATGCTTCCAGCTTCTAACGGTAAAATGAAATAAGTTTTATTATTCAGTAAAATTATTTATGGACAAGTGGCATCTTGGCAGCATCTGTCATCATTACGTGTCAGACTAACAGAACCAGTTTTTAAATTAAAAGATTCTTTGCTAATTTATTAATTATATGGCCTCTCTGTTTAAAATTTTAGTGCTGCACTTCACAGCACTGTAAAATAATTCTAAGGAACAAGACAGTGGTCTCATTCATGAATGGTATGAGGATGTTGCCTCTGCTCCTACAGCAGGCGTTGCCAAAACCCCGCCAATGACCACTGCTGGTGGCCTCCCAGGCCTGGAGTCCTAAAGCTTTCCTCCTTTGCTTTGACATGGAAGTAACCCTGTCAAAAAGAGCTCTCTCTAACAGATAATACTGGATATGGATCCAGATATCGTGTTCCTCTCCTTACATTGATTTTGCTGAAGAATTAAAATTTGGGAGGAGTAAAGACATCTCTGCCCCCAAACTTTAGTTCTCTTCACAAACAGAAAGGTTGCGCCACCATGTTACAATTCATTTACCTCCTGCTTTGATCATTTTTTTGCTACTGTCAATCTTTAATAGGTCTGGCTGCATTGGTTTTGATGGAATTCATGACCCTAGAGGATCAAAGGTGTTAACATGACCCTGGCTTTGTACAGCATTAAATAATGAAACAACATACAAGGTTTCAGATGTAGAAACTTCAGCCTCCTTAGTCTGATGATCTTTTAATGTTATAAGGAAGGAAACATTAAGTAAAGCATTTGAGATGTGACTCGTTAAACTTTTTGTTCTAACACCATTTCTTATAAATGTTTTCTACAACTGAAAAAAAGATAAGTAAATTCTACCATATCACATTTTCTTTTCATCCCTTCTTTGACAGGAAGGAGGAGAGAGGAGAGGGGAGAGGAGGGGAGGGGTGAGAGAAAAAATCCCCAAGCATTAAGAAGCTGTTTTTTGTGCTGCTGCTGGGATCTCTTATTTTTCTCTTGGTGGACAAATAAGTAACCTACACACTGGGAAGGAGAGACAGTAGGGACAAAGTGCAACTAGTACCGGCTCCAACATGCAACCTGGGGAAAAGCAGGTGCAGTAACTGCTCCTGGCAGCTACTCCGACTCCATCATGGTTGCAAGGCCGTACGCCTGTACCACATCTTTACCAACAGTGACACTCATGCCAGCTATCAGCCTGGCTTAGGAGAGACCTAACGGCCAGGGGACCTTGTGTCCATGCAGCCCGTGGGTGCCCCAGGTCCTCCCCTGGTCCACAGCCTCAGCTGTGGCTCCACTGGGAAGGATGCATTTCCGAATGCACCAGCAGCATGTCCAAGCGCATGGCTCTAGGCTGCAAACACAAGTGCAAGGGAAAACCGTGGCATCCAGATGTACCTCAAGTGCAACCACCTGATCTGAGGCTTGGTGACCTTGTACCAGACAGAGTGAAGTTGCTTATGGTATGGCTTGTAGTTGTGCTTCCAGTCACATCAGATGGCAGTTTTATCTTTTCCTTGGGCGGAAATTTTTTTCCCTGCAAGATTGTCTAGTGGTTGTTGGGTTTGGGTTTTTTTGCACATGTATACTTTTAGCATTTGAAATGTCCCATCCCAAAGCTTGATTAGCATTTTGCTAATTTTGTAGCAACCACCTGCTATTCCTAGAAGATATAAGGAACTGTTCCCTATCCACTTTTTCTATGCTACTCACAATTTGACTATATCCTCCCTGTGCTGTTTCTGTTCTATGCTAAAGAGCCTTAGTCTGTTCTTACTCCTTGTAATGGAGATACTCTGTTTACCCACTCTTGGCACCGTGCTCTTGTCTTTTCCAGTTGTCCTGTTATCTTTCTGAGCCACTCCTCACCACTTCTAGCACGTAATGTTTTCTAGCTATTTATCTGTCTGTACTACATAGTTTACAATCAAACTAATTTGTTTGTATCATTTAGTAGAAATTCTGTCTCCTTATACATCTTCTAGTATTCAAAGAATGCTACTTCTGCAGTATCTAACTAATACCCAAACGTCCTGACGATAGTCAGGAATGGACAAATCAGCAATCACATCTCAAATAGATCTCAGCATGCAAGCCTTGATTATATGGCGCTTAATACATATGGGTACATGGGAAATCAGGCTGTTTCTTTTTGAAAGTCTACAATGTAAAGTTTAATTCCAGCCACTACACAAGAATATGTGCAGACAGGAGACGTAAGGCTTTGTTGCTCTCTTCATTCAAACTGGGGTACAAGATACTGAAAACTGGAACAAAATATTATGCTTTTAGCTGTTCCCATTAATGGCTTGTCTCACTTTTCTACCTGTTTTCACATTATAACAACTCATTCCAATACATGATCAGAAAAAGAAAAGGGAGACATTATGATATCGGGGAATTGCTCATCTGAGTTTAATAGCTCTATTTTTATAATTATTGATTGAAAATTACTCTCTCTGAGGGCTGTTGAAATATGTTTTCATGATACATTTTGCACCAAAAATGCCAATAGTTACTGCTCAATAATCCTGCCTTTAGTTTGCCTAGTCCTTCCTCTGCTAAAAAGAGAATCCTTTGTGTAAAGCTCCTTTGTGCAGCACACAAATACACCTTGGTGTAGCAATCATTTGTAGTAGGGCTGTCTCACAGTGTCGCTGAGATGAGGCAGATTAGAGGAAATGCTAACTATAAGTGAATGACAAATGATCCAAGGGGACGCACGATTACCAACCACTTGATAATCGCCGCGTGATAACATCACTGTGGCTTGATTGCATGTCAAGGCTGTATGATGCTGCTTGTGCCGTGGTGCATCCTGAAAGGCGCCAAGAATGATCTAATATGGAGATCTGTGAGAAAAATATTTGTTAAATTGATAGGTAGTTTCTATCTCTCGGATTATCTGAGCTGTAGCGTTGCATACAAAGTGCAACGGTAATCCTTTGCTTGAGCCTGGCAAGCTGGGAATTGCCATCTCCTCATTATGTGGTGTTTCTTGAAAGCCAGGTTCTGCCGAGCTTTAGTGCAAGAACAGGGGCCTAAGGCTCCCTTTGCCACCCAATGCCACAGACCACTCATCATTGCCTTCCTCTGTATTAGCAGCCTCCTACCTGGGGACTCCAGCTGAAATATTAAGCGGGACTACAGATCTGACAGGGAGAGGGACTGTCATGCTGATTTGGGTGCTGGTGTTAGGGCAGAAGAGCAAACAGCATCTGGCAAAGAAGCAGCAGCTTCTGGCAGGGATGGGGATTTGTGCTGCCTCCCAGGTAGGGAGCAGAGGGAACATCATCCAACTAACTGCTAGCGTGCTAAAATTAGTCCATCGAGATGTTGTTTCCTGGGATTGCTATTTCTTCTGTGTCTTCCTTTATGCTTTATAGAATATTTGTAGGTGTCTTTCCCATTACTATTATGTGCACCAGGTAGTGCTGAAGCTTGTCATGATTTCAGAGCTCAATCTTCTACGGAACCACAAAACTGAAAGGCCTCGAAAGGCATGTCGCTGTTTAAGATTGCCAGGCATTTTTTAACTGTGCAGTCAGCAGAAGTTTCAGTACATAGCTGTGGTTTTTTTTTTTTTTTATTGTATGTGCCCTGAAAAGTTTTACTCCCAAAAGATGTTGATTAAAAATTTTAATAGGGGTTTTAACAGCCAAGCTACATGAAAATGCTCAGCCTTTAAGTACTGTCCCCAGCATTAATAAAATTAGTGGGAATACACTCTGCATTTGTGTAACAATTATCCCCCCAGTTTCTATTTTGTTCCTCTGGATCATCTTGCTTGCTTCAAGTATCCTGTCTCCATGATTTATTGCTAGATCTGCTTTGTCACCATCTGCTCTGCTGTTGCTCAAGAAAGAACAAATCCCCAGAAAACATTACTGTCCAGACTAAGCACCATATAAGCATCCTTTGCACATTCAGCCAAACATTGACTAATGGCAAGCTAAACTATAATCACAAATTCCCTCCTTTCCTGTTCACTACAGTTCAAATTCATATCAAAAACTTGGTGGAATTCAGCTATCCTCCTTGGGGATATAGGTTACCATCTGTCTGGTTTCCTGTGGTACATTTAAAAAACATTTGTCCCATTTTCATAAAACATCCTGCTGCACAGCAACCACTTTAATATCTAATTACACAGCATTATGTATCACATATGTCACAACCAGAATAATTTGACCTCAGTTTCTCTTATCTAGTCTAGTCTGTTTTGCTATTTTAAATTAAGTTATCCAAACACCTACAAATCCAAAAGTATGCCTCTAGCTAATGTAATTAAAAAAAATAAAATAAGTAAATATTGAACTGCCTGAGGAATATTTTGGATTTAATTTGATAATTTATATAAGATTTTCATTTCAAAAGCAAGCTAGATTTTAAACTAAAGGTTAATGTACTTACCATTGCATAAAAAAAAAAATAAATCCAAGTTAGTAAAAGCAGGCAAGAGAAGAGCAAAAGATATCAGTTGTTATGCCGCCCACATAACACATACAAATGCCAAAAATATAGCAAAATAAATTGGTCTTCCCCACTCCTCAAATCTTCCTGGCTGTCCCCAGCGGCCTGTGCAGAGGACAGACAGTCATTCTGTGGTCAGTCAGGGGAGACCACCTTCCCAAGCCACATCTACTCAGGGTGCTTGACACGAAGCCCACTCAAGTCTGCGGGAAGCTTCCCGTTGACTCCACCAAGCCGTGGTGCTGTCGGGGACCCTCTGGAGAGGGGCTGGGGGGAGGCAGCCAGACTGCACCACAGCCGCATCCCTCCTCCCTGGCCAACCCACGTGTCATCACTAACCGCACCTCTGAACACCTTTACAATGCAGTTAGTGATGATCAGGGCACGGACGCTCTGGGAGCACTGTGATTTCAAGCGCACAGGAAACCGCTTGATACCAAAATCCCATGGGGCGGTGGCATTCACCGTGCTAGACCAGTAGCTTGCCTTGCACCACTTTGCCCAGCTGTGCTGTATTTCTGCTTGCTCATGCAGGGATGATGCTCCAGCAGTGGAGGGATAATGCCTGGAGCATCCTGCTTCCCCTTCCCCCAGCCAGGATCTTTCTTCTTCCCCCCAGCAAAGTGCTGAAGCAGAGCAGAGTTGCCATGAACATGGGCTTAGAGGGGTAATGGTCTGCAGGTCCTCAGGGGCTTGTTGAGGGTGGGGGACAGGGAAGTTCTTGGACGCTCCACTCAGTTCCTCTGGGAGAGCTCCCAGCCGAAGAGTGGGATGAGAGTGTCTCAGGAGCTGGGGCTCATGAGACGAGATAGAGAGAGATGTAGGGAAGAAAAAAAAATCCTTCCTTCTTCTACCCAGAAACTCAAGTAGGCCCCTTGGCCAAAAGTGTTGGTATCCAGCAGTAAGTTGTGTCATGATACTTTTTTCTGCTATCAGGTCCTGGAAGATTCAGATAGTATTTCCTATGGGTACCCCAAGGAGAAGAGTTGCAGCAGACCACTCTTGAGATGACAAACAGATGATGGATAGTAGCAATTATTTTTTTTGAGCACAATTTTTTTTCCGTCTGTACCTAGCCAGAAAGCAGCTATCTCATTCACAGCTATTTGTCTAAGAGAAGCTATAAATTTAACTGAAGTTCACAGGGAACACACACTCTTGAGGGTGGTAGGATACTTCCCTGTAATCACATCAGTTCTGTCTGCACTGAATCTGAGGCACATTACTCAGAAGTCTCCCTCAATTTCTCTGAGTCTTCCAGATAGATATGACATAGTTAGTCCAAAGAACAATGTTAATGATGGAGTCTGTAGGTAGGATTCTTCCTCAAAACTCAGAATCACCTTAGAAGAACAGCAGCCAAGCTTGATCAATCAGCCTGTCTCCACTGAATTGTCCCTGTGTTCTTTCACGTGAGGAGAACTCCGGCTGCTTTGCAAAGAAAAGGTCTGTTCTGAGGAAGCTGTATTGTTGGGATGAGGGAGAGATGGGGTGGCTGAATACACAGAGGTACCCTGAGAGACTAACTCTGTCATTCCTAGAGCACGAATGATCTTTACATAAGGTGTATGACTGGGCAAAGGATGCTTGCATCACCCGCGACTGGTCATGGTTTTGTTGCACATTAGCAACCGTCAGTTTTCTGGTAGCAACGTCCTGAGCGCACCGTGGACACTTGGCCAGGCTCCCCGGGGCTCAGAGGGAGAGGCAGGAGTATCAGCAGCGCAGGGCTGGAGGCACACATGTGGTTGGAGCTGCCCATCTTTTCTAAATGATGATTATTTTCATTATGTTATTGGTGTTAAACTGAATTCACAGTAGTAAATGCCAGATTTTATCAGACAGGGGATGATGTCATTTAAGAAATGGGCATTGAATTCCTAGGAAGAATTGCAGAAAAAAGGGAAAGTTTGTAAATCACTTATATTTTAAAGAACTTGTTCTATTCTATAGACATCCCAGTAGGACAGAAAAAGGTCTTTGCAGGAAAAAACTCCACAGACATCATATAATGTTTCATTATACTGCTGAGCTAGTCAATGAGATTTAGAAAATATTCAGACATCAATACCAAAGCCTGTTTGCTAACTACCCCCAGTGGTAGTATTATAGTATCGGGTGCAGCTAGCCAGGAGAAAAATAATCTGATACCCATTAAAATTTATCTGCTGTTTCAAGACAGATTATCTGACCAAGATCAGTATGACTCTGAAGTTATCTCAGAGGAGACCTCCTGAGCTCTATGATATTCACACCAGTATCTGAATGAGTAAAAAAGAATGCAGGTAAGTATCACAACTTACGAGATATTTCATTATAAGCCTATCAGTGGACCTCTTCAACTAACCAATAAAAAAACAAACAAATAAATAAATAAATACAGAAGGAAACGGATCTCTACATTTACCTCAGTGTAACTTTGCACTTTTTGCTCAGTGACAGGATTTATAACTTTATGCCCAGAACTTCATTTACACATCCGCTTTTGAGCACATTTGCTTATACAACAACTGTGATTGCCAGAGCAATCACGCTTGCAGCCAAGGTACAAAATAATCCTCCATTTATGATTTGCCTATGCACAGAGGTCTAAGCACTCCAATAAAGGCAGGATTTAACAGTTCATCCCACTTCTCATCATGGAATTAATCAGGACAACTGGTGGTAAGGCAGGCTTCCCATTTAATAAGCAGATAATAGTCATGAGTTTTGTGCACATAAAGAGACAGTATCTGATGTCCCTGACCTGTACAGCGGGGCAGAAGTCAAAGGTTTGTATAAACTTATTAGAGATGAGAGTGGAACAAAACAAATAAATTATCTGTGTAATTAAGTTGCCTTGTGAATGAGAGTGGTCACAAGAGGCCATCGGAATAAAGAAGTCATGGCTCTAGCACGGTAAGGAAGCCACTGCTCTGGGCACCTACACATTTTCCATAGAGATTCCTGCAGGTTCCCTGCTGCTCATGTGCCATTCATTCACCAGTGAGATGTGCAAGTTCGATCCCATAGATGCTGCTATTTTATTTACCTGAATTAGGGTGCAACTAAGTCTCAGGATGTCTACAAATCCTTTTTGTGTCTGTGCTGAGTCTCCACATGGCTGCGCAAGGAGCTGAGCAGACGTGTTCACTCCGTGCACTTCCAATGGTTTTAAGTGCAGTGCTTTTTTGGGCCTGCTGATAACTAAATTACCTGTTATGCTATTTCTTTAGAGAGAGATATGAAGAAATCTTCACAAAAAAACCTGACCGTATCTAATCTTTCATCGCAAAGTGATGGGAATACTCTACAGCATTCTTTGCATAAACCTGAAGTATGCACTAAGGCAGGATGTTAATTCCATTTTATAGCTGCTGGTAAATGCAAGCGGGAGAATACACATATATCCATCCCAGAACATCCATTAATAAATTTCATGAGTGTTTTAAGAATCTCAGATGACTGAACCCCAAAAATATGAAGTGGTTTTTTAAGATTTTCAAGACTGGTAATTGTTTTAGTGTCTTAGTCTCAATGCAACTTCCACAACTAAATAAAAAGCCCTGAACTTGAGAATATGAGAAGTGTCTTCAGTTTCAGACAGAGCTTTTGTCAACCAGAAGTTACTCAAATTCTGTTTTACGAAACATTTGATAAAATCTGCTTGGTTAGTTAGTAAGAGGGTATTACGGTGAGTCTGCAAAACACGGATGCATCTTTGATTACAAGCCAATAAGACAAAATGAGCTGTATTAGTAAAAATGAACCTGAGCATTTCTATTTTTACTATGCTAAAGACTGTGATTTCCCAAAGCACCTTTTTAATACCTAAGGGATATTTGATGGAGGGTGTGGGAACAAGCCGTCATGAAATCTGTGAATAGTCTAGCATCTGCAGCTGAGAATGCCTGATGACTGGGTAATGATGGGAGAAGTACCAGTGTTTCATGTAAAGATGTGAGCTTATATCCTGTCTGAACTCTTAGGGGTAAAGACCTTGCAATTTGCTAGCAGAGAGTTTTGCAGAATACTTTCCTGATACTTAAATTGAACTCTTAAGTGCTTGTGTAATAGAGTAATAATGATTAACCATACAGCATGTGAGCTGCAGAACAAAAGTTTAGGCTAAGAAAAATACAAATAGGTGACTGCAGAGAAGTACAATAATTCATAATTTGAAAATTGTACTAAAGAGTGAAGCAGCTTCTGAGCAAATAAAAAACTTCTCACAGAAACATAAGATCAACTCTTGACTAGGTTAATCTACATGGTGTTTAGCTGTTTCACTCCTTGGTACTCTAAAGTGCAGGATTTGTAATAGGTCTATTAATCAAAGTGATGGAAGAATAAAATCTTCACACTCAGCCAGGAAGGCATCAAGTCAGTATCAAAATCATAACATTTTCAGTTAAAGCTGTCTATCTGGACTTTGGAAATGTTTAGACTACACAACCAAAAGTTAGAAACCAAACATTTGTACTAAGCTGATAACAAGTGACCATTAATTAAGACTGAAGTCAACAATCTGGCACTGAAGAAATTTCTAGGACCCTGAGCCAAAAGTCTAAGGTAAGATGTCCAAAGTAAGTTCATAACAATTCATCATCAATACGAGATGAGATAAGCTCATTGGAGGAAGCGAAATGTGGATAATACGGGGGGCTACAGGCAGCCTGTATGATAAATATTAACTTCTCTTCTGAGAGGGAGGCTAATGGGGACTCATGATTCACCTAATTTAGGACTGGTTTTTATAATTGGATAAACAGTAATTTAGGGCTGAGGTTACTATTATTGATGCCGTCAAAGATTTATATTGAGATGCCAGCTAACTACCAAACCCAGCTGTTGAACCTGGTTGTGCTAGGCTGTGTCCCAGCACATAGTAGTGCCAGCCCTTGCTCCACCTACCTCAGTCTAAACCAGCAGTTTATTACTACAGGAGATGTAAAAACAGCCTCAGTAATAAAGTAATAAACACAAGTGGGATGCACTCAGTTCGTAGCCCTCCAGTAGCAAAGATCTCAGCAGCTAGGTTATAAGCAAAGTATGCTCTGCTGAGCTCTGGGGATTTTCAAGGCACAACCCATGAGCTGGTGGTCTGCAAGGCACACAGAAGTGGGTGGTAAAAGCAGAAGCTGCACTGGTTCTTCCTCTGTGTCTACTTTTGCGTGATGCAATGGTTCCCAGTTTCTTTTAAACATTCAGTGTCCTTCAAAAGCTTCTTGAAAAGGATGGTTGTGCATAGGTTAGAAGGGGAGCTGAAGGAGGACTCTGCAGTGATGCATTTTCTCTTGAGCTTTTTTACTTGCAAGAGAGAGGGTAAAAAGTTGCCCATGTGCTATTTATACAAGCTATGTGCGTGGTACGCTGGGCACCCTCCTGCTTCTCTTCCCCAGGAGCGTGTGACGTGTCCCTGTGGAGCCGCTGGCTGTGCCTGAGCAGATGCTTGCAGCCTTGTTGTATGGGTGATCTGGACTTGGGGGTGGCCCAGACTGCCCTCCTGCAATCAGTGTAGATCATCCCAACCCAGGTCTTGGAAAATGCAAGCAGTGGGCAGTAGCGGCTGCTGGCAGGGAGGCGAGGTGAGGTGGGAGGCAGCTGGAAAGAGCCGGAGACAGGGCAGGAGCAGGGAGGGAGAGACCGCTGGCATATGAAATCTCCACTTCCACCAGCAGCCAGGACCCGGCACGGTGGTCTCGCAACCCACCGTGCAGACTGGGCTGCTGTGGTGCCTGCAGCCTGGTGTCCCCGCGGGAGCTCGCCCACCAGAAAGGGGATGTGCGCTCCTCCCGCCCCCCATGGTTTCACCTGGCCATTCCGAATATGTCCTTTATTCTGTAAGCATCATCATTCAGAGAAGTAATGACTCTCCAAACTCTGCGTTAATTCTCCCTCCTCACACAACAGTCGTGCACATTCTGTATCACAACGGCCCTTCTGCAATACGTGCTCTGCGCCAACGGAGGCTGCTGCCAGAAGAGGAGAATCTGCGACATTTTTTGGTTATGAATCCCCTCTCTCACGTCTCCCAGTCACAAACAGCTCCTGCAATATCCCCGGCCTGCACCGTAGATGGCGGTGTGCAGTTACTTTCCTGGGAGTATTTACCTCTTTGCTGGTTCCTTGACATTTGCTGGAAAACTACTTCACTCAGTAAACAGCAAAAATGATAACATCTGACACTATATTTAAACACTATTAATTTCATATCTGAAATAGGAGTATTTGTTAAGTGTTTGCTGTAAACTTTAGTGTATCGTAAATCCAGTTGTTTTTATAGGTCAGATCCCAGAAGAAATCTGAGCAAAGAGACTGAAATGTAGATAAGCAAAAGAAAATTTCCTCGGGCTGTTGTATATAAGAACATTAAGTAATAGTTAGAAATGAAGTTATTAATTCCCCAAACACATGACTATATTCAGTCTACGTAAATACTTTAAGTCAAATTCAAAAGCTAAATATTTTAAGTCAACATTACTGCTCTCCAAAATAACTGATGTGTTCACCAAAACCTTTTATGAATCTACTTATAGTTCTTTAAAGATTTAGTCCTTTTTAGGTTTCCTACATGGCAGAGTGTAGCCTGTGCTGGTTCCGCATTCAAAGATGTCTTCCCACTCAATTTTTTTCCTTAAGTAACAATCAGACTTTACAACTACATTGTACCTACACGGTGGTAATGCTCTAAACTGCAAAGGGCGAAACGGGCTTGTGCAGACCCTGCTGTTTGTGTCACCGAAGTACAGCTGATGCCAGCCAGGAGGGTTTGAGCTGACTTTTGTTCCTTAAAGCTGGGCTTCAGGACAGTCGTCTGATGACTAGCAGCTAAGCATGTAGGAAGAGATAAAGCTTTTGCTCCTTCTCCCAAAGGTTTTATCTCCCAAGCAGGAAAATTGGTGCGGTGACCAAGATGGGAAAGGACAGGGTGTGCATGGGGCTGTCTGGCTTGAGCAGAAGTCACCCCCAGGCTGACTCAGGAGCCTCTAACAAGCCCCTAGGTCCAATGCTGCTGCGCAAGGCTTTTGCTCTCCACCCCAGCAGAGCCATAAGCAGAGGGGATATCAGGTGAGACAGCTATAAATCACACTAGTGGCTGCCTGCTAAAAGTTCTCCGGTGAAAATCTTCCCTGGATGACTAACCGCTGCAAACCAACCCGAGCCCTCTCAAGCTGAGCCCTGAGCAGCAGCAGCAGCAGGCTTGTGTTAGCGACATCGAGCTACCAGTGAATGCGCAGTTATTGCACTTGCACACAAAGATGGAGGTGCAAGTGGTCCAGGCCCCTTGAGGAGCAGATACAACGTCTGAAAGTCACCACTTGGTAAACAGCAGTGAGAGGATTTGTTCACAGACATTGTGCCAGGGGACACTGCGAGGCAGTCCACCTCGCAGGTACCCTCCAGCTGGGGAAAGGCAGCCGTTCACATGAAAGAAGGTGCTGGGGCGGGGGGGGGAGGCAAACACTGGAGTATGTCATGTCATCTCTCCGACTAAGGCGAGGGAGATGCACCAACTAACAGAAGAGATTGCTCCAGAGAGAACTGCGGTGGGACACGAACGCGGACCATGCCTGGCACTATTGAATTGGGTTTGTGATCATGGTGAGAGCCAGTTTATAACTTACCAACTTGTTTGAGGATGACAGATCTCATGAGACAGCCAAACAGAGCAGCCAAGTTTGGAGGAACTGTGATGAGACCTGAGTGAATCAGGTAAGTGGGCAACACAAAGGCAAATGAAATGCAGTGCCTGCAAAACCAGGGTCATACCATTTAGAGAGGCACATTCAGACTTCGATTTAGACACTTTACAGGACTTTCTGTTCACTGGATTATTTCAGAAAAAGGACAGCTCAGTGAAGACATCTGCTCAATGTTCAGCTGCTGTCAAAAAAATTACCAGAAAAATATTTTGGAAAGAGTATTAGAGTGCTTGCTCTAGGACTTGAGTTAAAGCCAGTCCCAAACTATTACTGATCCAAAGTTTAAAGCTATCGTACATTGGGCTCACTAGATAAGACCTCTTTCCTGCACATAAATCTTGTTTGGGTAAATTTCAGGACTGTGCACTTCAGACCAGAATCCCCAAATATTTCCTCTGCGTGCGCCCTGATCAGCCATCCGGCATACGCCTAACAGCTTGCTCGCTGCGCGGCGGAGGTGGAGGTGGTGCTGCCGCAGGGCTTTTTACCTCCCCTGAAGCAGTTGTTGATGGCCAGAGAGAGGAGTTTATATTAGGTGAATGGCAGGACCCATCTGGTTTGGGATCCAGAAAGGCAGCGTATCAGGAGCAACGAGCAGCTGAGCACAACTTGCAGCAACTCCGCTGCTAGTCAAAACGGCACCAGGCTGAGCCAGTCCCTGACTTGCCCTAGACTGGGGGGAGCTGAGGTAATGCTCTTCCTTAAATCCTACCCACCTGCAGCCAGAACAAAGAATATGGGTCTCAGTCTTTACGCTCACCTAATCTTTCATTCACTGATTGGATTATCATAAATATAGATCTAATTTATATTGTCAAATGTTAATTTTTTTCAGACCTGCAATGTCTTACGTACTTTGGGAAATCTGCTGTACATAGGAAGTGTTAAGAGGCTATACCAAAGACAGGACAAATAGAATGAATGAACGAAATGTAACTATCTTTTATGAACTTGCAATGATATAAATGCAAACCTGAATGGGTGGTCCTCAGCTGGGTGAAAGGTAGCCTGAGGAAGCGGATGTGGAGGACCTGAGCCAGAGGAACGGAGGGAATCCTCCCATGTTCAAAGATGCAAAATTTGGCCCCATTTTTTAGCATTGGATAGCAGCTATTTAATGCTTAGAATAAATTGCTAACAGCAGTAATGTAAGCATTTTTTAAATTCCTGTTTGTGCTATTAAAATATTTAATAAAATTATCTAATCGGTTGCTGACTAAAGTGTCAGGGAACAGTTTAGTTTACCAGATTTAGTGCTACAAAGGAATTATTCTTTTAGATCCAGAGGATCCATTGCTGATGAGTTATTTGTGTAGAACTTTGATGTGTTAAAAACAATCTACTAGTGCTAGACATTACTATATCCTACAGAACTAGTTCTCCCATAGTTCTGTAAAGGATGCATCTTACTTAAGGTTTAAGGTGCTCTGTAACCAGTCCATCTGGAGATTTCTTTACACATTAATTGTCAGTTATTCTCATGCTTTAGTTTCACAATAGTAAAAAAAAAGAAACTGCATTCTTTTAAACTTAGGCACATGTTTATTACGCACTCTGTTAATTAAGGATTGAAATAGTGCCCTCATACTCAGCACTATTCAGTTTGAAAAAAAAAATAAATTGCATTGGTGTGTATTAATTTTTCCATTTTGAATGTTCAAATGTTCTTTTTCTCGGTGTGAGTGAAAATAAACCAGTTGTCTTCATTCCCTGGTAAGCACATTTTCTTTCTACACTCAAATGTCATGTTCTCTCACATCCTTTCACTTTTTTTTGGTCATTAATTCTGTTGCAAGGAAAAAGAAACGCACACTCTGCTACAGAGCAAAGCAGGTCTGACTGATGCTATCTCTCTCCCCTGACCTTTCTGTAGCACTATTCATTAATATGACTATACCACTAAGTCTTCTGTTTGGGGGATTAGGGAATTGCACGGCAATAACATATTGAGCTTTCCACCTCTAGCTGGTAAGCTTGGTACTACTTAAAAATGGTTACAGGTATGAAGATTGTTAGAAAATGTAGTTATTTTCTAGCAATAACTTATTCTTTCTCTGCAAGTTACACAGAAGGAGCTATGTGCCAAATTATAGCTGATTAACATTTTTCAGGTGAAACAGTAGTCAAAATGTGACCGTTTTTCAATCTTTTTTTTTGGTTGTCAAAACATTTCCCCATGTTCAGTGCTTTTTAAATAGCTGTTAGAAATACAACAAAACAGCCATTTTTGCACTTTATTTTTTACTTTTTCTTGAGCATTTTATTGGCTATTGCTGTTGGCAAGAGTTGGTGGTGTAAAGTAAAACTCACTGGGTTTTTTCAGAATTGAGAAATGTTGCTTGGAGAATTTGTTTCTGAATTCAACAGCACAGGAACTTCTGGTTTAAAAGCAAATGAAACACCTTTTCAGAAAACCTTGCTTGGTAGCCATAAGACAGGCTATTTTTAGCCACAGCTGGAGTAAAGGAAAGGCAATTGCACATCCCATAAGATCATCAAGTCCTATCTCTTCTAGACATCTGTCCTTGCTCTTCTACTCCTAACAGCTATATGTGCGCCTGGATGCTGAGACAGAGAGCAAAGGGCACCGCTGTGGTTGTAGAGAAGAGATGCATTCAGTGTGCTTAAGTTACTATATGTAAGCACATCTCTTCATCTTTCATGACATGGTCTCTATAGAGCTCAAGAATGATCTCCTAAAGGATAGATGGGGGGTGGCTGGCATAATATGCCCCTTGAACAGGGATGACCGCATTGCTGGCTTGAAAATGTCTTCTGCTCTTGGTGCCTTAGAAGGAGAATAATGATTTCTGAAGTCTGAACCTAACTCCTCCATCTGGCAGTGCTACAGATTTCAGATAAGGGAACATTACTGTGATATACGTATATATGTATCAAGATACCAGGAACCCAACATCCTACTTCTTGAGTGAGCCCTGGGGCATTTATAGCATGACTAATCTCACTTACTTTGACAGTCATTAGGCTGAGACAGCCTGACTTCTATGTTTTTCTCCAAAAGCTGTAACAGGCTTTCTCAACGGGTTAGTTGTGGGCAAGCATAAGAGGTGCTGCTTTTAATAGCTGGCTCACGTAACCTTACCCCTCAAGTACTCCCGCGTGGCTTCAGAAAACACAGTGATACTCCTGACTGGGGTGAAAAACAGGGTCAAATCCCAGAAATATTTATTCAGAAATAAATTATAAGTTGTTGACTGTCAGAGTTCCCTCCCAGATATGAAAGGATGCTGGAAAAGAAGCAAGGCAAAAGAAAGAAGAAGAAAAGCAGCACATTTCCCCCTGACTGAACCAACCAAAACATGCTTTGTGGGTTTTACAGGTCTGCCTTAATTTGCTGACGTAGGCAACGGGACGGGGCTCTGCAGCCGGAGTAGGAGCGGAGACGTGGCGGGAGCCTCCCCGGGGCATGGGGCTGAGGCTGAGGCACGTCCCGGCACTCCTGCCAGCCGTCCCGGGACGGGAGACGCGTGTGGCCTGGCAGGTGACAGGGATGCGTGTGGCTTGGCAGGTGGATCTCCCAGCCAGGCGGTTGCAGGAAGGGCTTTCTCAACACACCAGCCAAGAATAAGGATACAGTTTTAGAGAGCAGCGCACGGGGTTTTATTCAACACAGTCCTTATGTGCTTAATAAAGCAATTCACGTAGCTAGAGTTTGCAATTTAGACGGTAAATTTTTTAATTTTTATTTTTAAAGGGAAATCTGCTTGCACCAGGCTGTTTTTAGAAGCTGGTAACTCAATTTAGCCTTTATGTTCCTTGAAGTTCAAGACAATATTTAATGAAGAGCCAGGGTGAAATGACCAATCCTGATGGTTACATCAAGCAAGATATGAGCTGAGCCTATGTATCATTACCCTAGTCAAGACAGAAGTGTGACATTATTTAGGAGTGTTTGGAAGATCCAGCTTCTGCTCGGACTCTAGTAGCCAAGCCAAAGTCCCAGGGCTTTACTAACATCGGTGGTGCCTGCTTGAAATGGTAACACGATTGGCTCTCATGCTAGAGCTTCATGGATCGCTGACTTGTTTTATACTCTGAAGGAACCCCAAAAGTATCATACTGAGGAAAAAAAAAAAAAAAAGCCCAAACCCAGAAAACAGAGTGTAGTAAAATTATTAGTAGGAACTATTAATCTGTTTAAGGAGGTTTTAACATCTGTTTTTACAATCAATCCATTTGGCAGAAGTGAGGTAGTTGCTGCGTGCATGGATGCAATGATTTCAGAAGTCATTTAGGAAAAATTGTTTGATCTTGCAGATGAGGAGTACTATAATGTGCTCTCCCCATAGGTTTGCTGTGGGGACAGTAAGAAAAGCCTGGTAAATAAATAATAATACCTTAAACTACAATGAAATTATCTTCTCTGCCTGTTATATAACTAATCTCACCTTCATTAGTTTTAATACTACACTTTATAAGCAACAGCAATCAGAGCAACAGCTGTATGAGCTTTAAAAACCAGTGGTTTTCATTCAAAATTAATGATGACACATCACCTGGAAGCTGGAAGGCTTCAGCTAAGAATAAATAATAAGTAAAGTCAGCATGGGTACTTTGCAGGAACGTTACCCAACAAAAAACAGTCTAAAAGTGAGGTACTTTTAGAGCCATCTGATGTCCTCAAACTCCAGATGAAGGATGCTCACCAACAGTCTGCATGACATTTTTTCCTGTATTCTTAATTATTTGTGGGTTTAGCTTAAAGTAAATGACATAAATAGATGCAAATGAATCTGCTAGCGTCTCAAATTCTTCAAGGACGTGGTTGCACAGATGCAACCTTTACAAAAGAGGAGCAGAGCAAAGGGTTTTGTCTCTCTGGGTCAGAACAAGCCAGTTCATCTCCACAAAAGTCACATCACACTCTGCAAACTGCATCAGTATTTCAGAGAAAGCAGAAAATAAGCCCAAAGAAGTCAGTAAAGAAAAACTGCTCATGCACCTTCAGACTCTCAAGGTTAGCTGTCTTTGCAAGAGCAGTACCGAAATCTGTCCGATTTTTATTTGGCACAAGTGAGACAAATCCACTCGAGTGCGTGAAATGCCATTTGTCCACACAAAAATAAACCAACCACATATGCACTTTCAAGCAAATACTTATGCTCTTACAGGATTTTTCTTGCAGGATGGGGCAATTTGGGATTCAAATAAAGAGACTTGTGCCCCTTGGACGGAGACCATGTCCCGCTGCCACCAGCTTAGACAAGAGGGGAGCGGAGAGTAGCCTCTGCCTAAAAGGGGCCACAAAGACAAACTTTTGATTAACAATCCAAGCACTAGAGATGCAACACAGGAGAAATAAATCCCGGTCAAAATCTTGCTGATGCCTGTGGATTGGAAGCCCCCCAGTTCCCCTCCCCGCCGCCCCCGAAGAATATCTCTGCAGTTCCTGCAGTAGCTTAATATCTAAAATATATGTATCGGAAGGATTTTTATCAGACCTCTTTTTTTTTTTTTTTTTGGAAGCTGGTGACTTAATTAGCAAAATCAACATTCTTATGAACTGTGCCACATTTACTTAGCAATTACTACCAAATGTGGCTTTCCTGCAAATCTGACAGGATGGATCTGTTGTCTCTCTGTCCTCTGCACCTGAGGACGGCTAAATGTTCCAAGCAGACCTTACCGAGCTCCTGCTCCAAGCCTCATCCTGGTCAACAAAGAGATCCCTTTTGACCTTCCTGGAAGCTGGATTAGGCCTTTAAAAGCCATACATTTTAAAACATTCCGTGGAGTCTATGTTTGCTCTAAAACCACAGTGAAGTAAATGCAAAACTATATTAATATTTAACATTGGTCTATAAAAACTAGGAACTCAGAGTCAGGACAGCTGGTACAAGTTTAATTCACATCATCATTTCAAAATGAAAATGCAGAAGAGGACAGAATATCACATCTTCACGTTCGAAATCTATTTTCTTTTCTTTAATATCCAATTTTGTTCTTTCTATACCTATACCTGTTAAATAGCCATGAAAAATACTTCGCATTTATACAATTTTTTGTATTTGCTTTTCCTTTCCGGTAGTACTGGTTATACTTAAAGAAATCAAAACAGAAAAAAAAAGGGTCAGAGGGAAAAAACCCAAGAGAATAGCTTAGTTAAAAGAAAAACAAACACAAATACTGTGCTTGTGGACTGTATTTAGGGGTTGGCCAAAAGTCTTAAGGTCTTGATAGATGGTTCTCGGCGCACAGTTTTATTGCTGGTACACAGCACACTTTGTTCCTTTTGTTTCGCTAAACCTGCCAACTTTGGAAATTAGTGACATGGGCATTCAAAATGTTTGACAAGTGGTCAGACTCCGATATACATATTCATACCCCAGCGGTAAATGATGGCAGGAAGTTTCAGATGCAGTAAAAATGAATTCTTTAGTTCGGCCCAACTTTAATATAACGCTAGTTTCGTAAGCACTTTTACTGTCGAAGCAGGAGCGCCTCTTGGCTAGCACACAGGAGAGACATCATTTAAAGGAATGTTTCTTTGCTTAAACGAAAAGTCCAAATCTGCTCAGTTCATTTAAAATATTTTTTTTTCCCCTAGAATAAATGAATAAGCAGTTCGTTTTGTGGTTTTCCTGATGCTTGGTGACTTGCTATTATTCTTCCAGCAGAAAAAGGATCAGACGCTGGTACGAACAGATGTGTCCCTCCTCCTCAGCCCCACACTCGCCCGCTCCCTTTGGAAAATAAAGGTGACGGGCCCGGCGTTTGCTTGACTAAAAGAGGCTACAGACCGTCTGGCGATATACTGCTGTGCCTTTGCGCGTCAGAAGTATCGGGGAAAGGGAACAGGTTAAAAAGCAAAGAGTCTCAGCAATAAACCGCACGCTGCGCTGGGTTTTGTTCACGCTTGGAAGCGCAGGGCCGCTCTCCCGAACCTCCAGCGCAACAGCCCCTTCTGCGCCGGGGCTCTGGCCGGGACGGCACGGCAGCCGATGCCGCCTTTCGGCACCTCTGTCCGCGTCGCACAGAGGCCGAGCCCCCGGCGGGAAGAAGCCGCCGGGGAGCAACTGCTGCGCTGGCCGCAGCCCCCGCTCCCTCCAGGATCGCCCCCGCCCGGCCCCGGGCGACTAACAGGGGCTGGGGGGGGGGGGGGGGGGTGCGTGTGGGCAGCGACGTGCGGGACGGGGAGGGGGGGTGAAGCTCCGGCGGCAGAGGAGCGCGGGCAGGGGCCGGGGGGCGGCAGGTGAGCGGGGGCGCGGCTGCGGGGGGCCGGGGGGAGAGCTGCCCCCCACCCCCCCGGACGCGGCGCAGGAGGCCCCGCACCGCACCCGGGGCCGCCCCCTGCCTGCCCCGGCGGGGCGGGCGGGCAGCGCGGCGGCGGCGGCGGGGCGATGGCGGGGCGGCGGCGGGCGCCGTCGCTGTTGCTGCTGCGCTGCCTCCTGCTGGGGCTGCTGGGCGGCGGCGGCGGGGGCCAGCCCGGCGGCGGCGAGTACTGCCACGGCTGGGTGGACGGGCAGGGCGGCTACCACGAGGGCTTCCAGTGCCCCGAGGGCTTCGACACGGCGGCGGCCACCATCTGCTGCGGCTCCTGCGCGCTGCGCTACTGCTGCGCCGCCGCCGAGGCCCGCCTGGAGCAGGGCGGCTGCACCAACGACCGGGAGCCCCCGGACCCGGGAGTCACCGCCCGTGAGTGCCCGGCCCGCGGGTCCCGGGGCGGGCGGGAGCCGGCCCCCGCGGAGCGCCCCCCCCCCCCTCCCCCGGCAGGAGCCCGGCGGCCGCCCCCGGCGGCGGCTGCGGGGCTCCCTGGCCCGGCTCGGCCCGGCCCGGCCCGGCGGGTGGGCCGGCGGCGGGCGCGGCTGCAGGTGCGCACACGGAGGAGGCGCCGGGTGTGCGGGGCCGCGGGCGGCGGGTCGCGGCTGCGGGGGCGGCCCCGCGGCGGGAGGCAGAGCGGGCGCCCGGGGACGGACGCGTTTCGTGGCGTAACTTCACGGTGAGAAGGGGCCCCCGCGGCAGGGTCCGTCCGAACGGGAAGGCGCGTTGGCATCTTCGGTTCGCGCCGGCAAACTTCACGCCGTCTGTTTTAACTTAAACGTTGTTTGTCCCGGAGGTGAGGCTGGGCGCCGGTGCTCTGCAGGCACAACCCCACCGAGCAAGGGGCCGTCAGGCTTTCAAACAAAAGAAACCCAGCAGCGCACACGGAGACTAGTTGCCCAAGCCGCACGTTCTGCGCTTACTTTCCACCTTATGGGCGGAAGCGACTTAACAGCGTCTGCAGCATTTGAGCTTTGCCTGCAGGTTCAAGCTGTTGCATTGGACGGCCCCGACCGTTTTGGGGGCTGAGGGAGGGGGAGAGGAGTGCGATTCTTGAGCGAAGCCTAACTAGAACCAGCAAACGGGACACAGCGTAGACAGCTTTTACCATTGGTAGCTATTAAAACTGTCGCCAGAAAGAAATTTTGACTGGTACGCACAGGGTTTGAACTTTAATTTTCTTCTAGTGATAATGGTTGAAAGCTCTGTCTTCTGAGCAGCTCCGTGTGTTAGTGGGACTGAAACAATGTGGGGCTTCATAAACTCTAGGGAGTTTATTTCTGCGCAGCAGACCTGTTACTTCAGTAGGCTAATGCGCCTGGCTTTTCTTATTCTTTCTTCTCCCAGAACCAATCTACGTTCCATTCCTCATTGTTGGATCAATATTTATTGCCTTCATTATCGTGGGCTCTCTGGTGGCGGTTTATTGTTGCACATGTTTAAGACCTAAACAGCCGTCGCAGCCGATACGATTTTCTCTGCGGAGTTATCAGACCGAGACTCTTCCCATGATCCTGACCTCGACAAGCTTCAGGACGCCGTCAAGGCAGTCCAGTACTGCGACAAGTTCCAGTTCGACTGGCGGCTCTGTTCGCAGGTTCTCCTTTCCCCGGGCAGAGCCGGGGTGCCTTGTGGCATCGCCACCTCCGCCCTACATGTCTGGCTGCTTCCAGACAGCCCACGCAGTCCACCTGACCCAGCCGTCGGGGTTTCTGGTGTCACCGCCGTACTTTGGGTATCCTCTCCAGGCAGAGCCTGCCCTGGCTGGGAAGAGCTGCTCCGATTTTAGTCAGAGCTGAAAGGAGTTGTGAAGAGCTAACGCAGGGACTTCTGCTGCTGCTGGGTGTCACGCTGACTTGCTGTGTGGCCACGGAAGTCAGAGCCGTTCCTGTGGGTGAGTTGCCCTTGAAAAGTGCAAGGTCTCATTTGGGATCTCATTGCCCAAACTTGGATCACACTTCCGAAAGAATTGTAAAATATTCCAAACAGTTGCTCTGAAAACTAGAGTGCTCTGATCGTTCAGTCTAATTTGTGCAGGACGTGTTCAGAGACAAGTAGAAAAACTGTTTTGGGATAAAGGTACTCGTTGCACAGTGTTGTAAATGACATTTTAACCCTAAATGCTATTAACTTGGTTAACAAACGGTGGCTGCGTTCCACTGGTAATATTCAGACTAGTTCTGTAAACCAGCAATAAGCCTGAGAAGTAAGACAGGAGTAATACTTACTAAAGAGGATCCTGAAAACAGCTGACTGCTTCCCACTTCCATGAGCAATGAAAATAAGAGGAAGAACTTTACTACAGATAATCAAAATGCGTAAGTTTTTTAAAATACACATAATATACCTGAACTTAGACTGCATATTTGTATTAGTAAACTTTAACGATAGATAAAACTAGTACTAATTAGGCTAGTTGAAAATGAGCCAATCCCAAGCAGCCAAATAATTATCTATGAGAAAAGCAGAATGTATTCAGCAATATCACTAATAACTTCTCCACATAAAATTCTGAAAATGGTGTTATATTAAAGCATTTTTCAGAAGGAAGTATTTATTGTTGGCTTTTTGCTCAGCAACGTAAGTTGGACAAACTGATTGATCATAAAGGCGTATTTGTAAAATTAGCCATGTATAAAATGTAAAGACAAGCTTGTAAGTGAAAATGTATTTACAGCATTGACAACACTAACTATTTAGTAGTCACACGAAAAAAAGAACTATCAATAAACTGTGTGATTGAAATGTTGTGTCATCTGTATGTCTCTGGACAGACAGTGTTTGATGAGCAAGTTTTCATTTGGATGGTGTAACTGTACTGTATTTTTCCTGTTAAAAATAGTTAATTTTGCTTTTGTAAATGATTTACATCTTTAACTGCACCTGTTGTGCAGATTTAATATAATATAAAAATTCTGAATATATATAGCAAAGTAATAGATTAATTAATGTCTTTTATATGTAACTGTGGTAAAAATGTGGTTAAAACTACACTGGTTAGTTGGGTATTTTAATTTAAAACATCCTGCCCTAGGAATAAATTTTGTTTGCCCTTCTACATTCCTTCACCCAAGTAAACCAACAAACCAAATGGAAGAAAAAAAATGCATCTAAACCAAACACATGCAGCAAGCAAATGGAAAATACACATGAAAAAATGCAGTCATTAAAGGGCTTCTCTGTATGCTTACTTTTGTGAACAAAGTCATTCTGTGTGTCAGAATCTACAATATCACAGGCTGAACTTTTCTTATCAGCCCCACACTCCCTCTGTATATGATCTGTTGCAGTACGTTATAGCTGACGTATTTTACAAGTACTAGCATATCTGTGCAGATTAAAATTACAGCACTTCTATTCTGAATTACAGTATACTTCTCTGTATTTTAGAAAAGCTTCATTGGTTCTTTCTCAAGAGTTGAATAAATTTGTTTTCTTAGCAAATATCTAGCAATCAGTATCTTAGCTTTTATGAAACAAATATTTTGAAATAACCCTCTTAGTATGTTTTTTATTGCATAATTACAATCGAACAGATATTACTGGTGGAAATGTGGTTTCTAAGCAGAAAGACAAGTTGCATAGAATGATGTTTTAAGTAATAGGCTTTAGCTTGAATGCTGTAATTGTCAGTTACAAACTAAAATCATGATACGCAGTCATGTATATGCTTCATAAAAATCTAAAAAGTAGATTTTGAGTACTTGAGAATTAATTGAAAAGTAAGTGTTTTGGCTTGCAAGTTTTTTAGAAACAATCTTCAAGGAAAGGGGTGGGTAAATTTTTGCCCAGCTTTGTTGATGTTTCATAGGACTCTCTCCACTGCGCATTTGGAACGGGTAAGAAATATGGGACTGTTCCAAGTAACTTTTTGGAAAACTCATTTAATATTGCAACAGATAGCGGCTTTGTTGTTTGGAAGCATCCTGCGAGATCTGCTGATCATTCCTATATACAGCAGAAGCAGATAGTAAAACACTTAAACTCTTATTTTTTACAAATTATAAGTCTTCAATTAGTAGAAATCTTTCTTTATCTAGTAAACCAAGGCAACACAGATCCTTCTGGAAGCAGAAACTTGATCAATTTTAGCTACGAAGGTGCAATTTTTTGTACCTTTAAAGAGCGATTAGTCATCAGTGCCACTGGCATGGGTGGTTGGTAGCTGAAATTCAGTGTTTTCCTCAAAGACGGGGTGTATACAGGTCATGAGTTGGGACTCGGTTATTGCCTGTTGACATTTGGCGGTCAGTGTACGCTGAACAGGCCAGGCTGCTTCATCATAATCGTCTCACTGGGCTCTACAGTCAGATTTACTAATGTTTTAACACAGGGATGGATTTTTGCTACACTTGCGTACAGGCTTACAGATTTTAGTGATTATTCAGCCTCAGTAAAGGCTCTGCAGTTTGCCATGTAGTGTGAAACTCAACCTAGCAGGGAAGAGCCCTCTGAGCTACTTCCTTTTCTCCCTGATGCTGCATAATGGGTTTGACCTCATAAAATGCTTTAAGAACTTGACACACAGGAATAATTTCATTGAGTCAGGTAAGTCTGTACGCTTATGGAGTGCTAAGCACTTCACAGATCGGTAGCCAGAGTGCAGATGGGGGTCTAAGGCTGGGAAATATCAGGTGTAGTGAAAATAGCTGTGCGTGGGTACCTGTAAAGCAGGTGAGATGGGGACTATGTACCATCTGCAAGTAGATGAAGAAGAATCTGTAATTTAAGAAGAATCTATAAATTATTGTTCACGTAGCTACAGTGGCAGTGCCCTATGTAGCTGAAGGGAGAGGAAGGGAGGTGGACAGAATGCAAGCCCCCAGACTGAAATGCTTGTTGCCTGTGCCAGTAGTTTCCAACCCAGACGGATTCGGGGTGCAGGCGAGAATGCCGATTTTCCTTATGATAAGGACCTATTGGCACTAGATGCTCCTGTGAAATAGTAATTTTTTCTAAAACTTGCAGACAGAACACAAATGCCATTCTGATACACAGTTTTAATGACTAATGTAACGGTCTGAAGGGCTAGATGTATGCTTGAACTAAAAGCAATTGCTTGCTATCAGAAGCAACGTTTACACAGTAAGTGCTTTACTGCCATGCTTATTTTTTAACACAGTAGGTTGAACTATTTCTTTTGTAATGCTGGAGCTACTTCATACTCATTTCACTAGAGTGACGCAAATCTGAAATACATCAAAAAGAAACAAAAATCACAGTAAATTGATGATTGTCATTCACGCACATTATGCACAGAATGCTTTGATTGCCATTAACTGGTAATGGCGTGTCTGATACCCAAACCTTCTGTGGGCAAAGAATAATAGTGACATGAATTAGATCAGCCTTCTGTTTTGTATTTCTACATTCTGGGTTTCTTAAGTGTGTATCTCCAAAATGCATCAAAACTCTTCAGTGCTAAGAAAACATTACACGTACTTGCAAGAACGTCTGAAGGATTTTATTTGAAACTAGGTAAGCGGTATGGTATATGGCTATGTAAACTCATGGATTATTTGTAACACTAATCCCACTGGAATTAAAAAAAAAGGTGACAATGTCAACGTTAGTTTGTCACTACTGTTCAGTTACAGCTTGACAGTAACATTAAGGATATGGAGTCACTTTTCAGCGCTGTTTCTCTGCGTATTGTGATGTGCTCCGTGGACTTGATACTCTGAACCGAGCTGCTGCTTTTGAGGAGGCTGCTGCTCCACGATACTCATGTAAACACTTTTTCATTCACAATTACATAGAGCCGGTAATTCCATGCTATGCTATCTTCATTACCAAAGACAGAAGTTCTTTCTGTTATTTTTATTCTCTCCATCTATGACTTCTGCAAATTCAGGGGGCTGTGGTGTAAATCAGGTTAGTGAAATGATTTAGCTTAAAAATAATGATTGCCATAAGACAGGAGGGAAAGGATTTGAAAGGGAGCCTGGATCATTCTAAACTGGATTACAACCTGAATAATTTCAATGACCTCATGACTGCCAGAGTAATAGAGGCGGTGACATACCGTGAGGTGGATGGAATCTCCTTAAGCAGCTCCACCATTAAAGACTGGCTATCATGAAAATAACAGTGTGAAAGATGCATCTATTAGAGAATACAAAATCTATAAAATAAATTAATTGTCTAGTGTGTATATAAAGAATCAGTCACCTATCTACAACCAAAACTCAGTTTAGGTTTGGATACATTGATTTTTATTCAGTGGGTGCGCACTGTTTGGGAAAAGAAATACCCACTACTATCATAGCCAAAGGATACAGTATTTATCACTGGCATCTGAAAAAGGAGATGATATTTCCTTATTCACACTCTATCATTCTTGTACTGCATACTTCTTCAAAATACGGTATCACCACCAGAGTATGTTAGGGCTCTGCTGCAAATCACTAAATTGTACTCTGGTGCTCCCTTTTTTTCTTTTTAAACTTCTTCTGGGCTTCACATGAGAACTGAAAGAGACATCTCAAAATAGGCATTTAAAAAAAATTTAAAACATTTTCTACTTTTTCAGTTTACATTAATAACATAGGAATTCTCTGTTATTTGTGAAATGCTATTTCTGATGTGTCCCATTTTAAAGAATTCAAAAACAAGAGTGATGAGATGTTTTCTTTTGAAAGTAATCCCTAGCATTTGCAACCAATCAATTCAACAGAGCTTCTTCATTTAATGGCAAAGTTTATTCATTTTTTAACAATTAAAAGACAAAACATTTAAAATTTGCAGTTCAAAACATGCACATTCACCAAATGCCAAATGACATGTAACACTGCATAGAACTGAATGTGTTACTAAAAGAGAAGAACTATTTATAAAACACAGTGCATTTAACATCCAGTTAAAACTAAACCTGAGAAACTACCATAAACACCAAGTCAAAAAGTCTTCATTCATGCAGCTTCATAATTTCCACAACAGTTTCAGCAGTAATGGCTTAGTGGAGCTGTAAAACCTCACTTTACCTTGAATGCAAATTTTGCTATTACATACTGACTGCTTTCTGCAGCGGTTCATACATATCGAACACTGAAAATCTTAATGAAAAATTACTTTGAAGTAGAAAAACAATATTAATGCATTTATGGCTTCTATTCTACAACAAAGAAACACCATAAAATATGATTTAAAAAAAATTTGTTCTGGTCACAGCTTTGCAATTACAGATCACTCTCTATATGGAAATGCTTTCATTTAAGTTAAAGTATCAACCCTCCAAAGTGCCCAACTTTGCACACCATTGCTCAGATGACTAGTCCTTATACTCACAAACAGTCCAGTCGAAGCCTATGTGAGTAACAGTTTGCATAAGCAGGAACCAGGTTTGGAATGCTAAAATATTCCTTTGTTTAATTAAGATCTATCAGTTAACAGCGAGGAAACTGGGGGAGCGAGGGCGGGGGGGGAAGAAACTCATTTGTTGAGTTTTGTTACCAATGAAAACATCCAGTACCGAGAAAGTTGAACTGACAAACTTATTTGCTTACATAGCGCTAGCTTCTCCATATATTATGAGCAGACTTTGAACAAAGGCATTAAAAAACAGGGAACAGCAACCACCATGCATTGCCTCAGAACACTTAGAAATATTGCCTCATGCAGACAGAATGACAAATTAATCAGAACTACAAGTGCTTTTACACAATACATAAGAAAAAAAGGGAAAAAACTTCTCTCCTTAAATTTAACACATATTCCAAATTACTCATCATTCAAGACGGGTCTAAATGAAAGAAGTCTTAAGACACTTAACGTGCATCTTTGTAACACAGTGAATTTTATGGATGCATGTGGACATACAGGAATCTTCAGCTATCTCTTAGTGTTTCAAAATATTTTATTTATCATTTTATACAAATAGCATGATGAGTAAGTATAAATCTGTTGAAACTGCTTTGCAAAAATAAGTGCAAAATTAGGAAATGGCAAGAAAAAATTCTAAATACAAACTGCCAATAGGTTTGTTAAAATTTGTTTCCTGCTACTTACTCTTTTTAATCATTTATATATAATATGTATATATTTAAAAATAATCAAGTAACAGTATTTATATAAGATACCCGATTTCTAAGTGGCACTGGTTCAACTTTTTGATGGAAATTTTTAATACTAACTTGTAATTGTTATGCAGTGCACATGAAACAGATGGAAAAGTCCATGTGAATTCTATATTTAAAACAAATCTGAATTTTCAAACAATAAGAACAGAGGCATTGTTACAAGCATTTTTGCCTAAACGTTTTTTTCTTTAAACAAACATCAACACAATCCCCTTATTTTAACAAAGATATGATGTACTAACAGGATGGTAATAGATTATATTACTGTGTACTCAACATGAAAATAAAGTGCATATTGTATACTTGACCTGATTTAAAAATGGGGACACATAGCTAAGATGATCTTATATTTGAAAATGGAATTGTATGAGCAATTGAAAAAGATAGTTAGAATCGCCACATTGTCTTTTTTACTATTTCCAAGCAGTGGTATCTTCCAACCACTAATTACCAGAAAAAATACAGAGACAGGAGAAAAACCCATCAGAAGTAATAAAACTGGAAAATGCACTTCATGAAATACTACTTCAAATTCTGTAAAGACATAAGGATGAAAGGCTGTGGTAAGACTATGTTAAAAACC
Source organism: Harpia harpyja (assembly GCF_026419915.1). Classification (NCBI taxonomy): domain Eukaryota; kingdom Metazoa; phylum Chordata; class Aves; order Accipitriformes; family Accipitridae; genus Harpia; species Harpia harpyja. The sequence goes on along the minus strand of NC_068941.1, from coordinate 63,069,148 downwards.
TTAAATTACAGTCTAAATTTAGGATCTTAGAGCTGTTTCAGTTGCTTTCTTCCTTTTTAAGATAGTTAAACTGGGGATGTACTGTGTGTTATTTTCCACAAACTATTACAATGCTGAGACAGAATTCTATTTCATAGGAAGAATAAGACATCATGTAAATTTCTCATTGTAAATATTTTACAATGTATTCTAGTCCTCATGTCCTTCTCTGCAAAATCAGCAATTAAACCATTTAGAACAGAAAAAGCCCAATAATAATAAAAAATTTACCCATAAAGAATATGTATGTATGGATTGAGTCATTCTATATGAGTTAAGTACACTGAAAGATTATAAAGGAGCAAGAGTGTCATGGTAAATTTCAGAAATGTTTTGAAGTTGGTCATTGTCCCTTGGATGACAGAAAATCGGGATCCCCATTTTAGGAAAGGGGCATGCCCCCAAATTTTTTCTTGCCTTAGGTCAAGTGATTTGGCCCTCCCATATTGATCCATCTATTTATCTATGCCTGAAATGGCTTTTCTGAAGGCAGTTCTTGTCTGCATGACTGACTGGCAGTACTGTTTCTAGTGGGATACGTTCCCTTTGTTTCTGTGTCTTCTGTTTCTGTTTAAAGATCACTCCGGGAAAGTGAGAGGAAGACACTGCATAACATGCATATGAAATGCAGACTGTCTTCCCAGTGATATGCCTTCCTAAATATGTACTTTCATATAGTGCCTTTTGTTGGGCTTTCCATGTGCATTTATAAGTTTCTTTCAGAATAGAGCATAAGAAACTTGGATAGTGCAATAAAGTTGTAAGTTAAGTGTTTAGTTAGATGAAAGGTGAGGTAAAGTCACCTTTAGTAAGTATATGGGTAATGAAGGAGGGCAGAGAAAAGATGGGATTAGATGACTTGTTACTTTTAAGTTGAAAGTGGATGATTTGGAGAGCAAAGAGGAAATTCTTAATTTAACAGATCATTGGGGATGTCATTGTTCTGCTTTTCCATCTAGTTGATCTCCGTTCAAAGAAAAAAAAAAGATAATTTCTATGTAATGCACAGAAGTTTAATTAAAAATAAAACCAACTGCTACTATAGAAAAATGTATTTTAAATGTCATTATGGTGGCTTTTAAACTCAGGATTAAACATGGACCAAAAAGCTACAAGATTTACCTAAATTCTGAAGTTAAAGTAGCTTTTCTTAGTTTGAAACCTGGTGGTTGTTAGGTGGTAAGCTGAGAAATACCAAGTATAACTACTTAAAAAAGTTATCACAATGTTCTCATTTAACACCCCCTCCCCCCTTTTTTTTCCTTAAACCAGGTGTGTATCTTTTTCTGCAGTCACTTCCTCTCCATTTTTCATTAAAGGTGAGAGTATATAGGTATTCTGTATGACCAGTAAGTTGTAAAGAGGCTGCTGCAACGTATTTCACACCTTCATAGGAAGTGGCTTTAGTGCAAATAAAACAGTACACACCACAGACTAGCGAAGGGCATGCTTTGCTATTTCAATGTATGCATTTCAAATAATTTTAGTATAAAAATGTTGAAAATTTAAGTAATTTTAAAAAATAAGTTAAAACAAACTTTGTTTTGAACCTACAGTACAAGCAGATACAACTATGCATCACAAAAATAAAGTTTGCTAAAGGGAAGTAAGGCAGAGCAATTCTTAAAAATCAAGCAAAATAATATGTGTACTCAATTTTACAAGGTGGCAGCCATTTTCAACATACGCAATACTAAATGAAAATAAGGGAAAAGCTTGTATAAGGCCAAAGGTGCAAAGACTTGCAGTTTTGAAAGCAAATGCCGTAAAGGCCACTCAAATTAGACTCACTGTACTGTAAATCTTTCTCCTCAAGTGCGGAGACTTAAGCATGCAGTTCTGAGATCAGGACTGGAGTTAATTTCCTTTCAAATTATTTGTAACAACAGAAAACATTTATGGAACTTCTTTGGCAAACGTTTTTAGGTTAGTTTGACACAAACATCTATAAACATCTTGACTCAAAAGCTTTCTCAAAGAAGGTGAATTAACACCATTAAGATACTATTTTTTTTCAGCACTTGTTGAAATCAAAGGCTTGTTATCAACTGTATTTAATTACATTAACACTTAAAAACCTTCACAGATGCTAATGGTCTGTCAATGTAAAGTATGTTTAGCGATTTGACCATTGCCTTCTGAGTATATGACCAGTATTGTTTCAACTTCATTGTAAAATAAGCAAGCTGGCAAGATACAAGGTAAATTCCAATCTGTTTACAAAGGCTAAGCAAATACTTGTTAAAAAATTTAGAGATGGTGTGTTACAGTGTAGTTGCACAGTGCTTATGTCTACTGAATACACAAATCCAAACTTTATGGAACAAGACCATCATAGATCTTTAAATCTCTGATAACTGGGCCATGGTTGCAGCTCACAGCAAAGATCTAGTAGTCTGTCTCACAAAAGTAACTGCTAAGGCCTAAATCTTGAGCTGTGTTCCTTCACCATTCCTCAGGCCTTTGTTTTGTGGTATCATAAGCTCTTATTACTTCAGACTGGGAAACTATTCCATTTTCATCTTGAGAGAAGGCATAGCCATCTGCAGATACAGAACAAAATAGAAACCAATTAAGTTTTGATTTGATTTTTTTGTTAAAACTTTAATAAAAACAACTTAACAAAGGTCAATAGACGGGAATAAACCTCTTTTCAGCAACCAGTAGGTAGAAAAACCATGCCATTTCCTACATAATTTTGCAATTATAAAATAGCAGAAAGAACTCTGTGCAGTGTCTTAGGAATGAAGAGAAACCTACCAACAGGCAAAAAACATAGTCTGCTGGGTTTAGGATACTGTGTCTTTACTACAAACAAATGCGGTGAAAGGTAGAATTTTACTTCTATATTATTAATGGATATTAATTTTTATTTGTCAGTGAACACTTACGAAGCAAGTTTTGCTGCAGAGAGTCAGAGCGATACAAGTTCACATGGTTCTTCTTAAAAACATTCTTCAGTAGTTGGGCTCTTTCAGTTAAGCTAGAAAGAAAGTGGACACGTGTGAAAAATATTTACTTACTAATTACAGTATCCCTTTATCTTTGAGTCTGTTAAATGAGAATTAATTATTAAATGAAAAATGTCCATTCTCCTTCTTCAATTGCGCCTGAACTAATTGTTAAGAAGATGATTAAAAGCGTGTGTGAGGGCAGATTATGAAGTCCAGATCCCTGGTAATGTTTTTACTCGTCACAGCACAGGCAAAAAAATCCATTTGAAGCACTGTTGTGCGCTGACAATACAAATAAATGAATAATATCGTAAACATTTGAGCGTGGCTCCTTCAGAAACATGCGGTGTAAAGGGAAGGTACTGGCTTTTTTGACGTAGCATGGCCTGATTAGTGCCAGGCTGAATTACCATCTTTTTCTTACATAAGACAGTGCTCTTAGCCTCTACTGACACAGTACGCCAAAGGGATGGGAAAAAGAAGATGGAGGGAAAGTCACATCCATGGCCATCAGCTGTGTGTACAGAAACGTATTACTTCCATGGAAAGTGTTCAAGCAAGGTGTACTCCCCATGAAACTCTAGAAGGTGTTTTCCTGGAGATCATACCCAAATAACAGACTACTCTTACTACTAGAGGTTGGTCACTTCAGCCCATCTCCTTCCTTCTCAGCAGTACTGAGTCTGTTGTGTTATGCGTTTATTATGCTTTAATGTGACTGAAGTGATTCTCCATTTCAGCCCAACTAGAAAACAGAAGTAGTATTAAACAGTTTTTAAACCGAGACTCAAGCATCAGCTGAGTGCTGCAAACTGAATGTAGTAGTGAAGGTATCAGGTTTCCTTACCGTCCATCTTTCTTACAAAGTTCTCTCAAATAGGACCGTACATTACTAAATAAATAACAGGCAAACTAGCCATAGCTCAGAAAGCTTTTGAAATCTGACAATTTTGATAAGATATCAAAGATGTGCAAGGGACTATGTTAAAAAAACTCACACAAAACCTTCAACTTCTTCCTCTAGATTTGATATTAACTGTGAATTAGAGCTTGCGTTTCAGAGAAACACCAACCTACCATTTGAAACATTTCCAATGCTTAAAAATCCCTCCCCATGTGAAATGGTCTAAAAATCAGTTCACTTAAAAAAAAAAAAAGTATCTTATGTTTATTCTGAGTATATAGTGATTTGATTTTGTCTCTTGTGTAAGGACGTAGTAAGTAAAACAGATTTCACATGTCTACATTACTGAGTTTTGATCAGTCAAATTACTTTTTAATATTATTGTCAGTTAGCTCAACAGACTTACCTTCCCAGGCTACCGACCAGACTAAGTGGTGCAAGGAATGGAACTAGATTGCTTCCCTTACAAGATTAGCATTCAAACCATTAAATTAGAAATGCTTATTCTTTCTTCAGTGAGTATGTACTTCTTATACATGAAGTTGAACCACTGTGTTAAATCGGAGATACTAGTGGTCTATCTCCCCTTTCTGTTTCCCTCCAGTCTGGTAGTTAAAGCATATACTAGGATGTGAAAGCTTGGCTCTTCTAAGTTGAAACAGGGAAATAAACCTACTATTCCCACACCCACAGAAGAATGCTAACTGCAAAATCTACAACGTAAGGGGATAGGCAGGGGAAACTGCTTCTGTGGCTGTGTTTTGAATGAAAAGATGGAATGAGACTTCCTTGTAAAAAAAGGAATTAGGTACCAATTCCAGGAAAGCAGTTGGCATCTGCTGACTGAACCAAGAATGGAGAGGTTGGAGTACTGAGACATACCTTAGTCTCCGTGTTTATATAAGCTAGCTCTTTGGGACTTTTTTTTTTTTTTTATCCTAATTGCTCCTCTAGGCTGTGTAGGAGCCTTGTTTTTTAGTTCAGAGCTACGAACTGTTGAAGTGACAAGATTAATAAAAATTATGGACTGAGGTTTAAACCACAAGGAAACACAAAGTAAATAAATAAACATCTTCATGTAAGATGGGAAGTCAAAAGAGGTGGAAGACCAAGCGAATACTTAGATACAGTTATCAGCTATCTCCTTTGCAATACATCTGAGAAGCACTTCTTAATGTGAGTTGAAATCAGCAAATTTCTATGAAATTTTTGGTGTTACTTTATAATAAAAACCTATTATCTAATAAATAACTATTATTAAAAATATAGCAGGCCTATTCTAGCATTTTTGGTACCATCATTATTCTTTGCATGTGTTCCAGAATGAAATGTTCAGATGGCTTAAATACTAAGCACTGAAAATACTTCCTTAAGTTTTACAAGAACATGAAGTATGCACATTTCTTAGTTTATGTATAATGAAGTTTCCACTGCACAGATCTGATTGCTGGTACAGAAAACACAAATTAAGTAGGAAATACATTTGGGAAAAGAAAAGTGCTTCCAGCTATTCAGGTATTAAATTCTGCTCTATTTCTATACTTGAAATACTGCAGGCTCTTTATTATGAATCATCCTGTTGCCACTCAAAAGCGTATTTAAAAACCTACATGCAAAGCCAAGAAAACATAGTTTCATAATTAATCAATGATAAATCCTAGTAACTAAACCCCTATGCTCATTAAGCATACTTATATGGACAAGCAGAATATTAACTGTTTTTGAACATAAAATGTATAGATTCACAGGCAATTAATCTCATTTTTAGAAAAAAAATTTTACTACTTTATATATTCCTGACCAACCATTTAACTGGTCTAAAAATAATTTCCAAGTGGACTGAATGAAAAACAATGATTATATGAAGCACCATTTGCAGTATACATCTCTAAAGACCTTTCCACAAGTTTGCGCTGTTATTCATGTTACTGTTAGTCTATGTAGTATTCAACCCAGTAAAAATATTTTTGTACTAAGTATTAATACTGTTGTTTCTGCCTAAGCATTATATACAAGGTATCAGAAAAACCGTTTTTGAACAATGGTTTATATACAAAAAGTATCCTTTTACCTTAGTCATTTCAATTTTAAGTAGAAATGGCTTTGTGGCATTTCAATTACAAAGGCTCTAATGATAGAAATCATACTTTTTGTGGCACAGATTTGTTAATCCACTGAAGCTGCTCTGTTATTTATCTATTATCTATCAAGGCACCCTCAAGTCAATACTACTCCAACATGGAAGTTTACTTTCTGTTGGAAAAGTGACCATGCAAAATTCACACTTTCTTGCCCAAGACATGTTCTTCCTTAACTGACAAATATATATGATAAAACCAATTTCAATGTGTTGCCTAGAGAAGAAAGAATAAAGTATTTTTGGACAGTTTTGGGGAAAAATCTCATTACACATCCTTACGCACACTGAAACAGCAAGACAGGACAGGAATGCTCTTCCTGAGCCTTCAATGATAACAGTCTAAAAACCTTTTCAAATCAGCACTGTAAAAATACAAGGGATGACAGATTTTAAGACTATATTAGCATGTCCTACTTTTAAAGCATATGCTAAAATACAATAAAGATCTTTGAAGAACAGTATTTTAAATTATTTCAATGTAAATATCAATTTTATCCCAATTTTAAGAAAACAGCTGAAAGCATAAATTTAGAATTTAAATAAAAAATTCCCATCCTAAGATTGTTTGATGGAAAAACATCAAAAGGTAGGGCCTTACAATCTTAGTTGTATTTAAATGCATGCAGTATCAGGTCAATGCAGTTCTAAAAATCTGCAACAAATATATTCTAGGTGAAAAAACAACAATAAAAATTAACACTAATATACTTCAAAGTAAACATTCAGATACTGTCTGATTACAGCATCTAGCCAATAGTAGAATCCTGACCTGTTATCTGTGGAAGTTGAGCCTCTTACTTTGTGTTGTGGCATTTTTAAGATGGGAATGAACAGAGTGGAGAAGTTCGTGAGTTATCTTTCTCATTATTTCCCAGTTACTTCTTAAGCAAGCAGTGATTTATATCTTCTTAGGTTATTTTGGCATTTCATGAGAACAAATCCCTTACTCTGCTGTGACATAAAAGGGTACTTCCAGAGGTATGCATACTGGAAAAGTATTATTTGGTGCTGAAGAATAATAACTATTTGTTCTTGCATGAAAAGCACTACAACTCAAGAATAAAAAAGTCTCATGTACATATTTAAAACAGATGTAGAGGACATTCCTTATCAATTTAACTACTTACTCTGCACTAGTATCTAGTTAATCCAGGCTTCTGCAACTTAGAAGACTCAAAAATGTTTACAGTAGTTCAATCAAATTTCTGGAGATGCAAGTAAGTCAGTTCATCAGACCATTCCTTCAACAAAGAATACTTTCTCCATAAAGGGTGAAGTTTTGGCTCTATTACCTGAATTAAGATATAATTTAAAAAAGTAATGGAGGGAATAAATCCTTCAGAGATATTAAGATGTCTAACATCCATTGATTTGCACATTAGGTGGATGCTTGTATACTTCAAATAATACGGGCCTAAAAATGACTTTGTGGAGAAGGAATGGATCTAAGAAAGACATTCTGGCAGGTAACTAAACAACCTTCATGAAGCCCTCCTAACTACTTAATTGTGGGATAAAAAGATAATTATAAAACTAGTGGTGAAAACACCAAGTTCCTCTTACCTAAGTAAGATGGGATTTGGAAGACATTCTATAGGGTGAAGGAAGAGCATACTGCCTAGACAAGTGAAGTAAAAGTAGCTGAATTTGGGAATACAAGATAAGTCTTGGGAAAGCAAGTATGGAATACTAAAACGGTACATTACCTTACCTTCTTCTACATCCACAAGATGTTCCCCTTTTAGCACTGTCTAGTACTAACATCTGCTTTCTTTTCTGCAATTTATTCTTTTACAACTTTTGCTCTTTGCAAAAGAGCGCACAGCATACGTTGCTTCTGGCTCAAAAGTCAGCACATTGATATATGAGTTGGTTAATCTGGAGAAAGATCTTGCCCTGCAGCTGCCTGAATCAGCACTGCCACCGGAGAGAGGCATCCATAACAATCAGTGTAAATCACCTTTAAAGGTAAGAGAACTTTTGCAAGCACTAGTTGCATCTTGCAGTGATGAAGGAAAAGTATGCTCGATGCAGGAATTGTCATCAACTAGGGGATTTTGCAGTACTTCCAGTCTGAAGCTATGCTACAAAGACAGCATATAGAGCCTGATTGGAGACACTATGCAGGTATGAGCTCCTATGTAGCCCATCACACTAGACTAGGTGTTCCACAGGTGATGGGATGAGCTTCCAGGCCTCACGGTACCTCTCCTGGTATCTGCCTATGGTGCCAGGGAAGATGAACTGCACTAGAGACAAAACATTCTTGTGAAAATGATTTCTAGGAAAAGAAAGGATAAGTAGGAGCAAACACTCACAGGACCTGGATATCCCACCCATTAGAAATGGTGGTCATCACCTTGTGTCCTGGTTTCAGCTGGGATAGAGTTAACTGTCTTCCTAGTAGCTGGTACAGTGCTATGTTTTGAGTTCAGAGCGAAGAATGTTGATAACACTGATGTTTTCAGTTGTTGCTCAGTAGTGTTTAGACTAATGTCAAGGATTTTTCAGCTTCTCATGCCCAGCCAGTGAGAAAGCTGGAGGGGCACAAGAAGTTGGCACAGGACACAGCCAGGGCACCTGACCCAAACTGGCCAACGGTGTATTCCATACCATGTGACGTCCCATCCAGTACAGAAACGGGGAAGTGGGGGGCAGGGATTCGCCGCTCGGGGGACTGGCTGGGTGTCGGTCGGCGGGTGGTGAGCAATTGCACTGCGTATCATTTGTACATTCCAATCCTTTCATTATTGCTGTTGTCATTTTATTAGTGTTATCATTATCATTATTAGTTTCTTCTTTTCTGTTCTATTAAACCGTTCTTATCTCAACCCACGGGTTTTGCTTCTTCTCCCGATTTTCTCCCCCATCCCACTGGGTGGGGGGGAGTGAGTGAGCGGCTGCGTGGTGTTTAGTTGCTGGCTGGGGTTAAACCACGACACCTTGGTATCCAATGTAAATTGGTCTTCAACCTGGTAAATCCTAGTAAGTTGATTCCCACAGAACTGGAGGAGGGATACAGTAAGATTGAAGGAAAAAGGGAACTTAAGTATCTGTATGAACAAAAGATGCTTCCTGAAAATTGAACCTACAATAAAAGAAGTGGCTGTTTGTGTTTTTTCTGGTCTCTTTCCATGCATACCTTGGTAGGAAAAAAGCCTTCTTGGCTAAGCCCTTTGCCATGAAGATACTAAAAAACCAGCAGTCCAAAGGGAAGAACGAACAGGAGAATAAAGTATCAACAGTTTCGGCTTTTTTTGGAATTCATAAAACTCATGAAAATGAAGACAAGGAAAGAAAGCTGTAGCTCAGTCAAATGGCACTAATGAATTGGAAGCTGGGGAGAGAGGGGCTTTGTCAACTCATACTCCCGTTCAGCAAGTGCTTGCTACAAGTTCAACAAGGGTTAAAAAGTCTTAAGAATTTTAGTGAGTGCACACCTTTATGCTGAGTTTACACATAGAAATTGTCCAATTTTTCAGTTTTATCTTCTCCCTTTTCAAATTACCTGCCTGACCCGTGACAGAGGATGTAACAAGGGAATTCTTGTGGAGTCTTAAGTTTAACCTATATGAGGTAAGAAATAACTTCGTCAAATTTATTTGCCCTGGACTGGCATTAGGTACAAAGCCAGCTTGTTCTATTCAATTTCAGCAAATCCTAGACAGATTTTGCTGTTTTCCCCTATACTACCAAGCAGATTTAAAAAATTTATTCTATTTTTTTGTGTGTGTGTGTGTGCTTAGGCCCGATTTATAACTATACTAGTGAAAGAGGCAGGTTTGAACTCACTTTATATTAACTGTTAACACAGCCAAAAGTGACCTTTTATCAAAATTGTACCTCAAGTTTCTTCTATACATATTAACTAAAAACATAAGTGTCAGCTACAAAGAAATACATCAGTTAACGCCTTTGGTAAAACCTACATCTAAGCATATGAAAAAACATACAGGCTCAGTAGACCTGAAACCTCTTTACAGATGCCTTTTGTTTGTATGGTTTTTGAAAAATAACCTTTTGTCTTTGATACATGTATAAGGCTGAAAATATTTAGCTTTTTTTTTTTTTTTTAAAAAAAGACAATGATCTACAGATTTTTACAATACCTCTTGCCATGCACAACTGCCCCAGGATCCTCAGACTTTGCTTCCAACTCCTGAACTTCATCTACTAGTGTCTTAAAAGTAGCTCTCTTTACTCTGTAAGTAATACAAAATACTGCCAGATTTACTCTTTTTGAAAGTAGCAGAACAGATTGTTTTAACACTTATATAAACATTCAATTTACAAATCCATTTTCCCAGATGACTTAAAATTAAGCTTTACAAGAAGAAATATTATAAAGCAAGTCTAAATAATACATTTTATCAGCTGTTCTTGCAAATTAGAAACAATAAATGTTTATTAAAAAGACATTACAATTATTGAAACATTTAAAATACTAGTAACACTTGTCATAAAGTTTGTCAAAAACAAACAAGGTGAAAAATAATTTTATATAATCACCAGAGCCGATCTTCATTTGGTTTTCTTATATTAGTAATTAGAACACACACTTAAAAGTCAGTATTTTCTCCCGTAAACCTTGGCATTTCTGTACTCACACTTTGTATACTACATCAAAAAGTAAAGCTGTCATAGGAATACATAGAAGTCCCATCCAAAACACTCCAGAGCTGAACATCATAGCTGCCTGGAGGGAAAAAAGCACAAAATGTGATGATGTTGTGACAAGAAGTAGGAAAAAAACCTTAGAAATATCAGCTACTTGGTTGCGGGTATCAAAAGCAAATTTAAATGAACCATTCTAGACTCTCTAATGTGAAACAAAACTTTAACTCCTTTTTAAAATCCCGAGTCGCTATAGAAATCCAGTAGATAGGAAGCACTAATTCATGTTAAGAAGCTGGTAGAAAGATTGCACTGCTTAGCTCTTTGAGGGAAGGGGAATCTACCCCTCCACAATCCTGCTCTACACCACTATGCTGATGGTAGACATTTCCATTAAAATCAGAGTTATTGAAAATCCACGCCCGCCCCCCCCCCCTCCCAGCACAATCTTTGTCAATACATTATGAGCACAATTTCTTCCCTGCAATCAACCCTAACAGGACGTAACAGTTCCTGACCCTTCATATGGATATTGGACGCTGTTAGAATCATTTTGATATCTAACTTGGATCAAAGTTATCTCCAACAGAACTCACCGCACCACGGTTCCCACACTGCCACAGACTCCTGTTCAACAAACGGCTTAAAAATGAGAACTAAGAAAACAACTAATTACGTAATTATGGAAGTATGCAACATATTGTTAAATGAAGATCTAACACATTAACACATGGTGAAATATTTGCAAACAAGATCATTGCCTTTAGCTGTGTGTTTGCTTTTTTATACACTGCTTTATATTAATACATAGGAATTTCTTCTGTTCGTAACCTAGCTTGGTCTATAAACATACTAAAAACTAAAACACACTAAAAACCCCAAACAAACATCATAATGTACGGACATTAAAGGAAAAAAAAACCCCTTCAATCTACCCTTGTAATTCATGCCCAAGTATCTACATCAATAATACTATGGATGCAAGGAGTATGATAAATACTTAATGAGGCATATTACTGAAAGATTGTTTTGCAGTCAGTACTAAAAATACCTTTGTAATGTAATTAGATTGCACAGAGATTGAAAGTAACAATGATACCCTTTCAAATCCTTTGCTTCATTACTTGGAGACTAATTCCTTTCAAAGGTTAAACGTCAGTATGTAACTAAAATAAACAAGCTGAAATTTCACTAATATTAATTAGCAGACCAATGCAGGTAGCTTGCATTAGCTAAAGTCTGATTTCTGAATGTGTATACATGAACATTTTAGAATTATGCTCGATATGTTCATGCTCAATTATTTTCAGAAAAGAAATTTCATTCTCATATAGGTAAAAAGTTCTATTTACTTTGTTTTCATATCCAAATTCCTACTGACACTGATTGTTCGGAAAGCATTAGAATGCATTTGAGCTGAAAATTTGGTCAACTTTCCACAGCTATGTTAAAAGGACACAGATATTGCCCTGAGATTCTAGTAATTATTTCTGCCAACAGCTGTCAGCAAAGGTGTAAATACTGAGCAGTGACAGGTTCAAAATAAAACAATTCACATTTTCAACGGAGAAAAAAAAGAAAGAAAATTTTGTATCAGGAAGTGGAGAAAATGTATTGGTGCAGTCACTTTATAAGCAAAACATGACTTTTGACATACTTGATGAAATACTCATTTCCTAAACCAGCAGCTAATAGGAAATGTCTACCACAACTACATTTTGCAAGACTTTTTATAATTAAATAGCAATTAGAGAGACAAAGTTTCCTAAAACCCAAGAAAAAGCATAAAAACCACAACTTGAAGTAATTACGACTCTTACTTCCTATAATGAACAACATTTTTTAATTTATAACAACGTAGCAAAGAGCTGTCCTTGTGTTAGCCACCCTGTATTAAATGTTTGCTAGTGAAACAGCAAAAGTGATAATGTAGGTCTTAGGATGTTAATTCTGACCATTGTAATGCTAACTATGAATGAAGGAACAACTGGCGCCTACTATTCAGTCCATCCAGCCTTTGGCTTTACAAATGAACAACATGAATTGAGGAAAAAAAAAAGTTTTTCTGCGTCATATTTGAAAGCCTGTCAGATTTTTTTTTCTTTTACAGAGTTAATCCAAACCTAAAAGATTTAAAGCCGACATTCGCATTAAAGACAGAGGGCCTCTTTGTATTTTTTGGACGAAGAGGGGAAAAAATAAAATCCCACAGAGGTATTTCCTTCCTTTCTGTACAAGAAAGCTCCCCCCTCACTCTGTAGAAAACATTTTTGTCTCTAACTTTTCACATCTCTCTACACATAGGCAGGTCATCTGGGAAATGGCAAACCAATCCTTTTCAGACAATGGCACTAACAGGAGCAGCCTGTTCTGGGGACGGACTCTGGCTGCCTCTGTTCGTGGTTTACAAATTGTTCCTAATGTGAGAGATTTGTGGTCTATGCCAAGTTTTCCCCCTTTAGGCCTTGTGAAACCAAATGGAATCTGCCACAAAAGTGGCTCCCAGGGGAATTCAGAAGTAATCCAAAATGAGAGCTGGGAAGCCTAGTTTATTGTAGGACTTACAAATCTTGCAGGGAGAATAAATAATTTGTTGTATGTGTAGCTCATGCTCAATATTAGGACTTTCTAAAATGAATTAACATTGTTTATTAAGTGCAATGTACAGATTTTTATATAAGTTCTTATTTTTTAAAAAAGAAGAAAATGCTGAAAAATATTCCCTTTCATTACTTAGTGGCAGATTAGAAATCCTGGCTGCAAAATATTTTTAATGCACTGATGATGTACTGTTAGGAAATTACATGCCAAAAAGAACAGAGAATATTCCCTTTTTCTTCACTATGAAATGATCTGCCAAAACAGCTAGCTCATATTTTGAAAAGTCTTCTAAAAGTAAAGAGAAAGATGGAAAGAACAGTAAAATTCTTGCTGCAGAAAAGCTTATGAAAACCCTTTCCAGCCTATCTATTTCAGATATCATCTAGGTACATATCCTCTACCTATAAACTACAGAACTATTAAAATAATACCTTCTCAACACCACCAAACCAGCAACAGTTTCTCAACAACCTACAGAGACAACTTCATTAGTTTTAGTCATCTGCATGTGTTTGCCTTCATACATGCCAAAGTACTTACTGTTGTAATATTAAAACAGATCTGCATTAACTCCGAGTGCAAAGTTCCTACAAGTGACTTCTTGCAATACTTCTAGTCTTTCTTTGCTATTTAGAGTTTAAAAAACATCTCATAGTTCCTATTAACTAAGTAGGAACTCTACTTATTAGGTATATTAATTAAAAAGGGAGTCTCTCCATTTTCTGCAAATACAAAACAAAGCCTTACTGGTATACAACGAATAGTAAGGGGTACTGAAACAGAGTACCAGGCAGTCAGGGAGCAGATAACTGTGGATATCTGCAGGCAGAATCTATAAATTCTTACTTGAACAAATCTCCTATGCGATGAGAAAAATGAGTAAGGATAGACTAAGGAAAATGCCTTTACTTTTTCCCTTGCTCCTCTCATTTTCTTCAGCTAAGGATACATTGCAAGATCACCAATTTCTTCACTGCAGGCAGGTATGAAGGGTGGACTCTATCCCACAGAGGAATGATTAAGATTACAGTCTTAATTATATAAACACAAATAATAAATAATATTATAAATAATAAATACATAAATACAAAAGCTTACAAACATAGACATGTACTATAAAACATAAAGCTTCAAGAAGTACCTCTATGGTGACACAGAGCAATACACACGATTAACAGAGACTTAGGTCTCCTACAGATGTGTCCTTAGTTCAGTCCCCAGTTTCAGCTAACATTTTAATATTCTAAGTATCCATTGGAACACATCTTGCCTTTTCATAGAAAGTACCTTAACCACTCAGGCTGAGCAAAAGCCAGTACATTGTCTCATCTGATCTACTAAATATTTGATTATTCTATAGGAAGTGGAACAGCAGAAGACAACAGTTCTCTGTTCAATCACCCTTTCAGCAGAAAGCATTTGCTTGAAAATTGCAAAGTAGAGACAAACTTAAATCTGACTTTTGGGTAACAATCATTTGGGGTGAATGTTCTCATATTTAACTGTTGGATAAATGGGTATTTTAAAAAACATAGGTGATAAGGGTCTTACTGTGGGACGTAATTCAGGTTTGTGAATTATCAGATTAGCACTTATCTCTAACCACAGTAAGGCATTTGAGCCCAGAAAGGGATGAAATGCAAGATTGCACCTTATTACATGTTCTTGTGACTAGTTTAGAGTGGCCACTCATTTTCACTTTGTGAATTAAGTTCATAGGCATTTAATTCCTTCCTTGCATTTTATGAAAGCCTAAGTTACCTCAGTAGATATTTCACATTTGGAAAAAACCCCCAAACAAATCAGCAATAAATCATGGTGCCAGAAATAGCTCTTATGAAGAGAAATTATGAGTTGCTATCTCTGTTGACTGTAGACAGAAACAGTGATGAAGTGCTTTCAAAGATAAAACCCAAGAAAACAGTAAAGAAAAAAAAGGCTTCACAATGAATATTAATACCTAGAAATTTCCTCAAAAAGCTGGGGAGGAGAATGACACAAACAAAAAGTGCTTCCCCAAGAATTAGGAAGAGAAGAAGGTTCTGTTAGCAGAAGTTTGGCTAACAGGGCTATGCTATAGCTTGAACTAACAGACCTAAAAAATAACATTTAGAAAGTTGAAGAGAATTAGCCACCTGGATGTGAAATTAGACAAACTACAAAATGTTGGCAAGCTGAGATTTATCACACTACTTTTAACTGTGCTTGTAATTAGAGAACATTAGTTCTGCAAGAAAAGGCTGGACTGTCCTCTTTTGCCTCAGAGTAAAAGATTCACAGGGAAACCTATCTGAGTTGATTCAAAGACAATATAAGAAATAGTATCTGGCAAAGGAGTGTAAAGCCACGATGAGCAGATGAGTTCTGGTGGTTCTACAGAGTTTGTTACCAGGATAGGGGCTGTCTGCACTGCAATAGCTGTAACAGGAAAGAGTACAGGAAACACTGAGTTTCCCTAGAATTTGGAAAGAACTGAAGTCATTCCTCACTACTGCACATCAGAAGAGGAAGTTGCTATGGAGAAAGGTGGCAGCTGAATATCATTAATCTTTTAAGTGTTGTGGTATGCATAACTACAACAGGAGTGTGTACTGAATTTGATTCCTAACATTTGAAACATAAAACCCCCATAACTTTAGTTTATAAAGGAGATTAGCAACAATATGCCAAGGGAAAGAATTGAGTTAAATGCTGATACAAGGAAAAGACTAATCGTTAAAAAGGAAGAACATTAGAATGGCAATACTACCAAGACGACCATCATAAGCACAAAACGTAAATTTGGTAGTTCAAAGATCAGCTCTGCTGTTTCTATTTGAACCTGTGCAGTCAAAGAGCAAGAATGAGAATGCAACCATTGAATATGGAAAAGGATCTTGAAGTATATCTGGGAATAGAAGACTCTGGCTAACAAATATCTAGTACTAGACTAAGTACAATTAAACCATGAAGGTCTGAGGACTCAAAATGGAAACCACCTAATGGGAATTAAATGGGAAAAGAACAACCCCTTATGAAAATATTTTGGATTCCTGAAGTGAAAGACCAAAAGCAAACTTTATATTTAAAGAACTGAATAAGCTAAAATATATTAGTATCAGAATGGTAACATAATTTGAGGCTCTCAGGTGAGGAATACATGACTAAAATGGATATCTGTTATGGGATGAATTCTGATTCACTTTAAAAGATCTTCAACAAATCATTTGACTTCTTTTAAGAACTAATAATACTCTCCACAAACATACATTGAAACATTTTATTTCTCTAAACAAGAGGTTCACGTAGGTACAGAAGGGAAGAAAGATACAGATTACTCATTATTGTTTTGTAAAGACTCACAGGTCTGTAAAAGACAAGCTGGGAAAAAACTTGGGAGGATGAAAATGTGCTAAAAATGTGGGAAAATGCCTATAGTGGCCTTTTACTGAGAATAGGCTTGAAAAAGTTTTGGACTATGAAGGAAGACCCTAGCTTTTGTTGTTTAATTATTTCAATGTTCTTGAAAACTGTATTTCAAACATGCTCTGTAAATAAGCAATAGTCCCTCACCAAAAATTTACTACACCAGTTACT
The DNA here is from genome assembly GCF_026419915.1 of Harpia harpyja. NCBI lineage: Eukaryota > Metazoa > Chordata > Aves > Accipitriformes > Accipitridae > Harpia > Harpia harpyja. The sequence goes on along the minus strand of NC_068941.1, from coordinate 63,052,320 downwards.
CCCCCTAGAATGAAGACCCTGAATTTTAGATATTATTTTGATCCAGACTGGTAATAAGCAGTGAAGCAGGAAAAAAAAAAAAAAAAATTACTGGCTAACTTCGCATAACTACCCCAGATATTAGCCATTGAAGAATGGCTGTTTTCCACAAGTTTTGTGATAATGAAGTTAGAATTGAGAGACTTCGGTATTTGTTTACCATGTAAGGCTCAAGGCAATTTTTAGAAATATAGATTATCAACTGAGTTATCTGACAGGTTTCCTTAAAAGCAAGGCACAGTACTTCTCTTGTTTCACTGAAGAACTTAAAGAGAATCATTACTTTTCAAATTTTAGGGGCATTATTTATAACTTCCCCTTCTAATATTGAGGAAAGGTACCATAGCAATCTTCTTAAATATACAACCATGTAAATTTATTTATTATGCTGTATTCTGCAGAAGTTATTAAAATAACACTCATCTGTTTTTAAAAATGCAAGAGACAAGTATCCATTAATAGCACCTTCTGCAGCTAGAGAGACAACACAGCAGGGCATACGCCATAAGATCCTCACAGAGAAGCTGTTGATGTACAGGCTGGGTGAAGACAGTACGGTAAACTGAAAACTGGCTGAAAGGCTGGGTCCAGAGGGTGGTGATCAGCAGCACAGTCTAGCTGGAGGCCAGTAACTAACAGTGTACCCCAGGGGTCAATACTGTGGTCCAGTCCCGTTTAACATCTTCATTAAAGATCTGGATGATGGGCTAGAGTGTACCCTCAGGAAGTTTGCTAAAGACACAAAATTGGGAGAAGTGGCAGATGCACCAGTGGGTTATGTTGCCATCCAGAGAAACCTCAACAGGTTGGAGAAATGGGCTGACAGGAACCTTATGCAGTTGAACAAGGAGAACTGCAAAGTCCTGCACCTGGGGAGGAACAACCCCATGCACCAGTATATAGAATCACAGAATCATTTAGGTTGGAAAAGACCTTCAAGATCATCGAGTCCAACCATCATCCATGCCCACTAAACCATGTTACGGAGTACCCCGTCTACGTGCTTTTTGAATACCTCCAGGGATGGTGACTCAACCACTTCCCTGGGCAGCCTATTCCAATGTCTAACAACCCTCTCAGTAAAGAAATTTTTCCTAATATCCAACCTAAATCTCCCTTGCCTCAACTTGAGGCCATTTCCTCTCGTCCTATCTCCAGCCACCTGACAGAAGAGACCAACACCCACCTCACTACAACCCCTGTTCAGGTAGTTGTAGAGAGCGATAAGGTCTCCCCTCAGCCTCCTCTTCTCCAAACTAAACAGCCCCAGTTCCCTCAGCCGCTCCTCATAAGACTTGTGCTCCAGGCCCCTCACCAGCTCCGTTGCTCTTCTCTGGACATGCTCCAGCACCTCCATGTCTTTCCTGTAGTGAGGGGCCCAAAACTGAACACAGTCTCTAAGGTGCAGCCTCACCAGTGCCAGGTGTACAGGGGAAAAATCACCTCCCTGCTCCTGCTGGCCACACTATTTCTGATAGAGGCCAGGATGACGTTGGCCTTCTTGGCCACCTGGGCACACTGCTGGCTCATATTCAGCCAGCTGTCAACCAGCACGCCCTGGTCTTTCTCTGCCGGGCCCAGCTGGAAAGCAGCTCAGCAGAAAAGGACTTGGTCCTGATCAACACCAAGTTGAACATGAGCCAGCAATGTGCCCTTGTGGCAAAGAAGGTGAATGGTATCTTCAGCTTCATTAGACAAAGTATTGTCAGTGGAGGTCGAGGCAGGCCCCCTCTGCTCAGCACTTCTCTAGGTGTGTCCTCATAGGTGTCCCATTCTGGGTTCCCCAGTATGAGAGACATGGACATACTGGAGAGAGTCCAATGAAGGGCCACAAAGATGATGAAGGGCCTGGAGCATCTCTCATATGAGAGGAAAGGCTGAGACAGTTGGGACTATCTAGCCTAGAGAAGAGAAGGCTTAGGGGGGATCTTATCAACGGAGATAGATTCCTGAACAGAGGCCATAAAGAAGATGGAACCAGGCTATTTCTAGTGGTGCCCTGTGACAGGACAAGAGGCAATGAACACAAACTGAAACACAGGAGGCTCCATCTGAACATCAGGAAATACTTTCTTACTGTGGGGGTGACAACACTGGCACAGGTTGTCGTCCACAGAGGTTGTGGAGTCTCCATCCTTGGCAATATTCAAAAGCCATCTGGACATGGTTCTGGGGAACTTGCTCCAGGTGTTGGGGGGCTGGACCAGATGACCTCCAGAGGTCCATTCCAACCTCAACCATTCTATGATTGTATACTAGCCTGAATACTGGCCCTGCCTTCCATTAGACTAAAACAAATTCCCGCTTTCAGATCAGACTTTAGACAAACATCTCCCTAGAGAAGACATGTTCATTAGAAGTTGAAGTATCTGGACAGCTACGTTTTTAAGAAGTGTGGGGTTTGGTTTTTTTTGTGAGAGTGTGTGTGTGTGTAAAAAAAAAAAAAAAAAAATCAGTGAGGGGATTAAAGGATGTGTATCTAATATTTTAACAAGAACAGTTCCATATAAGCAGGTTATGTGGAATAATACAGAGATAAGCAATATTTAAGAAACTAATACTGTTAATATAGTATATTCTAATACATCTTTCCTACATAGTGCAGCTAAATCATCCAACAAGGAATATTACTGTTTTTCACAATAAAAGTTTTCTGCAGACCTCAATCAAATGATCTAAAATTCTGTAAAATACATGCTTGTTCCTTAACTTCAATTTCCATCAGTAGTTTTATAGAACCCCTGGGTCAGACAGAGCAGAAACAGATGGTGCTCTGGAAAACTTTACAGTGCATTATCTACACCACCACAATAAATCAGGAAGTTCTGCAGATACTGAACTTTGCTTTTAATCTCAATGTCATACTTCTTATTCCAGTAAGTGTTATAATTTTAAGCTAACTTATTCATCAGATAGGTGTATAAGAAGAGGCCTAACAACTCAGAGCACATAACAGTAACAAACCCAAAAGAGTCAGGAGTTGTACTAGTGCAAAATATCCAACAGGTTGGTTTATTTTTCCCTCCTCCCCAATTACAGGTTTTCAACTCAAAGCACAACCATATTTGTTCAAGAAAGATAACCATACCAACTTAGAAATGTATCTATTTTATCATTTTAAAAATCAATCTGCTTTTTTTAAGTGGCATTAAAAAGAAAAGTAGCCTTTTGAATTGCAGGATGGAAGCATTAATGGAAAGGTTCTAGCAGCATTCTAGCCTACTGACACATGAATGGTAGCTACTCTTATTAGGTGATGTAAGTTACAGAAACTTCATTAGTTCATGCAATTATTGCAAAAGGACTACATAGATATAAAAACATATAACAATTTAACGCAGCATCATTTATTTCTTTCAAGTGGGTATAATGCACAATATGACAAAACATGGACAACAGGAAACTTCTGGTAATTGACTGGACCACAGATTTAAAATGCATTGTTTTCGGCATCACAGAACAGCTTTCTGTGTATTGGAGAGTCTCAAAGAAAAAAAAAATTACATCTACAAAGTAAATACCGCATCAAATACGAAGAGACTTGGCATTTACTTTTAGATATTTATGCAAACTACATGTGGTTTAAACTGAGAGAATACTGTTATTTGTTTAAAAAAATATTGAGAAATATACTTCACTTACTCTCTTTGTTAAATGTTATACATAAAAGAAAAGTATCAACTTCAGTTATATCAATGTAGTAGAGAAAGAGATCCATGCAGTTGATTTACTCAAGTCTGCAATGAAAATGTTCTTCTAGTCTGTACTGGCACCTTTTTTGAAATTAAATGGAGCTTGTGTCATGTAATGGGTCAAAACAGATGTCCTGTGCTATGACCCACTTCTCCATAATGGGGGTTAAATCTAACCACAAAATGCCTACAAAGAAGTTTTTTGGTCGTCCCCCCTTCTTTCTTGTGCATCTATACTTTAAAGCACAATCTTTACAGGTAAGTATTAAGAAAATAACCTGTAAAGCTGGTTGTTCAGATACTTCCACACTAGACAGTACTGACAGACAACAAATGCAGGAATAAACATTACTGCAGATAAACATTGCACTGTAATAAAGATGATATTACGGAGACTGCACAGTTGTTACAAAATCACTGAAAACTTTTAAAATGTTTTCCATGTTTCTCTCTCATACACTGTGCATCAAGTTCTCTCCAACAGAAACCATGTTTTGCTACTACTACCAAAATCCTCCTGGTAGAAAAGGTATTTTAACTCTTTGCTATAAGCAGATAAAACTTGAATTCCTAGTATTTTAGGATCTGTGTCTAAGACTAGGAGAATATAGTCCCTAATTCTTAGAATAAACTCAAGAAGAGAAATTTTTTAATGAGTGAGTCTGAAGTACAAATAAAAATAATATGAAGGTAAATAATAACTTCAGCTTAATTAATGATAAAATACATCAGTCTTGTTTCAGACTACTAAAAGACTCATAACTTAAAGCTAATCTACTGCAGTACCTGAACTAGCCATGCATACTATATAATTAACTACTAAGGTTATCACCCCTTTTTTATCACATATCCTTCTTCAATTTTACAGCCTGTTTTTCCATTTTCTTCTACTTCATAAATCCCACTGCTACTCTCACATTTTTCATCCATTTTTCCTTCTAGGCTGTGTCTGCAGAAAGACAATGGTGAACTGACAGTTTTCATCTGAACATCATCAATCAGGGAAAATGAATGAACTTTTCTTCACTACGGACTTTTTTTTTTAACTGGATTAGAAACTGTTTTAAGGTTCACAAAACGTAACTTGTTTCTTGTTTGAATGTTGATTCTAAGGTTTTGTCAGAATTTTACTAAGGAAACATGTTTCAGCTACTATAACCCAGATGCCTGTTATTAATGTCAAACAGATACCAGCTATATAACTACAAGTTATTCATATCAGGAGAAGACTTGTGCCAGGATACCTCTGCTTATGTGAGCCAGAAGACATCTTTCAACTCTTGTGGTGCACTACCTTTTTGGCAACCTAGTCACCACTATTTATAGGACTCAGGAGTACTGTAACATGCAGAGCCATCTAGTTCCCACGCTGTGAGGGACAGTACTCTACAGTTGGCATGAGTTGGTCCACTGTGGGAGTAGCAATCTTGAAAGACCAGAAAACAAAGGTCTTGATGCCAGAACTGCCTCAGCATTCTAGATCAACAGGGAATTTTGGATCAAAAGGGTCCTTGTTTGGCTTTTTTTGGAAAACTCAGAGTAAAAGAGAGAGAAAGAAAAATACACTCGATTACATGTCAAAGAAGGGGGGGTAGTGGCCTAGACAATGAACAAAACTGCTGGCACTCTGTCAGAAAGTCATCATTTTTCATTTCACTGTATTTTCTTTTAGAGCACAACATTCTACAATGTTCCCTTCTGTATTACTAACATACACCAACAAATATGTAAAAGCCAACTTTAATTATCTTCTCTACAATTGGAATGATTACACTAATTGTGTTTCCATCATTTTGTGTAAAAGTAAGGAAAACCTGTAAAAATATGTGACATACTCGTTTCTTTGTTCAGTAACTTATTAGGGGGATGCTTTGATACTAAAAGATGAACACAAACCAACAATTCTTAAGATTTAACTTTGGGCTACTACCTTCAGTGCTCCAAGATAAGAGTGTTTTTGCAGTGTAAACAGACTCCTTTATTGTTACAACTCTATTTTTTTCTTGAGGCACTATCTTGTAGTGTTCTCCGTTTAAACACATTTATCAGAGCTGTATAGGTATTTTATAGGAATAGATGAAAAATCCGAATTTCAAAATATTTAGATGAAACCTTTCCTCTGCATCCAATGAATGAGTTTTCCATCAGCTCCATATGCTCCTTCTCTCTCCTTCAAGAGCATTAGTATTTTATTTTCTTGGAATAGACCAGCAATAAGCAGCAAAAATCTTATTATTTTCATGACATTAATATGAACAAGTTAGACTGAATCCTTATTAAGAGTGTTTCAGTAGGTTATTTTCTGTCTAAAAGAAGCCATGAAAAAGATGTTTGTAGAAGATAGATATCAACATGTAGGTGGGACTGAACGGTTGGATGAATATTGTATCAAGAATACTGACTGGTAAGACTATAAACCTAATAAGGTACAACTCTTGTTACCAGCTCTAAGGAGCGGAAAGAGAATACATTTAAACTTTATAAGGATTATAGTTGGTAAAATTGCCTTATAAATCTACAGTTTATTAAAAAAGGGGCATTTTTAATGAACACATTTGGAAAAAAAAATCCCTGAAAATACCCTTCAGATCAGGCCAAGGCAAATCAGACAAAAAGCTATAGAAGTAGAGGTCAGCTTTTGACTTTTCATTTAATTTCTGCCAAACGTAGTTGGATGAAGTCTTCAAGTCTGACTCGCACATTTGAAAAAATTAGACAAGCAGTATTTGCACAGGCAAGCAGAGATGTCCATATGGATTTGTTTCTATCACACCACAGTCTTTTCCACAGTTAAATTTGTCAATCTTTTAGTTCGAATACTTATGGAAGACCTGGACTTGCTTCAGAGAAATCCAGTGAATTCTGCCCTGCCAGAGACCACCCGGTCAGTGAGGGGGCTTCCAGAAGAGCATACAAAAATCCTGCTTTCAATCTGAGCTGCAGTATTCATCACCAGGACTTTTAGCCACACAGAGTACAGCTCAAAAAGCTAGACCAGAGCTTTTGAAATAAGCTCTTATGGTCTATGAGATGTTTAGGAGACTTTATTCTGATTTTACAGACTTCTAAATATACTCGTAGGAAGAAAACAAACCCAAAACCAGCCTCACACAACACCACCCCGCTCAAACAACTGCATGCACGTACACACATCGAAAGCTACTATATACATAATACAGATGCATAAGCCAACACACTAACAAAATAAGACTATCCATTTCAAGTACAGAGACAGTTTTTAACACAAGAAATAAATGAATCTGGGTTCATAAGTCAGACTGCTTTGGTGTCATGTTGAATTCAAACCCCAGGGGTATTTATTTTTTGTTGACAGCTAAATCTCTTTACAAAGAACTGTTTTTCCAAGTTCATAGGAATTACATTCCCTTCAAAAAAACCTTTTTCTCACAGTAACTTCAGAAACTGAATGCGTACTAAGTAAAACATTTAGTTATTTCAACAGTGAAGTAGCCACCTTTATGTCATACCAAGTATGACACACCCTGCTGCTCCCACTATGCTTATCACCATAAAAGTTCTTCTATCTTAAAGAACAATGTATCAAGTTTTTACAAAATCTCTAAAAACAACAAATTCCAAAAACATTCTATAAAATACAGTGTGTATGAAGAAAAATGCTGAAGTATGATAGCTTCAATTACATTAATTTAGAATAATGTACATAATTAATTTTGAGTACCAGAGGCAACATGCTAATGTACAAAATCTACATATATACGTGGGTAAGAGGTTACAGGACAGGAAACAGCAGGAAATTGTATAATTTCAAATTCATTTTTTTCTTACGTGTCCAAGCACTTAAGGTAATTCCTTGTGCTTTCCATTAAAATGTAGTAACTACATAACTGCTTATATAAGAGGTGAGATTTGCGGGTCTGAATTACCTCCAAGTGAGGGAGAGATATACACCTAAATTTCCTACATCCTGTATAAATTTTTAACTTGCTGAATTATACCACAGCAGTGGAGGTAAAGGCACTCACTATTTTACTGGTGTAAGGTTTGATTTAGTTGCTATGCTTTGAGAACCATTAGAGGAGCATCTTTCTGAAACAAGCAGGTATTCTCAGTTTCTGATTCCCACTGAGAATGCACACCGAACTTCTCAGCTCAGGAGGGACTGGCCATGCCCAGAAGCAGACATTACTGCCTGGGAAATTAATACTAAACTTCAGATGTTTCTGGAACTGAATGGTTTTGAGAATTTGGGACTGAAGTTCCAGTTAGATCAGAACAGGCAGCAATTAAGCATCTTCTATGGATTCAGTCCTATTTGCAATATTCAGAGCAGGTTTACACAAATGTGATAATAAATGAAAGAGAAACCAGTAATTACTGTCAAAAGGTTAAAGATACAGTACAATAACGCATTCCAAGCAGCACATTAATAGAAAAGGAAATGCGTGCATGACAAGCAGCTACTCATGCAATGTTATGGCACCTCAAATTTTTTGAGTCATTTTACAGTTTCAATTACTTAGCAAATTTGTAAAATTGAAGATGAAAAAAGTCTTAACCAATGCACTACTTGTGCTACCTCATTATAAAAAAAGCCTCCTGCCAAATAAGCACTGTAATTCTGAGTTCTGAATTTGGTAAGACTTCTCTTAAGAAAATTAAAACTTTAGACTAAAGAACTGCAAAGCAGCTTACCTGTCTATTCTTCCTCACTAGACCATATAATCACAGCCTGTTGGTTGAGCTCCATTTTCACAAGAGTAAAAATTCATTCTATTTTAAATAAACATGGCTACCACATTGAAGGCATAAAAGCAACCCTCTTATGCACCTCTAGTTAGCAGAAGGACCCAATAAAGATTAGACCCGTAATAAGACTGAAACAGTATTTTTTGCACACATTTGGATATTAGTTAAAATATACTTTTACCTCTCCTGACATATCAGGTGCCATAGGAATGACTGGCCACAAAGAAGAGTAGATTCCAAAAAACACTACCCAAAGTGCTATGCTGCCCCAGATAGCTATATGGCTGAACTGTCAAACAAAAAAGAAAACAGAACAATCAGCGCAGATGCATTATGACATTAAAAAAAAAAAGATTTTTGCTACTTAGTATTTACAACATGATTCTGATATATTGGATGAAATTTCTGTGCCTCGTATTAATTTAACTCTACTACTTCAGTTAACTATTTCTTAAAGCAAAACAATACTTTCAGCAGCAATATTACTGCATTTTAAGCCAATTTAAGTTCAGTTACAATCAGTTCAGAGTAATTTGATTTTTCTAGTTTAAGGATTACTTTAAGCCTTATCCCAATGTCCTCCTTTTCAATATTAAGCATTGGTTTTTGTACATGGATATTCTGTCTTTCCATGCAGTAACCATGGTTTAGTTTGACACTGTGGGGAGAGCTGACAAACTGTAAGGGCATAATATAATAAATAATAAAAGAATACAATTATTCATCCATCATATTTTATAGAACATTTGAGAATATGGTAAAAAGACATTTGCTTACCAAAGTCCAATATGAGGTCTCTAATCCAGCCTTCAAACACACAGTTAGAACCACAAACTTCAAAGAGAGAGAAAGAGGGGATTCTTATTTAATATGGGAATCTTACTTAACATACAGAATTTATTAGTTTTGTTAAACATTCAGAAGAAAAAAGTTTTATGATTTTCATACTTCATGTTTACTTGCACAAATGAAACAAGGGAAAGGATAATCAATCTGTTCAGTTTAAATGTGATTTCTTTAATAATATTCAACAAAGTACTGTGTGTGTCAATGCACCTAGCTGTGTAATAGGATCCAAACCAAAGTTCATAAAGCAAAAGGCAATCATTTCTATGGACCTGCAGAAGCTATGGAATAGCCCTTCCGCTTTAATAGAATCTGCTCCCCCAAAAATGTAGGACTCTCAGCAGCCCCAAAGTGAAATTCTTTTAGACCACAGCTAGCTGTACTTTTTCGTCTTTTTTGTAAGTGTGTGCACTTACATCTGAAGTTCAAGTGCCTATATGAAACGACCACAGTAAAATGCTACTAGAAGATTTAAAGATACACCCCAGTAATGAGCTAGTAACAGAACACTAAGAATTATTAGCTTCCATTAATAATTGCCACTCATTTGATTTTGAAAACTCTTATTTTGTATTAGAAATCTTAAACATTTCCCTTGCCTCCTAGAACTCTGCAAGTCTGGCTCTGAGTTGTTAGCTTCTTTAACGATGGTATTTTGGTTACACAGAAAGGTTTGTGGAAAGTGTAGTCCACTTCAGTAGAGATGGCAGACTCCCTAGTTATGGAGAGGATGACTACTATTTTCTACACGAAGACAGATTTAGAAGATCTAGAGGCTGGGCTGAAAACTTGCAACTGTTCAAACTTACATTAGTCTAAATTAGACCCCCCCCCCCAAACAACAAAACAAAACATTTTGTTCACTTCATTAGTACTTCAGTAGTAAAGGAGTCACCTTTGCCAAACCCTGAAAAGCCAGAGTTAAATGCTGGCAGCCTAAGACCTATGTTCTGCATACAAATAACATGTTGAATAAGTCTGTTATGCCATTTTCATTCTTCCCTCTCATCTTTACTCTTATCTTTACTCTTTTTATGGAGCAGTCTCTGCAAACATCATGTTATTGTCCTGCAGGACATGCTCCATTTTAGTTTAGAGATGAGCAGTAGTAGAAAGTTTATAATCCCACAGCAAGGACTAGTTGATTCAGGAAAATTGTTTATCTCCTTCTTTTGAAATTCACACAAACAAGTTTTCTGTTTATCAAAGAAATAGTTATTACATTTTGTAACTCATGTGTGAACATTTATCACAAGTTTTGCTTTATGTGCAATCTGAAGAACACAAGGCTGAAAAACTGAGTCACAAAGACCAAGCTGCAACTGTAACAGCTATAGTTTAAACTCTAGTTTGTTGGCCAGGTTGGCAGCAATGACATGAGTTTTTCTGTGGTTGAACTTCAAGGAGCCTCAAAAACTCAGAAGAAATTTACTTCAATCACAAGCTGAAAATAACTGGATAAATATACATGACAAGTCTTTCACTATGTCTGATGTGCAGAAGGATACCAATCCTGCCAGAAAGCCTTCACCCAAGCTATAAGTTTATGCTTTTCATTCTGGACTCTCCTATTTCAACTATTGCTGCATTATTAAGGACAAAAACAAACCCCCACTGTGCCACAATTCCATTATCTAAACCATGTGTGAAATCTAATTAGAAGAAAATTAAGGACCATGATGACGGTTATAATTTACTTAGTCTATCCAGTTCTGGTGCTATATTTGGATAAGTAAAAAAAAATGAATTATGGCAAAAAAAAATACACATCTGGTACACTTGCTTGCTACTTTTGAGTCAGTTGTAAGAAAAGGAAACATCCTTCTTTAGGATCAGATCAAGAATTCTTATTGCATAGACAAAATGTATACACAAAACAAACACTGCAGGTCTGTAAAAGGAGATATACACTGTGTGAATATATACCCTCCTTGCATCTTAACTGATATCCCTAACTACGTGCAGCGGCTTACTGAAGAACGTGGATTTTATTGCTCCCTCCTCCCCTTGATCCAAACTTAACAATAGCTCACTGAATCCTACCCAGGGAACAAGAAATCAAACTGGTATTATGTATAAAGCACTGAGCTTTTTAAAAAGGAGCGCTCAAGAATGGTCGTACAAATATTTTCATGGCACTCCTATTTGAAATTTATGTTTGAAGAAATAATTCCAGGACATGATATGAATCAGTGCACATTCCTACTTTCTTTGTGGATCCAAAGAAACTAGATTAATTTCTGAATCCCTTTGCTACTGATTTTTGCACAAGTGATGAATGTAGACTACCTAAAACCAGATTAAAAGCAGTGGGAAGAATGAGAAGTACCTTAGCCTTATAATTTTGATTTCAAGACAATGACTGACAACCGTCACTGCACATACCCTTCACATGCACAGATTTTTTAAAAATCTTCAAAAAATGCCCTCCCCAATTTTGAAAGTCTCTCAAATCTTCATGTGTGCTCCAGACCTGCTTGAATACCTGTGCAAGAACAGGAATACATCAATTACAACCCCCATCTCTCCCTAGATTTTCAATCTGAAGTTAAGGAAAGTGGAGAATCTGGAAAACAGATGAAAAAGCAGGTTGTCTGGACTTATAATGGTGAAATAATGTTTTCTTGGGAAATTCTTGGCCATTCTGCAGGTTAGTAGCAAGCAATTAGCTTCTCAAGACGGTGAAGTTTCAGCTCTCCTAGTTGAAAACCAGTTGCAAAAGGTACAGAACAATTGCACTGTGACCTCTGTTTTAGCATTTATGGATAGAGCTTGACAAACAGTAATGAGTAAGTCTAGGTTACTATATTGAAAGTATCAGAAATTAACTAATTTTGGAAGGTGGTGGAAAATGTTGCTACAAATCTGAAAATGTAGGCTTCAATGTTAGTGTCAGCTGATGTCACAGATGATGCTTAGATGTTCTGCAGTACCGTAAGATTTCAAGACATCCATCAACTGATGGGTGACAATCTAAACAACAGTACTTTTTGAACACAGTTCCACAGGACCTAGTGTAATCCACTAAATGCTTAGTACAGCATATGTAACTTGTTTTCTCCTGGTGCCAACCTTGGCTTTTGGAAACAAGCACAGAACAGAGCGACTGGGTAGGATGAAGTTCTGAGATCACTTCAGGAAAGAACTTCAGCTGTGATTGCAGCAGTATGCTGAGTAATTGGGTTTAAGAAGCGTACAGTGCTAACTCACTCTACAAAATGATGGCCAATACAAAGGATACTTTTAGAGCAATCAAAGAAAAGGAGATGCTATCAGAAAACTTGGCTTAGGTTCTAGGATACATGAAGTTATGCAATTATGTATATGCGCATACAATTCATAAAACAAACTTCTGCTGAACGGAGCAAGGTTGCAACTTCTAAGTACACTAAACAATGAAAAAATTGTAGATAGGGTGAAAACCCTGTGCAGAGAGCCTCTCCCCAAGAAGAACCTGTTTCACTTAGAACAACAGGTGGTTCTGGTAGATATTCTTACGTAGTATTTATCAATATTGGGGAAAGCAGTGACATTCAGATAAATGACTTGACTTTTAAACACTGCTCGGTGTTATGAGATGATAATACAAATAGACCTGTGTCAGTTGAACTACTTCTGTCAGGATTGAGCTATGACAATGACTGTGGCCTTACATCTTAATTTTATTAAGACGTGCACAGAAAACACTTACCCAGGACGTTCCATCCATCCCTAATGGAGATCAGTCCATCATATGATAGATTGCATGATCATATGTGACTACTGCTGACAAAACATGCTGTGCTTGCCTTTTGGAACGGGGAAAGGGAAGTGTAGAGCAAATAAACTTTTAAGAGAATGTGTGAACAAACCATTTTTAAATGTGCTTGAAAGAACCAGTTTAATGTCCATGTACTGACTGGCAGAAGAAACAGTTTATTTTAACTGCCACAGCAATAGGAAATACACAGAATGGGCTGTGGTTACTTGGCCCTTTATGCTCTTTAACCTTTCTGGTTAGCTGACCAGAAAACACTACTCAAAATGTTCTCTCATACACCGGAGATGTTGACAGTAGCTACATTCTCAAAGGACTACAATGTATTCTAGAATACTTTCCTTTTATTTCAGTTATGATGTTTCCCTATTCCGTAAGGAAATAGATTTTGATGGCATTTGTATTTGTACTACAGCCCCCTTATTTTGATGGAAGAATTAATTTCTTTTTTGTATCTGCCAACAACAGGAGGTTGAAGAATTAGTTAAAACTCTTAATGTTGAAGAACAGAGGAGAGTAAGCATAAGTCTAATTTTGCTTCTAAGAGAGATCCTGGAAAACCCTCATCTATTGGGTAACGCTGATACCTAGCAAGTGAAAAACAGACATTTAGCTTCATTAATTTATTCTAGGAGATAAAATATTAAAAGAAAAACCCCAATAATGACTAATATTTATGAGAGTAACAGAAGATTACTGTTAGGTGTGGGTCAGGTGTAATTCTGTCGGTCTCCAAAGAGGCATCCCACAAACCTTGGTTCCATGTGGCTCTATCCCTCTTTCAAGGCCCCATGACAAATTACGAGAGGGAGAACAGAGTTGTATCTTCAGAAGTCCACAAACCAGTTCCATATTCAATAACCCAGGATTTCTCCAATGCAGAAACTTACCTTAAATTAATGAGCGTGCTAATTAGGGAATTACAATTCCCATTACTTAAAAAAATAGACAGCTTCCAGTAAAGGAGAGATGTATCTTCTGCATCTTTATTAAACTGCTTTGTTTTAAGAACTTGAATTGGAAAGCAAAATGCACTTCAAAGCTTCTCAAAGAGTCATTCAAGAGCCATTTCTTATTCTTAAGGCACTACAGTGAATCAAGTCGTCTATGTAGAGAATTATAAATAATAATAAACTCACATCTCTCAAAGAGTTAAAAATAGAGCCAATATAGATAGTGCACTGATAGAGCACCAGATAGGTATAGGAAGACTTACAGTGTATACAGTGTTACCCAGGAGCAGGTAATCTGAAGTTTTACCATTGCCAAATACAGTACCTGGAGAAGGAAATGGTGATAAAAATAAAAACATTTAAACATTTAAATATCTGCAATAGCACTCTCTCTCTCTCTCTAAAATCTTATTTTTGGTACAAAACAGATGGTAGCACTTCCTACAGGGTACAAACAGCAGATTTCACCTTGAACTGTACTGAACAGTAGAGATCTATGACTTTTATAATTTTTAGTCCTTTAAAACTTTCAGTGACTTCAGGAATTACGCTAGAAACAGGACCTTTTTGTAACATCATATACCAACATGAGTAATATTGCATTCAGTAATAATTCGAGTGACTCTTAAGATCACAGATACAGTATCTTATCTTCAGAAAAATATGAAATATAATAGTTATAGTGTATATTGATTGTAACATATAAGTAAACAGAAAGCTTAGAGAGATTTTCACTGATTCTGGATATTTTTGGTATAGAAGCTTATCTTTGCTCTTATCCCTATTTCTGAGATTCAGTTTAAGTAAAAATACAAAAGATCCTCAATTTTAATTCTTGAGATGCTTGTTATTAATAACATTTTCAAAATTTACCCAACTCAAATCTGTGGATCCATATAAATACATACCATTTTGCACATACGGATACACACACAGCATTTATGCAAAGAGCCAGTGCCCTAAAGAGATGTGTTTGCATAAAATCAACATCTTCTGTGGTTCTTAAGTTCTGAATTCTGAATCAGAGCATATACGCTTATTTAACAGAACTTATTTTATGACTACTGCTAGAGAACGGGCTTTTCTGATCCCAGTTCTATGAATGTTCTTGGCAGACATGGGACAACACACAACTGAACTATCTAGAGGGAATTCCTCATTCTCATTTAGAAGTATTGAGCTTGCTAAATTTTTACATGTTCAGTTTAGAAATTTTTAGCACTCGAGATTGTTCATATACTGCAGCTAAACCAGAACACTTACTCTGCTGTAGAGGTTCTAATCACTGGGATACTGCTTTTTATTGCCATCATATAAAGAGAGATCAAAATACTGTGCATGTAGTAAGGAAGGATAAAAGTACAAGACAAAAACCAACCAACCAAACAAACCCACTAATGCTGAGAGCACATAAGGAAGGATGTTTTTTAAAAGCTGTGTTTGGGGAAAAGGAATAATCAAGGTGTTTAGGGTTTTTTTTGGGGGGGTGGGGTTTAAAACTCCTCTGATTGGGCTGGTTAGAGGAAGGTGACAAGCTTATAAAAATGGTCTGTAGTTGAAAACATTTATTTTTCCCACTATCCTCAGCTAGCATATGGTATATTAAATGCTGCCAATTAAGTATGTTTTCATATTTGTGTTGAGTGTTTTTCCAGCCTTCGTATCACCTTTACACATGCTTGAAATGAAATTCACGTCAGTTGCGGATGAAGAGTGCTCTGTTCTAGAAGCTTTTCAGGGCCTGTGAGGCCAGTTTATCACAGGAAAAAAAAGTTCTATTTATTGATATTCTAGAAGAGACAGCAGGTGAAAGGTCACACAAAAAAACAGAATAAAAATGCTTGCAAATAGTCCTCCTTAACCTAGCCCTCTCCCATTCTAAGATGAGGAGCTCACAATAGCTGCCTCCTTAGCTCTAATGATACTCGTTGCATTCCTGGCACTTCCCCAATTTAACTTTCTCCCTGGACAGAGCAGCACACCACAAAGGTCTACAAGAGCTCTGGAAGACTGAAAACAAAGCCGAGACCATAGCTCATTTTAAAGGTTATACAAAAGAGGGACCAGTTGGTGGGTTTACTTGTACATATAAGTTTGGCTACTCTCATTCACTGTTATGTTGACAAAGTTGCATCAGAAGAAGCTTCTGTGAAGATTTATGTCCTCGTCACTTTTCATATGTGCATGACAGTACATGGCGTGCAAAGACTCTAGTTTTGTGTACTGTACAATGGTTAGGTCCCATGGAGCAAATTCTGACAATTCTTACAAATCCATACCTATTCTCTGATCGCATACTTCTTGGTAGACTCCACTACAATGCATGCAGTTTGAAATTTTCCACTTACAGGCAAGAAAGAGGTGGGCAAGTGAGACTGAAGAGTCAACAGGAGAAAATGCTCAAAGAAAAGGATGACTGTGAGCTCAGAGATTTTCACAATCTTCAAGATTTGATTTTCAATGTTCTAATAGATACCTGCTCAAATATGCACTTTGCTGCTTAACAATATATACCTAGCAGTAAAGAGCATAATGAGGATAAAAGAGAGGAATAGGCAGGCAGCTAAATCTGTTCCCATCAGTCAGAGTGCTGGGACTCAGCACTCTTATGCACAAAACTGAGCTATCCCCCATTCTTTCCGTTCCTCCTTTCATGTCTCAGAATCCTCCTGCGCCTCTTCATTGCTAAAAGAAGGTGGAGGCTGAGACTTGTTCTCAGAAGTTCCTGTCTCTGGTGGATCTCTCTGGCATTCATCAGCTCCCTCCTAGAAAACTAACAGCATTATTTCCCTTTCCTCTTTACACACACAGCCATCAGAGATTTAATTAGCAGCAGCTCCCATCCTGTGCTCATTTCCCCTTCATGCAGGACTCTGCACCAGCTGGACCCACGGCAGGTACTGGTTATACTGCCCACCATGTACACAATCCCCAGGTCTCATTTCTGCTCTCCTTGCTCACCTGGCCTTTCTCTAGGCATGAAAGAGGAAGACAGAAGGCAATTTGTTCAGACTTACAGAGGCCACTTGCCAGCACGTCAGTTCTAGTCCAGGGGCTGCAAGCTGAAGAGGCCTGCGCTACAGTGCTCTCACAAGCGCTTGTGCAAGTATCTCAGCTTTGCCATTCTTACAGGAACTCTGCTCTGCATCACCACAAATACTCAATGAACATTTCTCTACCATGTAATGCATAAATCTCTCACACGGATTGGCTACAGCTTTGAACGAGGATTTTTGTTTGGATTCGAGGTTGTGGTGTTACAGTACGCATTGACATTTCGGCACCTCTTTCCTCCTGGGATGTCTAAACTTCTCCAATGCAAACCGCTGCCACTGGACTCGCATCCAGTGTGATGTGAGTGGCCTTTCAGAGAAAACAGGCTGCTACCTACTTCTCTTTACCCATCAGAAGTCACTGAGTATAAAATACTCTGCAAGAAGTTTTCCCCCTTAACCTTTTTGGGCACAAGCAGCTGTGACCGTCTCATTACCTAGTCTCAGCAGTTCCAAAATGTCCATGAGAGTATTTTTGTCCCCTACGCCAGGGCAGACTGCCTGGCTATATCAGGGAAACTGAGAAGACTACTAATTTTACAGAAAAGCTGCAAAGTACACACTTTTTTTTTTTTTTTTCCTCTCCACAAAGTGGAAGCAAAATAAAACCCCAGCCCTATGAGAGTTCTGCCCCTCCCAGACATTCCCACAAACTGGAAACAGTGCTTTCAAGTTTCCTCTAGTTAATACAGCCTTCCTCCCAAGCATCCCATTTTCTTCTGCAACTCAGGTGCATATACAACAGTTGAACTAGAAGAATGACAGGACTGAGCTGTCCAAGATGTCCCAGCTTCCTCTGCCACAAGCCTACTCATATATATATGTAAACTAATGGGTTAGTATGCCCCTGAAGTAACAGGAGAGAAGGTATACACATCAGCCATAAAAGTTTACAAAATGTAAGAGACAATGCAAGGGATGGTAGTGATTTAGGATCTTGTAGGTATTTACCACGATAGCGTACTATATAAAAAAATAGCGTAATTAAATTGCAATCTCTTTTTCTCCATCTTGTTTCAGGTTTTAAGTATAGTTTTATGCATAAATACATAATATTACTCCTACTTTTAAACAGGTTTTAAATAAAACATTTAAAATGTACTCCATCTGCTCTAGTTCTAGAAATAGTATCTTGAAATTTAACCACACAAAACTCTTCATATTTATAAAGCTTTCCTAAGAAAAAAGAAGGTATTTAGATATTTCGTACCTTTCAACATTTTTATTTTTCATAATACTTACCATGCTGGAGGGCTTTTAGTGGAAACCAAAACAGAATGAATGAGTGGAAGAGGCCATTTAAACAATGAACCCAGAAAACCTAAGGGAAAACAGAAAATCCATGAGAACCATTTGCAATAAACTAGCTGTGTGAACCCTGACCTTCCTCTTTATCTGTGTGTTAGATTCACAAAATGTGTTTCTGTCACGCCACCACTGTGAAGTAATATAACTGACAGGCACTTTCTGCCTCTTAGCTCTTCATGGGTCATTTGTTTATTTTTATGTTTTGAAAAAAAGTGTGTATTATCTCCTCCTTTTAATTTCAAATCAGAAGGGAAATTAAAATGTATACATATGGGAATATCATCAGAAAAATTAAACTAAACCAGACAAATGGAACAATTGCTACATTCTAAGTAGGGAACTAAAAAGTACTCTAGCTTTTATAATTTACATTTTGTGTAATAAGAAATTTGGACAGTAGAACAATCAAAACCTGAGTTTTACATATACCTACCTATGTATTTCCACATACAAAGGAATTAAAAAGGATAAATAAAAGTATCTTCCTTAGATTTCTCCTTACATGCTCCATTCTTGAAGTGCACAGCTTCATCATATTAAACTTCCTTTAATGTATTTGCTACATAATTCAAATTTTACTTTCAAACTTATTTTCATTTGTAAAATATGCCTTCTGAAGAGAACTGTATTAAGTTTAAGGATAAACAACCTATTGATGCCTTCCATAATATATTGTATAAAGACATAAAAAGACTTAATAAAAAATATGTAACCCATTTTGTTCAGGATAGCAATCATGTTTTTTCATTAACAACGCTTTTGACAATCATAGCCTTTATTGTAACCAACTGATGTGTATTATGAGTGTTAAGGTGTTCAAACAATTGAAATTAAGTTGCCTGCCTCACAACATTTTCCACGATGTCTCAAAGTCTTTTGTTAGATTATACAACTACACTAGGTTGTATGATCCAATTTACACTCCAATAGTTTGCACATTTGAACTTGTGCTACTCATTAACCTTTGTCTCTCCTTCTTGCTATGTCATTACCAGAAGTTTTTATTTGACAGAAAGCACAGGTGGGTGCAAGAAAAATTAGTTCTACTTTTCCATTTTCCTGACCAATTCTTATTGTCACATGCTAATCCTTTAACCTCTGTCATGACCTCATAACCTTTGATCCCTTTTACCATAACAAACATCTGCATCAACATTCAAGGCTGTAATGTTTCCAAATCTTTAACACCAACTATTCAACTTATACAGGTGGGAATTTGTAGCGGGCAAGTTTGTAGATGTTTACTCATAGCAAGCATTGTATGCGAATAGCCACAGAATTTCCAATGAAGTCAACAACGCATCTGTGCAATAATAAAAATATTATAGACTTATGTGAAAACAGAAAAATCCAACAATTGTAACACATGACTTACATTATTTATTAAAACACAACACAAAAGTGTCTGTATTAATGGACCATGCGAAGTCTGATAGTTTTAAAGCATTCACAGTGGCACAAGAAACTATTTTCCCTAGTTTTCTTAAAACTTTCAGGTTTACTTTTGTGGGTGAATGGATGAAGTGAGGAAGAGGGAGAAAAATCTCACATGCTTCAATGAACAAAGAGAGTTTAGGCAAATAATTCTATATAGATAGGGGTACTCCGGTTATACAGCACAAGTGGCAGATATACGAGAGCTAAGTATGCTGCACCAGCTCAGCACATCTACTACAGACCAACACAGGTAGGCATTGTTAATTCAATGACAGATTGAAAATGTCCCCAAGTTCAACATACAGTGACATTACTTGAAATGTTCCAATTATATTTAGAAAAAAATCTAATAAAATCAGAAGGAACTCTCACAAACATCACAGCATTCATGAAATTGCAGATTCAGCAAGAAGTTTCATTTTTTTTTTTTTAAGTTTTATTTAGTTTTTTGAAGAGATTATTTATGGACATATTGTAGAAATTGTGTATGTTTTATGTATTAAAGAGTCCTACATTCTTTTACTACTTCTTGTGCTAGTCTCTCCAAGATGAACGTTGCCCATTTCCCACCAAAAGTAGCCTCAGATTCCTTTTGATCTACCCTGACACATTCTTAACTGTCTCCAAGTATTTTTTCCAAAAACTCAAAATTAAACCATAAAGTCACAACTCCAAATTGACAAAGAATAGTACCAAGTCCCTCCCTCTACAAATCTAATGACAGTTCTTATTGTCCTCTGCAACACTTCTCCACAGGCTTCAGTAATCCATTTCCATATAACAGTACAAACACATACAGCCCAGCGACAGAGAGGTCTAATCACTTCTGCCCATAGAAGACAGCTTTATTATCCGCAGAGAAAAAAAAAAAAAAAATCAGGGCTGAAAAACATAAAACGCTTGCTGTCCATTTCCATACTTGCTAAAATTGGGTAAATATGATTTGCACTATTTATGGACAAGTGGACAACTGGAAATAGTAGCAATAAAAATCCCTTTAATTTTTAATTATGAGCAGCACAGAACAAAAAGGATAACTATACTGAATTCCTATTAATTTCTGCTTTAATTATATTTGATGTTTTTTATCTACCTTAGTATTAAAGTCCAGTGCATTTTGGGAAGTCTTGTATAACTCAGGATATTTCAGCATGTTTTCTTTTCGGCAGGATCTCTCAAATATTCCAAGGGTTAGTGGAGGCATTGCTGTAAACATCTAGTAGATGGATGAAAAAAAACCCCATATAGCAAAATTTTAGAGGCAAGGACTTGCTTAAAGACTGCTTATTAAAGAAACTTTCACAATTATGGTTGAAAATAACCGAAAACACAGAAATCATCTTACCACATTGTAAAGACCTATACACCATCTTTCAAAAAGAATTTGTCCAGAAAACCCATTGACAAATGCAAACCAGATCTGAAAAAGAGGAGAACTGTATATTACTCAAATGTCTTGCAAGGTATGATTAACAGATTTTTCCTCAGCTTCACAAAAAGGGGTAATGCTGGAATACATTTACGACACAGTTGAAAATGTTCTGGTTTAAAACTATCTGAAACAAAAATAACAACTTGCATTCAAGAACAGTTAATAGGCAATCTAGTCAAATATGTGAGCAATTCCATTTAAATATGGAAATATGGAATATTTCAAGGACGTAGCTATTTTCAGAAGAAATGTCATGTTCTTTAAGTATTTAAGAGTGATTTA
The DNA here is from genome assembly GCF_026419915.1 of Harpia harpyja. Lineage (NCBI taxonomy): Eukaryota > Metazoa > Chordata > Aves > Accipitriformes > Accipitridae > Harpia > Harpia harpyja. The sequence goes on along the minus strand of NC_068941.1, from coordinate 63,030,793 downwards.
ACCTCACTGCATTTGTATTGTACTTCATTCTTAATGAAATAAAAATTCTAAGAAATATGGGGGGGGGAATAAATCACAGGAAACACCTAAAGATTAGAAGCAGTCATCTTCTTATCATTAGGAAACCTCCCAACTAATAGAATTCATACCGTAAGCTGCAGTTTGAAACCGAAAACTATACCAATATTCTTTCCTCATATATGAAACTTACGAGAAGGTGAGGCTTTACCAGAGCACCAAATCAACTACAACTACTTAGTTAACAAGCACTAACTCAACTACAGAGTATTTTAGAGAGGCAATCGGATATCTCTTTCATTGCATAAGTTTTATCGCTTTTTGCTGAAAGGTTAAAAAAATTAAAATTTAATTTGAAAGGCACGATAACACATTTTCTTATGCTTTTCAGTATAGCACGCAGCATGACTGCTTTCTACTGTTTCTTACTTTATGCTTATATTAGTTCAATGACAAAAGTAGAGAAGCAGCTATTAACAAGTTACACTGAAACTATATTGCCTACAACAAACATAAGCTGTAAGGTGACAGAAGTTAGGATCATCTAAACAACATTCTACTCAATTTAAGACTTGTTTTTCAAGTGAATTTTTAGATGCCGCTTTGTAAAGACTTTCCTACAGTTCACATTTCATTTGACTTTATTATGGAAGCATAAATTGCTACAATCAATATGTGTGTTTATCAGTATGTACCCAGGCTGGCCTCCAGGTGACCAGATTCTATGACCAAGCTCAGATTTTTTTATCATGTGATGGAATGTTTGAACATGTTTGTGAATACTTTGAGATGGAAAACCCCCTGAAATTAGCAACTACTAAAACTAAAAATGGTAAAATCCAGCTGAAATTGCTATTTGTTCAACCAATAAATGAAGAGTAGATTTTTTTTTTTTGGTGGCCAATTATTGGAACAAGATTGCATGCAAAGTCATGAATGTTAGCAGCTGCAAAACAGACATATAGAACCCGCTGAATTTTTTGAAGTCTTATAACACTAAATTTCTTTACTTTGGTTGATTTAACAGTAACAAGCACTGCTTTCTAACCTTTCAGTCTATTCACTGAAAACATAATAGAATTACTTGCTGGTTGAATCAGATTTTTATAAGCTCTTGTGTATTTTGATTTTTGACTTTTGAAAGAGGAGTTATGATTGAACTGTGATGAATTTAGCAGACATTGGTTAGCAGCAGCTTCTCAGTAGTTAAGTATGAGGGAGTGAGATGAGTGCATAATCGGTTGTTCATTACTGAACAATTAATTACGCACTCAACATCAGCACAGTTTTTTGGATGTTTTACAACTAAGCTAAATGTGTGAACCTAATTCAGAACCTCACTACCAGTGCTGGATACAAGTTGTGCTCCTCAACTGCCTTCTCTCTTTTCAACCTTCTTATTATACCTAGTTCCTACATTATTCTACTCCCAACCTAAGAAGATGGCTAGGAAGACAGCTCTTAGCAGAGGAGTGAAGGACACATTTACCCCTTAATTTTTTTTCTTGTTTGTATCAAATACTGGAGTAACTTTTAGAATTCTTAATTTGAAAGAGTTAGGGTGGTGGAAAAGGCCAGTTTTAATAGAGAATATGTGACTCAGTAGTTGGGCATAAATATATGTACATCTCATTGCTGGTAATTTCAGACAGAATTTAACAAAAGTACTACTCTCCAGGAAGAAAATAAAACAGGCCACAAGCAGATATATACTTGACCCTTCATAACCAAGGAGTATATGTAAAGAACATTAACTTTCTGTTGTGATTTACCTCGCAGTCACAATGTTACAAAACTCTAATTTAAAGAGAAAGGCTTAAATATGTGTACTGAATCTATTCCACATATTCAACTACTATTAAAGGCAAGCGATGTTAAGCAACACTTGAAAATGTTTTGGAGCAACTGTTTTAAAGATATGCAAGCATTTAAGATAAAATTTTAATTTATAATGGAATGGCATATATGAAGTTGCTACCAAGCCTCTCAGAAACGCTATGCATCATTTTATTCCTTAAAAACCCTGCTGCTTTCTATTTTATTTTGTACAGGAGTTAAAATTTTCAAGCTATTTAAACTAAACCCAGTTTTACTGTAGAATTGTAAAGAAATCCTTTAAGGCATAGTACTAACTTCCTGAAATCTTAGCATTTACTTTCTTCCAAAGAAAGCATGCAACTTATAGGCATTTTAGTTCAGTTTAGTGGAATAAGGAACTGGAACATATCTTGGTGAGAGTTCTAGATTCAAGCCAAGAAGAAATGAAATTTGGTAGCACCCCTGGGTTCTAAAGTTCTTGTTGAATCTATCAAAAAAATGGCTGGGAAGAGAAACCTTTTAATGTGGCTAAAAACAATGCCCTCTGTAGTAGAAATAGTAGTATTTAGTGGAATACCAGATATACTACTACAAGAGACAGAGCACCTTTAATATCTAAGCAGAAACATGGATTTTCTACTGTTTACAAGATAGTATTTGAATGTTCACATTAAGGACACCTATGACTCAAAAATAATTAGCAGATGTAGAAGGGAAAAAAAGTGCAGGAAGGATAAATATGGCCCTCATCTCAAACTGTAAGAGGGGAAGAAAATAAGCCACCTACTTGCCCTAAGTTTGAAACCTCCGACCCTAGAAAATTACACTCTTAACCATACATGAAAAAACTACTATGGTGCTTATTACATTATTAATTGTGAGTGACAACAAACACTTGCTTCACAGTGGGAAATTTACTCATGCACAAGTGTCTTTCATCCTAATTATGATGGACAAGGAAGACAGCTGTACCTGCAAAATAAGTTTTTAGGCCATGTTGTACATGATACTAATTTAGGAGCAGACTCAGCCACTTCTCTTTTAGGGCATAGGTCCTACTCTAAGAGCTCAAATTACTAATCTAGCACCCCTGTACAGAAGGACAGGTGATAGGTGTCCTTAAGAAGTAATTTAGACTATGTAAATGAGGGGAAAGTGAAAATTCAGACCATTTTATAGTTCAGCGGCTACATAATTTCCATTGAAAATAAAAGATTTAGGTTCACAGTCCATCTAAAATGAGACAGGCCTCAATGCAGATCCTTGTATTTCTAAGTTTTCAAACCACATAATGCAAAAAATGCGGGCACGACCACAATCACTTTCTGCTGTCTGTATTTTAAACTGAACTTGATGCAGTTTGCATACATTAAGTACTCTGTGGCATACTGAACAAGAGCCCCTAAACTCTACAGCTCAGAAGCAGTGTGAGTATACACAGAAAGCCTACTCGTGTTTGGGGTTATACATGATATGGGTCTCAATATGACCACAGGCATTCATCTGATGTGTCAGGCAAAGGGAATCAGGAACAAAATGGTAAACTTCAGTTACGGACATGAGCAGCAGAAAGCCTGTAACTCAGCAGTGGGATGAAAAGGGCTTGGGGCGGGGGGGGGGGGGGGGGGGGGGGGGGGGGAGTAGGTAACCATCATCCAAAGTTTACCGAATGAAAAAGAGGCCATTACAGCTCTAATTACTTAGTAGAATTGAATTGTTTATGTAGTATCACTTAAATTGTTACAAATGACCATGTTTAAGTATCTGTGACTAAGCTTTAAATGCGAACTCTAGGCATCTGTTTCTTCTGCTTGTGTCCTGGTCTCTTACTTGTTTGTTTGAATTTTCCCCTACATGAAACATGAATGACCTATGCAGATCTTCAAAGATTATTTTTTTAAATTGTAAACATTTTTATTTAACATGAAAGTTATTTTATGTTATTACTAGTTATTGCTAGCTAGCAGAACAAAAAGTAGGAATAGGAAAATTTTGTCTCTCTGATGTTGAAGGGAAATTTACATAACTGCACAAAATGAGTAGTTTAACAAGGGTATATGCAGTAATGGTAATTACAAAACCAAAACCAATCCACAAAGGAGTTCTCAATCACTGGATCAATATCAATCCCAACTATCATTATAAGGTAATGACAGCCCCCTCAAAATAAGTATGAGACTCTGCATAGATGCATCCTATGTGAGTGTGAGGCTCGGCACAGGCTTAATAATGCACATTAGCAGACTATTAGAGATTCAAAGTTTTCACTTGCCATTTAGAATGATACTTCAGAATATAACCTCTAAAGTTACTGGGACTATTCCTATACAAAAGATGAGGTCTGTGTTTAAATATCTATAGAGGCAAGACACAGAGTAGAGAAAGTTATTACAGATCACTTCTAGTTTCTTATGAATAGGAGTTTAAATGTTGATAAACACTAATCAGTGTGCAGGAGTATTACTACAAACCTTTACCATTTTCTGAACCAAGAAACCAATAGCACTTATTTTGTATCACCCCACAAATGCCTAGGAAAAGGGCTGTATTTTAGATTAAAAGGAATCTACTACATTACTTGTTTGATTAGTACTGAGCAGACATTTAAAAATATAATATGCATCTATTAAGTAAAGGTAGGTATTTTTAGTTCTTGTCAGCTAATAAAAGGAAACTTATTTAAAGCAACTTCCAGACATGCCTTTCATAGTATTATTTTCTAAACTCCAGGACAGAGGAGGCGTGGCCACAAAAGCTTCACAGACGTTTTCCTGATGTAGCATTTCTGCATAGTAAGCAGCAGCTTACAAATACTCATTGAGCTCTCTGCTCCCACGCCTGATCCGTACAAAAAACTGAAAAGAGAGATTCAAGACTGGCAGTTGTCCTTTCTAGAGACATTCAATGATGAATTTCTGCCCATTCACTCACAGTATTGACATGAGCTATTAACATCTGTGAAAGTTTTCTGAACTGACAAACGTTGGGTATACAGGAATTCAAGCAGAAGTCGTCTTTCAGAGAAGGTGTATGTGGTAAAATGCTTGTATGCATTATATATAAAGGGTCATAACCCATATAAAAATGATCTCTTTGCCCTTCCATCCACTCAGGAGGCCAAGACTACCTCTTCTAGTCTTTTGTATTTTTAGACTATGATCGCTGTACCCCGCATTTAACTTTCTTCCACGAAGAATACAAACTGTGGGATATTTATATCTGATTTAAGTTATAAATTTACAATGTGTTTGCAGGTGACAATGACAGCAAATTAAGAAAAATAAGGTAGTATGTTCTAAAGCCCAACTTTGTATGTTTTCTATAAACACAAAGTATACATTAATACTGTTTTTTCAAATACTTCAAGAACTACTGCTAATCAGTACTTCTGGAAGTCTGATCATTTAATCAGATATTCAGCTTTTGAAATGCAGGATCTAAAGTCTGCCATCACTTCTAAAGCAATAAAGGATCATTAATGGATTTGCTTTTTCTATGGCTTCCTACTTTAAGTCTTTCTAAACAGGCTACAAGCTTGCTACTATAGATTTAAATCTATTTATGTTAATAACACAATAAAGAGAAAAAAGGAAAATTTAGAAAATGTAAAAAATATGCTAAGAAAAACGCACACTTTTTGGCTACAACACTTGTACATAAAAAGATACTTAAAGTATTTTCAAATATTGCAAGAGTAAGATCACATACATAAATATCACAATTGGAAATATTAACCTAATGTTTACATCAGGGCTAACAGAAATAAGGCATTTTCTTTCAGTAAAAACCAGACACATACTGCACAAGTTTAAGATATTAATTTGAAAATATATTCAAAAAACCTAAGAAAGTTTTAAGAATAACTGCTAACCGCATTAGCGTAAAAATACAGAAGACTGACCTATAAAACTTATTTTGTGATCAAGCTTTGCAACAAATTAGGTTTTTTTTCCACATTTTTAACCCAAAGTATCATTGTGAATACAAAGTTTGAATCAATTATAAACATAATTACTAGATACATATTTGGCTATAAGAAAGCAAGCAGCTATTGAAAGAAAAAGAGAAACAGTAAATGAAGGGGAGGGAGAAAAAAAAAATTAAAAACCCATTTAAAAATACATTCCAAATTTTAAGGTTGCCATGCAGTCATGAAGATCATGAAAACTATAGCTATACTGCTGTCTTAACCATACCTACCAATAAATGTACATTTATTACAACACAGTCCCCTCATACTACTTTATTTTTCACAAGACTCCAGCTTCCTTAAAATCCCAGGAGAGAAAACCAGGTCAGCCACTGTCAGGAAAGTATCCCTGTTCATGAACTAGAGCCTAAGGAGGCACAGTTACGCCATCAACAAGTGAAAGGTATGTAAAAACCTTAACTACTGTTCTGAACAGCAACAGCCCTGCAGTTCAACAGTGACCTGAAAAAGGGCTTCAGATTGCAAACTGGACAGTTACTGACACCAGCTCAAAGAGCTTAACCACCTACATCTCTTGGTAGAGGCTACTTGTAACTGTATTCCTTAAATACTGTAATGATGTTATAGATACAGAATTTTAATAAGCTAGCAGTATTATGCAACACAAACATTCAATACTAATATTTAGTACATATTTCTATTAGAAATATTAGACAATTAGACAATTGGGTCTTTTAAAGTAAAAAAAGAAATCACTCTAATATTAATCAGTTTATTAAAAACCAAGATTCAGTACTAGTAAGTGTTTAGTGACAGTTTAAATGCTTCTTTAAAATCATATATAATGATCAAAAGCTCAAAATAATAAAGTTTTTACTTTCAAGAAGTAATATTTAATTTACTGTAAAATTACCTCGATAATATAAAGGACTATATTCTTGTAGAAACAATACAAGATGCATTTAGCTACTCTGTTGTAATTCCAGGCTCCATGAACCAACAACAAGTTCTTCAAATACTTGAACTGCAAAAAATGAAAAATGAACAAACATACAATCAGAACATTCATACACCAATATTAATCTGATACTAAACTACTTTATTGTAGTATTTTACAGTGTAATGACTTACCTGAGCAATTGAGTAGTCTGAAGAATTAGCAGCCTGTAGACCTTCATTCCCACTAATACCAACACCAACATGTGCTGTTTGTATCATACTAACATCATTTGCTCCATCACCAATCGCTAGAGTTACTACCTTAACTTGTTTTTTAACCATTTCTACAACTTCAGATTTTTGAAGTGGTGATACCCTAAGGGGTAACAGAAAGAAAAGGGTTTAACACAGGACTTTCAAATGAATATACTTTCAAAACATACTTTATATTCTGTGAAAAGGTAATAAAAACAGGCCAACTAACATCCTGGTCAGTGACATGGTCTTGTTATTGTCCTTTAGGCTATATGCTAAAAGCATATTCCCAGCAAAATTCATAGAAACCTTGGATTTATTGAAGCAAGATGTTAAAAGAACTGGAGAGACACAGGTCAAACAGCAATGGGCCCCTAAAACAGAATAATGGAAGAAATCCCAAACACTGCCACTACCAGTATTAACTTACAATTACAGATTTTGGCACATTTTGTTGGTATGCTTTTTATTTTCCTCTCTGTTTAAGTATGTATTTTATAAACGAACAAGATATTTAAGACACAGATGTCAATGGAAACAGGAACAGAGTGGACTGCCACCACGTTAACATAGCCTACACAGCTAAATTAGAGGAAGCAACTTTGCACATAGCTCTTGGTCCTCCATTTTAACTGCTGGTAACTTCTCCCTTGTTCTTTTCAGGACTGCTCTAATTATCTGTCATTAAGAAAATGCCTGTCCACAGTTGGGCGGACAAATTATTCCAGTGATGACTCTCTAAAGCTCTATTGATGAAACTGTATCAATTTTGGCTCCATCTACCATTGTGTGTGTCACACATGTACCTCCCATTTCACGTTGTAAAAGTTCTACTTCGTATGCTGAAATTCAGTCCTTGTAGTATTTGAGACATCATAACTGAAAATAATATACAGAAATTATGTGCTAGGACTGGTGTGTTTCACAGGCTGGGGAAGGGAAGGAGCAACCCCTAAGCAGTGTGGCAATCCACTTTTGTGCTTCCTGGCACTGGTGTCAAGGATCAAACCCTGCCCCTCTTGTTTCATGGTATAAAGAAAACCAAGAAGAAATGCAAAAAGCTCTGTGAGTCTGTCTCCCCCACCACCGCTGTTCACCACTTCTTACAAAGAGAGCAATTCTGATACCAAAGCATGACTCCTGCCGTGGAGCTGGGGATACGCAGCTGGTGAAGAACCATCCTTTCCTCATCTATCTTTCCAGCCTTCTACAGAAACTCATTCTAGATGCCTCCATGCAAAAACTAGACATGGATAAGAAGCAGAACTTGCCACTGGATATATACTGACACCAAAAACTGGGGGGAAAAAAATGTGTAATTTGTTTCCTACAAGTCTTCTATATGCACACTCATGGCAATAACCCCTCTGGTACCATAAGCTTCTGGAACTTTGCAATTTGGGCTGTGAAACATCCCCCCTACAGTGTAAAAATTTCAGGGTTAAGGATTATATAGGGATGTTCATAACCTAACTCTTCCAGGTCAAAAAATAAAAACACAGAAATATACAAGAAATTAAGAATACAAGTTTCAGGGAACAAATTTGCAAAGGAAAACACAAAAGAGCAATTACTTCTAAATAATGTTCCTTCCTGAACATGCTCTGTATATTGCTGCTCACTGGGATACCGCCAAGTAACATGGCCTGTGTAGTTCATGAATATCGTTCTCACCTGAACCAAGACTGCTGTATGGCACTGTCCTGGTTTTAGCTGGGATAGAGTTAATTTTCCTCCTAGTAGCTGGTATAGTGCTATGTCTTGGATTTAGCATGAGAAGAATGTTGATAACACACTGATGTTTTCAGTTGTTGCTCAGTAGTGTTTAGACTAAGTCAAGGATTTTTCAGCTTCTCATGCCCAGCCAGCAAGAAGGCTGGAGGGGCACAAGAAACTGGGAGGGGACACAGCCAGGGCAGCTGACCCAAACTGGCCAAAGGGATATTCCATACCATGTGACGTCATTCCTAGTATATAAAATGGGGGGAGCTGGCCTGGGGGTATCGCTGCTTGGGAACTAACTGGGCATCAGTCGGCAAGTGGTGAGCAGTTGCATTGTGCTTCACTTGTTTTGTATATTCAAATCATTTTATTATTACTATTCTTGTCATTTTATTATTGTTATTATTATCATTATTAGTTTCTTCTTTTCTGTTCTATAAAACTGTTCTTATCTCAACCCATGAGTTTTACTTTTTTTCCCCAATTCTCTCCCCCATCCCACTGGGTGGGGGGAAGTGAGTGAGCGCCTACATGGTGCTTAGCTGCTAGCTGGGGTTAAACCACAACAGGCACTCATAAGCTTACTAACAAAAAGAAACGTTACTACCAGACACCAAAAATTCAGTTGTATTATGTATGGCATCTGTGCAGTCCTAAATTTCTGCACAAAAGATCCTGCAAGCTGAAGGTCCCAAAGGCACCATTCTCATAAGTTATATTATTAATGAGATTTCTGATGGGTAAGTCCTTTATAGTTTGAAGAGTTATTGCTCAAAGAATTCTATCAAATCTGGTAAGTGAATGTGGCAAAAAATTACTGTCCTATTTATACTGATTGCTTTTTAAGATCACAAAACCAGTGCTAATGGAAGCAATAATAAAAACAAGCCACCTACAAAAGAAACAAAATCTTTCCAAATATATGCATTAATCAAATTATTTTTCAGTACATGGCATAATAAAATGTTCCTGTCTGCCCACTGATCTCTGGCATTACAGCCAAGGCTGAATGATTTGCCTGTCTTGACACTGGACAGACCAACATTACAGGTTAAAATGCATTGCTCTCTATTTGGACCAAACTTTTGATCCATAATTCAACTTGAGAGGAAAAGTTTTCTTTTCCAACTGGTCATATAAATTTCCTCATCACACTTCTTTGTCCCCCCTCCAAAAAAACCAGAAACAGAACAAACCCCTCATCTCCTTCCAAATAAAGAAGAAAGAGATATTAAATTTTCCACATTCAACACCAAGTTTTTACAGTTAAAGAACACTGAAGCACCAATTATATTCCTTCCATTAAGCACACAGATACTAACACCAATGCTTTGCCCCCACTTTTTCTAGCTATCTGTAAACTCTACTGTAACTACCAAAACCACAACCAACAAGCAATTACATAATTGCTGAAGCTAATGGTCATACCAGCTACCTTCCATTCTGCCTGAATAAGAATGCAATTAGAAAACAACCCCCTTATTTTTTTAAAAAAAGAAACCCGAACAGGGAGATAGCATAACAAAATCCAATGTTCACATGACAGACAAGCTATAAACTTAAAAAAAGGAAACCAAAGTTTTTCTTAGAATTGACAGCTGAGGCTGGTGACTGATTTCATGGTGTTCATTGAAAAAGTAAATCCAGCAGAGTGGTGAAAAAAGTTCAGAAAAAACTCAAATCTCTGACATCACACTGCTGATATTATCCATTATCCATTTCCTTTATTAACAAATCCAGGTTACAAAGATTTGAGAAAAGCTAACTAATAAGGGCAGAAGTAGAAACAGTCTTTGAAAGATTTTGATGAATATGTCCTTTAGAAATGCAAATTTCACCAAGCCAACATTAATTTCCTATGAAAGGAAAGCCCTTTCCCACTAAAATAAAGGCTATTGAAGTTTTTAGCCATCTAAGGTTGATCGTGATTATTCTGAAACATAGCTTAAAACTGTAGGAGAAAACCAAGGTTTTCTAGACATGCTTTGTCCTGAAACACACACTTATTCATAACCTCCATGAAGAATTAAGTTTCGTCTAAACCAGTAAACTACAGTAACAATCACAACTCTTACTAGTTAAAACTTACACAACATTTCTGAAACTTAGACTATTTAAAAGCTGAAAGAGGATCCCAAACTATTCCTGGTGGCAAAAGTCAACTTACCAAGCATAGTAGAGAGATCTGTTTTAAAACATCAAATTTTAAACAGAATTGATTGAAAAAAAATATTAAAAATTGAGACATTGTGATGTGTCTTCCTGTGTATATTTTACACCCAGATATGCAACTTCTGAAATTAAAGCACACTATCTCTTCTATAAATTCATTAATATTACAGTTGAAGCATATTTGTTATATTATTTGTTTGAACTACAATCCCCCTTGTCTTTTGTAGAATGAGATCTTATGTATGCATCATAATAACACAACTTCACTATATACCATACTTTCAACGGTATCAGTTTATGACTTCAGTCCATATCACCAAGGTTCTCTTTTTACTATGGAACAGACTGATACTTGATTCAATTTCAGTGTCACAGAAGAAATATGAAGGAATAGTATAAGGTCCATAGCTCATTTGGACAAAAAAAAAAAAAAAAAAAGAAAATATTTTCCATTTTTCTCTAGCAAGTGTCAAGATTTTTCATTTTACCTACCCAATGAAGTTATATGAAGAAAAAAAGTAAGTATGTTTCAACAACTAGATTAAACCTCAACATTGGATAGATTACTGAGTTCCCAGCATAAGGGTATACTAATGGTGGTTGCCTCTCTTGCTAGACCATCGTGCTTAACAATGAGACAGCGTTGTGAAGGGAAACTGGGTATGCGGTATCTACGCTCGTCTTTGCTCACATACAATACTCCAACTCCCATTGGGTTCCAGTAACATCCTTGTAGCTCTTCTGGTTCTCCTCTCCATTTGCCAGAGGACACCTTCTCATGGTTCACCTTTGGGTGATGTTCCATCAGCCGAAAAAAACCCCAATCCTACACTGTGCCAATTAAGTAAAATTACTTAAGTTTTAAGTGCAATGAATCAGAGAAAATGGTTGCATAAAATCTAATTGCATGATTTTTCAAAAGCAAAAAATAAAGAAATGAAAAATAATACAGCCTTCGCACTGAAGACAGCTATCTAACTACTTTATTCAGCAGTCTGTGCAACACATGCTATCAGACTTTTGAAAAAAGTACCTGGGATGAGTACAGCCTTGTGGTGAACTTGGGATGAAAGCTTCTGGGCAACAGCCCTTCAGAAAAATTCTGTGGTCCAAGTATATCAAAAAGCATTTCTATCATCTTTTGTTACATGTTTTATTTGAACTCTGCTGATGAGTATTGTACCAAGGCTCGCTACAGCCAGCTTCTATAGAAGACTCCTGACCTGAAAACTTCATCTTTTTAACTTTCCAGGAACAGTGGCTTATTTCCCTTTCAGACAGCGTTATAGGGGCAGCTGGGAGATGGCACTTACTCCCACTGCCTGGTGCATCAAGTTCATGGTGAAACCAATAAGAAAACCAACCAACCAAACACCCCCCCCACTTTGTTCATTTTCTTCACTCTTAGCTGTACATTTTTACTACAGAATAATCCATTTAACATTCTTCTTGCACACATTATGCTGACGCCAATATAGAGTTGGAATTCAGTTTGTCAAAGTCTTTAAGCCAAACATCTGCTTGGAATTAATAACATATACAGATTTTTGAAGTGAAATGTCTACAGAATATTTGTCAGCTTCATCTGTGTTATGGCTAGTCTTAGGAAGAATCCATTGGTAAGAAATGCTTCTGAACAAGTGAATACAGTCTGAAAACTTCAAAGAAACTGATGTAATTTGTACTTCTAAAACCAAGGAGTGCTTAAAACATTTACTGTCTTTATATGGATGGAGAAAAGACATTTTCACTTAGGACGATATATATTCTAAGTGATTTACATTAATTAAAAATTACCATTTTCAAACTTTTTATTTTCAAGCTCACAGACCAGGAAATGAAGTTTTTGTTACTAAAGATGGAGCATTAACAGAAATAAATATTTTGTCAGAATTCTGACTTTTGAGAAGCATGTGATATTAAAAAAGCACATACCAAAACAGTGAGCGTTACAAGGAAATATTTTAGTTTTAAACCTAGAGCCAATTTTTAAACAACCACAAAGTATGTCAGAGCATATACCTAGACATGTATTGAAACCAGCTGACCTAAGTATATCACAGAAACGTAGAAATGGCAGAGAGAATGCTACTATAACAGAAATTTTCATTTTGCACTTTGTTTCATCACAAAAATGCTACCACTAAAGAACAGCTATATGCAGAGAATATTCTTCAGTGGTTCTACAGTTCAACAGAAACGGCAATATTGTCTCTTCAAATGGCATAAAATGTATTTTCAAATCAAGGAAAGAGAAGAAAAAGAAACATAGTTTTGAAAGAGCAGTTCTACGTGCATGTCCTGCTTGTCACTTACTATACTGAGCAAAACTGGAACTAGTAGAACAAGCACAAAGCTCCAACTTGCCTGTCAGAAAGACTACTGCCGTTAGAAAAATGTTTATACACTGTATAAACTGTGTATCAGTCTAAGATCACAGTTTAAAAGACAGTAAGACCTTAGTTTGAAATTCAGAGTGTTTCATGCTGGAGCATGGCTATGAAGCTAATCCATAAAAAAAATTAATTAAAATCACTTGGTGGCATAACATATCACTTGACAGAAAGGATGGAAAGACTACAAACCAGGTCTTTATTTGGATACTATAACCTCATTTGCTTTTCCCAGGCAGAAAAATAGCTCCATTTTGAACACTGATTTTTCAGATGAATCTGCTTTATCTTAACGGAACATTATTAAACTCTCTACCTGAACACAAGCACCTTCCATTTATTTATCTTATTAATCAAAAGCAGACAATCTATTAAAGTGTATGTACAACAGTTTTCACATTTGTACAGACCACGTCTCTACCTTCATGCAGATAACAGGATAGGCAATAATGAGGTAGTAGGCAATAAACTTACAGAATTTACTGAAAAAAGATTTGAATTTGGTAGGAAGTGATGCTGAATTCTAAGAATTACTTTGTTCTCGTACAAAATCCAGGCTGACCTCCTTTTTCATTGATTCTCTTTCTAAAGCAATTATTATCAGACATCGCATCCTATTTAAATATGGAATTAGATGTAACTTGAATACACAGACAATCCTAAAAATTTCAGTACTACGTTAATTATGACAACTTGAATTTGTGACACTTGTATATTGAGAAACAGCAAGCTATGGGACTCTAGAAGAGCTTGAATACCTTGTTTCTGAGTTAACTTTTCTTGTTTTAATATAGGAAATGGCTTTTTCCACATTACTACAAAGGTCAAAATATTGAAAAATACTCTGAGAACATTAACTTGTTATCCTTCTAATAGTTACCTCAGACACTGATGAAAATAACAGTGATTTCCACAGTTCTGGAATGTTTGACTGCATTTCTAATACAGATATCCTACCTGTGTTGCCAACGGTCTTGTAAAGAAAAGTCCTTGCTTCTGCTTTTTGACAGATTAATCACCTGGCCTAAACCAAGTTTTTTAAACATTGACAGTAGCAGTTCTTGTTTATCTGGCTACTGAGCACCCAACTTCCCTTTTCGTTCAATCATTCAAACGTAGAAAAGGTGATATACTGCTTAGGAGATGTTTGCGGTTTTTGTGTTTAATGCCATAAAAATGCAAGAAGGCTCCAAACACATAAGCTGTCACTCACACAGTTCTATGTATTCCTTCCTTTGTATAAATCTGGAAATATTAAAAGGCAAGCCCAATGGCTTTCATATTGTGTATATTTAAAGAAAGCAGATATTGAATTTTCTTTGATCTGGAAAAAGTTCCCTTGTTACGGTAAGCTTACAGCTCTAATAGCTGATGTTTACAGGAAAGGATGAAAGGTCTGATTGTATAAAAGAACCCCCAAACAATCAGGAATAATAATAGTAAAAAAAGGTGTTTCCATCAGCTTCAGGAAATAAAAATCACCCAGAGTAGTACCTTTAAAATTTTTGTGCACTTCTTACGCAGTGTAATCCACAGCTTACAGGAAAGCAGAGATGTAAAATCTTGCCTGCGGAGGAAGCTCTACAAAAGAATCCAGATGTGCTAAAACCTGCAGTTAACTGTAGTATCAATTTAAGGTTAAGATCAGTGTCTCAATCTTGCTGAGACCACCCTTGACGGATAACAAATTATTTTTCTGGGTATATGCAATGTGAATGACTTTGACAGCTACACTCTGCTGCAGACTGCTCTACAAAAATATTTTGTTTGAATGGCTATATTTCGTAACTTCCGCTACTAAAGTTGTTTTTTTTTTATTTCATGGTTGGACAACATGGATATGTGTATTTTCTCTGAAATAAAGAATTTTCTTAGTTTTTATATGTCAATAAAAATACTGTAGAGAAAGAATAACGTAAACCTTACCTGCAACAAATAACAGCTTTACATGACAAAGCCAAATCCAGGAAATACTGTCTCACTCCAAATGTCAAAGCATACTTCAGAGATTTACCATCAATGATGAGAGCAAAATCATTTTCCTTCCTTAAAGCATCACCAAGAGTACTGCAATGATGGCTAAGCGTCTCTCTTGTTCCCTGTTACACAAAAAAAATTGTGTCCATTATTTTTAATTCCTACTATTCTTAAGTCCAATTTTTTTTTATTTCAGTGTGAACAGAAACACTGGCATTTAGTTTTTTGAGGCAATTACCTTTTGATTATGCTATCAAATAGACAGTATAAAATGAAAAAAAGTATTTGCAACAGCTGTACTACTAGAAACCACAGTAGAAACAGTGTGTAGGATTGCTCTTGCACTCTGCCAAAAAAAAGATATTATTAAATAAAAGTTTTCTGTATACCTATGCAAAAGAGTCACACATATATAGATACCAGAAGAAACAATTTCTGTTCACTGTTATATAAAATGTTCCTAAATGTTTAAAAGAAAGTAAAAAACAGAGAATTTATATTATAAGTACATGCATTATAACTGATAATTCTAACTATCACATTAGATATGTATTTTAAGATAAGGCTGCATCAACTACATATTATATAAAGGATCACATTTTGTATTTTCCAGTTGCTGAAGACAGTTTGAATCACACCTACACAAGTCACTATTCTGTGATCCAGTACTGAGAACTTCAAATTATATTCAGTAGACAATACATTAATCTGTACTTACGCAGCAGGGCTTCATTGCCTGCTTTGGGAAGGTCACTAAATATCTAGTTAGTTAACAGTACAACTCTACCATAGACTGTCAAAAAGAAGAAAAAATGTGCTTGTTGCATTTCTTTCTTTTTGAATGGCCTTCACAGAGCTACAACATACTCTGCTATTGTTTCCTGCTTCACAGCCCAGAAGTAAGCAGCATTTTAGAGTAGAAAGGAAGATGAAGACAAAACTTCCGCTTATAAAATATCGGATTTGGAAACCAGTAACATCCTATGACCACAATGTTCCTATATTTTTCTACAAGTTCGGCAACCAAATAATCGTGCTACTTCAGTGATGTCAGGCATATGTAAATAAAATTTGGTGTAACCACCTAAAAATAAAACACTGAGAAGTAATTACAAGTCTCAAAACCCTCTGAAATGAAATTAAAGATATTGCTTGGCCTTTCCCCCCCCACCTTGCTCCTCCAAGTTCCACACACTGTTGTGCATGGTTTTTGCCTACTTTGCTTCCACTGGCCTTCTAAAGATTAATTGGTTTATGCAAAAGAAGATTAGGCTGTTGGGGAATTCTGCACCTCTGGTTTCCTGGCTCTCCCCCCATAGAAACTGCAAGGGAAATGAAGTGCCACTGTTTAAAATCACATGTTAGAAAGTCTTTAAAATGACAATAACTTCTGTAACTATTTTCCAGAGCGTCTTCTCTGATTCAAGAAATATTGCGATGTAAAGAAAGAATCAATTTTTCTCATCTCCATGGACTATTTAGCTTCTGACTAAATTTAAGCAATGCAAGAGCCTGAAAATTCATATTCCTATCACCTACTGCTTCTTCTCATACATGCCGTATAAACTCTTCTGCTTAAATTGACCTTAATTTTTTATCACAAACAAACATGCCATCAGGTAGCTCCAGGCATGCTACATATTCAAACAAAAAAAAACCCCAAGACAATACGAAACACCTACCCCAACTATAAAACTGTCATATTTAAAATTCCTTTGTAGGCTTACATGTAGTTCTATGCTGAAATCCAATGCCTTAAATTAAAAGCAGTATCAAAATGTCCCTTATTCACTTCTACACCATTTCCATTAAATATTTCTCAGTGAAATTGAATGGTAATCAAACTATTTTCTAGTTTCAGCTTAAGTTCACACTTAAAAGAACAAGGTGATATGATTTCTGTCTATGAGTAACAGCACTACACTGAAATTTAGCAGACCATTAGGTTAATACGAAAGCAAAATAAAATCCAGTGTTCTTTTATACAACTGTAAGAACTTACTAACAAAACCACATTTTGTTTGTGAAGCTAAGCAGGCATTCATGGGAGTGCAGCCTCAAAACAAATAACGTTGCAAAAATAGAGATGTCTAAATGCTTCCGGGAAGTCTTTCCAGTTCTATACCTGCCAATGCAAGTTGGGGAGGGGGTGGGGTGGGGGGTGTTTGGGTTGTTTTTCTTTTAATTCCATAAATAAGAGTATTGGTTCATACGAAAGAGGATGTCGTATTTCAGCATATTCTTTGTAAACTCAGCTCACAGAGCTGGGATACAGTCTAAACAAACATGTATTTTTTTCACTGTAACTTCCTCTGTCTTGCATGCTAAGGTCATAATAATGACCAAATTGAGGAGGTATTTGTTTTGTTAAATCTTTTTTACATGTTTTAGGGACAGGGGACTCTGCCTGTCCCCAAAAGGATTAGAGTTGAGCTAACTCCTTTTTAGAAGAAGCCACTGGTATGCAACAGATACTGTATTACTATTTTAACAGCAAGGGCAAGAAGCATTCACCTACCACCACTCTTTTCAGTACTGCGAAGAGTATGCAGACCAAGAGAAGCCAACCTTCCTAACTCCTATGAACATACCAACATTTTTACATAGCCAAGAAGAGCCAAAGAGGAGAGGACTGCCACAGAGCAACTCTTCTCAAAGATCCTAAATACACAGGTCCCACTACACTGGGATCTTTTTCTTCAAGGTTTCATGGCTGCTCAGTCCCTCCTGTGCTGAGGGAACTGAGCTGTCCAGCAGCCCTCATGGGAGCACAGTTCCCCTGCAAGGCAAGGGACACAGTCCCAGTACAAGAGATGGACCTATGCTGCTCAAAAGCCAAAGTTTAAGCCATATTCCTTAAGAGACAATATTCCAACTAAGTATTACGGCCATTTGCCAGCTGTTGTTCATATGCAGAAAGGAAGGAGGAATTGCATCCAGCCTTGCAGCTGCACTGACTCAAGGTTCTGCAATCACAGCAGTTCATCCCTCTCTCAATTTCCTGAGACCCGCTCCACACCTCCATCAGAATTTTCAACACCATGTTTGACTGAACCAGTTGCACTAAAAATGGAGACTGACATCTGATTCCAACCACACCAGCAAGCAAAAGGTAGGACACAAGGTATACATTAATCAAACAGTGAAACATGCACCATCAAATAAGGCAGAAAACTTTTAATGGAGTCTCTGTTAAAATATTGGCATAGAGCTAGTTTATTATTATTTTTTGAACTGCTTCTTGCCCTCAAACTATCTGATTGCTACATTTATCTGCTCCTCAAAACCCACGATCTATATTATCACAACAGACAGATTTGCAAGCAACCAGTTTGCACATGCAATTTCAGCTGCCATACGATACCTGCATCCCCATGTACTCTGAACATACTTTCTGCATGTAGGGAAAGGATCTCTCAATCTCTACACAATCTAGACACTTCAGTTTGAAATATGGAGTACGGTGCAGTTATCATATCAGATACTATCTTCTATTCTTAAACTATACTTAAATACTTTTATTTTTTAAATGTATTGCTTAATATACATTTATTCAACTTTTTAATCATCACACTAGAAGTGGTTAATGTGCAATGCTTGTTTAATGAGTTTTTATTGGACTCCTTTTAGTAGTTAAATAAAGCTACCTCACTTTATTTCATTACATATGAAAAAGTATACAAAGTAGTATACTTTAGTATACTTTTGCACTTCAAATCTATTAAGCATTGCCGTAGTACTGAAATCCAGCAGTCTGTGTAAATAACCTAAATATAGGACAGAAGTTCTTACTTGCGTTGGTTAATTTTTACTCAGAGATTGGTTGAGGAGTGAAAAACTCAAAAGCAAAGTTAAGGGCTTGAACCAAAAACCTTCCCTGTTTTTCCAACAAACAACTATCGCAATCGTTCAAAAGCTATCCAGTGAACTAACTAAGAGAAGAGAAAATTGCTTCTCTTCATTAATATCACAGGCTATCTGCGTCAAAAGTTGCTTACGGTATCAACAGAGTCTGGTTCCAGACATTAATCAACAGCTTCTACCTGTCCGGCATTTGGGATTTTATTTTAAATTTTATCAGCAAAAATAAGTTGCTTAAAACAATTTATATTTGAAATATAGTCATCATGATTAAATTCATGCTAATGTTGAAAATGCATTCTTCTAAATGGGTCAAAACATTTAATTAAGTACTTATTTAAAAAAAAGTACTACATATTTTAATTCATGTTGTAGCCTACTCTTACATGCTACCATGGAACCCTTCAGTTAAGGCACTCTTGCTGATTCTCATACTTTCTTTTCACTTCCTCTCCCCCAGTCCTATCTTGAGCAACCTGACCACAACACAGAGTAAGGTAAACTTCATTTCAGGGTTTCCTCCTGAAGCCTTCTGGACAGTGAGTTTTCCCACTGAGGAAATTCTTCCACTTCTAAGTTCACTTAAGGCTCCCTTAGAGGGTGGTAAAAGGATTTAAGTTCTTTCCCCTCATGGGATTTTTCACTTAATGTTGCATTCCTACCTTATCTGAAGAATCTCTTCTCTACAAAGCACTGTATACTTGCAAGTCAGTAGTTTTAACCCTTACTTGTACTTCAACATCTGATTACAATTTCAGCTGTTTAACCACACAGTAACAATTAATTTTTGGCAGATACTAAGTATTCTGTAAGAAACAGCATTAGAAAGGAATTTAGGACTAGTTTGTTTGGGCACTGCTAGGTGCTACTAGAAGCATGTGAAGCTCCTGGCTTTGTGCCTGCATGGATGGAGTCATTTCACTACATGGAATTTGTTTGCTCATCATTCTGAAGTTCATTTGCGTAGCAGCTACACTGTGGTTTTGGAAACTGTAGACTAAGTTTCTAGTTATTCAGTAACATTTTGTTACAAAGACCATATGGTCTTCCAAGTATGCAATACTAAAATTAACTGAGAAGATTATCAAAACGAATAAGAAAGCAACCCCCAAAACAAACAGACACTCACCCCCCCAAGCCATAGTTTTAGCAGAATTTTCTGTGTTTGTCCAGATAAATAGATGCTCCAAGTTATTTTTCAGGCCACCTCCACAATGACGTCTGGATATTTTAAGCAGTAAAATAACGTTTCATTAACTGAAAACTTTGCAGATTTTACTTACATCAAGAGAGCCTTCATTTATAACAATTAGTCCCATGTTCTTTCGCAAAAGTTTACAGGAGTGACCTGTTAAAAATATTTTTGTTTTCAAAAATTTGTTCCACAAAATCCATTATAATATAACAAAGCATTTTTTTTCCTGTAAGAGAACTACAGACAGAATTAAAAATAAGATTTCCCCAGCTGAAATCAATGGTAAAAAAAATTAATACTGTATTCCATAAAAATTAGACATACAGGTACTGAGTCAGAACAGTCAGAATTTTCCTTGCTGCAACTTGCAAATGTTGTGCCTTATTCAGAGAGGTGCTCAGCAGAAGGACAAGAAACATCTTTACAGGGAGTTACAGAAAACAGCAAACAGATCTCCCTTAGCCTTGCAAATTTCTGGAATGCAACTTGCATTTCATACAAAATTGGCATATATACATGTTCCCATTCTTTTCTTTATTCTTTGACGCTTTAAACAGAATGTATGCTGTGTGCTAATGATGCAGGCTGCTTAGACAAATGATCACCATTCTTAATAAAGTGAAAATACTGGTATTATGTGTATTGCCTCAAACCTGAAGGTATTAATGAAAATAACCTTAGATCAACTCTATCATGTGCATACAAAAAGTTCTTTAAGATTAAAAATACTAATAGTAATCAAAAGGATCCATATGACCAAAATAATGCTTTATTTCGGGCACATATCTAGGCTACTGCAAAAGTGCTCACATGCAAAGAATATTAAATCTTAAATGTAGTTTTCATGTATTACTATTTAAAAATACAGATTTATGACTGTTAAAATTAGTTAATTCATGATTCTTTTTTTCCTTCTTTATAATAAAAGGAAAAGAATAAAAGGAAACCTCTGATTGATGGTAAAGTTTATAGTACTTTAATGCACAATATATATTGTTTTGCTTTAGTTAAGATTATGGTCCCTACCAGCTTTCTTGGAAAGAAGGAAAAATACAGAAGGGAGACTAAGAATACTTATATTTTCTTAGTATTATTCACTCTCACTGTCAAAACCCAAACAATGTATTCTTTTAAATTCATTTTAGATACTACAAAAAAGCACAAATGCCTATTTTTTTCCTCCTCTCTATGATAACATGAGTTTTTCTTGCTGTTACTGTTTTAAGGGAGGAAGAATCCACCATTTCCCACTCTCCCTTTACCAATGACTGAAAAATAAGTTAACATTTGAATTCTGCAATGCCATATAATAATATTTTTTTTTGTTACAAGATACCTTTCTGTTCTGAAAGCAATTTTAGTCTAGCAACTTCTATCATTTCTAAATCTGTAAAAAAGCCATCAAATAAATGCAAATATAATACCGATGTTAATGGCAGTCTCTTGTTTGTCCCCAGTAAGTATCCAAATTTTTATGTCTGCTTTCATGAGCGTCTCTATGGTTTCAGGCACTTTGTCTTGTAGTTTATCTTCAATTGCTGTTGCTCCAAGCAGCTGAAGATTCTGTGAACATAAAATATTCAGTACATGCAGTTTTTTTGGTTTAAAATCAGTTTTAACCTTTCCGTTTCTTTTGTTAAACTTGCCATATTTGCAACAAGATTAATGCTCCCTAAATTCATTAATCAGATTTGGTATCAACTAATAAAGATTTTCCAGTTTATTCCTATGAGCTTTAAGTTAAATACCTACATGGCTTGACAAACTGCACAGTGTAACCACTCAAATTATTCACATGCTCAGTAGCTTGTTCAGCAACAGCTACCTTTTCCTGAGGGGCACCTCTCTGACTTGAAGACTTAAGGAGTGCTATTATTACCTCTTCTCTCACTTGTAATGATTTCTCTTCACCTTGTAAAAAAAACACCTGTCAATTCATCTTAATCTTAAAACTATAATCTTGACTATGTTTGGTTTTAACTTCCCATGCAGCAAATCTATATAGTTTTTGTGAACACAGCCATTTTTATACTTCATACTTCTGTACCTTTAAAACTAGCTAAAACCCTGTTAATGACACCATTATGAACCTAATAGCGTGCAATCCTGCTTGCAGCATGGCCTGCATACTACATACTGAGAAAGTGCTTGTGCAGCTAATACAAAAATTTGTAATGATAGCAGGGTTGCCATGGCCTTAACAAAGTTATATGGTTTTAAGACTGTCTTGCGCATGTCTGGATAAACTGCTCATCTATGTAAACTGAAGTCCCACAAGTGACTGAAGCCATGTACCCTGACTCTTCTTTTTCATGAATTAAACTCTGCAGTTTTTTGAGGCTCTGAATTCTAAGCAGTTTCATCAATGTAATCTCTCTTATCCTTTCCAAGAAAAAATAAGCTAAACCTCCCCCCACCCCAAAAAAGTCAAGTATCAAAACTTAAAGCAACATTGGTCTCATGGACACCTTTTGCTTATACATTTAAGAGCCACAGGAGCCTTTTTTGTTGAGGCAGTGAAGTCTAACTGCACGCTTGGCTACACCAGCAGCAGTGTTGCCAGAAACTCAAGGGAAAGTGAGGGAAAATCACGGCTCCGCTCTTGCGAGGCATCTGGGTATTACCTCCCTTTCTGGGCCTTCGGTACAAGAGAGATTGACAAAGTGGAGCAAGTGCAGCGGAGGGACACAAAAATAGCTTGGGGTCCGAAGCACGCTATATTAAGTGTGCCTGAAGAAGCAGGACGAGTTTAACATGGGGAAAAAAATAAGGCTAAGGGAGGGATTCCACAGCTGCCTTCTGCTAACCGGAGGGCTTGCAGAGAAGCCATCTTCCTCCAAGATGTGCACGTGGAAAGGGCAAGAGGCAACAGTCACATTCTGCAGCAATAGAAATTTTAATTCAGAAAAAGCGGAAAGAGAATAGTTGAGCACTAAAAAAAAAAATTGCCTACTGCAGCTGGGAGAACTCCCTCCTTGCAGATACTCAGAACTTCATCAAAGTGCTGGGCTAGCAAAATTAGCCCTGCTTTGAGCAGGGATTTGTGTTTAGATGACCTCCAGAAGTCCCTTCCAACCTTAACTACTCTATGGTTCTAAGATAATTACACAATGAAGCAGAAGTTGTTTGCCTGTTATTACACTTTTTTACACAATAAAGCAACTCTGAGAAAAAGCTTTCCAGTAGTTCAACTCAAAATCAACACCTTCTGGCAAGGTAGCTACTTGCTGCAAAAACTTTGTCAAATTAATCTTTCCTTCATTTTGATCATCTAAATTGCAAGGACTATATGACACAGCTGTTAGTATATTGCTAGATTTTTTTTCTGTCTAAGCATTATTCCTCAATAATGATTCGGATTTCATGGTATAGAAAGTAAGGACATAAATTAAAAAAACACTCTCCTTGCCCTCTTGCCTTGCCCCGTGCCCCCCCACCCCCCCCGCCCCCAACCCAACCAAAAACCCAAAACAAGAAAGCTACATGTACTTTTTCAATTAGTTCATAGCTCTCCTCAAGTTTGAGTGCTCTGTTTTGTATAGCTGTAGAAGCACGGTGATAGACATCTAACCACTCTTGATAATCACTTTCTGAAACCTCAGCCACAGCAAAACACAGAGTTCTTAAGCCTAAAGAGAAAGCAGGTAGTAAGTATGATTCAGTATTTGTTAGTCCCTTACTTGATATGCCTGCAATGAGTAACTACTAAAAGCTGAATTTATTCTGTATTTTACATACACCTATACCTGATTTTTAACTTACTGCTACATGTCTTGAAGAACTTTTAAAAATATATATAAAGTAAAAAACATGATACAAATAGAAATGTATTCAACAGAGTAACTGTTTCAAGGTAGCTGAATGTAATACAGGCGATGTATTTCAGGGGGAAAAAAAAAAAAAAAAAAAAAAAGAAATTTTACACAGGATTCCACTTACCTTAAACTGTAAACAAAACATGAAGCAATCCCAGATTACACTTGCTGAACAGGTATATACATTAGATTTTTAGTAACATTAAAGCTATAAGATTCAATTATATTTCTGAACAAAAATTTTATAAACTTAGATGTTGCTATGCTGGAAAGAAATAAAGTTAAAATATATCAGCATAATGTTACAACTACTCTCTGCTTCACCCCTCCTCAATATCCTTAGGAAATTCTCAGCTGAAGTTTGAAATTTACCTCCTAGAAGCCAACTTTGAATCCGCTCAGATTTATTTTTCCCATCTCACAGATTCTTTCAGCTTTCCAAATCCTTAAAATAAAATCTTTGTGTACAGGCAACATTTGGAGCTTTTACTTAATCTTTGAGCAAGTTATACGTAACAGATTTTTTTCC
The DNA here is from genome assembly GCF_026419915.1 of Harpia harpyja. Lineage (NCBI taxonomy): Eukaryota > Metazoa > Chordata > Aves > Accipitriformes > Accipitridae > Harpia > Harpia harpyja. Next base: position 63,006,168 of record NC_068941.1, on the reverse strand, counting down.
TTCAGCAGAAATCTGAATTCAGCACTACAGAGAGAATTTGAGACTACAAGATTATAAGAAACATCTAATTTTTGACAACACATTTACATTCAATTTAAGTAGCTAGGTGTTAATGTTCTAACAGTTAATTTTCACATATTATCAGATTCTTAGATTTCTAGAACATGAAGTTGGCATAACTCTTTATATACTGAGAAGAGCACTGCTCTAGCCAATTGATGTCTTATGAAGCCACAATTTGCAGGCAGGTAGATTTAGGTGGCAGATAGACAGGACTAATGTAGTTAGTGCCTTTGGCATTTGCCCACTCTGCTCTAGGACACGAACAGCACCATAACCAGGGATGGCTAAATGCAATCTTTATCTGTTCACAGGTTTCTGTTGTGTACAGCTCAGCACCAGCAGCAGTTTTGAAATGATCAAGAGCCTGGGCATGAAATCATACATATGTGTCTTAGATGTAATACAGCAATTTAATATCTTCAGGATGAAAACCATGTGTAATCCTAATTATCTTGACAACTGAACAGCATTAGGAACACAGTGTCTCACCATCTAGACCTAGAGAATAAACTTAGGGCTGACAAATCAACTGATTTTTTTTTTCTCTGCATAATAAGGATACACTAGCAAGGTCCAAAGCAATGAATATGAGACCAAGGTGAGGAAAGGAATTTATGACTGACTAATAGTGATACTATTTCCACAATTCTTTCAAAATATGTTATGCAGATGATAAAATGAAGAAAAGAAATCAGTGTGTATGGAATATCAGCAAACAAGTTTTTCAAGGCATTTGCTTTTTCTTTTTAAATCAGAGACTAATTTTTTTTTCTATTTTTCATTTTAAAAAGATTCTTTTCATTGTGATTTAAAAGAATCTTCCAAATGAAAAGTGGAAAACAAAGTATCATTAAGTCTGCTTCTTAACAGACTGGAACAACGACACAGGAAAATTACACACCTTTTTCTATTTATCCAAGCAGGCATTAACACTCAAGCTTAATAAATGCTTAAATATAAATGCCAACCATGCTAACCACTTCATTTTTGAACAACACACCAAGAGCATGCAGCAAATGCCAAGGACATACTGTACTGCCACATGAAAGGATACTCATGAGAAACTTTGCAATGTCATCGGCTGCAATTTAAATCTGATGCAAAAATAAATACTGATTTCTTTAACTGATTCCAGAGAGAGAGACGTACTTAATTTTTTTTTTTAAAGATTGAATTTAATGCTTTTGAAAGGTTAGCAATTCACTCTTCTGAACAGTAAATCTTTTCATCTGTTGAAAAGGGTACAAAAAGTACTTGAACAAACTGCTTAACACTATTACGTATGTACAGTGGTTTTAAAGATGGGTGGAATTTTTCACTCTTTATGTTGATTCATTTGGTCCAACCTGACTGCTAAGGAAAAAATGGTATCAGTTGTACCACTGATTTAATGAGAACAGTAATTAAGAACGGTATTGAAATTTTCATATCAACTCACACAGGATAGCAGATATTGATCTATTTTTACCTCTTCTGTAACCAAATATATAGCCTTATGATCCAAACTAATTTCACATCTAAGTAACTTTTCCTTGACTGATCCTGGTTAGGCCTTTGTAAATCCCCAAACTGGCCAACCAGCTCATACTACTAGATTGATGAGCTCAGAGGGTTTATCTGAGGCTTCATGTTGTACCATCAGTCAAGTTTGTTTGGTTTTACTTCTGCTTTCAAGTTTATTGTATTATTTATTATAACTTTGATACTCTAAGATTATTTAAGGCTAACCAAATGTTTCCTGCAGGGATCTTGCTACAGAAAACTAACAAAAGAAACAGATCTGTGCCTTGCTTCTGCTGTCACTGACACAATCAAGAGACTGAAGGTGCTGACTACAACACTAACCAAAACACTAAATTCCATTATAAACCAAAAGAGAAAAAATTACAGAAGTCATATGAGTAACAGACAGAAGAAGGATCTTTCCTGATACAGGAAGATTTGGCCAGACATCAGTTACCAAAAGGTAAGGATTGTATTTTAGAAAGAAAATATTTTATTAAAGTTTGCTTTCCAGTGTAAGCTTATTTCTTAAGACACATTAAAGATAATTTTAATGTTCTAGTAACAGTGTATTAAAAAAAATGAAGAGGTAAAAAAATTGCAGTTCAGATTCTCATAACTGTTATAATTCTGCTTCCAACTACTCTCTCCCAACTCGTCGATAAATTAAAACACTATGATACTTCACAGTACAACTCTATAATCCTTTACTAAGATACCAGGAAGGGGGCATGGCATGGAAGATCTAGGAACTGTGCTAGAAGAACTTACATGAAAGCAGAAACCTTTCTACAGTCTGTTTTGTGGCTCACGTCTGTACTGTGGAATCCACTGTTATTAAATAACTAATTGGCTGTTTGTATCAGTCATCTTAATTTCACAGTCTTTTAAATTTTACTTACTATTCCTACTTCACGAACCCTCATGAAGGGGTTCCCCACCTTCAGCAACTACTTTGTAAGACTGATTGTTAATACAGCAGAGATACCAAAACACACCATACAGAAAGCTAGTGATGGCAATTCCCCCTATTGTGACTGGTGACAGAAATAATATGGCATAAAGCTACCTTAAAAGCACTACACTAATCATTTCCGAGCATCTTCACTTTGTCTACTTCTTCCTGTGTGCTATCCCTACAGCATTCATTGTGTGTGGGACATGAAAGCAATCATGGGAAATGAGATCTTCAGAGAAACAAATGCAATGTGTTTGCTCACTGGAAAAATATATTCTGTTTTGAAGAGTCCACTGTGTACTGTGTGGTGGGTTTTTTTTGTTTTGTTTTCTTTCTTAAGCATGAACTTATTACTGACACTTCTCAGGAAGAGGAAGATCTTTTTTAGGAGGCATTACTAAAACATAATTTTCAGACATAATGCGAATAAAACATTACAGCAAGATACAATTGCAGAATTGAAAAGTTGAGCAGTAACTGCATTTCATATTTAGTTTTATATTGAATAATATCACCCACCTTCTGTAGCAAACTGCTCTAGATGTTTTAAGGTGATTTCTTTGTATTTTGAACTTTCAGCAAGACGGTCATAAATTACAGTATCCTACAAAACAAATAAAATGAACTCAGAAGAATTTAATAGAAAAATGAGGATTTTTTGTGTAGATAATATAAATCATGTAGGAAAATGGCAGAAAAATAGGCAGCACTGTATTAATTTACTTCAGCATCAAAAGTGATTAGAAGTAATTTTATTTCAGAGGAGAGAAAAAAGGACACTCCAAATCCTCAGGTTCTCTAAATTTACAAATTCTGCTATGATGCAGTTTTTCTCTACCACATTTTTTGCTGTTATTTCCCTTCATTTTGAAAAGCACTGCATCTTCCTTTGGTTTGCCATGTGAATTCTTTTGATCTCCAAAAATGCTGTCTTTCGCCAATATTAAGCCCACAAGGTAAAATCAGTGTTTCATAACTGCCATTCTCAGGTTTTTGTAGCCAGCTTGATACACAGAATATTAACAACAGCTTCTTCTCTCCACTTGAGAAGACACAGAATGGATATTTATATTCAATCAACTTCATTTTTTTTAAACGATTCGGGAAGGACTTGCATCCCTCTCTCCTTCAAACTTGCCTTAAGATACAGAACAAGAACTAAGGAGCAACTCTGCCATTCCCAGATACACTATGATTAAGATGTCTTCCCATAGATCTTGTTTTCAGGAAAATTTAATTCTGCCGTAACATCAATGGTAGGTTAAAATTCCCATCTAGTCACTTATGCTAGATTACTATTTCTACCTAGTGGTTCATGCTCAGCTACTCCAGCAAGTAACTAATAGATTAAACCATATACTCATCCATTTTCTTGGAGTACAGAAGGAAGCAATTAATAATAAGCGTAAAGGTTTTAGTCCAGTACAAAGAATAGGATGAACAGGTCTGTCATGCCATCACAGGCAGTTAGTAAAGACAGACATTAACTAGTTCATCACCTGAAACAGCTACATAGTAAAATGATGTAAATTGAAAAAGGCATCAACATTCTTTCCTCCACATTTTCCATGTTTCGACTGCAGTTATAACAACCTTTTGCTTTCATATTTATATTGGTAGCACATGTTCTTTGATACAGTGAAAACAGAATAAAACTCACAGCTCCTTTGCAGTAGAGTCTTAACTTTCCTGATGGTGTGCGAACTATCACTGACATTCTCTTCCTAGTGCTGAAAAAGAAATAAATGCCCTATATAAATATCTACCAACATTTTACCTAAGAATATCAATGTATAAGACAAAGGAAAAGAAATAAGGGCTATCTATTCTGAATTACGTTCTCAGGTGACTGGGGTGGAAAAAACAGTTTTACTATTTAGAGTGAATGCTGCTTTTCTGTGGATACTTCTGGAGGCCTTTTTCCCTGCAAAAACAAACTTGAGAATCTTCACCTTCATCTGAATACTGTCGACTGATCACAAAAAACCATCTTAAAGCACAAAGCACTTGTGACCAATATCATAAAGAGGTAGTGCATCACAGACCGTTTCAGTTTTTTCTTCCCAGCCAAACAGTCTCTCGTACACTGTACTGTAATCCTATTACTGTCATCCCAGAGTTTCATTTATCACAGGAAGTTTTAAGTGTGCTAAGAATTGCAAAGGGTCTCACCTCATTTTAACTACTCTGGCTCTCAGTCATTAATGAGATCTAAGTATTTTTAGTTTTTGTCCTCACGACTGCAGTAGGAATTGGAGGAAAGCATGAAGACTGTCACTCTGCTTTCTGTCTTCCCTTTGAGGTCCTCCAACAAGCACACTTTAGATTCAAGATCATGTCCAGTCAAAATGTGTATTTATACCATAATTCTTTCAAACTTCAACTTTTTAAATAAATCCACAGAAACTATTCAGGGAACAAAACACGTTTCTCACACAACAGTTCACAGTAAAATACACAAAAGAGATGGAAGTAAATGGTCCTTTTACAATTTTGGTTCCTGTTGGAACTGGATCCCATTTATACATCATCAAATAGCATTATTGTATGAATGGTTCCTGAAGTTCAGACTGACATGGAAAACATCCTATAAGTGGAATGTATGGAGATAGGTGGAGGAAAGAATTTTGTAATTACTGATAAAGTAAGTGACTGAATAGTATCTTCAAGAAAATATTTTCCTATTCCACCTGTGTGTGCACTTTGCTTCAAGTACAGACAACTGAACAGCAATATTAAAATTACATTTTTACTGTGAATATTGCACAAGAGAGCATAAAAAGGCATTAACTTCTGCAACTCTTCCTCCATTTCATCTCTAATCCAAAAAACCTCATATAAGCAGAATTCCAAAAACCCTTAGACATTGTCCAGTTGGGGATCTGCTTAGACAACAGTGGAGAAATTCAGATCTAAACTGCAGTTAAGTTGCCTAAAATAAAAGCAAGTCTCAGACCCACTTTGATCCCGGCAAGATTATCTAACCTACTGCACTTAAATTTATCACACTTGCCTGAATGTTCAGTTAAGGAACTGTGGAGGAATTACATAATTTAGGGTTTGTATAAACAATAATTTGATATATATGCCCCTGACAGGTAAAAACTCAGGAGTTTTGTACTTGTCTTCCAGTACCGGAAGACTGCAATACTGAAGTTCTGCATACAGCTGCCTATCGACCTACTGAAGATATATCAGAGAATAACCAATGTTTTCCTGTAGCATTCTGAAACTTTAGCTATGAAGACAGATATTGAATCTTGACTGACATACATTTTCTTAGTAAAACTTCAATAAAGCTCATGAGCAGGACTTACTGTCAAGGACTTCTAACTTTTTATGAGCCTTTTCACTGCAGTGACAGTTTTATTTACTTTTCCTGGTGAAATACAGAAAACCACAAAATTGCACTACTACAAGTAACTGTCAGTGTGAGACCATTTTTTTTGTTTTGTTTTCTTCACCATAGATGTGATGTGAGCAGCCATAAAGGTGACCTGGTTATAAGGGGAAAAATACTGAACAGAAGAAGTCTGCTGAAATATTGACAGAGAAAGTGCCTGCCAGCCTGGGAACTGCTAGCCTGTGAACTAGGCCTGGGAACCAGAAACATCCTTGAGAAGTGCAGCCAGCATCTCTGAAGTACAGCTGGGTACCTAGAAACTGGAGACATCCTGAGATACCATCAATAAGCGCAAAATAAGGAACTGTAACTGCAACCTATTCTCTGGAAAGGTGAAAAAGTCTGGAAAAGGGAGAAAACATCCTGTGAAAGTAGGAATTGGCAACTGCTTTTGGTTGTTCTAGCTGAAAGAACAGGAAAACAGTCTGGAAAAATAAAAATTGGTCTGAGAGAAAAGAAAACACCATCATCTATTGACTGTCTCAGGTGAAAAATAGAAATTAGCAGCATCTATTGACTGCTCCAGGTGGTGGTGTCCTACACCCCCTTATGTCTCTGCCATATAAAAATGACTTGCTTTTACCCAAAATGGAGCCTCTATCTCTAAGAGCCATCCCTGCATGAATTTTTCTCTGTGATCTCCTGGACAAGTTATTGGACCATCACCAGGAACACCTGGCTGACTCCAGACTCTCGCTCTTTGAAGTGAGACTTTGACCATCATTGACTTTGAGGCCCCACTCCTGGGAGAGGTTTGGTGAGCACTGTACCGGTACTATTTTGAATAATATGTATGTGTGTGTACGCACGCACATACAGGTAACTGATTGTAAGTGTATTTCTTCACTAGTGATAATTTAGTAGCAACTTGTAGTATATGGAAATATATACTTGCCGCTACTATTGGTTGCTGCTACTATTAAAATATAAGTCTACTTACTTTATTACTCATGAGTATACTTGCTTTACTAATCATAATTTGTAATAGTCTGTAATAAAGAAATTTAGAAAATAAAGCCTCTGTGTCCTTGTGTGCTATGGAATCCTGCAAACCCACTGTCATGATCTCTATACACCCACAGGCTGGGTAAACCTTTGGGTTGTGATGAGGAGGCAGAATAGCTAGTAATTCCCATGGAGTTGCCATGGGATTACAGATGGATAGAATACTTAATACTTCACTCAGAATACAAAATACTTTCCTCAGTCCCAAGATTTGCCAATTCCAGAAGTAGCTCTTGATGGGCCCATTACTTTAAAATCTGTCTCAGGTTTAAGATGAAAATTTCTTCAAAGTGTAAGCACACAAGCACAGAAAACAAGCACTGCTACAGAGGTTTGGGTACATCCTCTGCCAGCCACTCATTCTTTTTCTATGTTTAGAAGTATCAGTCTTCAGTCACAAAACAGGATCAGTATATTCTGGACCTCTTTGAATGATGGAGAGGAGATAAGGTCTCAAATCTCTAGAGGTAGGCCTTCTGTCTGCCCAGTACAACAGCCAAGGTAACGTGGATTATTCATAAAACTGATCAGACATAGCAGCACTAGTTGAACTATTGCTGTATTTCAGGTAAATACACTGGCATTCTAAGTCAAAAATACATTTTAGACAAGAAGCTTTACTCTGTAACTATCTGTCCTGGTTTCAACTGGGATAGAGTTAATTTTTCTTCTTAGTAGCTGGTATAGTGTTATATCTTGGATTCAGTATGAGAAGAATCTTGATAACACACTGATGTTTTCAGCTGTTGCTCAGTAGTGTTTAGACTAAAAGTCAAGGATTTTTCAGCTTCCCATGCCCAGCCAGCAAGAAGGCTGGAGGGGCACAAGAAACTGGGAGGGGACACAGCCAGGGCAGCTGACCCAAACTGGCCAAAGGGATATTCCATACCATGTGACATCATGCCCAGTATATAAACTGGGGGGAGTTAGCCTGGGGGTATCGCTGCTTGGGAACTAACTGGGCATCAGTTGGCGAGTGGTATGCAATTGCATTGTGCATCACTTGTTTTGTATATTCCAATCCTTTTATTAGCATTGTTGTTTTATTATTATTAGCATTATTATTATTTTCTTTCTTTCTGTCCTATTAAACTGTCTTTATCTCAACTCACAAGTTTTACTCTTTTTTCAGTTCTCCCCCCCCCACTGCATGGTGCTTAGTTGCTGGCTGGGGTTAAACCATGATAATATCACAGACAGTTTCTGCTAGACTGTGGAGGTATGCCCCAGGGATACAGATGAAAATCAGTCATTAAATCAATAGATGGCACATACTTCAGATATTGAGATATTATTACCATGTCTATACTCAATACTTGCCAGTGAAATTAATTCTGGTGCTAAAAATTCAATTAATTCCTCTAAGAAAACAATTAGATACAAGTCAAACCCTCATTCAGTAGCACTGTTAGTAATGACACGTTGATGTGCAATTTGTGCCCTGATAGTGGACATTCCTTATGCTTACTGAAACAAGGAATCACATGCTCAAAATCTTTGTAGCTGGCCCAGGTGAGAAGACAGTGCACGTAGTCAGCGCAGGGATGACAGTAAGCGTAAAACATTCTATGCTTCTGGATCCTTAACTGACATAGTGCCTTGCTTCCCCCTGCCCCGCAGACACATACCCTAGGAGTTGGTTTTTGCTCCCAAGAGACAGCTGTGGTTTTCCTATTTGTTACAGTTCCAGATGACAGAATACAAGAAGGGGCACAACACCACACAATTCCTTCCCTGACAGTATGGGGAGCCCTGAACAGCAGAGGGTCTGAACAACTCCCCAATTCCTTGAGCTTAAGGTACCACAGCAGTTGTGGCATCTGACCAGAGTATCTACTGGAGGCAACCTAAACTCAGCCCAAGTTCAAGACACTGTTTGCTCCACAGAGATTAGCACTATGTTTTAGGAATACTTGTCAGCTGGTTAAGGATTATCAGTTGCTCTCAGTATGCTCACCTGCCAGTTAGGCTGAGAGCTACTTCCTTGCTATGAACAAGGTGTAATTAGCATATTGTATAAGTCTACTACTTCTCTTTTCACAGGCACAGCTATAGTCACTGTAAAAAAAGAATACCATAAAAGACAACTCTACCAAGCATTCCTACAAGCTTTACTTCCATAACATACTTCTCTGAAAGACTATCCTAGCAAATGTTGATACTATTGCACTCTACTTGCAGAATAGTCTTATCTGGCTTGTACTGGAAGGTGGCAAGGAATTAGTATGCATTTTTTCTGGGAAAAACTTGGAACACCTGGAAACTCTTCACTCAATAGTTTAATCACTACAGATTACTTCTCTGAAGGTACATGCTCCTACCCATACAGATGGTGTTATGTTTTGGAGCCAAAATTTCTCTTGCTGTGGAACAAGGGTGACCTCTAGTGCTTGCTACAAGTCAGTTCCAAGCAAAGCTAAAGACTACAGAATAAGAAAACCAGCTCTAAAACGGAATGCTTAATAAAGTTGGGTGATTAGTATCCACCAAAAAACTTAATCCTCCAAAGATCAAGATTTAAAAGCAATTCTCTGCTCACCATAGAATATCACTGTTTAAATTACAATTTTAGACTGACACAGAAGTTTAAAAAGATATATGAAATCAAGACAAAGATCAAAACCAGAAACAACATAGGAATCCTTCACTGCTACTCCATGAATGCAGTATAAACTTTCACAGATGTCAAACTAACAGTGTACTTTGTGCTACATGCTTGCTAACTTTCCAGAACAGAAAGTGAACGAAGTGCCTATAGAGAAATGAAACCATGGCATAAATCCTAAAAATTTCAAGTATGCCCTCTACAATATAGAAAAACAACATTAACTGCAAGCAGTCATTAAAAGACATTCAAAACTATAAAAATTACTCTGTTGCCTTATTCTTTTTTCACTGTGGCGATCTTTTTTTATGTTTCACATTATTATTCCTGTTGTTATAACTACAGGCAACTACTCTCATTTCACCCAACCTATACATCCTCAGCCTGTCTCTCCAGTGTTGCCTTGGATCTTTATTTTTTGATCTTTTTGCTTCTTTAGCTAAGCTCAAGGAACACATAATAGGACAGGAAGGAAAACAATGACCACCTTCCGCAGGCACAATTACAAGTAATCATACTAAAAAAAAAAAGCTTCCTCTACATACAAATTCCTTCCCCATCCTATGCCAAAGTAGGCAATGGGCCTACACAAACACTTAGAACACAAATGGCATACATGGATACAATTTAAGCAGATCTACATAACAAGTGAAACTGCATCCAGATTTCTTATGGGTACCTTTATAATTCCGACAGCTTTGACAGAAAATTTTTACTGAAAGCAAAGTACGTGATAAACTCAGTTACCAAGAAAAATAACTGGCCAATGGTCTAATGGTGCTGCTCAGAAGAGAACGGGTTTCAGACTTGAGTATTTAAACAAATCATAATTATGCAAGTATATTTAAGGTCAAACGCAAAATTTCATTCTATCAGTCAAGCCAAACACAAGTTACGTATAACACTTATTTGAATCTTCCCCCCAAATATCAAATTTTTAGTAAATCACATGGTGTCAGGGCTTTCAGAAATACATTTAAAAGTTCAAGTACTTTCCTATACTGTCTTTTCACATATTTTTTTTAAGTTTTGAGACAAAGGGTTTTTTTCAATCTTTGCGCTAAAGCAAAAGTGAAAAATATTAGCCAAAAAGGAGACAACAGGAAAAAATATATGCCTCTGAAAATGTTTTACAATAAATCAGAAGTGTGATCTTAATCATGTACACTGTTTTGCCTATAGTATGATCACGTATTACAGAGATAATAGCCACACAACCTGCATACTTTGCCTGTACAAATATAAAAAATGCCAACATTTTTACCCATAAGAGAAACTCATGAATTATTTTCACAAAAATACACTAAGTGCACAACATGCTGGTTACCTGGTAAATTCCAGGACGTTTAGCAGTTCATATCTTTCTTCCTGTCCCAACTGAAGAACAGGAGAAAAAAAAAAGTGAGAATTAATGCAAAAAACTCAACCAAAAGAACCAAAACCAAACAACATCTCAATAGATATGTACCATGATGCACTTATTCTGAAATTATTTAATACAGCAAGAGTAAATACAGCAAATTATAATGTTACTCCAATGTACTTACAGACTCTATGATTACTGAGTCAGGTGTCCTTCCCGTGAATACAAAACGAAGATGCCTGGCTGCTCTGACCAATGCTCCTTCATCTGCAACAAGTCAATTAGTTATTTTGCAGATGTACCAGAAAACTGTTAGTCTACCCCATGACTTAATGGACACAGTCCAAGCTTTTCTACTTTTGGCTTCCTTTTTCCTTTATAGATTTTTAAGATTAGATGTGGTGCTGGAAAGAACTCTTTGTTTCTCCTGTTAAAACTGATGAAATGAGTTTACGGCTCAGAGAAAATAGGCCCCCAAAGGAACATGCCTCTCAGCTCACTAACGAGAGCATCCTTTTCAAAGCACCTAGGCAAGCACCTTCCTCAGTGGGGCACTGGACAAAGTACATTGCTTTTTGTATAAGTTCTGTTTTAGAAGAGAAGAGTGGTAAGCGATTGCTGTAAATAACAAATAACTTCAATGTCTACATTCAGGAAACATTTCAAGCAGCAACCCAGTCTCCCATAGGCATCAGTTGTCTCCAGATGGCTCAGGATGTCAGAACAGAATTTGCTTGCAATGCCCAGTAAAACATTGCCCTGACCCATTAGCTTTATTGATGGCCCTACCTCTGCCCTTGTCTTCCAACTGTTAAAGGACAGAATTTAGAGGAATAGCCACCTGGGAGCTGGGGCAGACAGGGAAGGTGAAGGCTGGAGACTCTCTGCGCTTCCTGTCATTTCTCCCATCATAACTTCTTATAATACATTAGCTCAGCAGAGCTGTGCATATTTTAATCATTTTGCCTTGCTTCATCATTTCCTGAATTCAAAAATTGTCTATGAACCACAGTAGGCTTGAACCCGACTTTTTGCACTATGATCTTTTCTCACTCTCTAGTAGCACTTATCACAACTTTTATCCTATTAAAAACATTTCTTTTTCATTTTGGATTACAAATGCATTCTTTGTTCTAAATCAATACCATGGTTATCAAGTACAGAATAGGTTCACAAGCAAGGACATCAATTTGTCTCCTGGTCTGATTTCTATTTGCATTTGAGCAGTTCCTTCAGACTTCCACAGCAATCTGACACCACCTTAGGAGTGTTGTACGGTTAATCACCCTTCACCCTTATAATCCATAGGACACCCATATAAATTTTCTAAAGCAAATTAGAAAAGTCTAGATCCTTTTTTGACAAAACTGATTTTAGCTGACACCAATTCTTTTTTTGAGGGATATGTTTTCTTTTTTAATTTTGGAAGATACTTCAAAACCCAATAAACTTTGAATAAAACTTGCTTGTTGAGTTGATAGAACACTTTACTATACGTTCACTCAATTATCTGAGTCTCACCTGGAGATGCTGCTTGATATATAATTTTATCACCTTCTCTTTCTGGAACTGCTGTATGACACACTGCCATCATTGTCAAAAACTCACATATTATAGGTGCAGTTGGCTTAAAAAAAAAAAAAGGTCAGAGCGTGATTAATCATTTAAGCAATAACTAACTGAAATGTAATAATAGACATGGACAAATAACAGTCAAGAAAAAAATTAATTAAAGATTTTTCCTCTCTTCTTTAAAAACTGTCCTGGTTTCAGCTGGGATAGAGTTGTCTTCCTAGTAGCTGGTACGGTGCTATGTTTTGAGTTCAGTATGCGAAGAATGTTGATAACACTGATGTTTTCAGTTGTTGCTAAGTAGTGTTTAGACTAAAGTCAAGGATTTTTCAGCTTCTCATGCCCAGCCAGCGAGAAAGCTGGAGGGGCACAAGAAATTGGGAGGGGACACAGCCGGGGCAGCTGACCCAAACTGGCCAACGGGGTATTCCATACCATGTGACGTCCCATCTAGTATAGGAACTGGGGGGAGTGGGGGGCGGGGGATCGCCGCTCGGGGACTAACTGGGTGTCGATCAGCGGGTGGTGAGCAATTGCACTGCGCATCATTTGTACATTCCAATCCTTTTATTATTGCTGTTGTCATTTTATTAGTGTTATCATTATCATTATTAGTTTCTTCTTTTCTGTTCTATTAAACCATTCTTATCTCAACCCACGAGTTTTACTTCTTTTCCCAATTTTCTCCCCCATCCCACTGGGTGGGGGGGGGGAGTGAGTGAGCAGCTGCGTGGTGCTTAGTTGCTGGCTGGGGTTAAACCACGACAAAAACTATCAACAGGTAAACAAAACAGGCATTATCTGCACACTAATCTCAGCATGCAGAGTAACTTCTTGCTACTTTACTTCGATACTGGCTGTATAGATAGAATTTAGTGGCCTTTTTCTATCATAAGAATCAAAAGTAGATAACTAGAAACATAGAATAATTCAAATAAGCATTTCATAGGGAAGGTAAATCTGAACGCTGTAGTGAAAGAATTTTACATTATTCACTAAAGTCTCTTTGGATGTTGTTTTTTTACTAAAAACATTCCCTTTTACATTACTTTTGTCTAATACTATATTTGACAACACTTTTTAAGAACCTTTAGAAAGATGAAGCAACCGAACCCGAAAATGATGTGGAAAATGCTGCAAGGTCAGGCAGACAGCTTTTAAAGGAAGACATTTAGATGAATGTCTCAGGCACTTCAGAGTCCACAAAGCTGAAACAATTTTAAATGATTTAGCCAAAAGAGGGGAAAAGAGTGTATATAAGCAAAATAGTTGATTGTTTTTGATGAATACAGCTAAAAACCTTATTAGTACAGCTGAAATTTGCAAAATGAATGAACTGACTCCTGAATAGTTGTTCAAAAGAAACCCCAGCATTCCCAAGTAAGTTCAAAGCAGCTGCCACCTCAACTGAGGTTTTTTGTAGCATATTTATAATATTTCAGATTAGTAGCAGACTAAGAATGTGAACAATAAAGATAACATTACAATGACTCTATAAAATACAGTCAGCGCTGAAAACCTAACTTAATTCCATAGCGCAGAAACACTAATGGGAGCAGGTTCCTGTCCACTTCCACTGAGGGTCCCCAGATTGTCTAAGATGTATTGAGAAGGTTGAATTACAGATTCTTTTCCAAAGCACTTCAGAACACATTTAACATACAATGATGAAACCTCTCTTTGAATGTGTTCCTGAATTTTTACTTTAAGATGTATACAAATGCAATTTTATAGCTTGTATGCTCCTATTATATATACTTAATACTACATATCTACCAGAAAACTTTCAAGATTCAACCACCTGCATACCAAGGTTTCTCTAGACAAGAGCAGTAACAGGACGATGCCTCTTCCAAGCATTCTACATTACTAGCACTGAAAATGGCCTGTGCAGGTAAGTACAAGAGCCCCCTCTGCTTTAGATAGGCTTGAGAGTTGCACTCAGGTGTCTAGCACTTAAGACTGCCCCATTTGTAGAACAAAATGCTTCACTGTCTGCCAGCTACCCTGAAATTATTTTCCCGGGAAGACAAAATTTAAGGAAAGAAAAGAGTAATTTATTTACACTCTTCAAAAATAGAACAAACAGTCACACTATTTAAGGTAGGCGTTCTTGGTTATGACTAGGCAAAAACATCTCTTGTACAAATGACAAACAGAAAGTGGTAATGATGGTACCGTTTCTTTATCAAATCATAAACTAAGCTATTAACTTTCTGTGAAATGTATTGTCTCTTTGGGGCAAATATCAGCCTCCAGAATGCCTGTTTCATTTTGTCATCTGAACTAATAATCTAACCTCATGGAAGCATGTACACAAAAACAATGTATATGGTTAAGTTCTGACTCTTGTCTATGCTTGGGCACAGAAATACTAAGTCATGTCAGGATAGTAAGTTAACCTGACTGATCCTGAAAGCTTTGATGGATGTCATGACATGATATGAACAGCATAGCTAATGTTAAAACACCCACAGAATGAAGAACTTAGGACTATTATATTTCAGACTCATAACATCCGAATCATACCATAAAAAAAAAAAAAGAAAAAAAAGAAAAAAAAAAAGGACAGAATCTAATTAACAAGTATCAGCAACAAACAATTATAAAAGTATTCATGAGGGCATGCTGATTTTGTGTAAATACATTATTTATTTTCTTTCAAAGGACATCATCTTTTGACTTCCTGAAAGCAATGGTTTGATTTCACAAAACAATGTCAATTGTTTCTATATAACTTACATGATTGCTTTGAAGGTTCTCTAGTAATGAGGAGTCACTAAATGTTTTTTCTTCTCCATTTTGTGAGCCCTGCCTAGAAATAATTAAGTAGAAAAAAGATCATCATTAGCATATTCTCAACAATTCATATACAAATCATCCACCCTACTGTGCTAAGGTCAAACAAATTTTCGTTTGTAGCTGTTACAATAAAGGCTGCAATCACATACTGCGACAAAATGAAGTAAAAAGGTACTTGTTTCACATCTCCAAACTTTATCTAATTTTAAGAAACCTTGATTTATATAAATACACTTAAATCCAGGGAAGTTTCTCTGCTGACTTCAGATAATGCAGGATGAAGTAAAAATAAATGTACAATGTAAGACTGTGGCTTCTTGTTGTCTGATCTCTAGAATGGGATTATTGAAGAGATTCAGAACAAGGTATGCCTGAAGAGATCACATTTCTTTGAGAAGTTAGCAGTTTTGGAATAGGTTCGCAAATGTTTGCAGAAAATAAAGTCCAGTATCTGAAAGGGGTAAGCAAATTGAGTTCAGACATCAGGGAAGTCTGCATGGAGAGGGTTTGTTTTCTATTACTCATGACCAAAAAGGAACCTAGTAAACTCATGGATAAAGAAGATGCAGCAACAGTGGTGAAGTAGGAAGGGACTGAACAGTTGCGAGGTGGAGATGGTTCTGGAGAAATAAAGTCATACACTAACATCTCTCAAATTGCACAAATCTTCTGGCTGAAGCTGAGAGATCAAAAATATAGATACTTCTAGGAAGACTTGTTACTGCAGCTGACTGTTGAGTATTAAGACAATCTAGTTGAGTTTGAATCTCAGTGAAACAAAACAGTGCTGAAAAGTGAACCCAGTTGGAGGAAAGTATTCTTTTTTCATTTACTGTGGATCTTGCCTTGGCTCACGTAATCTCGCAAGAGAGTGAACACATTCTGTGATTTAAGTTGAAGGATAAGCCATATACATCAAAGGCAATCTAAAGATTCTCTATGAAAACCAAAAGTGAGCTGTTTTAGTCCTGCACTACCACGAAGGAATATAAATTTGCAGTACCTCATCTATATAAACACCTAAGGACTACTTTTTCTAAAAACACTATTATTAAAGCGAGAAATTCAAAGCATCCACATTCACCAAGACTTTTTTTTTAAAATGCAAAGCAAATAGATCTTGAAGTGCCAAAGTTAACAACTTCAGATACACTAAATTTGTTTAGAGTCTAAGGTTTGAGCTTTGTTTGCTTAAAGCCTTCTGACAGAAAGACTTCAAGACATTTTCCAGATTCTCAGTGCTAAAAAAAAGGAAAAATATTTGCAAGTATATGTTGTGTCAAACTGGAAAACAATTTTTTCCAATACAAAAAAATAAAGATTTAAAAGATTTGGAATTCAGTACATTAGTCATTTTAGGATTAGAAATGTTACTGTCATAAACAGATTCTCTTAATCACAATAGATTTACATACAAAAAAAATTCTTCTTAAGTATCACATTTCTTAAGTATTTACAAGATGTTCATTGCTTATAAAAAGGAGGTACTTTTTTTTTTTTTTAAACTACTGTTCTGGCATAATTTTATCCATTTCAGATCTGCTTATAAAAATTTTGATGTGTATGAGTCAAGACCAGTCTTATTTCATAAATGCCTTACAAGCAAGCATGCTTAATTTCATTTAAGCATTGCATTGTTTTAATGAAACCACTCACTTGTGCGCAGTTAAGCACACTTGTACATCTTTGTAAAAAACATCTTGCTGCTACATCAAACGAGGATATTCAGGTCAGGCAGGATTTTGGGGTGTGCATGTGTGCCACTTTTCATGTGTATGTGGGGGGTACTTTTCAGGTTTTGGTTTTTTTAATATAAAGAAAGAATTAATTCTAATCTAGCAAAGCAAGTTTTTTTTCCCCTCAAACTTTTCCAAACATAAGATGACAAACACATTAGTTTTGTGTGACATACCTTGCTGTCACTTTCAACAAATACAATAGTGATAATTTAAAGACTGTAAATGACATTTTTTCCCCGATCTATCTGAGCTTATTTTGAATGGTATTGTAAATATTTAGTTTAAGAAAGTATGATGAAAAAGTACAAGGCGTCATGCAGATGGCAGCAGAAAAGCAGCCAGGAATTAGTCTTTCCTGAGAGATTAAGAGATTAATGTTGGCCTCAAGTGTATTTGGGTGCTTTAATATCAGTTTCAGTTAAGAACTAGGTAGTGCTAGTATTCTAAAACTATCTGTAGGAAGTAAAATATTAACAATAACTTATTACATATTTTTCACTCTCAAATATGGACCTTTTTTCAAACATATTAGAGATTATTACTAACCTATTACTAAGTAACAATAGAAAAGCATGATTAAAGTTACCACCATACCAACTACCTTAATAAATGACAAAACTTTCTCTCCAATAAGCAATTCTGAATTGTACAGGACTGTCATTAGAATAACTGTAGTATACCTCAGTAACCCTATTAGCAATTCTCTTCTAGAGTACACAACCTAATGCTGTAGAATTCCGATGGCATAAATTTGTGTAAGACTCTGTCGGCCTGCATCAATTTGAAGCTGAAGTAACTTCTGAGTAAAATATCTGTTTCTAAAAATCTCGCTTACTGGTTTTAAGCTTGAACCTTCAACAAACACCACATACTAAATGATTTTTAGAGCTTACCAATCATCTGAAGGAACACTATAATCCTCAGGCTCAGGGCAATGGCTGCACAAGAAGTAAGGAAAGAAGAGAAACAGGGAGAGGAAAAAGAATCACAAAGGCTAAAAAACCGGATCATGTATAAAAAAGAAGATAGTTAATGAAATTAAATTACTAAAAAAAGCTTTAAAGGTATCTCAGCTGAGTATTTTGCTAGTGCCTAGATAACAATAAGATTTTGCAAAAATATAATGCTTCTCTTGAGGCTTCAAAAACTATGAATGATCTTTTTTTCAATTGAACGCTGGTTTTTTTGGTAACTTAAAACAGCAGATATGAAGGCATTTGCCCTCTTTACAAATCTTGGTTTATATTTCAGTATATATACATTGTTACAGTTTCTCATTAAACAAAAGGTAGTTTTTTAATTATCTGAAGCCATGCTAATGCAGCTTGCCTGGCTGAGTTCATAAAATGCTGATGAACAAAGCTAGCCATAGCACATGAAGGACTCTGCCCTGTGGTGACACAGGTTTGAATATCACAATTTGTAACACACTTAGAAAGAAGAGGCATGGGAGATGGAACAGTCACTTTGACCCTTTTCTGTGTTTCCAACTTCTTATTTGCATCACTACAGAACAGACAGAGTGACTCTCTTCTCCGAGTAGCTATGAGAGATGCTGTAATGGCTATTCACTGTAAAGAAAAACTCTGCTTTCTAAACAGTGATGTTAATCAGAAAACTGGTCTGTCTTTTTTCAAAATGGGGTGGATGGGAGCTGGAAAGTATAGCAAGAAAAAAATGAGATATTTTTTTGTAAAAAATACATTCACACCTAGGTTTCATAAAGGAGAAATTTTAGAATTTGTGATATACCGACTTCAGATGAAGATATATAATGAACCGAGTATAAAATACTGGTTTTAAAAATAATGAATTAAAAAAAATCATCAGTATGGTTAACGCATTAAGGATCTAAGTTTTTTCAAAACGGAAAGCCTAGATTAGACCCCTGAAAATTAGGATTTTCAAAAGGATCCTAATGATAAAGCCACAAAAGCCAAATCATTACCTTTAGCACAAGCCCAACACTTAATTTCACAACCTCTGTCTGATCTCTGCCCAGTTCTAAAGGTGTCTAATTATTTGCTACTGAACACTCCGAGATGGGCCCAGGTCCAGCATCTCACATACTCGTAAGTCACACTGGCATTTACAATGTAGGTGCTTCTGCTCTATTTATTGCTCTAATAATTTTTTTTCAAGTAAGCAGCCTTAGAAGTTTGAGGCTCTTACAAACTCTGTGGAAGGAGTTGGCTGCAACTGCTGACAAAGAATAGCAAAATGCTTTGTTCACATTTACTTGGAGAGATTTCTTAATAGCAACATTGATACTTGGAGTTATGCCACTATAACAGTATTCATAAAAGCCACTTGGATGGTGCCTACAGTACTGTAGTTCATGCTACAGTACTGTAATTCAAATTCTTGTTCATCCTGCATATTATTTAGTGCAAGAACATGTGCCTACATAAAATATGAGCATGGACAATGACACGAGTCTTTGCAAGTATGAGGGAAGACTTCTTTTTAGTAACAACAGTAAACAGACTGAGTGATAGAGAAAACATGCATGCTGAAGTTGTGTTATAGCAGTAAGCCTTTGGTATCTAAACTTTTTGTTCCCCTTTGTAAAAAGAGATGTCATGACTGAAGTGATGATACCTCTTATAAGTAAGATTTCATAGTCACACAAACTGACTCCTATTTGTAGATATTGCCAGGCTTAAGTTTAACTGTAGTATTAATATATGGGTACATATGCACAGGCAGAGGAAAAGGAAGGCACACAGATAAAGAGAAGTATATAAAAATACCTACCCATAAGCAACTCCTGCTACAGTACACTTCTTAAATTGCATGACATTGCATGTCAGTGTACCCGTTTTATCAGAAAATATGTATTTGACCTAAATGAATGATAAAATTCATTATACGTTAACATTCAGCAGTTATTTACAGATCTAGTACAATTCATGACTATCAACACACCAAGTATTTTTACCAGTTCTGCAATCTTCATAGTTTATAGTAAAAACAAATACAGTACATACATGTGGCAGATGCACAGTTCTGATACCCATTTACAAACATAGCAGTCAACAGAGATGTCAGAAAGCTTAAGCTTGCTTCAGTGCATGGTGGTATACTTAACTATCCCTCACTCTACATATTGTTGAAATGCAAGAAACTAGCGAAGACCAATGGCTTTGCTAGTAAAACACTCAATTTCTGGCAGAAAGCAATACGGTAAAGGAAAAGTATCTATATGCATTTCTAAACCCCTCTTTTTGACAGAAATACCTTCTTAAAAGCCAAAACATTAGTAAAAACCCAACAGTTCAGAAATGCCAAGTTGCAGGAATAGAAGAAATACGTTCCTTTCTACCTACTCCAGGTCTCCTATTTCCGTAGCATCATAAACTCTTCCTCTCCAGAAACTACTAGTTAAAGTATTTTAAAAATTAAAGCTGAAATTCATGTATCTGTGATGTATTTCAATTTAGTTCAAACCTAATCTTAAGAAAAAAGTTAACATATTAAGAAATGGTCTGTGATGAAACAAAGGCTCTATTAGTCAAAGGTAAACTTCAACTGTAATTCATTAAAATTTATTTCTCATAAAAAAAAAAATCACAGTATTCTTAATTAGGAATTAACTGCATTATACACAGAGCTAATAAGGATATGTATTAGTAAAATACACTCAGCATCTATTTAAAGATTCTGTTTCTGAGGGCTTATGACTTAGCCAAATCAGCAGTTAGAAGAAATCTTTCATGACAGGTTTATGCCTCACACTATTTTTTTTTGTGGGGGCAGAATGGGAAAGCAGGAATTGCAGCTAAGAAAAAAATCAACCTTTTTTTTCCCCCAACACCAAAGTTTTGCCTTTCTTAAAACCTGAAGATCTCTTGGGGGAAATCTCTTCATTATGTGTAGCCCTCATGTACTTCAGAAAAGACACTTGTTCTTTTTGTTAGCAGAGTCCTTTGGTCTCCCTACAAAAATCTGCTCAAATTAAGAATCTGTCAAAAAAGTGAAAGTGGAGATCCCAAGCAGTCTGACTAGATCTTGGTGGTGAAGGAGACTTTGATGAGAAACTTAAGAAATGAAGACAAGAACTGTTGAAGTCAAAAAGAGGGAATGTGTCTGGGAATGTGAATAACAAACTAACTGCAGGGAGAGAAAAAAAAGATAGATAGTGTAAAATGAGACAGAAGGAAAGCTAAGATTCAACAGAGTCTCTTCCCCACTAGAGGAGCTATACTCCCCATTAAGGCCAGGGAGAGAATGAAATTTTCTGCTATCTGCACATACTTCTTAAACCCAGTAGGTAAAGGCCCTATCTTCCTCTATGTAGACCAATGTCAACGCATGTTTACCTGCAACTACTGTTTTCCCAAAAGGCAGATGTCTTAAGTATTAGTCCCTAAAGACTTGTTCGCTACATGGCTAAAATTATGTTATTATTTATTGTTCTTGGAAAGCTAAAAACAACTTTTACATTCCTATGTGATAAACTTACGAATTAGTTATGAAAACTTCTAGGTTAGGAAATGCAAGAATATGCATTCTTGAGCGTGTAACAGTTCAATTAAATGAGCACATAATAATTTTTCCACAGAATCAGTTTACCATCACCAGTCAGTGTAACAGAGAGTGTTTAGCATGTTTTTAAAGCAAGACTGCAAAAACAGTTGGCTGAAACAGCAAATATAATGTGTATTGCTTCTGGAAGCATGCCCTGTGCCCCAGACACGCTTCTACAAAGTCATACTTCCATAAAATGAAGAACATACAATAAGTGATCTCTGATAAAAAGCCTAACTGATTTTATAGTATTAAAAGAGAACTCCAAAGCAACATGAGGAATTAAGCCCAAATTTCCAGGGTCCAATTCAGTCATGAGCCCCCATTCCATTCACTGCTTCTAATCTTCAGTGGCAAAAAAGAGGGAATGTATACAACCATGATTCAATCCTAGAGCATACCCACTGTCTCTTCTGAGCAAGGCAGAGCGTATGAAAAAAATGACATACTGAAGATGCACACTATCATAATGTATATACAGAGCCTAAATTTTTGTGCCACAGACAGCCTTAATGCGCAAAATTCCTCCGATTTTGTAACTTTAATGACACACTTCAACCTTCTGTGATTACCACACGCACATTGATACATAAAGGAGCGTTTGTTCATTTAATACTGGTTTCAAAAATTTAACTCCCACATACTGCAAAGTGTTTTTAAAAATATCTGACAAAATTAAGAGAATAGAAATAAGCAAAGACTAAGGCAAGAATATAAGTTTTTTGAAATGAATCTTCACATTAATAATTTAGATTGTAAACTAACATGAATAATTTCAATACACAGAGTTAGAACCAGTAATGTTTTTCTACCTGTCCGAGTTCTTCATTGAGATTGGAAGTACGAGCCATCGCAGCAGTGTCTGTAGGTTCATAGTGCATGTCTATGTCCTACAAATAAAAGTATACATATTTCAAAACTAGTCTTCCAGAACTTATTACAAGAAATCTAGCACATAAATAGAAAAGGTAAGTGTAGAAGAGCTGACCGAACATGAATACAAGTTATCTGCTTATGATTATTTCAACATAGGAAGCCAGAGACACAATCAGATCACTTCCAAGAGTCCCCAGAAAAAATTAATTTCCTCTTTAAAACAAAAATCTGTATGATTCTTTGAGATTTTACTCTCATTATTTCCAGTGATCTGTATTATTGAAAAACTGTTGTACCCATACATCTAAAATAGATTTAGCAACAAGTAGAAATACTACATTGTAGCACTTAAAGAGAGGTCAGTCTTATCTATTTATATTGTATGCATAACCAGTCATTTCTAAATAGCAAGATAAGTATACCTTGAGATAAAAACATGAAGATAAACTTAAAAGTACACAGTAAATGTATGGTATAAGTGGTGGGTGGGTTTTTTTGTGTGTGTGTGGGGGGGTTTTAACTTGTCCAAAAAAATTAAAAAATCAGTTTATTTTTAAATACAGTAAAAGATTAAAACATTGTGAAGTATGGCAATGTAGTACAGCAGATGACCAACTTTTCTATACCAATATGATATGCACACACACAAAGATAATGTTTAAGATAATAAATGTCCAGAGTCAAGGATAAGATAAATTAAAGACAATTAAACCCTCATGATGTGAAATGGGGGGGAACAGAAAAACCATCTTTTGGATTTGTTGTATAAATAGCTGCCAATCTACACATTCAAAATGGGTGAGCCTTTGTTAAATATTTATTTTAGAATACAGAACATAAAGGAAGAATTTCATTGCATTCTCTTATTTGACAACAATTTGTTCTATAGCACAAAAGAAATGAAGAAATCAAAACCAGCTGGCTGCTCACAAAAAGATTTAACTTTTAAAATAAAGCACACACTTCACCTGCTACTCCACATATACTTTTATCTACATCTGCATGACATCATTATCTCACACACACAAATCTATTTCATGCATTTGATCAAGGAATCAAATTAAAGAGTTCAGAATGGTATGATTAATTTACATTTGGAAAAAATGGAAAAATTGAAGGCATGCTACTAAAACCACTTAAATGGCTTTAAGGAGAATATTTCAGCCCCACCCCAAACAAAGTAAACCGTTCTTTTCCCCCATTATTAATCCATTAAGAAAAAAAAATTAAAGGATGGCAAAATGGTCTTTATATACTTTGTAAGAGAGAATACTAATAGACACTGGCTTTGTACAAAAAACCCCCCATTAAACTATGGTGGTGGTGGGAAAATCAGCAAACCAAAAAACCCAAAACATGGGCTATGCTTAGAAAGAAAAAATGAAACTGGACAAAACTCTACTGGATTGCAAAAGACTTTCTTCTGATCATTCTGGATGAAACTGATACCTGAATATTTATAATGAGAAAGTACAAACCACATAAAAACATGTTCCAAAAAGCAATTTGGTGTAGGTATAAAAGCACTAAATAAAACCATTTATTACTACCTTCTCAGATTCCAGTAATAATAAACAAACAGCATACTTACATACTTGCATTAAGGAGTTTGAAAAAAATGTACACATAGACAGGCAATCAATCATTTCACTCACTTGTAAACTACTTGATTTTAGAAGTCAATGCATATTGTAAAAATAGTATTTACCCAATTTATGAAATATGCCTGGATAAATTTAACGACTTCAAGCGTAACCAACAAACTGATTGGAATAAGATTATTGAAGAGAATGATAAAAGTCAAGAAATTCAACCCAAAGTTGCTTGCTCCACCATCTGCCAAAAAAAAAAAAAAAAAAAAGGGCAAATAAAAAAACCATTTAAGACCATACTTAAAAGTATGGATATACAGAGTATTGCATTAACTGCTGATTTTTAAAATGTTCTGTGTCTAAGAGGAAACTTGAGAATTAATTACAGTATCACTTGCCTATAAATGACCTTCATAAGAGTTAAGGATCTCTATTATAAAGTGGAGTTCAAATTTAGAGATCTTTGCCATCTTCTCCGATTTCTGAAAAGCAAACTTACCAGCCATTCCCTCTTTTGCTACATTTTAAGATCACAATCTGGGAATATCTATTTATAGCAACCAATTTCTAAACTCTAAATTTTAGAGTTTTATATTTTTAAAGGGGGAAATGTGGAGTGGAATGAATTTTTTCTCTATCCACCCTCACACCTTCCTATTCCCCCCTCCAACCCAGCAAAATACTGTGAAAAAGGTAAATTTACACCATGTGAAAAGGTGAGATGAAATTAGAGAGTTTAATGAAAGTTCTAAAAGAACTGGAAATGTGAATATTAACGTATATAACAAGCAGTTTTATAATACTTTTTCCTTTTAAAGTTTTAGACAACTCTAGCAGTAGCACCTCAAGAGGATGCGAATGGGAAATAGACAGGTTTCCACTGCCTATGGAATGTGTTACTCTAACATCCAAGAGAGCAGGTTTTGGATACTTTCATTAAAACCAATTCCAGCATCAAACAGAATACAAGTCTAAAAGACCAGAAAGCTAACATTCACCATGACATTGATATTCTCAATAATGACTACTGAGATTAAATGAAGTTTGATACCTATTTCTACCTGTACATCAAATAATATTCAGATATTTCTTGTTAACATTACCACTTTTTTTCATCTACAGGCAACAGATTGTTCTAACTAAATACTAACAGCATTCAGAAAGATGGGGCACTGCTGGGAACCTGTTTCACTACCACATAAAAATTAAATAACTAAAGGGAAAGGGGAATAAATTGCGTCTTACATATTGAAAGTACCTGGTACAAGAACAACTATGAGCTGAATGCAGCCTTAAAGGGCATACCTTACAAAATCCAACACAATTTCATTTAATCATGGGGCATATATCAGAAAATAAACTGACAGGGTTAATCACTTGAAGAACACACAAAACATCAATGGCCACTATTTCGTGTTTCTTTTTTCAGGAATAAAACCAAAAGCTTCTGAGCTGCTTCACTACTGTGCTAGCCACCATATTGTGAAAACTTCTACATTTCCCAGAAAAGAAGAAAAAATGCACTGAAAAGAAGAATCAGATGAAAAATAACAAACGATGAAGCACATCTAATGCCATCCTTTTGTATTACTGGAAATTGTTAATATTCCATTAATGATTTCGCTTTTTTCCACCTCAAGATGGAAATATGAAAGTTAGTTTCTCCCCCCCCCCCGTTTTTTTTTTTAAAAAGTGTCTTCCTCAGAATCAAAAAGAAGAGAAGCAAGGTTCTCAATAAACAAAAGTTCATCATAAATGCTGACAACTGTTTTGTTCGACAGAAACTTTAGGAGAGTGCTTTCAAATCAGAATTCTAAGATTTTTCTTTTAAAACTGACCAAACCACCCCATAATCCCTACTTTGATGACTACAATCAGCAGCTTTGTGCTCAAGACTCTGTTGTTTCAGGAGCAGAAAGCCTAGTTCTTGCTCTACTGCCTAAGTAAAGAAGGCTCTAGGCCCACCATAAGAAATTCTGAAAACGTGAATAATTGACCACAAGGTATATTTATGAAAACTTCCTTTAAATCTAGTTTCCTCACTGAGGGTCAAATTATGTCAATATGTTGCATGTGAAGGCCCACATAACATCACATTGCCTTGCATCCACTGTGAGAACAGCTGCCCAGTATAATATGTTAGATGAGATATTTTGTGCCTGTTTTATCCTCTTTAGGAGCAGTTTGCTAAGATCTGATGTTGGCAGCCAGTAATTAGTTAGTTAGATCCCTGTATAGTAAAAATTACAAAGCCACAGCACAATTTCCTGGGATGAGCGAGCTTAAAAATTCAGAAAAGTCACTGCAGCTTTAAATGTAATCCATCAGTAATAGCTGAAAATGGCTTTAGTCTGATGTCTAGGAAGCTGACTGTTTATGCCAGTGGAATGCTGATACAGACCTTGCTGAGCTGCAGAGATGTGGAGGCTGAAAGATGTAGGGGCAAACAACAAAGCTCCCCTTCCTGAATTTAGCAAGGCCTCAGATGGACAGTAAGGTAAATTTTACTCTTGCTGTGATATACCTAGCCTAATGACTTTAGTCAACAACCAATAAAGACAGACTGATAAAAAACACACTATGTAAAGGATGGTAATCATCTTCCTTTCCAAATATGAAAGACAACTGAACACCAAAATATTAATATATTATTTTACATCTTACAATTTAGATCAAGGTACCAATCTTTTCCAGTATGCCTTCGATTCCATATAGCTGAACCAATAGAGCAGATCAAAGACATGGCAATAAGGATGCAGAACAGAATCAAAATCTGAATATTCGTAATTCGTTCCACATTAGACATTTTAAGAGGTGGACTTGTTGAATTCTGCAAGACATAAAAACCAGTGGTTGTTAAGTATTAGAAGAGGTACACACAGTTCTTGCTTTTCAAATTACATGTTACTGCATCCTTTTCTAAATATTCTCCCAAATATATCATTATCATAAATGACATAACTGTTTCAGTCAAAAGAAAAAAAAACCAGCAGTTTATAGATCCATGAATTAGAGCTTTAGATTTGTGCTACAAGCAGTTTAAACAATCACACAGAACACTCGTAACAGCAACAGATAACAGTAAACATTAAAAAAGAATGTGCATACACCTTATCAGTACTGTAGAAGACAGTTGCTAATACAAACAATCAAACTTTTTCAAGTAACTGTTTTACAAATCAGAAAAGTAATGACACACACGACCAATCTAAAAGCATTCTGTTTTCTCAACAAATGCATCTCAATTTTGATATTTCAAACAGCACTAGGAAATGTAATTTCATAGTCTGAGAATGGTTCTCTTCCCTCCTCATTTTTCAAATAAATAAACTTTCACTTTGTTTTCTGACAAGAATGCTTACCTTTGTACTTTAAAGAAAGCTCCGCAAGATTACAGTTTTAGAAGCAGTCAAAAATAAAAAAAGATGAACAGGCAAACTATAATGATCCAACTTGCTAATAAACCAGTTTTCAAAACATTAGTTAAAATATAGAATCAACAAATATGCTTACTAGTGGAAAAAATACTCCGTGGCTAAGTGACTAATAGTAACAAGAAATTGCTTTATTTTTATTGGTTTTAATTCATAACAAAGGTGCTCTATTACTGACATTTTAACTACTATATTGAATCTAGCCATGTTTTCTGAAAGGATTTTCTGTGTTGTGTAATGTCATTATTAGGTAACAAAGCAGGTCATTTAGAGAAAATCCAAGTGACAAACCTGCATAAGTTTTGTGTCATGTCCTGTGTAGACAACTATCCCATGAACCCACTGAGTATTTCTCAACTGAGCTCCTCGTAGAAGAATCTGATCAGATCCCAATGGAACAGTACTAGAAGGAAGGAGTTTTATATTTTAGCATTAAAACAATCAATGTCAGTGAATAAACATAACCAGCAGTTGTTAAAATTTATTAGATAATTTCTCAAAATTTAGGTGATTATTGTAAATATGCTAGGAACCTAATTTTAAAAGTTAACTTTTGGGGAGTGTTGACAGAGAGAAAACTTGACAGTTTAAAGCAAGTCCAAAAATTTAAGTTTGCAAAAATATTACTTACCACTTAATTTTGACTATGGACACTAAAGCTATGGTACTACTTAGCAAACATACTGAAACTAACAAAGGCTAATTTTTCTTTGATTTATGATTATGAAGTTTTTTCTAAGTGTATGCTGAAACTCGACTATTCTTACAAAACCAATTTTCCAAAGCAATTTTCAAGTGAAATAATTTTCTGAACTCTCAACTTCATTCACTCTTCCAGTGAAATAAGTATCCTTTATGAACATCATTAACTGTTTAAAATTCACAACAATATTTCCTGTACCTTCTTTAAATTGCAAAACCAAGTAAATTTACTTGTGTTATTCTTTCAGAACTGCACTGAGTAAGTGAGCAACAAAACCTCTTAAGATGTTGGAAACATTTAAGTGTCTTAAATTCAGACAGCTGACTTTACACATATACTGTAGCTCAGGTTTTTCTTAAAATATAAAAAGTTTTAGATAATTATTACTCTTTCCCTGGGACAAACAATACTGTATTTTTTCACTTTTCTTTCTATAAGTACCAGCTAGCAGTTCAGACTTGTCAATGGGCTCTAGTGGCATTCTTACCTAAAACTATTATCTCTACAGTTGTTTGAAACCAACACATTATGAAGATCACAAATATATTGCTTAATGACAGCAACTGTATCTCTGATACATAAGCTATAAAGAGTCTGAGGAAGCTATGATATTTGGTAACATTTTTGGTAGCACAAAGAGCATAAAGTCAGCCTCAGCAAGTAAGTGTCAGGTAATAATTTTTTCTGGTTTGTCATGTCCCCTTCTCTCCTCTCAAACAAAAAGCTTTTAAGTTCAAAGACTATAAGTAAAAAGGAAACAACACATTCTTCCTCCCCTAAAATTAACAGTGGCAATGTTAATTTGCAGAAACTAGAAAAAAATATTTGATCTGGAAAAATATTTGAGTGCTTTTCCATAAAACCCAAACAAATAATGAACACCACTCCACAACAACTTAGTCCACTTACTTTCTAGGAAACTAGCACAGAGCATACTAACCGTTTAAGTAATCATTCTCCCTACCAAGTAAGTACGTTTCAGCAACTGAAATGTTGAATGATATTGCCACGGAAAATAATTTCCAGGTGCGGGCACTTCATCAAAACAAGGAATCAGAAATATAAAACATACTGAGATTTACTTACTTTCTAAATCTGAACTGTACTGCTCTTGTATTTGAAGTGTGCTCATATCATGGCAAAATTAAGAGAATAAATGTCCTTTCTAGTATGAAAGGAACTGCTGGGGTTTGAATTACAAAAGAATCATTAAGATGGACTCCTGTTGCCACCAAAGATTGCTTCTGCTCTTATAATTATTTATTTATTTATTTGCATTCCTGGATCAGAATCATTCTAAGACTTTTGGACCATCCACCAGCACAATACATAGACGTTTCAGTTAAAGAATGGATTACATGTCATTCCAAGAATAATTAGGTATTTTCAGTCTATTAACACTAACAAGAATGTCACAGAAGATGAAAGGCATATAACCAGAGAAAGTTACTTTTAAGTTCCCCACAGGTAAGTTGGAAACCTTTTCAACTCTGGACCTTCTCCGGAATGCCAAAAGATTTTCTGTCCCTTCTACTAACACAAGAGTCTCTAGGAAGGCAGAAGTCAAAACCTTCCACTCTTAATTCCTGTACTCCTTGAAGAGTCAGGAGAGTTCTAAGACTCTTCCTGCCACCTCCTGACCTCCCTCTTTGTTTTCCCCTCTTAAAAACTGTGAAGAATATGCAGTAAAGTCCTTTCCATTGCAGGATCCTTTGATTCTGTTTTTCATCAGGACACTGGCTCTCAAACAGATACGCTTCTCCAACTTGGGGCAGGAATTTATCCTCAAGGGTCTGTTATTGGGAAGACAATCAGAAAAGAATTGAAATTGCAGCCAGTGGGAGTTGTCTCCAGCAGAACTGCTGCACATATCAAGGAGATGAAAACAGAAAAACAACCAGGGACTAAAAGGCCCAGATCTGCCAGCTGTCATGCTGATCCTCAGCATTGTGATCTTATCCCACTCTGTAATGACGTGATGGTGCGATGACTTGATAGAGCTCTGAAGTCACGATTTCCTGGCCTCAGCCTTCTCAAAACTGCTCCAACTCATCTGATTCTTCTTGTATGCTACATAATAATGACGCCTCAGCAATGTATTTGGGTTGTATTCAGTAAGGGATGTTCTCAATGGGGTATATTAAGAGCTAATAATTTCTAAGACTCATTTGAAAGCTTACACATCAAAATGTTTTTCTTAACAAGCATACTTCACTCTTATCCAAAATTTTCTTAAGAACGTCTTCAGGAAAACATTTTCTTTAGGTCTGGATAACTAGTATCTGCCATTGTTTTTAACTTGCTCACCCTTTTTCTGAGCCATTGTCTAATCCTAATTTCAAATTTATCCAGGCTAAAGAACTTTTCTCCCTTCTCTAGCCAATTGTCTTCATTGCCTCAAACCAAGTGACATGCTTCTGTATATTCATGAGCATAACAAAGAGCTGCAAACTCTGGAGATAAGAGTTACCACACTCAAAAGATGAGAATACCACAAAAACTTTTTTGGCCTCGTTTAGTCCACAGATTTAGCCAAAAGGCAAAGTAACTGTCAGTGGAGTCCTATCTCCTTGAATACTGAGTATCCAAAAGAGTAAAAGAGAACCTTTGTTTTTTGGAGTTGCTCTCCCATGAAGGGAAAAAGACTGAAAAGGTCAACCAGATACAATATTTATGGCACTCCAGTGAGTTATCTAAAGGGAAAGAAGAAAGAAGAGGGAGATACATTCTCAGTATCCTCCACTGCCTTTGCAAAAATGTTAAGATGGTAGTGGATAAAGTGGAAATCACAGCTTCTGGATCTACATAATCTGGTAGGAAGGTCTTAAAGATCTGGATAAATAAATACCAGTTAGATGAACCTGTGCTACCTCTAATATAGGCAGAAAGAGAACTCATCCCTGATTTTTCAGGTCGGAAATAAGATCAGGATCCAAAAAGAGTTACTTACCTGCAATTCTTTTTCACTGAAGGTAAATATTATATTAGAGCCACACTTTTGGAACTATCCTAGTGCACCAGAACTATATTCAAAATATTCCAAAACTGAATTTCTCAAATGGCAAATTGCTTGACCAGCAGATGGCGTGCTCCTATATGTTCTTGAGGCATAACGGCCATCAGCACATCCAATGTTTCATTTTAAAATCAAATTTTACAATTAAATTATTAGATTTAAAAGAAAAATATGTTTTTCTCTCTAGCCATGGAGGAAGGATGAATGTGTGGATCTATTATAACTATTACCTTCAGAGAAGAATTACAGGTAAATGTTTTTCTCTTCTTAACGACAAGTACAGTGGAATTATAATAGATCCACACTCTTGCGACTGAAAACTCCCGGAATGCATCTGTAAGAAATCAGTAAATAAAGAATGGAATATTAAAAAAAAAAAAGTATTTAATAATTAGTTAATACTATATATATCACTTTAAAACCACAAACATGAATAATATTGTATATGGAGAAATAAATGCCTACCAAATAAAAAACAAATCCTGTAAATCTTTGGGAATGAAGGACTCAACAATTCTGGATCTAGTAATGAACTTCATACTCCTAATACATCGGTTCAAACCTACAGAAAACTCCAAGTATCAATATTTGGTAAGCACTGAAGTATTTTACGAATTTTTGAAGCAGTTTTACAAGCATGTGTGTTGTAATTGCACTGAGGCTGTCTATTTTTACAGAAACATACTTTCTTAGTGAAACATACTTTCACTAAGCTAAGGTATTAAATGTCTTTCAGCTACCAAATTAGAAGAATTTGAGTATATAAGCGATGGACTCAGTTTCACTCCAGACTTAAACAAAAGAAAAGAACAATAAAAAAAACAGACAAGAAACTACTTCTATTCAGCTTCTATAATAGAAACTTAAGCATCTCATTCCTTGCCTGTTAAGAAGTGAGTTACCAGGTACATATTCCAGAACTATTAGAATTTGATTAGTACTCCCTTCTATTATTAATAGCTATTGCTTTATGAAGGTCAACTAGTATAAAAACCTCAAGTTGTAGACATTAGAAGTATGGTTTTACCCCTCGTGTTTTTTAAAAAAATAAAGTCTAATAAAGAATACATCAGAAAAGATTTTTACCTCTCTAGTCTTAACAGAATAGACTTTACTATTCGTATTTTAACTTGAACAGTTTAACTACATATAGCTATCTACTGTTAGATTGAATCTACTGAGATGATCTTCCTTGGAT
This sequence comes from Harpia harpyja, assembly GCF_026419915.1. Classification (NCBI taxonomy): domain Eukaryota; kingdom Metazoa; phylum Chordata; class Aves; order Accipitriformes; family Accipitridae; genus Harpia; species Harpia harpyja. The sequence continues at coordinate 62,973,806 of NC_068941.1, read as the reverse complement.
TTACATACCCATGCCCATCCAGTCTGATGTTTCCAACAAAGTCATAGAGATGTCGGTTTGGGCTCTCGCATTCAATTCTGCCTGAAAGTCTCATTAAGCTTTCTATGTCCTTTATGTCTGATGTTAGTGGCAAACCCTGAAAACAAAATTAGTTTGTCATGACATTAAAAAAAAATCACTTTACAATACATAAATCTACGTATTATAAATTTGATAGTGCAAAACCAGAAAACCAGTATCCCTATGGGAACAAAATGGGACTGCTACACTTCGCTGTCACTCTGCTGGATGCTATAGACAGTGAAAGTCACCTTGGTATCTTAAAACATCATGACGAAGACAGGTTCATAACCCATCATATAACTCAGCAAGAACGTCCCTGCACAGAGACAGCACACTCAGTCAAAAACTGCTATTCCCTACCTGCCCCTCAAGGACAATACTGGCACTATCAGCTTCTTTCTGCAGGGCTTCTCCCTCACCTATCCTCTAAAACCAAAACCCATACCCAACTACAACTCTTTCCACCTATTTACCCAAAGAAAAACCCCCAAACAAAAGTGCAAGGTATGGCTTAAGAGTAACCATTAATTCGTTCTGCTTAATTAATTGAACAAAAACTTTTATGATGTCAATAACCCACAGCTTTTTATTCAAACCATTAAAATTTCACAGTCTTCTAAAATGGCCATTAATGTCATAAAGTATGTTTTTATAAGCAATAATAGATTAAAATAATATTAGCAATATTCTCAAAAATGAAATTCCTACCTGTCGAATTTTTAAGTTTGTCTCACCATCTAAGTTAGATGTTTCGATGTAGCACATAGCTTGTGGTTCACTATCAAGAAAAAAAATTTCTTAGTTTTAAATTATTATGTCAAAATCCATGAACTTTGTGTAATCTTTCAATAGCTAATTATGCAATCAGATTTTTTTCTTATCAAATCCTCAGAACTAGAATAATTTACAGCCATATCTGTAAAAGCAACAGTACCTTACATTTTCAAAAAAGTTTGCCAAAACCTACCCACGTTAGATGAAACACTGCTAAAAATGCTATACATAGTAAGTTTTCTTTGTTTTCACATGAGATGAAGATACAGGCACAAATGTAGTATATTTTTAGTGCCTGCTACTGTAGGCAGCAGTAGTTTAGACATGGAATTTTTCTTGTAAAGGGTTCTCTAATAAAAAGAAGTCTAAATTATGGATAACATAATACAGTTTTTGAAATATATCTGTCCTCTATGCAATTTAAAAAGTTTTTTTATAAATTAAAAGTTTTAAGTTTATGCAGAGCATTTAGTATTTGAATAGTTCATCTATTTTACATATACTGATAAAAGGCTTATTGCATTTAATTTTTTCAATACAATTTTTTTAATGTGTAACAGTAGTATTTTGTAAAATACTTTCAGATTTTAAAACATATTACAACCATTATAGAAGTGTTAACTAGGAAAAAGGAGATACAGAAGGACAAAATTACTTTTCTGCAAGTAGTTGGTAAATAACAGGTCAGGATTTCTGAATTACTCCACTCAGCTCCCATTTTCTGGACATGAAGGACAGAACACCTACTACTTGTATCTACAATAGAAAGAAGTTTCATTCCTGTAACGGACGAGAGGAGTCATAAAAATCCCTTACAACTTAAAAGAATAAATGTTTAGTCTCTACACCACTTTAAAGCTGCTAAGATTTTCCTTTTTTCTAGCATGAAATTCAACCATCAAGTGTTTTTTAAAATTTGCTTTCTTAATGCAACAGTGGCTACTGATAAGCAACTTAGTTTTAAAATGCTTGCAGGATAAAGTTATGTAGGTTATTCTAACATTTTTGTAAAGCAAAAGCATTAAAAAAAATCATTATCATAAACTCCTTTCAGGCTAGCATTTTCTTTTTGGCAAACTTTTCTAAAAATGTAAACAACTTCTGTTTAGATCTTTTGGAAGGAATCACCTGTATAAAACATTATTACAATTCTAGCATTTTTATTACTTAATAGTAAAAACCAAACAATATTTTTGTGAAGCACTTTTAAAATGGACTAAGGCAGCAGTGATGTTTCAGGTGAGACACATGCTTAATTGTAATTACTGTAGCAGACAGCAGTGACCTCCAAATTAAGTAAGTTACAGTTAGATCAAGGCAGGCCCATTGATTTGTTAGGGAAAAACAAAGTGCGGTAACAGTGCAGACAATAGCATAAAGCTGGCGTGTCTAAGAAACATGCATTTTGTCACGATACACAAGAACAGTGCTGCTTTTGCCATTGCATGCAGCAGAGATTGTGCAACATCCAAGTTTGTGCAGAGGGTCCTCTACCAGTCCTACCAACATTAAGCTATATTCTTTGCTGAAAATAGTGGGTTGGTATACACATGTATGCTCTTCTTAATTTGCTCTAAGGAATTAAATGTATATTTATCCTGGTGTTTTACTGTGTGTTTATTCAATGACAACTTGTCTGATAAAATTTCATGGGGATAGAGTAAAAACAAAGAGGACTGAAACAAATTTTCACTTCTTGGAGTGTTATCATGTATTTACGCTTTAACAATTCATACTTTTATCGACCGAACCCTTTCTAATTTTATAAATGGCTGGGTTTTGGTGAGGAAAGGTGAACAGCAAAGCAAAGATTACCAGCATGGCAGTGTTTTTCATATTTGGTATACGAGGACCCACATACACGTATCCTGTGCAACTAGTTTATTCTAACCTTGATGACAGACTGATGAGATCAGCTGGGAGGTGTTCCCCATTGGTCACTTTCACTACTTCCCCTACTGCCACCTACACATCCCAGTTTGAAAATGATTAGAACAGAAAAATAAGTGACAGGGAAAAAAAAACCAAACCAAAAACAGAACCAAAATCAAACAAATGGACAAAGACAAAAAGACAGAGTTTGAAATTATTATACAAACAATACATGTTAATTAAAACGTCTGATGACAATTTTTTCAAAATCTATTTTAATCAGGTCAGGAAGAAAAGAGCTAGAATATTTTCATTTTTACTCAAGTGGACTGTTTTACTGTAAGGCACCAATTTTAAGCTGCAGAACCCATTGATATTGTACAGTAAAAATAAAAAGCTGTTTCTCAACTGACAAAGTTTCTACCCACTCCATAGATTAATTAAAAAAATAAAAGCCACAACAAAAGATTTTCCACCAACTTTTCAGAAAAGTCAGGTGACAAGAACCCTTCTATGTAGACATGCTGAAAATGATCACGTTTTGTTTCAGCTTTGTGAATTTCAATTTACACTGAACTAGCAAGACCCAAAAGGAATTAAATCTCAGAGGTTAGTGTCCTTTCACTGTAAGAGATTATAGTTTCCTGAAATAATTAAGATCCTCTTATTCTCCAGAAACTGCTATTGCTGGTAAAAAGAACCAACTATTATTAGTTTGAATTAAAACCAGGCCCACAGGCTCTTATTGCTGTTGAAACCTAAAATGTAACTGGGCATCAATAACCTGGAAAGCAAAATTGGCAAGACTGTCTTCCTGGAGAATACATGGTCACGTGGAGATGAGAGCTGGAGAAGAACTCATGCCATTATGCAGGCAGAATTAGAGGCTATGTAGCAGCACAGAGCTCTCTCCTGGAAGGAGGGCTGCAACAGGACCCTAGTAATACAACTAAGAAGGAAGTTTTAGCTGGAAGAAAGGCCCGAACTGGGCCCAGAAAAGCAATCAGAATTCAAAGGGTCCCCTTTGCAAACTGGATCCTAGAAGAAAACCTGACAGGAAAATTCAAGGTGAGTAATGGTCATAGCTAGGACAGTGTGTTCTGACAAGGGCTGTAAAGTGAGGTTAAACAAAGAGGTAACAGTCCCAACAAGTCTAGTAGCAGCTAACTATTAGTTCAATTTGTCAACATGTGATGTAGGATTCCTTCAGGGGGGACAAGGCTTGGAAAAAAGGCTTTGCAGGCAACTGGTATTTTTCTGTGTGTAAACTACAACTGCAGAACACTGTGACGCAAGCATCCTCCAAATCCAAAAAGGAAAAACAGTGAAGACATCTAGGCAAAGACTCAATTTAGGAGCTTACTCAGGAAGATAATAAAGAAGCTGCTCTGAGAGGATGTAATGTGTTTCACTTGCAGAACACTAGGGTTAGCCTGACAGAAGCTATTATCAGGCCAACAGAACAAATGTTCTTGCTGCATGGCGTATTGCCTATGAAGATCCTCGTGGAGAAGCACCAATAAAATTTATAAATGCTTCTCAAAGTGCAGAAGTAAAAGGTTTATAGAGGATACTCAACATAAAAACATCTGAAGTTATGACAAATATTAGTACTGAAGACAGACTGTGGGGAAAATTTACAGTATTATCTGGCAACTACTTTACACTTGATAATAATTTAATAGAAGTGGTTTAGATACAGCTATACTTAATTTTGACATACAATGGAAGATGGAACAAACAAGGTACTAGTCTATACCACAGTCTGTCACAAAAATGCGTAAGATCCTGACCTTATTAACTGTACATATATGTGGATTCATCAACTTCAGTGGGATCATAGAGGGTTTATACCTAATCCATAATCATACACTTTACAATAATGCTTCCGCTTGTGCCAGAAAAAAAATATGGAAATTGCATTGTAAACATACAGTAATAAATGAAGATACAATTGATCATATTTAAATAATCTTAATTTAAAACAATTCTTAGAATACGTTGTCTATTGACCTGATCAAACAGATGTTGAAAAAATGTGCATCTTCCACTTAATATGTGGATTTCTTAAATAAAACTGTCCAAGGAAATGATGATAAACAACCTCTGATTGTCCACGTAAAAAAAGTCACAGCATTACATGCTATAAATTAAGTATTGCTTTCAGTGCTGAAATTATTCATAATATATATATATCAGGTAATAAAGTGAATGTTCAGCTCAAAGACAGTGCTAATTTGATGGCTCACATCAAGTTCACTTTTTTTTCCTGATTCAACTGTCAAACTGGTGAGTATATCAATTAAAAAAAATTTCTGTTCCCTGTAATGTAGCAAATTTAATTAATTTATAGGATGCAATTTGTTAGGTACGTATCAAAAAGCCAACCTGTTTAAATATGGCAGTCGAGGTCCAATTTTTAGACAGAGAATCAGCCTTTTTTGTACTATACTCAACAACAAAATAACATACTGAATTTTTCTTAGGGGTAAATTGAATGCCAGTATAATTTTAAAACTTTAATTGTCACAGTTTAAAGAAACACTGCCTGAAATGATAAATGTCTGAATGAACAAAAGACTACACTTCAGAACAGCAGCATTTTTGTTTATTCCTTATTTCCTTGGAGCAATCACAAATAAATAAATAAATAAATGCAGGGTAGAGAAACCAGCCTCTACACTATAAGCATCAGTGGGCATCTCTACCTTGATGAGAGCAGTACAGTGTCAGCAGGTATATACTCTTTGCCTTTTATTATAACTATATCTCCAACATCTACCTGAAAGAAAACTGGGAATTGGTTAATGGTCTCAAACAAGTATGTTATCCCTTTGTTTTAAGCACAGTAAATATTTACCTGCTGAATTTGCTAGAAAGACTGTTAGAAACTCACACACTTGAAGAAGCCTAGGTCTCAAAGGTCACTGGAATTCTTTGGAAATCTATTCTTCAATAGGCCTAACCCTGACCTTCTCTATGCAGTTCTTTACTTTTGCTAGTTGTTGTAAAATATTTTATTGGAAGCTGAAGTTGAGTTAAAGAAGAAATTAATTTCCCCTAAGATCACAGTTCTGTTGCATCACGCTATATACCTTATCCTTGCTTCTCCAATGGTATAAACCAATTTCATCTGAACCTTGCCTCCAAATTACTGTGGGTCAAGTTTTGTTCAAGCTTTCAGGTATGGAAACCAAGAAAACTAAGAGACTAGATGGACAGCGTAACATTTAGTCCTTGAGAGTTACCTTTAACAGTCCCTTCCTAACTACCGCGTAACAGTCTTTAAAGTTCTAATGGTTTAAGCCAAAGAAGCTCAGCAAACACACAAAGTAACTAGTTTCCAGAAAGAAGTTTCTGCCTTGGCACACCAAATAATACTAAGGAACTGAATAATTTTGCAATATGCGAATACTCCCAAGTCATATTATTTTTCACTGAACTTAAAGCCCACCATTAACGGCAGTTTTGCCCGACTCATGCCATCAAAACTGACCTGACTTAAAAGTACATTTTAAGAGACAAGTATTAACAAACAAAAAATAAAATACAAACGATTAAACATTTCCCATCCTACCAGTTAATTCTTATCAATGACAATTATTTGGAGAAATAAAGCAAGTATTAAATCTGCATTATGCTCTAGAAGTCATCAACATAAACACACACCTTTTCCCAGTGGACAATCTCCCATGCACCATTTCGCAGTACTGAAGAAAAAAAAAAAAAAAAAAAGAAGAAGAAAGAGAATTTTCCAGTTTTACAATCTAACAGCAATATACAGGTATGTGTTAGATTCCTTATGAAAAGCCATACAGACACAGCTTATTTACACAACATTTTAGAGCATGCCTTGTTTCTATAAATTCGCATCAAGCATTTCAATTATACAGCACACATTCTGTATAACAGTTTTTTGTACCATAGAATCTTATTACAAAGTCAATCACAACATTTTACAGGGTTTGAGAATCAGTTAAACCTGATATAGATTGTGTGATAATGTGGTGTTTTAAAATAAATTGTCAATTGGAATAAAAAGTTCCAAAGTCAAAAAGTTATGAAATTGGGGAGGAGGGGGGTGGGGCAGAAATCAATTCAAGAATTTTTTTCCTCAGTTCAAATATTGATGAGGTTCATACAGAAAAGACTCATAAAAAGTCACCAGCAGCTTCTTAGGTTTCAGCTGTTCTTACTGTTATCGGCATGTCAGAGAACTTCAACATCATTGCAGTCATCTGCGTAAATATATTGGAAATCCCCCAAACTGACCCATGCCATTTAGTGCAAGATTTAGTATAAATTTTCCCTGGCAGTAGCAATTAATATTGCAAGCACACTCCACTACTCTAGTTTTAAGTATTGCTACTATGATACAAAACCCATGCCTTGTTTGCCAGTTAAGTGCCAAGATTGCCAAGATTGTGTTTGCAGAGAATAATAAAGGTGACTTTTTTTTATTAGCACCAGTTATAAAGCTATTGAAGATTGATGTACAAAAAGAAAATTAAATGAAAACATATTGCCATGTATCAATACTCAAGTAAGTCCAAGAGAGTGTTCTCTTTCACTGTGTCTTTCAGCTTTCAAACTCTCAGGATGCTTATCTAAGTACCTGACCAGGACTCAATTCTTAGGGAAGCATGTGCTGATTTCAAAAAAGTGGATCAAAATCTGGGAATACATATGACCCTTACATCTAAGCTTTCCTGAGGTTCTGTCCAGACTGACCCCTCTTCTTGTATATCTCAATGATTTCTGCGAGTCATTATCTAACCTGTTTAATAAATCTTTAGGAAGAGATAAATTCTCTTACCCTTCCTTCCCCCAAATTTATTAGTGCCGATATGCTCAGGGCAATAGCAAATAGAGCAGTTTCCCTTTCAGACAGTAAGCAAGATATTTTAATGACTGTCTCACCAATCAGTTGATCGTTGCACAAAGTCTATTTTGACAAACCATTTCCCTTCACTGGGAAAACTACAGACCCAGAGTGAGGACTGGTTGTAATACTGTCCTAAGGAACCCAAGACATTCAGTAATTGTGCCACCAACTACCTGCTTCCATCCCCTTGTGTCAGCAGTAGTTTGTGGGGCCATGGTATCAACCAGATGAGAGAACTGATGAGAATTAAAAATACACCTTGCATTAATCCAGATGACTAAGTTTTACAAATAGCTATAGTGGAATAACTGACAGTGGAGTTCTGCAGGTCTGAAATGAAATGTAAATAAGCTGCCAGAGGTGGCCAGGGGCTTAAGTGCTGGCTGCAGAAGCACTTGCACTGCTGAAATACATCCTAGGGCTGTTTCACTTGCAGCCAAGCTGACCTAACATAGCACTGCCACTGCGAAGGGAAGGTCCTGTTCTGCCCTCACCCCATGCAAAGGTGTGTGCCCTCACTGCTTAATGCATGCTGCCTCTGGTATTTATTGGACCCTTTGATGAGCCAGTTTAACCCACTAAATGGAAGGAAACCGTCACCTTTTCTTTCTGGATTTGTTTCCTGCTGGTTTAGCTGGTTAAAATCAGCTCACAAATGGATGAGTCAGACTCATGAAAACATGCTGAAACACCTGAAATCTCAAGAGTACTCTAACCCTAGCTTGATCCAATAAGCTTTTAAGCACAATTAACGTACACTGACATTCAATTCAATCAATTTCCTCATGGGAACAGAAAAAGAAGCAGTGTTGCTATACACGTTATTATATAATGGTTAGAGAATTTGTGCCATGAAGTCTTCTGCAGCCTGACTTTCACACATGTATCTCTCATTTTTCAGCTGTCTCTAACAACGAATTTTCAAAAGCATGCTCCATCTGCCCTACAGAAGACTACTTCACCACACTGCAGAAAAGCACATTTCATCATGTCAGAATGTCTGACTGTGTCCTGCTGTGTATGTATGCAGCCTGAGGTAACAAAAGCCATCCCTAATGCAGCTTAATAAATCAAACTCCTCTGCAAGAGGTTTTTTTATAGTAATGGAAATTTAGAAAGTTAATTACTTAAGGTTAACTGAGATACAGATGGTCTTTAGGGAACAGACAGATGAAGGGAAACCCATATACAGAATCTATACATGCACATGTCATTTCATTAACAATTTTGTATGTTTAAAGGACAACCAAAGGTGGAGGTGGATATATAATGTACCAGGCACATCACTACTTTTCAGGGTTACAGAACTGCTGAATACATGAAAACAGAGTAAGAGAGTACCATACTGATTAACTCTTTAATTATTGACAATAGACTATATTTCACAATACATTTAAGTATTGCTTTGACAGTACACTAGGATCAATGTTGTACTTATGTGAATACTGCATTAGCTTAAGAAGCTTATTTCTCAGTGCTAGCAATATTTTACATATCCTCATTACACTTTCAACTTCCAAGATGCTCTTTTGCATGCATGGAACATTCAGGAATTTTAGGAACAGTCACCAAAGAGCCTAATGAGAGGTAAGCAAGGAGAAGAGGCAGGAAAGACAGTAAAACAAGTCTTTTATTAATTTAAAATATTGTACAGTCCAGACAAAAAAAATTTAAAAGGCACTTCAACATTCACTGCTACCTAAAACTTGGTTCCAATCTCAAAAGCTATGAATGCTTGATGAAAGAATTCTGGATGTCTACATTAAGCTTTCCTTTGTTTTTTATGTATAAATAAGAGGTTATCTGTTTCTCCAGGCCTCTTCTCTGGGGATTTCTACTCCCAGTGCTTTCAGTCAATAGATTTGTCTCCCTGTCCTAATCTCTCCATACCTCCTATTGAGCTACATGCTCAGTAGTTTCATAAGCTATTTCCCCCCCACCCCCCATAAATTTTACTGTAAACTTTAAGATTTATGTACAATTTAGGTAGGCTTTAAAATTTATGTTTTTAAATTAGAGACCTTTCCAGTGGTTAGCAGTGCTCAACAATTCTGATTTTCTTTAGTCAATGACTACATCCCTCCCTAAAAACCTGAAGGTTATGTTTGTTATCTATTTAAATAAGATTCATGCAAGATTCTCCTCGTTGTGGTATTTTTCATATTTTGGCAATTAAATTCACAGGACACTCATTCCTCCTCCTGTTTACAAAAACAAGATCAGCTTTTGATAGAGAGGCCTACCTCAGATAACACGAAAAGTTAAAGAGCAGCAGCGCAGGAACTTATACTTGGACTTCCTACCTGACAGGCGTGTTTAGGACGTATTAGCTAATATCTCCCTCACTTTCTGAGCTAAAATAATCATCTGATTTAATACTACTTCTCTTCTTTATCAGAATCTTTAAAAAAAAAAAAAAATCACATTCCAAAGTTTTGGTTTGGGTACAGTGGCTAAATATCTCATTATCTCTAATCAAACCATTAAATTGATTTCATATTTAAAAACAACACACAGAGAACAAAAGCAAAAAACCCCATCCATCTTTATCCACAGTTTTGAAGCAGCATAGAAAATTCCATTTTATGACTCTTCCTTCCAATTCTAGAGTTTTCCAAAACTGAATTATTCAAGATTTGCTGGTTGAATAAAATTATAATTTATGTACTTAGAAATGCACAGACTTTTCATCATAATCTAGGCCCACTAAATATAGTGGTGATTATAGTCTTTTAACTGCTACAGCATCACCTGTGTTAAATGAGTAAATTTTAAAGTTTCTTAGGAACCTCAAACTTAATCTAGAACATATTCCATTTTGTGGGGCTAATGTGACTGCAAATTGTTATTTCAACTGTTTACATTCCAAATTTTGAAGTAATCTGCATAAGCAATTTCCCACTCAATTACCTATCAGCAGTTCAGATTACATTACTACCATTTGCAAAAAATTCAAACAACCCTCCCAAACCTCAATTAATAGACTTTAAAAAATTTCCTACCTTGAGTTTGTTTCTTGTTCACCGCATTATCAGCTTTATGCCTTTTCTAAATTAAAAACGCACAGTAGTTAAAGACTTCTGTTGACATGATAAAGCTTTCACACTTAAGATAAAAAACACATGTATTACACCCTCCCACTCAGCAATTCAGTAAACCAATTTAAAAAACATTTTAAATAGGACTGTGGATTACTTGCATAGTTATGATCATCAGGAAAGGCACACCAGTTCCAGGCTAATCATGTTGTACTAAAATGTCCTCTCATGTGGGCAATCGCTATCTGAACAAGTTCCTTATATAACAAAAGTGGTCTATTTGTGTACCATAACTTTGCCCTTTTCTGCAACTGGGAAATGATTCTACCAGAGCAAAGATCATGGAACCATTCTTCATACCAGTGTCTCATAAAGATCTGAAGTCAAGCAATGACTGTGTAAACATATGACTTCACTTCCACATAAATGCCTGCACACTTCAGCAACAGTAAAAGACAAAGGACAGACAAACAAAAATCCACACCCCCCCCTCCACCCTCAACAGCCCATGATGTGTCTCAGTTTTAATATAGCTGTGAGAAACCTTTTCATAGAAATCTTTTGATGCAGCTACTAAACACCAGCATTTTCAAGGTATAATCAAACTCAGCTACAAAAAGCTTAGGAGACTACCAGTTTAAACACAGTATTTAAGAGTAATGAACTTAGTTCTTCCTGAGCAGGAATATAATTTGGAAAATTAATTTAAATAGAATTAACTAGTTTAGGTAAGGTTTTTGAATAGAGCTGCAGAATTCATGCCTTTGAAATACAGTCAGAAGCAATCTTGTAAATTGGAAGAAAAATAAGTCAAGCTACTTAAGAGATGTATTTCTAATAAAATGCTGGTATGACTGAGCTAGCACCTCTTAAAAGGCCACCTTATGACTTTGCAAAGAGTAAGTTAAGGTGTGGTGGGTTTTTTTTTTTTTACTAGATTTTCACGCAGTATCAGCAGATTCTCCTTTCAAAAAGATGGCTGATTTCACAGATAAATAACCTTCAATCAATGGAAAGGTAAAATAACGTGACCAAAGCAGGTGTTTATTTGCCCACAAGAAGAGTCTCCCCCAGCTTGAAAGGTAACAATTTGATGTCAGTTGCTTTCTGAGCTATGCTGGGTGAAAATCATTGGAAACAGCTGAATCTAGCACTGCATGTCACAAATTTTGCAAGCACTCCTGAAGCAAATATGGAAAACGCGTGCTGTTAATGAATAATGTCTTCTGCTTCTGGGATTTCACTCCAGAAAAGGAAGCATTTGGTTCTTGAGCTGAAAGCATTATTTTCATAAGTGTATTTATTGATACTGATATATAAGGTTCCCAACCATAAGCCAATTAATCTTGCTTTAATATTAGATGAAGACAACCATTCCTGGAGACCTTAGATATCTCACTGTGTAAAGAAACGAAGATACAATGAAAACTAAAGGTTAAAGGAAAACACACTGAATATTTTACTATGCATCAAGTGGTCAGCTTTCACAGGAAAAAAAGTACAGCTGTCAGAGTCAGCCAAATATTCCTGCATGATATAACCAGAGGCAACATTAAATTTCATACCTGTTTGACTACAAAAACAAAGCAAATTGTTTCATTTGGACTACAGTCTGTAAAACTCAGCTGTGCAAGTGAGAAATTCATGAAGTTACCATCAGCTGTGTATATTTATACACATACACACACATATATATATACACACAGAGCCTTTAAATTAGTAGCTAAATTCTCACAGTCAGCTCCTTCATCTGTCTCAGTTTCAACCAAGTACAGCAGAAATTAACTACATGTTGAGGCAATGTAAACTTAACAGAAAGAATAATAGTATTTAATTTGCATCTAGGTACCTCTGTAGTATTTGGTAATGAGAACTTTATTGTTTTAGCTGATATATGCAAAAAACCCTTAACCTCCCCCCCCCCCAAACTGTACACTTTAAGTTGCAAAGAGCAAATGGTAGAAACAAATGACATAAAAGAAAAACGAGTGGATGAGGTAATTTTAAAAAGGACACTTTGTACAGTAGCAGCAGCCTCAGTTTTATATTTGCCTAGACACTGACAGATGGTGTAAGTCTGTAAGCATTAACAGCAGAATGGTTAAAAATATCTGAAAGAACATGAATTGCTTTTGTTTATGTAAAGAGAAAGCAACAAAAGACACTTAAGGAGAAGCTAACTATTGGGCAGAAAATACTAGAAATGCAAAACAGAACAAAAACATTTAACGGAAACGTCATTGTCTCTTGCAGGACCACTGAACTCTGTGGCCCAGGAGTTCATACAACCCAGGGGGACAATATAACTTGCCTACTATCCATTCACAGAGGTAACTGAGGAGAAGATTGACTTGACTGTGTCAGCAGGAAAGGCAGCATGCGCCCAGCCACCCTCCATTTCAGAGTTTTGCAGCTCACCACTCTTCCTCATGATCAAGTTTCTGCACATACATTGCAATTCTGCTTAAACACAGTAAATCTGATGCTCCCAGGAAGCCTAGTATTTGTGTGCAGGGAAAGACTATACTACCTGCAACCCTTTCCAAAAATCAAGAGAACAGCCCACAGTATAAAAAAAAAAAATGGGAACACTACTCCAGTGGACAAGGCACTCTGCCATATTATGATGTATGTAAGCGCTTGCCCTCCACATAACGTATCTGCAGAACGAAAACAGAACTTCTTAGAAATTCTTAGCATCTACAGTGATTTGGTAAATCATCAAGACTAATTCCTTAGGTACAGAAGTCATCAACTAATGACTCAACTATGGTATGCAAATTAGAGAGACCTGTTCTACCATACACCTTCAGTGAAGAGCTGGCAGGAAGGTACTCAGGAAACCCCAACATCTTTTGTATGAAGTGAAACAGAGCCTGAAATTCCTTTCCCTACCCACAAAATACGAGAAGTCAGGATGGACACTTCTAAGTCATAGAAATATCCCAGCTCTTTTAAAGTTTTCATTCAGTGCAAGAAGAAAGCAAAACAACCACTACCACAAACACTGACTGGAGAGAGCCAAGGAAAACTTGGCATAGGTGGGGGCACCTGGCTAACAAGGACAAGCATTCCAAGTCTGTCCCTGGCTATCAGGCATCAGCAGATCACACTTAGCACCAAGACGTGAAAGACTAACAGTAAATTGCACTGGGCTGGAGCAATGGGAAAAACTGAAAAAGGCCTATTCCCCTTGCTGTCTACAAAACCATGCAAAGCCACAACAGTGAAACCAAGGATTTTATACATGTGACTTTAGAAATAAAGAGATGCATCAGATGCATGGACCTGGCTTTGACAGCTGGGGAAAATCCATTTTTAAAACTTAAAAAATGGCACATTAGTGACCTATACTCATTCTTCTAAAATAAATTAAACCAAATAGATTACTATTCTCAACATACTAGAAGTGTCACATTATAACTCCAGCAGCAAGTTAAAAGACACTTTTTAGAAAAGTCCAGGAATTTAGTCGTGAAACAAAAATCCATCCAGTTTCAAGTATGGAGGACAAGTGAAGATGCTTGAGACTATGCAGCCTCCTAGATCCTCAACTCTGAGCTCCTGAGGGCTTATCTATTTTTTTAAAGGCACCTCAAATAAAGATGTAAAAATAAAAAGAATCCTGGGAAGATTTTTTTTTAATCCTACCTTCCGCATGGACTGGACTAAAGCCGGAAGTTCTCACAATTTTTCTATAAAATGATAGTCTAGTATCTCATTCACAGATTGAACTTAAATCCAGCTCACAAGTATAATTAGTGGGAGTAAAGGACTCTGCTCCTGCAGGAAGAAAATAAAAATATTTTTCTAACCAAGTAAGTATTTAAAGGTTATTTGGTTTTAAAATAGATTCCACCTGAAATGAATTTAGTAGCTTCCAATCTTCTTTTAGCAGAGCCCTTGTTTGAGAAAATTGGCAATATTCTGGACTTGACTGCATTCTGTGGAGTCTTTGGTTCCAGTTCACACTTAAAAAATATGCTTGTCCTTCATTAATGAGAAGTGTTTGACTAGAAACAATCTACATAATAAACACCACAGTCACTGTTTTACCATGTTATTATAACTTGTATATATAGTAAACACACTTTCAAATCATAACACCGTATTCTAAAGAAGTAAGTAGCTTTAGAAGCTTTCAGAAGTATCACAAGGCAAGAATGGTTCAACACAGAATTATTAAACAAAATTTTTGTAATATCATCTATGAAAAATTTGAAAGCTATTTACAAAATATTGCTATTAAATACTTACAATATCCTCTATTATCTCCTTCACTGCAGCTACAGCTAAAATAAATAAGAGAGGGACCAATGTTGTGTAACGGCCTGTTGGTGATACGTCTGGTATTTGCTATTAAAAAAAGAGAAAGAGAAAAAAATTTGTTTCTATTGCTGGTTGAAAGATATTTCTAATACAAGAAGCAGTACTTTCTGTGCAAATACAGACAAGGCAACTGGATTCACTTTTTAGACATAGTGCTGATTATTTCCCAGAAAGTGTTATTGTCTTCAATACAAAAAGAGCTGACACAATAAAACGACATTTGCATTTTAAATCGCATAGCAGTCAGTGGAGTTACTTTCAGAGATTTTAGTGTCTGGAGAATATTCACCTTCCTTTCCTGTGTTTCAAATTAAATTAAAATACGTATTTATAAAATACAATTAATTTTCTCAGTTTAGATTTTTGTTAGCGCGGACACAAGTCCAAAGTATTTTCACTTCCTTACAGTTTTAATCTCTAAGAGATATTTTGTATCATACTAGTTATTAATTGACAAATTTCAAATAGCTGCTTTCTGCCAGACTATTGTAAGACACCCATTTTTGCTAAGCAGGTATGGGCATAGATGATGCAAGCATATGTGTATGTAAAGTAAATGCTGAGAAAATGCAGCTGTTTATGCGATATACATGGATGACTACCCACAATTATCTTTATATTGACTAGAGTTGTTAACAGCAACATTGATAGGCGAGAGGATTGCTGCCTTAATAGACTTTTAATAGGCAATGCAGCCCATATGACTACAATGAGATCTTTGCAAGAAAAGAGTACACTAATAAGTGATGCATCAATGTGGTTAGCAGACATCCTCAATTCATCATAAAACGTTTTGAAAAACAGCCGATGCTACTTAAGAATTACATACATTTCTTTTTGCTATCACCACGTGCATCTGAAAGAAAACAGGATGTTATATGTACGTATGCTATGTTTCTTGGAGTAAGACCAATACACATCTATTTTCCAGGTTACTCTAGACCACATTTTTCAAGCAACTACATGGAAACCAGGCAGAAAGCTACTGTTGGGCAAGTGCCTATGTGTTGGCTACAAGGGAAAGGGATCTATGACTTCACCAGCTACTCTTACCCTTTCATTCCTCCCTACATGTATGCTCAAACTCCCCCATTCCGATTACACATTATTTTCCAGGCAAAACATGAAAGCAAAAGGGGCACTGGCCTGTACCCTGGTTCCACTACCCCGTATTTCTTACTCCTGCCACTGTGGTCTCACTGACAGCCTGACAGAAGATGGTGGACTTGTAAGCCCTAACATTCCACTTCCTCCACCCCAAACACCCACCTGCCAGGCTCCCACCCAGTTATGCCAAGCCTCAAACAGCTTCTGAAACCTCACAGTCTGTCACTAGCTTGACGTGCACAGTGGCACCACAAGAAGTGCTGCTGGACCACTGGACTAGTCCAAGATGCCAGGTGGGGTCAAAAGGCTGTTTATTTAGAAGCCAGAGGTTTGCAGGCAGATGACCTAATGAAACTGTGAACTTCAGATTTTTTTATCCCTATGAAACAGTGTAAGCTACCTGTGCAGATATATCCTAAGAAACTGCTCCAAGCACTTATAGTGAAAGCAAAGAAATCTAAATAAGTACAGACAAATCAACTTTCACTTGCTGAAACATCTGAAGTGAGGGAGGAAAAAGTAGACATGGTAGTATACGTGCCATTATTTTAGTAATTTTTGTTTGGTATGTCAATTCCTAACACAATGATCTCTACAACAGACAAATCAACACATTCTAAAACATGCACTAGAGTGGTTTTATCATATATGGTTAAGAATACAGAACTAGCCAATGGTAATTATCACTGCACCTGCCCACAGTTCAATTTTCATTCATCATCAGCTACTGCATTCATAGAATAGTGTATTGGTTTTGTGTGGCAAGGTTTTGGTAGCGGGTGGGGTTACAGGGGTGGCTTCTGTAAGAAGCTGCTGGAAGCTTCCCCTGTGTTCGACAGAGCCCATACCAGCCGGCTCTAAGACAGACCCGCCGCCGGCCAAGGCCGAGCCAATCAGCGATAGTGGTAACGCCTCTGTGATAACATTTTTAAGAAGGAAAAAAAGTTGGGACGGAGGTATTCGGCAGCCGGAGAGAGGAGTGAGAACATGTAAGAGAAACAACCCTGCGGACACCAAGGTCAGTGAAGAAGGAGGGGGAGGAGATGCTCCAGGCGCCGGAGCAGAGATTCCCCTGCAGCCCGTGGTGAAGACCATGGTGAGGCAGGCTGTCCCCCTGCAGTCCATGGAGGTCCACAGTGGAGCAGATATCCACCTGCAGCCCGTGGAGGACCCCACGCCGGAGCAGGTGGGTTCCCGAAGGAGGCTGTGACCCCGTGGGAACCCCGCGCTGGAGCAGGTTCCTGGCAGGACCTGCGGATCTGTGGAGAGAGGAGCCCACGGAGCAGGTTTTCTGGCAGGACTTGTGACCCCGTGGGGGGCTCACGCTGGAGCAGTCTGTGCCTGAAGGACTGCACACCGTGGAAAGGACCCATGCTGGAGCAGTTCGTGAAGAACTGCAGCCCGTGGGAAGGACCCACGTTGGAGAAGTTCGTGGAGGACTGTCTCCCGTGGGTGGGACCCCACGCTGGAGCAGGGGAAGAGTGTGATGAGTCCTCCCCCTGAGGGGGATGAAGCGGCAGAAAATAACGTGTGATGAACTGACCGTAAACCCCATCCCCGTCCCCCTGTGCCGCTGGGGGGGGGGGGTGGTAGAGAATCCGGGAGTGAAGTTGTGCCCGGGAAGAAGGGAGGGGTGGAGGGAAGGTGTTCTGAGATTTGGTTTTATTTCTCATTACCCTACTCTGGTTGATTTGTAACAAATCAAGTTAATTTTTCCCCAAACTGAGTCTGTTTTGCCCGTGACGGTAATTGGTGAGTGATCTCTCCTATCCTTATCTCGACCCACAAGCTCTTTGTTATATTTTTCTCTCCCCTGTCCAGTTGAGAAGGAGGGGGAGTGATAGAACAGCTCTGGTGGGCACCTGGCATCCAGCCAGGGTTAACCCATCACAAATAGTATACAAAAACTATCAACTACTGCAAAATTAAAATATTCTGATATATCTGCAAAACATTATGTACTTCTTCAAAAAAGTCTCAGTAAGCTGGGTCAGGGATAGCCCTTTACAAACATACTGAATGAAGCTACAGTGGTGGTATCAAAAAGACTGTGTGTTTTCTTCCTAACCAGCACAGTTAACTAGCTGGGATATGTGAGATAGCTGCTACAGTACTGGACTCCCCTGCTGTTTTTCTTCATCTAGGCTCAGCTTCAATCCTTATCAGCTACACTCCAAGAATAAATAATCACTTCTCCTCAGCTGCAATTCCTACCCCTCAAAACAGACTACAGGATTGAAGTTCATAAGGTTCAGGTTTTTAGGCAGTACCCTCCATTATGAGAAATGCCAACCACAGGTAACATTTTTCTGTGTATGCCAGATATTTTTAAACAGGATTTTCCTGCCACAGCAGCCTTTTCACCTGACAGTATTTCAGCTATACTTAACCTGTTTTACAGAAAAACCTGTGTGCGTATCGTGTTATCTCCAAGGCGTAAAAAAACCCCCAAACCCAAACATTTAAAGGTACGTTTACCCAATTCAGCTATTCTGCGAGGCTAACAAGCTCAGAAAGAACGGTACACCAACCTCAGTATCTCTGAAAAACACTGCCTACGGTATAAATGCTTTCTCAACAAGTTTCAAACATTAGCATCTTATTGTTGATCTTACCTGAAGCAACGCAATAAAAAGAAAAAATGCATTAGCAGCTCTTCTGAACTGGGAATAAAGGAACCTTGGCAGGAATGTGATTATGTTGTACTTTGCAGTGCTGAGAGAAAGAGACAAAAACACGTGCTATTATTACAGTACGAAAAAACTCTTCAAATATATTCCTTCCCTCTCAGTTACACAAGTTTTCAAATAGAACCTTTGTGATTTCTGTGCTAGCAAACAGATTTGTTTTGGCTAAAAGAGAAACTGGAAGACTACTACAGAGACAGCTGGGCAGGCATCCATGAACCGGCTAACCCAGGGAAGTGCCCGCCACCCACAGAAACTGTCACCAGCTTCCATGTTGAGGCAAGAAGTTCCCTTGTCACCTCTGCCTGCTCTGTAGGAACCAGCCAAGCCCTACTGCCACGCAGTTACAGGCAATGAGGAGAGGAAAAAAAATAAAGAGAAGGTAGCAGGCAAGCAGTTACACCACCACCATTGAGGGAGCAGGTGAGGCAGGCCCCAGGCCCGCAGCTCTTGGGCCCAGAGAAGTACCCTGCCCTGCAAGCCATGGCGTACACTGGGCAGGTAACACTGCACAGCGGCTCCAGTTCAGACAAAATTCCTGGGGAAGGAGGTGTAATAAGCATAACGAGGAGGGTGCTAAATCAGGACTGAGGAGCTGCGGAGCTTCTGCACTGGCTATGAGTTTACACGATACACTAACAACAGGATCAACTTAATTTAAATGGTGCATTTAAGAAATGATGAAAATTATAAAATTCTATTAAAAGATAAAAAAGCTATACCCTTCACTGAATGGAAAGGTCACTTTTTTTTTTTTTTAAAGTGATAAATGTTGGATATTAAGTGTAGTTTTGCTAGGCTGGAAGAACAGAATACAGTTTATCCTCGTGTAATGATCTCTGCTAAGCCATCATCATGAAATGTTTGAACAGCCAGCTCTTTGTCAGCCTTACATTTATTTAAGAACAGACTGCTACCATCTAAGGTCCTGAAACAGTAACAGTGAAAATAATCATGCCAAAAACTTAGAAGCTAAAGACTCGGGAGCATATTTTAACCCCTTTTAAAGTTAGTAATATTTAATTTAACTTTGCATAAATCAGTCAATTTAAAGGTGGAATGAATATATCCTGCAAAAACCTCAGCACTGTGAGGAAACAAAGGGAAGGTCAGAAAAGGCAAGTTACGTACACAAACAAAAACCATTACAAAGTAATCTCAAGTCCATGAAAACTCCTACCGTGTTATTCTCAATGCCTGTAAGATTTCTGGATATATCAAAGGTACCTTCAGAAAAACACACCTACTTGGGACAGGGCTATCTTTGCCATTTGAATTTTAACAACAGAACTGAGGATGTTTTCAGATCTAAATATACATTATTTATGAGTATACAGTGTATCACTTAAAATTCAATAAAAGCTAACAAAACCCCCACACCATAAATCACCAGAGTCCTAGAGCCTGAACTCAAAATTCAAAACTAGTTTCATAAGCAACCACAGCATCTTTGCAGCTGGTTGACTGAAAAAGACAGCTTCCAAAGCACAAACAATGCCATGCTCAAGAGAAGTACATCTACATTGGCATCCAGCTACCAGATGCCAGAAATATGTTCAAAGACGATAGATGAACTGAACTTCAACTGAACTGAAAGGTGAAGAACAAATACATGCTCCAGGGATATGCTGATGGTGCAACTGTGAAGGCAACCCTTTCACCATCCAGACCTTTCTCACCCTGTTGTTAAAAATTTGTAAGGTCAGGTTTGTAAATGAAACAGCTCTGCTGCTCTCGTTGGTCCGCTTCATTCCCTACTCCAGAGTCTGAGACTGTAACTAGTGGTCAGAGGAAATGGCAGAAGTGGAATAAACAGAGTCTTTCCTTCATTTTTGCCATGCAACATTCTAAAATTCAATATGTATTAACACCACCACTAGTTAATACCTGACATGATTATTGCAGAATTTGGTTAGCTGGGGCTGATTGATGAATATAGTTCTCAGTTCCTCTTGATCAGCTAGAGAAGTTTTCTCTGAAACATCATCTGTCTTCTCATAGCCTGTAAAAACACAGCATGATTTTCCATATAAATAGATTTATATGCGCAAGATTCAAGACACTTCATGACAAAAAAAGACATATATTATGAATGTGAAAATGCATTTGCACTTCTCACAATAACAAGTATTGTTCATTTAAAACCAAAAAAGTTTCAGCCTTTTAAATAATTTTGATTAGATATGAGGATAAAAGGTATCTAGTCAATATGCTTTGTATACCTGATAATGAATAATAACTGTAAAATCTGCTGAATTCATGAGTACACTTAAATAGCTTGTGCCACTTCATAGCAATATGAACTATCGTCTCTTGATGCATTTGAATCCAGAAGTGAGCATACAAAACACCAACAGCAAAAAAACCCAAACCAGAACAAAACAAAGGTTAATTTTTCCAACTCTCTCAGCTGAGTGATCTTGCAATAAAAACCTGCAAAATTCTGGAAATTACTTCTGGTACTGAGGCAAATATTTTAAAAGAAAGACACCAAGAGAAATAAATGAACACTACCATAAGAAAAAAGTAAGAAGTTCAAGAATATACCAGTAGTACCAGTTAATTCTGGGCAACATGCAACGGAAAATGTAGTTATCTGACAAATAAGCATTACATGCTCAGAAGATCTCTATATTATACCGAGATCATTCAGCAGATCAGTTTCAAGTTTTGCCTGTAAAAGTTAACATCGGTCATTGCTGAATTTACAGGAAAGTCAAATATTTAAAGGGATATTTACTACAACCTTTATACAATTCATTTTATACTAAGTCTGTTTTCCTGCACTGTATCTGCCCCATATACACATAACACACTTTCCCCTTTGTGCTTCTTTTAAACACACACACTCCCCCCCGACAGCAGTGTAACAATTAGGAGTTTGCAAAAGAACACATAAATAACTAAATTTCTCATAAAAATTTCATGAAAATTTAACCATTAGTCTCAATGGTACTAAAACAGTTTACCAAGAGGATGTCTAAACAATGACATTAAATACAAAAAGCATGTGTGTAGTATAGCTGCCTTAAATCAAAATTACTAACTCTATTTGTTTGCACAAATCACCTGTTCTGAGAAATACTCATAGAAAATTCATTGTCACCATTAAAACTAAGCAAACACAGGAAACTGATGTAAGCTACCCTACAGTGAGATCAATTATATTCTTCCAGTCCTCAGGACCACCCCCCAGACCACCATGGCCTTTCAAAGATAACCAAGAGTGGCCTAACAGTGAGACCGGCCAGCTGCCTCTGCATTCATGAATGCATCTGATGAGATCCCACAGACTCATGTATTCCCAGTTTGTTTAAGCGTTCCTTAACCCGGTCCTCTTCCACTGAGGTAAGCCTTTCTCACTCCAGACCTTCCCACTGGCATCAGGAACCTGTGGTTCCTGAAGGCTGATCTTATCAGTAGAGATCAAAGTGGAGAAGGCTCCAAGTACTGCACCCACTTCTGTGTCCTTTGTCTCCAGGTTCCCCTCCCCATTTGGCATCGGGCCCACATTTTCCAGAGTCATCTTCTTCCTGCTGTTACATCTGGAGGAGAAGAAGGGTTTCTACAAATCCCTCATCAGATTGAACCCCAGGTGGGCTTTCGTTTTGCTAATGCCATCCCTCTGTACTCCTCTCCAGTCACCTGTCCTCACTTCTAGCTCTCTTATGTTCCCTTTTTACATTTGAATTTTGTCAGGGGCTCCTTGTTCATCCGTGCAGCTCCCCTGCCACCTTCACTGGATTTCTTGCTCACCGAGATGGACCAGTAATCTTGAGCTGGGAGGAGGTGATCCTTGGAAAGCAAGACCACTATGCATTTGTTGGTTAATGCGATACCATTCCTTCACCTGCTACAAGTTTTCTGCATGACACTAGCCAGATTATTCCCAGAGAAGTGATATCAGTATATTCTTCATTTTGTGTGGGCTTAACTTGAAATGGTATTATTAGACTTACGGACATTCTCAGCACCTGCCTCCACTAGTCAGTGAAAGCTGAGCTTCTCATATATTCTTCTATAAGCTATGAGGAATCTTGTACCAACCTGCATCATAACTTTCATCTGTAAAAGGGGATACCAATGTATTCTTCTCTCTTAAGACTTTTCACTAATGTTTTGTCAATCACTCAGCCATTACAATGATGACCAACAGGCCTAAGCAATCTATTCAGGCTGGAGCTTGTAAAGTAAATACAGGTATGGCATAAATCAAACACCAAAAAGTTTTAAACAGTAACAACAATCTGTGTGTGTATAGCTGCTTGTTAAATAAGCACTGTTCATTCTGTATGCCAAATGAGAAAGATACATAGAAAAAAATTATGTTAGAATGCAACTGAATTCATCATAAAGTATATGCATGTCAAGGGTAATTAAGGCTGTATATGAAAACTTAAAGCTTATTTCTAGCATGTTCTATAAATCCTCACAAACAGGTTATGCAAAATCCAAGTCATCCTCCAGTCCACTCCCCATGACATAGCTTCTTACCTATTATATCCAGAACATGTATTTCAGACACTACCTTGCAAGGTCAAGTCTCCACACATTGTGCAAAGACTCAGCAGAAACTTGTAATTTCATGCTATTTCCCGTTCAGAATTCACAGATTCCATTACTACACAGGAAATCCCCACTACTACATTCATCCACTGCAATGTCTTTATTTCCTTCCTTCCAACTCCCCCAATGAAAGGTACATATCCAACACACTTCTATTCAAATTTCAGTATATATCTCAAGAAGACCCTTCAGAAGAAGGGCAGCCATCCTAACAGACTGGGCCCACCTGAACAAGTGTTCACACAATAGTCCTTGACTCAAGGAATCACACAGGCACGCGTGGCAGACTAAGCATGCCATTTCCTATTCTTGTCATTACCTCTCCTTGGAGTGACAACCATTGCACAACTGGCTATGCACGACCTCCAGCTCACAACTCCATAAACATGTATCCCTATAACACAACTGGATATAGGCACATCTTCAAGATGACTGGGTTTTCAGCCAAGCTGCAGGTGCACATCCAATCATTTATACCTGACTAAGCCCAAATCCATCACATGGTGAGCACACCTTCATTCCAGGTATAGGACATTTACTTTCCAGTTGCTCGATGAAGGAGCAAACATGAAATATGGCTCCTGTGATGGACTTGGATGGAAAAGTTGGAAACTATTGTGTGAAAACAGCCTAAGTTCAGGAAATAAGGAAAGAGTTTGCATATTTGTGGAATGTACTACTTTAATTTTAAAGCATTAATTTTAAAACTCATGCCAGTATAAGCCTTGAATACTGACAGTGATAGTGTTAAAGCAAATGTTAGCAGGCATTAAACACTATATATTACCTGTTTGTTAAAAACACTACCAAACTATAGACATTTATTTTCATTTATCAGTATTATGGTATTTATTTGTTCTCCTTTAATCAAAATGACAGCAAAAAGGTGCTGAGAAGCTTCATAAACATTCACCGCCTTACTTCCTACTACCATGAATTTGCTTTTCAAGGGAAAATTGAGAAATGTGATCTTAGGAGTTAAGTTCTGAGCCTCACACATAGCCCTCGCTACTCTGCAGCTTCAGTAAAACCAGCTCTCCCGCCCTAGGTGCATTATACTACCCTGAAAGCTTTAAAGGTTACACATGCCCCATCACCTCCCTGCCTAAATTTTAGAATACATTCACTTAGAGTTCACAGACTAGACTGATACACAAAGCTCAGTATCAAGGAGATACAATTTTTCTTTCGTGTTTGTGTGTGTTTGTCTACATGTGTATATACATAAAATATCTAAAAG
The DNA here is from genome assembly GCF_026419915.1 of Harpia harpyja. Classification (NCBI taxonomy): domain Eukaryota; kingdom Metazoa; phylum Chordata; class Aves; order Accipitriformes; family Accipitridae; genus Harpia; species Harpia harpyja. The sequence goes on along the minus strand of NC_068941.1, from coordinate 62,949,245 downwards.
CTTATACATTACTGAAGTTATTATGTTGTCTCAAAGGGTAAACGTGCTTAACTTAAATGACTAAAATGTTTTCCAAGCAACAAGAGACATAAAATGTTCTTTGAAATGCTCTACTTACATGTAAGATTATCAATAAGAATGTCAAAAAAAAAAAAAAAAAAGACATGGAATTCCAATTCAACATTTGATACAGAGCTTCTACATCCTACCCTCCCACAATGCCATTTCTTTAAATATCCATGTACCACCCTTTGCAACAATACCATTATATCTTGCTTGGATTACCTACCCAAGAACTTCAGCCAAGAGTCAGCAAACCTGATTTTCAGCTCCTCTGCAGCTATGTATCTATCCTGCTTAGCTAATAGATGCCCAATGCCTGGCCAGAAATTGGGCACACTCTTCTTGCCAGGTAGCTGCTGATTTTCAGAGCTGCCTGAGGTCAAAGAGAACTAACTCTTTGCTACGCAGCTGCAACGCAAGCCAAAGCTCAGGCACTGCTTCTGGGCTCTCAGCATGCCAAATGTCTTCAAAGGACACTATATCACTCTGGCCTACATGCTGGGCAAACCTACCCTGCAACAGTTTTTTTTGTTTTGTTTTTTAAAGTCTATATATTATGGTTTGTAAGTGAAATTTTCCACCTATTTGTCAGATATAGGACTGTACGTTCATAAGTATCACTTTGAGTGTGACTGGGAGTTTCCCCACATGATGCATTTACTAGAATTGCAACTAAAAATTATCTCTCATGTTCCCAGGGTTTGTTTGTATTCTTCATCTTCAGAAAACTACCATAAAGCATTTCCAATTTCTGCCATGTCTCACCCACACTCATCTAGCATAAACAGATTAAATCATCAAAAGCCTTATTTAATTGTATTCATTCTTTCAAACAAGACCTGCAAGGAAATCTTCAATTTATTTTACTTACATAAGGTGAGTAAAGAATTTGACAACAACTGGTTGGTACTCAAATGGCCCAAAATAATGTCAGGAACTAAAATTAAAAAGGGATAAGCTTTTCAACAAGGAAGGATGTTAAAAGCTGAGGTGGTTTATACATTCATTTGAAATGCCTACCAATCTACAACCAAGAGGACAGAAGTCAAGACTGCAGATTTGTCCCACTATTACAATCCCTGATGCAATGTGGCACCTTACAGGAAATCACATCTAAGATTTCAACTATTCACTTTCAGATATGAAGTAGGACATCTATCAAACTACAGTTGCAAACCTGAGCCTAACTGCATTACATCACCCCCTGACTCTTATGAGCTACAACTCTATGAAATTTTAAAAACCAGAACTATAAGCTAGAGCTTAACTGCTGACTAACCTAAGAAAAGGTCTCACATATCAGTGCAGCAGGTCTACATAAAAGTTCACCACTTCGCAAAAAAGAAACTACTAAGTGCTGTATTTCTTCCTCCAGAAGAGCAAGGATCCATTGGCATCAAACCAATTCATATGAACTCAGCCTATTAAATAAGCAGAGGCTGGCCTGTCACAAAAATATTGCCTGCAAGTAATTACAGGAACAATAAAAGCATACCTATACTTAAGAATGGAAGGGAAATTTCACCAGATCATCTCTTGGTGAAAGTAGCTTTTTTTGACAAAGGTGTGTTTGAAAAGATGCATTTAAGACACAGCAAAAATTAAAAAGAGTTGGTTGCCCTTCTGTAATCCATTAGAAGGTTCCAAGACAACAGAAGAACGTTGACCCAAACGTTCAGAAAGTTGACGAAGAAAAAAAATAAAAACCCCTGAAGTACAGAATCCAGACAGGAAGGATAAAAAAAACCACAACACATGCACAGACAATAGCAAAGCATCAGCTGTTACTCTCATTCTTCGTGCTGTTTTTTCATAATGAAATTTTGTAAGAACTTCAAATGAAGCAATCATTCTACTCGCCTTTAAAAACAAAAAAAAAGTGTAGTTTTTGCTGTATTACAGGTATTAAACTAATGTCCACCTAACTCACTTCTTGTTCATCACACTTAAGCTATCAGAAAAGCATTATTCCGGGGTTTAAAATTAAAAGTAGCATCACTCTTTTTAGCCTAAAGGCCACAACAATTTAAGGTCACAACAAATTCTGAAGTGCCTCTTAGTAATAATTTTGAAGTCTTATATCTAGCAAGAGTAAAACAGCAATTATCACATTTCAGACAGGAACTGTGATGCTGTACTAGTAAAACCTGACATTCAGAAAGAAGAATTAATATATTCCAAAACTTTTCTTCCTCTGCTGTGGCTTGCAATATTGCTGATATTTAACCAGAGATGAGGTCGTATTTAACCACAGCTGAATTATCAAACAGATTCTATGACATACATTCTTACATGCCCCACTGACAGAAAAGCATCTGACTTTTTTAAAGTTTTAAGTCAGAAATTACTGGAAATTACTGATGGATGAGCACAAAACACCACAAATTTCATTCAGAGTCACCCAATAAATAACTGAGGTTTTGGTTCAGGATTTCCTTTAATCTGTTCAAAATTAAAAAATGGAAGTATAATTATATGAAAGAGTGGGAAAAGGCAAGACAAAATTGGAAACAGAGTTTCTGTGAATTCTGAGAATATGGAGACTGGGTAGTTACTTCCCAGGGTACAAGCTGTACCTGAAAAAACCCTCATAGCAAAATGTGTATTTTGCATAGAATACATGTTTTCAGTTTTGCCAGCAAAAATAACATCTTCAACAACAACAAAGCCCAAATAAATAAATAACCAATGAAACAAAGAAACAAAGCCCCTAAACAACAAACTTGAGTGTTCTCCCTCAAGAGACCCACTGAAGACCGTATTTTGCTTCCAAGAATAAGTTTGGAAGAAGCAACTGTTCCAACCCACCATATTTGCAGGGATTCTTCCTAAAGCAGTTTTGATAATAAAGTTTCTAAATTAGTAAAACAACAACAGTAAATTCTAAAGAGTAAACACTGTCCAAATATTTTCCATATATTCAATTTTTCCTTTAGGTAGGTAGTTTAGCAGTTTCAGCTTTCATTCCTTAAAACAGTCTCATTTTCATTACAAGAAATGGGCAAGGGTAAATACAGATACACTATATTATGGAAAGAAAGGGAGGGAAAGACAACCCTCACTCAAATCACCAGAAGGATTTTAATTCACTTCCCTTAATCATTAAAAATTCCTTTTTAATTCTCAAAGTACAGCATTCAAAAGCTTTGAAAGTTGGTGCTGGAGCCAAGAATGCCTTGTATGAGTAAGTCTGCTAGCTCATATTCCTGAAGAATGCAGCACTGTTCAAAGAGGGTATCATTTTGAAAAAGAAGGTGCCTTCAGTTATTTGTCATAATGCCATGATAGACCTTCAATAACAGAATGGGCACTGGGAACCTGACCCATCAGACTGTTCTTCTGAGGAGTCGGAGCACAGAAGGGAATTGGAATGACCTGCTCGAACCTGCTGATAACGCTCAGGTGGCCAAGCCTGTGCTAGAACTAGACAGTTTTTTTCCAGTTGTGATGTACTGAGATCTCAACATAGCCTGCAAAACAGACCCGTCAGAAAAAAAAAACCAGACACAAGTAATTATAATGAGCACTACATCTGGTACAATGCTATATAGTCCTACAGTCCATGAGCAGAAACACCTAAGGATATATTACAAGGCATTACAAAAACAGATGGTCTTCAGCAGACCATCTGATGACTACTATGGAATTTCTAAATACTTTCCCTCTTCATATGAAAGTCATAGAATCATTGAATAGTTTGGGTTGGAAGGGACCTTTGAAGGTCATCTAGTCCAACCCCCCTGCAATCAGCAGGGACATCTTCAACTAGATCAGGTTGCTAAGAGCCCCAGCCACCCTGACCTTGAATGTTTCCAGCAATGGGGCATCTACCACCTCTCTGGGCAACCTGTTCCAGTGTTTCATCACCCTCATTGTAAAAAATTTCTTCCTTATATCTAGTCTGAATCTACCCTCTTTTAGTTTAAAACCATTACCCCTTGTCCTATCGCATCAGGCCCTGCTAAAAAGTTTGTCCCCATCTTTCTTATAAGCCCCCTTTAAGTACTGAAAGGCTGCTATAAGGTCTCCCCGGAGCCTTCTCTTCTCCAGGCTGAACAACCCCAACTCTCTCAGCCTTTCTTCATAGGAGATGTGTTCCATCCCTCTGATCATTTTTGTGGTCCTCCTCTGGACCCACTCGAACAGGTCCATGTCTCTCCTGTGCTGACGACCCCAGAGCTGAACACAGTACTCCAGGTGGGGTCTCACCAGAGCAGAGTAGAGGGGCAGAATCACCTCCCTCGACCTGCTAGCCACACTTCTTTTGATGCAGCCCAGGATACAGTTGGCCTTCTGGGCTGCAAACTTACATTGCCAGCTCATGTCCAGCTTTTCATCCACTAGTACCCCCAAGCCCTTCTCCACAGGGCTGCTCTCAATCTCTTCATCCCCCAGCCTGTACTGATACCAGGGGTTGCCCCAACCTGTGTGCAGGAGCTTGCACTTGGCCTTGTTGAACCTCATGAGTTTCACATGAGCCCACTTCTCAAGCTTGTCCAGGTCCCTCTGGATGGCATCCCATCCCTCAGGCACATCAACCGCACCACTCAGCTTGGTGCCATCTGCAAACTTGCTGAGGGTGCACTTGATCCCACTGTCTCTCTCACTGATGAAGATATTAAAGTCATCTCATCTTGCACAAGTTCAGCTTCACCTAGTTTTCATATAGGCATTTATCTCCACTAATATAAAGAACTAGTTATTACCTACGGTTGTTGGTAGACAGCACCATGGCACCTCAAATTTCTACCTTTTCTCAATGACCTTATATTGTTCACTGAACTCCACCTATACATGGAGGAAAAGCATTAATGTTTCAATCTTCAGGAGAATCCTACTAAGAACTGCCAACAACTCCACTCTCCCAGAGTCTCTCAAAAGAAATAAAATGCTTTGAATTATTCCATTTCATAATTTTTAATGGATGCATATATTAACTGTGTAGTTATATATAGCTAAAACAACCACAGTTAATTACTGTATTTAATAAGGCTAGATGTAAACTACACCACTCAAAGATTTCCCATGTGTTTTGCAACTGCAGAATACATGATACTGATGCTATTTCCACAGCACCAGTTGTCTGAAGCCCAGGTATGATTCTGAATTCAGGTTACTGGTGGTGAAAACAGATGCAGAGATTGCCTAAAGCATTTAGGAGGGCCAGAACCTCCATGCCACGAGCAAGACTTACTGGTACACATACTACTTTAGAACTCCTCTTTCCTATGCTTACGGTGAACTGCAGGTGTTCTTTGCAATAGGGATAATAGGCACAAAAATCTATTTTAAAAAGATTCTAAGCATGCCTGGTTATCTTTTGTCAGCCATGAAGAGCACAAGAACCTGCACAGGTTTGGAAGAAGGCCACAAAAACAGCTCCTTTTTAATCAAATTCCTTTCTCTATGGAGGTAGCATGTTGTCTTACAGATGTTAAAACACCTACAATTTTTATTTTGTAGTAATTTACAGACTGTAGTGTCAATTATTCTGTGTGACTGTCGACCAACTCTTGGAAATTATACCTGTGTGCATTGTTCTGACAGTTCTGATTTAGTTTGTTTCATCTGAGCACAACAGTTGATTTTCTCTAACAACAGTATTATTATCTCTTCATGTCAGAGCTTAGTTCTGAGATGATGTCAAGGCAGTCCAGGCCAATAAGGTAGCTCATGATCCACGGAAAAGGTCTCTGAAGCAGAAGTTAGTTACTGCAGTGACAGGAAAGAAAAATGAGGTTTTAACCCCAAAGATACAATAAACAAACAAACAAACAAAAAAAACCCCAAACAGAATAAGGGAAGCTTGTTCCCACAAGTCTTAGGCTACTCTGAGGAGTGGTCCATGCCATAACGGCACTTATGGAAGCTGCTGTTTGTGATTACGGTATTATCAGAGACTTCCAAAGAACACACAGGGACCCTGCCAATAACAAGAATTTCCTACTTTGCACTGTAGGTAAGACTTTGGTGGAGGTCTCAGAAGGCAGCCTTATCATCACTTTGCACAGCGCTTATCTAAGGGACTCCTGTGATGGCCAGAGCTAGGGTTTTACAGTTCCTTTATGTCACTGTCAAATGCTAAGGATGAGACCCACACTGCAGAACTCTAGAGTTCTCTTTTTTAGAAAATAGTAACATTTAATTATGAAGAACTGTTTAGAAATGCCAGCCACACAGTCCAAGTATGTGGACTAACTAAATTGGAAGCCATTTATCTCAAAAAGTAAAAAAGAAATAAGAGACTCATTGACATGGATTTCATTGTGAATGAACTGAGTATAAATAAATTGAACTGAAAATAAATAAAACTAGCAAGCATCACATTAATCTAAGAGTAAGAAGACAGTATCAGTTTTTAAATTATTTTTCTTTGCATAATCATATATATAGTATAGTATGAGTCAATAATGCCACTGCTATGATGAAAAACTGTCATTTTCCAAACGTTAAGTTCCTTTAAAGAAGTTTCGTAACTATTTTCAGTCCTAAAGAAAGTGTTTTTGAGAAACCTCTTAAACCCTGTAGTCAACTGTTTTACAGTCATCCAACCTTGAATACTATTCAAATAAGCTAGACTTTTTTTTCCCTTTTACTGAATCTGCACAACTTAGCTACACATTTACCTTTAGGGAACACCACATTTGTTCATTTAATAACAGTTAACATTCCTGTAATTAGATAACTTTAAAGAGAGCATAAATATTCCCAATTTATTTGTGCTAAGCTTGCAGTAAAAACCAACTGTCTGGAAAAGAACTGAAATTAAGCAGTGAAAATTTGGACATTTATGTACCTACTAATCACTGTGGGTATAGCAGCACGGTTGCTCTGGTTGTAAACACATTTCAAAAGTGGAAGGATGTACTTTCTTCCTTTCTTCTTAAAAAGATCCATTCTTCTATTTCTTGGCCAGCTAACATTTTGTAGGTAGAGGCAGAGCCAGACCTCCTACAAACCTACTTTTGGGGGAAGAAGGCATGTAACATGGGAGAAACAGAAAAGAACAACCTACTTCGAATCTATCTTTCTTCATGCTCTTCCTAGCCAAAAATAAAATAAAATTAAAAAAAAATTAAAAATCCTTTTTTTGGGAGAAGGAAGGAAAATACAGGGAGAAAGTTTCTACCTCCCTACGTAGCCAAACAAAGCCAAAAAATAATCAACCTGATGTAAGGGTGAAGTGCGAAAACTTTCAGTCAAAGGCATAAAACCTGCATACCTGCCTCAGGAAGTATGCGTCATTATGGTGACACTGCTGTCATTACCTACAGCAACTGAAAATCATAAGCTGTCCCAACAGACTGCTGCTTTGGTATCAGTGGTTTCAGATGTCACTTTTGCATGCAATAAATATTACATTAAGACAATTTCACTGCAGTGATTCTTTTCAGAAGGCAGTTCTTGACACGTTGTTATCCGAAGGCTAAGCAATCCTAACCCTTAGTTAGGCACGAAATATCAGCACAGGCTGAAGCTTTCAGGCACGTTCCCTGTATCAGAAACGTTCATTTCCGATGATCACTGTACACTTACATGCTACATACAACGGAGGCACGCCGACTTACTCCTAGGTCGAATATCCCAGGACAAATATCCCAGGCCATGCCACATCCCAGGCCACCGCTGCCTCTCCCCCCCCTCGGGGCCGGCGGGCCGTGCGGCCAGACACACCGGCAAAAAGAAAACAACCGCTCGCCCTGAAACGCTGCCATCGCTGACGCGCAAACCGCTGCCCGCGGGCTCACCGCCCCCGGCAGACAATGGACAGCCATAAATACGAGACCGACCCGGGAACACCACCACCACCAGCAACGCTCACGCCCCGGCGCTGAGGCCGATGCGCGGCCGCGGCAAGCTCCCGCAGCCCGGGTGCGGGGGGGGGAGTGGGGAAGCACGGCGCGACCGGAGGCCGCGGTGAGGGGCGGCGCGGCGGGCGGCGTTGCGGCAGCCGGCGCGACACCGGCTCCCGCCGCCGCCGCCTCCTCCTCCTCCTCCTCCTCCTCCTGGCCCGGCGGCGCAGACCCCGCCGCGGCTCCACGCCGGAGGGTCGCGGAGCGCCGGCCGGGCTCCCCCGTCCGTCCCTGCGGGCGGGGAGAGGCGGGCGCCGGGCGGCACTTACCCTCTGCGCGGGAGCGGATCTCGGACACCGTTTTCTGCACCGCCGGCATCGCCGCCGGGCCGGGGGCGGTGGCGGGGCCGCCTCCGCCCGCGCGCCCTGCACCTGCCGCACGCCGGAGCGCGCCCCGCGCCGCAGCGAGGCCCCGGGGCGAGGGCGGCGGGTCCCGGCGGCGGCTCCTGCGGCAGGCTCGCGCCCCGGCTGCGCCTCCCTCCGCTCGCGCCGCCGCTCCTAACTGACAGCCGCGGCGCCAGCGCTCCGCGCTCGCCTGCCCCCTCCGGAACCTACCAACTCTGCCTCCCCCCCCCACCCCGCCTCCTCGACCCGCGGCGTCCCGCCGCCATCTCCCGCCCCCCTGGGGCTCAGGCTTGCCGGGCGCTGCGCCCAGCCGGGCACCGGCGCTACGGGCGGTTTACGTCTCGCTTCTGGAAAGAGCGATGGGTTCCCGATGTGCCCCCCACCCCGTGACGCGAGGGGAATGGAACACGCCGAGCCCTGGGCCGCTGCCCGGCACTAGGGGCGGGCGGGGGGAGCCCTGGGGAAGGCCGGTCGCTGTCCCCGGCCGCCGGGGCCGGTAGGGGCTCCTGTCCGGGACGGCGGAGCTCAGCCGCGGCGGGGGGGCCGGGCGGGGCGAGGTGGGCTGCTGGAGGCTGCTGGCGACCCTCGGGCGGCGGTACGCTTGTCGGGGCGGTGCAGCCCGGCGGCCTGGGCAGAGGAGGTCGGGGGGGGGGGTGTGGAGAGCAGCAGGGCCGCGGCGGGGCGGGGGGAGCCTTCAGGGCTGCTCAGCCTTGTTTTTCTGCAGAGGGGACTCCTTCCGTCCTTTGGTCTCTTAGTCAGCTTAGCCAGGCGTAAACGAAGCGAAGGGCGCGGTGGGGGGCGGGAGGCGTTCGTCCGGAGAGGGAATTTGAAACGTTGCTCGAAAGCCCTCATTCGGGGGGTAGAGGGTTGGTGCCGCTCTCTGTTTGACAGGCATCTGTCAAACTCTCGCCCAGCTTTTTATTTTTAATCTCTCATAAACCACAGTGCCGCAGTTTGACAGCCCTGAGTCAGTGTGAATCCAAGCGCTCCTCCTGTGTGGGCTGGTGGAAAGGAGGTCCCAGCTGCAGATGCCTCGGGCTGAAGCAGCAATTTTAGTTCTCGACTGTTAACGTGACACTTGGGTGACTGCAACAGGCTGAGCAGTGTGTCTCTGGCGTGTTGTCCCTATGTCTCGCTAAAAACAGCCACAGTAAAACAGGATGGAGGAGAAAATAGGAAAGGTGATAGGATTTGGAGGTAGGTCTTCTTGGCATAGTTATGTTTTGCATCCATTTCAGTCAGGCATAAAGCATACTGACTGCCTAGAGGACGACGGAAGTTATGAAACAGAATAAAGCTACCATTGTCCCACGAATCTTGGGAGGATTTGAAGCTGACTTGTCCACTAAAGGCTACCATTGTGTCCCCCAGAAAGTATGTAACACAGTCAGATTATGGATGTGGGATTGCTGCTGATTTCTTTACAGAGTGTAAGTACACGCTATGAGAAGATAGATACAGTCTTTCTTAACAGCAACAGAGTCAGTCTTTCTGTTTGATAAAATTGTTTAAATTTAATCTGTGTAAATCTATCAAGCAGCACTTCATTCATGGAGAAAAGTGAACCAAGGATTTATTTTTCTTAAATGCTGAGCTCAGATGCCAGGAAAGAGGAATACTTTGCTTCACAGAAAACTGCATGGGAAAATAAATGCAGCTTTTTTTTTCAATCCATGGGCCAGAAATCCTGCTGGAGACTCCTCTTCAAAAGAGAATGCTCTTTTGCATCATCCTATGCATCAGTCTGTGTGGGTTTTTTGTGTTTTGTTGATATTTTTTTTTCTGAACCAGAAACAAATATTGTAGAAAGATTTCTCTTCATGCTTTTTTGCTGGAAAACCAAAATGCCTGGAAAGAACACGCACTGCTCATCCAGTTTTAAGAAATACTCAGTGTAGGTCAGTCAGCCGTGGGCAGACGCTTGGCCGATGCAAGTTACGTTCTGTAAGAAACAGCTTTTAGTTTTCTGTTGAGATGCCATTGAAGCCTGACTGAAGCAGTCATTTAGGAGACTCAACATATATATAACCCTCCCAGCATAAATAGGGTCCTTTCATGAAAAAGGATCTCACGTGTGGGGTTTTTTTGCAATTCATAGCAGCTACACTATTGTTAAAAGGCTGCAATCAGACAGTGAAACTCACTATAAATTTTTATACATGCCAGTCAACATGCATTTTCCCCCAAATCACTGCACTGCTGGTGACAAATAGAATTGTCACTTAAATCCACTTTGAAATCCCATTTTATGTCTAAACTTTTTTTTGGCTGTAAGATCCCTGGCAAGTGGCACTTATTACTGATACCTTTGGGCAACTGGAAATTTACGCACTTGAGTACAGAAGATACTAGAACAATGCTGCCAAGTGCTGTTTAAAATTGTGAATAGTTATTTTACAAACAAGGCCAGTATCCACATCACAAAATAGCACAGCAACGAAATTAGTAGCTTTATTCTTGGTATATATTTTTGTACTCTGAGTTATTGTGAATGCTTAATATCCCAATTTTTTTTTAAGAAAAAACCTTTTTTGAATTTATGGTATGAATAATATTTGAATAAAGATAAGGAATAAGGTTCTATTAAATCTTACCATCAGTTAAGAAATTCTTCAGTTTTCCAGGTTTTATTCTACAAAGCCTCAGTGGTAAGATAAACGCATTTAGCCATTTAGTTACACAACAGACAGTTCATCCAGGTGTCATCCAAACATGGGAAACTCAAGCGCTATATTTTGTAACAGTCCCCATCCACTTGCAGTATTACTCTAGGAGTAGCCCAGTAGCCTCTATCCTTCCTCCCTTCCCCCCACAAGATCTGCCAGCAGAACCAACTGGGCCTTGTATTTATTTCTTTCCTTTGGAAAACAAGTGTATGAGCTCCATCCCTTCACCTCTTCTATGGTGAATATAACCTGTGTCACTCAAGCATTTTCCATGTCCACACACCACCATTCTTGTTTTGATATAGACAGGTCAAAAAAGGCTTCTGCAGCTTTTTAAGCTGAGAGTATGCTCAGTTTACACACTTGAGAGTATGCTCTATATTTAAGGAATCCGATATTTGTTTCTGGATCATCACTTGTTTGGAATGTGCACAACAGGGCTGCAAAACGGAAGCAAGCTAGTCAGCTTTCCAGCAAAGGTGTAAATTAAACAGTATGCCTGTATAATGCTTTAAAGATGACACTCTAGATTGAGCTTCCTCTTTGATTTCAATGTGTATTTGGAAATATGTGGAAGCTCTGGTGGAACCAATAGCAATTTATTAGCACTAATTTATTAGCAGACACTACCTTTTGGCACAAAAGAGGACAGAAACCTCATTCTCTAAATATATGCAGAAATATTGCATATCCACAGAGAAGAACAAGTTATTTCAGATGGAGAAAAAGCCTTGCAACGACAGCTGAAATGTTGAGCTAGTAAAAGAAAACTGTGAAAGGCCTTGATTACAAGTCTATTTGTGTGTCAAAAATATCACGTATACTACTTCATAGTTTTATGGATTAGGCTGAGCTATGATGAGGCAATCTTACCTCACCAGTTCATCTGTAACGGCCTTCAGTGGAGTAGACTACTTAACCCAACTGAAATCTGTTCTTGCAAATGGTATAAGCACTTATTTTATTAGAACTTCAAAGATAGAAGTTTCCATTATTTATGATGTACCAACTGTCCGCTGTAGTGGCCTCCCAGAGTAAGAAATACTCTCTTTAAAATGAATGGATGTATAAACAGGGAAAATGAGGTCTGCAGGCTTGCAATTTTCACAAACTTAACATATATAAAAATTTAAATTTTTCCTGTAATGCTATTAATGTATATGAAGTGGTGCGATTTTCCTTTGTGGTATACTGTCAGAAAACAGGTAGCCAGGTTTCATACAATAGTGGAAGGGAAAATCAATACTGTAACTGCGGCTTCTTTTCCAGACTTGTCTGGAAAGGATTTCTGGCATATGTCTTTTTCTGCTTCATAAGATATTGCAGCATCTGGAGGCTGTGCAGTTAATCTCAAACTCTCAATATTTTAACCCATACCTTTGTAGTTTAATACATAAAATACTCCCATAGCATGGGAAGTTTCCAATGAAATGTTATAAATAGCCAGATCTAAAATTTAAAAAGGTACAGGGAAGCAACCATTTTGGCTCAGATGAGTCTATAATTTGCCTATCAGCTAAGAGACTATGGATGGTATTGCCGAAGACTAAACCAGTGCTGTGCTCAAAGGAGGAAAAGCACATTCTTGCTTTCTTTGCCCTCTTTGACCCTCTGAAAGGATAACACTTGCAGGCTTTGTGTACTGATTTTTAAATCCATTGTGCGTATGTCTAAGCATAAGCTTCTTCTATCTATTCTGTAAGCAGATCAGATAAAGTGCTTTGAAATTCTACCTGAAGCCATTAAAATGGTGACAGGATGTTTTATTTACGAAATTGTACGTTAACTCTTTGGTGTTTTCTAAACTTTGAAATCTCTCATGTTAGCTTTGTTTAATCTTCTCAGACACATATATCTCCAAAGCAAGTTTATTTAAATTATTTGACTTTTTTTTGCTGATATTTCACGTACTCCTGGTGAAACTCCTGACAGTTCTCTGTGTGGTTTAACAGAAACCAACAAATCTTTTGTTTGCCCAAATTTGACATCAAATACATCAACTAGCCTATACTGTCTAAGCCAGCAAATCTATCCTATGTTCACATGTACTTATCAATAACTCACTGCAAGATATAAAAAATTATTTGTCTTCTACTTGCTGTTGTTTATGTAATGATGCTTTGCCCTTAACTGTTCTGTACCCCATCCCTCTGGCCTAAAAATAGATCACCTGTGGAAACAGGCTGTGAAGTTTTCATTATAGAATGTGTTTGATCTGTACAAGCCAGTGTAAATTTATATTGTGTGTATCCTTTATGATTATGAAAAACAAAGCTTCTCCTTTCCTGAGGCAAGACATGTTAATAAGAGAAACCTCAAACCCCTAAAGTGGATATTTAGACATATAGAACATACCACAAAACACATCAGATAATTCAACCTCTAGGCTGATTTATAGAAACCCATGAAGGCATTCCCATCAGTTTCTCACTCAGCTGTTGTAGCAGTGCCTGTGTGTATAAACAAAGCATAGGGAAGCAAAAAACCCCAGACGAACAGAAACAAAGCAGATTCAGAGTGTAACAAAGAGAGGCTACATCTATATATCCTTTTCTTTGTAGACCCAGCTCTACACCTGAGCCTAAATGTCATTTACTCAAATTTCCTCTGTACACTGCTAGATTCACATTCAGGGCACTGGAGGAAAAAGACTTAGGGATACATAATTCCATAGCATAGACATAAACTCACAGTTGCTTGCAATGGAAATGTGCAAGGACAAGTTCTCTGGTGTGCGTTCTGTAACAACTTGTGGCAGCATCAAATGGCTCACATCAGGCACACTAGTTCCTGAAAGACATGATCTTACATGCTAAAAGGAATTGTGGTAGTTGGAAGCAGCCAACCTACAGATGTCCACAACGGTGCAATGCAGTTGTGGTCAGTTCTTCGTCTGTTTTGTAGCTTGGCCTTGGAAAGACAGTACAGATACTATTAAATGGGCCGTCAGGAACATTCCTTCTGGTCAACAAAAGTGAATGTATCAATACTTCTTCAAATCCACCTCATTATCCTTTTCTGAGAAGAAGGTGGTCATCATGGGCATCATATCTTTTTTTTTTTTTTACATGTGGAGGGAAGGGAAGTTATTCTTTTTCATTTTCCAAAATAGGCTTTCCTGTAACTCAATTTGCACATAAGAATGGTGGGATGGCTATAGACAGAGACAAAGGCTATGTGAGAAGAAATCCTTGGGGACCTCTGCTGTCTCGACTGTGCCATATACTTCTACAGCAGTTGTCACACATGATTTCCAGATTCTCAACTTTGGAAGCTTTCTTTTATCTTTTGAATGGATTTTAGGGTAACTTTATGACATAGCAAGAGATGCATGTTTGGGAACTGCGTATTTATTTGTACTATTACTTTTACAGGAGTGTGAAGAAATGAGATACCTATATTCTCTTCCTGAGTGTGCCAAGGGACCTGTTGTGTGACCTTGGATAAACACTTCCCCGCTGCTTTAATTCCATTTCTTTGCGATTTGAGCTGTTTGCAGGAAAGTTTCTCTCTTGATACTCATTTGAATAGTGCCAGCCCCACTACAGTGGGGTCCTGGCCTCAGTAACAGTGCTAACAACAATGCTTAGACTTTCACAGGAGGTGTTCAATACCATGCAAGGCTGAGCTGAAATGACCATCATCTTGGGCTTCCATGGTCTTAAGTAGTGGATATACGTCCACAGTAGAGACAGTTTCTTACAGGATTGCCAGTACGTAGCTGCTGTACCCACAGGACCTCATATGCTACAACAGGGTAAACAGGAAGAGCAGTCATACAAAAGCAGACAGCTAAAGGAGAACATGAAAGTCCAGGTCTGTATGTGACTCTCTTGATAGTCACTCATAGCTGTAGAAAGTATGAGGAAGAACATCATGCCTGAAATAAAAACTCTGCCAGAAAACAAGGCAAAGATTTGCACTCTTGGCAGACTACTTGGCGTTCATAGTGGGTTCAAGGCTATCGTAGCATTCTGCAGGCATTCCTTGATGTTTGTGAAGCTGTGACAAACACACAAGCACCCATTGCTCAGCAGACAGAAACTGAAACAGTCGTGCTTGTAGTTTCAGTTTTCAATATTGTGGCAAGCAGATTTATCACACAAGGAACATGGCACAGGAGCAAGCATTGTTGGCACAAAAAGAAAATGGATCAGGATAAGCATGGCCAACCAGATGGCCTCTGTGTGGCTAACCACACGCTTATACAAATACTGGACTAAAACCACAGAAGAGAAATAAAATGCAGATGTTTATATTAGATTGGTTTCTTCTGTGAGGGCAAACCATGTAAGAAAATGCTGAAAGGGTAGTGACAAGTAGCGTACACAGGTCTTAATTACACAGCATGACCATTCAACCCTGCTGTTCAGTGATTACTTTAACTTCAAGAAATCAGTGCAAATTTAAGTTATATGGCTTTACATTGATAGCAATAGTATAATTTGCTGCTTTCCTCCATTTTATGCTGGCTTTAACACTTTAAATTTTAAAGATATTATGGCACTGTAAACATGAAATAACTGGATGGTGAACGAGGCCCCTGTAGTTTAAATTTAAAACAGCTGCAGATACTTTTCTGATAGCATTGTTAAAATGCTTATATCCAATTAGATGCATGTTTCTGGGAGAGCAAGGAGGGAGAATAGGAAGAACGTCTGTCAAAATAAATGCTTTCAATTTTCCAGGCAGTCAGTTACAAAAAGCACTTATAAGAGATTTAAATAGCTATTAATATAGATACCACCAGGAGCTACGGTAGCAGGAATATTCAAATGTTAGTAAAGAGAAGGAAACCATAAGCAAAAAATGCATCATCAATCTGAAATCCACCCAAAGCAGAATAGATGCTGTTAAACAAAGCAATGTAGTGCATGAGTCAGCTCTGTGTTTTGAAGAGAGCGAGCAGGTGTCACTCTCTCTGTAGTAGCAGGGCAGTACAACAGGCACTGTCTGTTGTCCTGCAGCGTAGCAGATTTGAGCTTGGAAACACATCTCCATGCCTCCTTCTCTCTCCCTGATTTCACTGCACCCAAATATGAGCAGACAGCCTTATAAGAGAGAGAAAATGGTGTGTGGTGTCAGACTCCTATGTTAAATATTAACTGATCCTTTAGTTGAGAAACTGCAGAGCCTTTGCAGAGATGCAGGTGATCTACCTGATCATCAGAGGAATGCTTTATGACATTGCTCAGAAGAAATTGAAAATAAAGTCAACTGAAACTGGGCGAGTCATGACTCTGAACATCTGAGCTTGCAGATTCTCAGCACAGTCAACATTCTTCATAGGTTACACAGTTTGCAGGGACTACAGGGAGAGAGCAGGATTCCCTTTTGTAATAGCTCTTCCCAGTGTCTACCCCAGTATCAGGAGGGCCATTACCAGATTAACGTTCAACCAAGAAAAAAATTAAACTTCCTGTGCTTTTCAGTGTCACTTCTGGAGACAACTGAGTGCCAAGGAGGATGAAGTTTTATTGCAGGATTGGGGACTGGAGTCAGGAAATAGTTGTGCGTAGGGAAGATAGGAGTAAGGGAACATTGTACAAATCAAAGGGGGAGAGGTCTGGCCTGGCAGTTAAAACAATGGATAAAGTGTCTTTAGTTACCAAAGTACACCTCTTCTAGGACATCAAGAAAGTCATGCTTTCTGCAGACTCATGGACAAATGTCTGGTGTTTGACACTGAGGTGGGTGCTTGTCATAGTCCTTGGTTAAGAGTCTCAGCTCTTGGATTGTTTGGGTAATAACCAAATATCTAACAATTCCAGCAACAGGTAAGGTTTGAAACTTGTGACTATCAGGATACTCATGGAGTTAACTGCACACTTCAGCAAGTGATTCCAGGAGGATGTTAGTCCATCTGTAAAAGGATAACTTTGCAATAATGACATCGAATGGTTGAGATTTACATCTAATAGTTTTAATGAAAAGTGAAAATAACCTGCATAATGGATTTTTTTAATCTTTGATTCTAGAATGCCTTTGAAAATATAGGAAGTTGCGTTGTAAGGTTACAGAGCCAGTTTGTCAGAAGTTAGAAGTCACAGCGCTCTGGCTGCCTGTTGAACCTTACAGGCTTTAACACATGCATGAAACACTGCCCCGTTTAGACTTTGGTCACTTTTCCCTAGTTCCCAAAGAAGTTTCCTTTTCTTACTGCTTTTGTGAAAACTTTCTTTTGACATCTTCCACATCCTTCAGTAAAAAGAAAAGCTCAGAAAGAAATCCTAGATATGCTGAACATGACTGTCCTCTTTGCTATTGACTTATGAGTGCAAGGACACTGCCCAGAATTTTTTCAGTAGTTTTAAACCCATCATATTACTGTCTAGTCTGTAAAAGCAAACCACAAACCTCTTCTGACAAAAAATACAGTGTCAAATAATGTTATGCTATAAATCAGTATTATTCTGCAATGATCTGACCTGTTGCATTATCCATTTTCTTTCTGTCCTCTACAGCAAGGTAGTGTAGGGCAATTAAAAAAAGATGAAGGGCAGAGGACATTCTCATGTAATCTTTAAAAGAATGTTATTACTAAATGAAGAATGTATAGCCTGTGTTGGATGTACATGACATGGTATTTTACTTTCTAATACAATAAATTCCGTCTTCAGCATTCATTTAGCTCTGCAGCATCACAGTGAAGAGAGCTGTAAGACTACCTAGATAGAAAGGCAGCCATAACACATTCAAAAAAGAAGATTCTGATGTATTTTGTTTCAGGAGCTTTTGAACAACCAATGTGAGGGACTAAAACATCCCACTTCAACAGTACCCATTCGCTTGCACAGACTGGATCTAGCATATACCTAGTTGCCCAGAGGTAATATTTTCCTTTATAGAACAGCATTATTTTCATCTGTTTATCTCTCCGATAGACTGATTCGTTGTGTTGATGTAATTGTAAGCATTTACAATGCGTATTCTCTTTTACACGGGCAATAAATACAGACAAATCTGAGGAATGAGATCATTGCTTGTGTACTCAAAACTTTGCAACACTGGGCCCTTATGAAATATTCTAACCATGTGCATTTATGAAATAGTTTTCTTAAAGAGTGTACTCAGCTAATACTTTGCATGACCTTTAAACAAAATAATGTCCTTGTGCTGGGTTCATTACAAAATGAAAACATGCAGCATTGTAGGAGTCTCTGAAAAACTTTGAGAGGTTCTAATATAGATCAAGTGAATGTAACATGACAGATGCCCATTCTTCTGTGTTAGGGAGGTGAGAATTCATGTCTTATTTTTGAGATGTTTGACATGCCAAAAAATCTCTGTCAGTCTGGGTAATCAACAGTGTAACATGATTTAGCTCATTATCTTCTGCTCCCTTTTTATTTATGTGTCTTCACACTATAATAATTATGTGCTGTTCTATTTCTGTTTTTCAGAAACATAACTTGTTACATGATTAGTCTGTATGCATGTCCTCTATTACTTTGTTTATATCTTAATAGGCTAGATTCATTCCAGATATATTCAGATAAAGGCAGTGGAATGAAATCAGATTAAATAAGCATTGACTGGCAAGTGGAGTGTTAGAAAGGTGTGCAAGGAGCCAGGTATGTATCTTCCATTAGTCCAAAATAATGCCTGCTATCGGACTGGATGACTTGGCAGAAACAAGATTATTACAGCTCTTACCGAGCACTTAGGACAAGTGGCTGTACTTTATGTACCCGTTCCCAGGTGTAGCAGGTTATCTGCTCTAAATCTGAATTTAGCTGAGTGTGTCAGTTTAACATATGAGACCTTAGAGGTAAAGATAGGCTTAATGGTTCTGTACAGATGGCATCACTCAAGGGTGGAGACTTAGCAGAGTTCTTGGCATTGAAGCTGAAAATGCCAGACATTATCTGTGTCTATGATAACTTTTCTCCAGAACTCAGAAACTGTAACTTTTATAATAGTGTTGGCAATATGTAAGATGCTTTCTGATCCTCTGCAGACATCCAGCTAAAATACTGACCAAATTTCTGGTATCACATGGGACCTATTTTCTTCTGTATTATGAATGTGTAGTTTTTCAGCAGGACCTCTAAAGGTTACTCATGGACACTAATGGTCCCCAGTGGGTCTGCAGAGGCTTTTTACCATGAGCAAGGAAGTGGGATTTTTTTTAATCATCAGCAAGGGATTGTTTCTTTTTTTTCTTTTTCTTTTATTTTTCTTTTTTTTTTTACTATGAGCAAGGAAGTGGTTTGGTGTTTTTTATTTGTTGGTGTTGTTTTGGTTTTTTTTACCATGAGCTAGGAAATGTTTTTTTACCACGAGGTAGGAAGTGAATCTTTTTTGACAGGAAGCAGTCAGAAACTTCTGCAAGTAGAATTTCCTCATCTTCTGCAGTGTTTTTCCATCTAAGTTCTGAAAAGGTCACAAAACTTGTGAAGTGCCTATTGTGTGCGTTATGCCTTCAAGATATGCTCTCCAAAATTTCATTGATACTTCCCCATCATCTACATTGAATGGCTTCTGTGTTGTAGAGATCACTAAGACTATAGCCACAGTATGCCAGTGCAACATCTCTGAGTCAGAGCCTAATGGCATTACAAGGTCTGCAACAGCTGCTGCAGAGATATATCTGTGACTCATCTGAAATCCTACTATGAACAAAGCACTAATCCAGCATCATAGCCTATTCTGCTGGCCAAAGAAAAATGCTAAATATAAATAAATCTGTAACAAAATGCAAATATAGTGGAAGGTTGGTAAGATTTCAGAGAAGTCAAAAAGCTCTTTTATCCCAGAAAAGGAAAATTGAAGGGGAAATGAAAAAAGCATTTTTTCTGAGTGTTCCATTTCCATTTCTCTTTTAGTTCTCTAGAGATACCAACATCTATTTAGACACCATGAGACTAATCTGACGTTTATCTGGGAGAAAAGGATCATAAAATGTAGATTACCAAGTGAAATCACTATTACATCAGATGTTTGGAAATTAAAGCAGATAATTAGTCAGATTTTGAAATACTGAACAGTATTGACCATGGGTGAAGTTTAACTAGTTCATCTAATGTCAGCTGTAAAAGCTCCATCAGCTTCAGCAATGCCAGTTTTCATTTTGTGTCTCTTAGCAAGCTGATTTGATGCATGCTAGGATATAAAGATTAGCTTCCTCTAAGCAAAAAAAAAAAAAAAAAAAAAAAAAGCTTTATACATTCTTTTAGTTCTCAAACATTAGCCTGCTGAAAAGGAGGCTATTCCTGCTCAGAGAAATACTTGCTGTAAGCTTAGGTCCAGAGAGATCACTTTAACTGTCATTTTTCCCTGCAATGCTCTGGAATAAACTGAATTCAGTGTTACTGAATGTAAAGATCAGAATTAGTAGAACTGAATGTGGTTTATGCACTGCCTCAATTTTAATAAGCTTAGCTGTGGCTTTAAAACCCACTGAGATGGTAATCTATTTATATTTCAGCAATATGAGAAACAGCTGCAGTGTGCTTAGAACCCAGAGAACTGAGTGGTCTTGAACCAAATGGAACTTTATGCAGAGCTGATTTGAGGGGACACTGTAGTTTACCAAAGATAAATGCGAGAAAACCAGGAAAGAAGATGATTTTTTGCTAAACTGGATGCTTTTCTGGGAAAGGAGAGGCGCTGTACCCTCCATTATGAAAGAGCAGCATGCATCCCACTGACAGCATCCCCTTTTATTTACTTGCTTTCTTCACTAGCTAGAAAGCAGACATGAATTTAGCTCCAGATAATGCCTCTCATTTCCTGCAGTGATTTCCACAATTGTCTCTTTACCAGTAAAACGTAGCTGATAATAGTTTTTGGTAACATTATAAAATTCTTAGTTTAGAACAAATGAATAGCATTGCTCAATTTTCATTCTTTCTTCTCTAGTAAAGGGGCAAATATAGAAAACTAACTAAAACAAGTTTTTAAAATAACCATCTATACATTTATGTATTATTTTACAGTCATACTAAGCATTTCCTGTATATTTATGGAGAACCATTTTAGTTGTGGAGATGACTTGTCTCTAATGATTGGCAATGTTGAATCATTGCTCAACATGCAGTGATCAAACACAAACTGCAACGGGCTCTTAAATCAAAGCAATGACTCAGCATTCAGCACGTGACCTTTGCCTTACTTTCCTGTCCCAAAGAAAATGTAGCGATGAAAAGAAACTGATTCCTTTCCGCCATAGGGAAGGAGCAGAGAGGAACAGAAACCTGCTCAGGCTCCTGCAGGCTCCCTGCCCTGCTCTCAGTTCTCTCTGTGAGCGGGGCCAGCAGCTTCACTCCCAGCACTTTCGCTCTTACTGCCTTCCTCTTCCTAATGGGACCTGCCTGTTGCCACCTGGAAAGAAAACCGTAGCCTCTGCTACAGTTGCCATGCTAGGGTGTCAGATATATTCGGGCAGTATGATCACCCATGGAAAGCAAAGATAGATGCAGGCCCAGTCTAAAGGGGAAGCCGAAGAGTCGTGTAAATGCACGGCGTGGTACAGGTGTGTTGGTCAGTGCAAAGCTCCACTGCTTCAAGAAATGTTGGCTTGCACAAGGCTGAGACAGAGGCTGCGAAAGCTGGTTCCCTTTCTTAATGCCTGAAGAGTCAAGATAAAACCAAGGAGACACATACACTAATTTTCTCGTTGGTTGCACAAGAACGTTATCTTTACTTGGCTTTGTGATCAAATCATTCTGGGGATGGGGATGCTGTCACTGAAAAAGCACCAGTTATAAACTGCATTTGACAGGTAATAAAATTCCGATTATCGGTTGAAGTCCCTGCCTTTGCGCACATAGCTGAGAGTAAAAGAAGCAGTTGTGAGCTTATCCTTACAATCTCTGACCCAAACAACAACTTTAGCATGCTTTTTTCTGTCCAGTGAGAGTTTGATTTTAGTCCTGTGCATGAAAATCCTCTGCTTCTATGGAAGACAAATGGCCAATTGTGATACTGCACCATTTTTTAAAAGAATATAAACTGCAAGAGAAAAAGAAAAAAAAATATCTTAGCTGGCAACAATCATCTTATTATATCTGTTCAATACATAAGGATGGCACAGGAGGAAAAAAGCAATTGTGAGTGGTCATTTATGAAACTGAAGTTGGACATTCATTCACAGCATAAAGGGGAGTACTGGGACCCCCATGAGATGCTGGTAATCACTTTTACAAGAATTGGTATAGGAAGCTCATTCACTCCCCATTCC
This sequence comes from Harpia harpyja, assembly GCF_026419915.1. Taxonomy (NCBI): domain Eukaryota; kingdom Metazoa; phylum Chordata; class Aves; order Accipitriformes; family Accipitridae; genus Harpia; species Harpia harpyja. The sequence continues at coordinate 62,927,134 of NC_068941.1, read as the reverse complement.
ACAGCACTTATGAATTATTCAATTAATCCTGTCCGGGGAGATAAATGTTGCATGCTATAGGAGCACATGCTATGGTATTTATTAATTTAGTTTGATGTTTGACAGGCTTCAAATTTGTTTTTCCAGAATGCCAAATATTATTGTTTTAGTTCCTGTGTTTTGCTTCTTATCACCGAGTTTACAAGAACCACCCCCATCTGTGTTTCTACTTGACAAGTTTTCTGAAATGAATCCATTAAAAAAAAATTGATGTTTTAAAAGTCTATTGTAGACATTCTGTCTCAGATATTAACAGTATCTGTCAGCCACCAAATAAACACAGCTTATCTGGACTCTTCATGCCTGGAACACTTTCATTAGGTTTTAAACTTTATTTTTAAACTAGGTCTTATGTCGACAGTGATGTAAAGTTCAAACTGATATGTGTTTATGAACTGATAAAAATCAATACATTTGATGAACAGTCTGGCAAAGTACTGAACAAATCCTCATTACACGTTTAGGTGAAAAAGATTTGGCTGATTTTACAGTGCTTGCTGGAGTACCATGCAGTGGTGCCTTATGGCACAGGCTACTGCTACCTTGTGCTTTGTCGCAGGGCTGCAACTCTCAGTGCTCTGTGCTTCTGCAGACTTCAGATGCATTTGGCATTCTTTTTAAATCGGTCCATGTATTTTATAGATGACCCAATTTGGTTCTTATTTTACCATGCAATACTTAGTATACTGGTCCAAACCCACTGTTTATATGGTTAAAGTGAAGACGTCACTGCTCTGGTGAGTGCCTTTCTTACTAAAATTATGCCCTGATTACAGTGGGAGCAAAAGGGATGCAGTGAAGAGCTTATATTACACGGTGAAATGAGACGTGCCCTTTACCTGATGCAATTTTTACTTGTGCAGTCCTTTACTGTATCCCTGCAGCAGACAGTTAAGTGGCTGAAGAGCAACTTTACTATGTTGGGAACTCCTCTGTTTCACTGCAGCATTGCACTCAATGCTGCCCCTGTGCAGTCACAGCAGGCCGAGCAAACACATTTGTCAGCTGTGTGCTAGGATCAAGAGCTAGCACGCTGACAAAAATGCCAGTAGTTTTCCTAAGCACTTGCTTTCTAGGAAAAAAGCTGCCCCCCCCCCCCCCCCCCCGAAACGTCTCTTATTCTCAGCGTGTGCTTAATCTGTCTCGTCCTCTTGTAAAAGATCTGAGGATTGTTCGACCTGACACAGACTCTGTCTTTGGGACAGCAAGGCGAATTGGCTGAAAGAGTCCCTGTCAAAAGTATTTATCTGATGGCATTGCAATGTGAATGTACCTGGTTATTCTGAAAATATGAGGAAGAGCATGTATATCAGGACTGGGCTTGATAATTCTGCCACCAGTCTAACCATAGAAGAGTATTCAGTATCTAACTGACGATCCACCTGAAAATAAATTAAAATAAGTGAAAAAAAGGATATGTGCAAGAATCAGTTTTGGTGATCAGAGATGACTATTGTAACAGAAGATTAACACAGTTTCTCCACAGTCCTTGTGCTTGGGGCACCTGCATGGGTAGTTTAGCTGCCATCCCCAATGCAGGTTTCACATACAGCGGAGCAGTCCCTGCCCTGCCAGGCCTCCCTGGCCCTATTTGCAGACTCACATCTTCCTGAGAGCTTTTTCTGTCTCAGTATGAGAAAAAGGACAAAGTCTGAGCCCTCAAAATAGGGTATAAAATGGCTTTTGTGCGTATGCATATGTGCATGCATGTACGGGGACACACACTAGATATAAGCCTATATTTCTTTATGAAAACAAAGAAGGAAATAATTTCAGTTGATTTCGGGTGCCCAGGTCCCAGGTATGTTAATCATTAGAGGCAAAAGACAAAAAGAAATGCAGCTTCAAATAAAGTACTGTTTATCAGAGATATATTTTGTAAGAATTAAAAAGTAACCATTCTCTGAGCTGTATATACAGCTGTGATGCTATAATTATATGTTATTCTCTGGAAATTCTTATTTCTGTGGAGAAGAGGAAGGGAATGATGGATGCTTTAATACAGCGATAGTTTTTCCCCTCATGTTTCCAAGTAGGCCTTGAATTCTCCTCCTGGGTTTTACATCATTATAATTCCACTCGACCTGAATCTTCCTTGCATACATTGATTTTATGACACCATTAAGTTTATTTGCCAATGGGGTTATTTTCTTCCTAATTACTTTTCTTGTCTGTGTTTGTTATTTTCACAAAGTGAGACAGAGACTAGAAAACAAAGAAAGAAAAAAGTAACCATAAAAGTCCTAACATTTGCCTAATGTTTTATTTTGTTTAGCCTAGGAACTCTCCACTGTGGAACATGCTGGTGATCAGTGTTGGACCTGGCTGGAAAAACTCTTGAGTTACAGTTAGGTGACACATAAACAAAACTACTTTAAGAATGCAAGAGTGCAGGACTACATAGGATTTGGCTTCACTAACCTTATAATTTAGGAAATTTGGGTCAAATTTTATTTTCCATAGCAGGACTGAAGTATCCTGAGGCTTTTTCCCACTTGATTATTTTTTCACCACCAAAGCACTAGCATTGTGCTGAATATATGCTTTTTACAGAAATGCATTGCTTCAGTTACCTGTCTTTGCCTTCCCCTCCCATCCCTGAGCGATATTGGATGCATCCCCTGTATTAAACATTTTCAACAAGATGTTAATCATGCATTTTCTAACCTTGCCGAATTTTTATTTATCTGTGTTTTCTCTTTTTATCTGCTGGTTTTTGGTGGTTAAGTTTAATTAACTCACCTTATGGAATACTTCTCAAATTATTTCTGCTAGCAAGGATAATAATTCATCCAGATAAGCTTTCTTTTGTAAATTAGAAGATAGTAAAGACATTTACTTCTCACTTAATAGTAAAGGATACATTGGTTTCTTCCTTTGTCACTCCAGGCCACGTGTTCCAACACAATGAGAACTCCTATCTTCCTTTTTTAAGAAAACATTTTTTTTTTCACCCCTTCACACCTGAATGTCCTAGAACACAGGAGAAAAGCTGGTCAAATGAGTCAGCTGTTTTGCTTGGGCTGTTGATTCTGCTTCCTTTTTGGAGGACACATTTAAAGTTTATATACTGTTGTATCATTTTTTTTTCTCAGTTCCTGGAGCTATTTTATATGGCAACTTTTCTTTGCTCTGAAAAAATATTTTACTTTTCATCAGTTTCTTCTTTCTTGAAATATAGTTACACACTATACCAAATGAGAAAAAAAAAAAATTTGAGAGACAATGGTGAGTGAAAAATGAAAGCCTCACTCTAGAAATTCAGGATCCCTCTGAACTTCAAGTGTAGTGATTTTGCCTTATCTCCTGGCTTTGCCTACATTGCTCTTTTATGACCTGAGAAGCTAAGGTAATAAGATAGTATTAGTCTGTCTCTCAAACATAATAGTAGTAGCCATAACACTGAAATTCAGTTGTACTTCAAGCCTTTTTTTTTTTTAAGCTAAGTGACCTTAGCAAAGCAATGTCCAGAAAGAACTGGGAATCTGATTGCATCCAGAATAACTGACCAAACTCTGCCCTCAGCAGTTCCAGTTCAAAACATTTGCTGCTTCCCATTGCCCCCTCCACCCCCCCGCCCCCAATTTCCCCCACTTCCTCTTATCATAGCATTTCAAAACCTTTGAGCATCTAACATAAACAATTATGGATAGAGATGGTAAAAACTATATCTGAGATTTTCTCCTCCCCTCCCTTTTTAAAAAGAAACTCTTTTGCACTCTTGTTCTTTAAAGTGTCTAGCAGATGATTATTTCACTGCCTTGATCTTTGAAAAGTAATAAGATATAACTTAAATTCTATTGTACATTTTTCTATCAAGAGATATTACAGTTTATAGTTTAATTGAGCAATTGGCAGTGTAAAATAAGAAAAGAAAAAGTGTTTTCAGATTAATTTTAAAAATCGGATTAAACTGGTTTTGTAATTGCTTATATGTCATGAGAGGAGAGTAATATTAGACCTACTCTTCTATTTTTGGCTGCCTAGTTTCTAAAAATACAGTAAACTCCCCTGACACTATGACAAAGAATTGCAGTTACATTTTAATGCTACCCTTGAAAATATGTGGGTTGTTTTTTTTTTTTTTGTTAGGTTTTTTTTCATTAGGAAAGGTGAAGCTACAAAGCACTGCTTTCAGAGATAAATGGTAAGCATGCGTGCTAGCAGAAGGTGTTCTGCTGGTATTGCTGATGACCAGCAGAACAGGAGGAAAGCAGAAGCAGACATTACACATTGCACAGGCTCCTCCAGGATTAGAAAAGAAACATTTCTCTCAACTGCCAACAGTGTCGCAGCAGCAGATTCCTAGTGCTTGATTATAGAAGTGTTAAGCATTCTTCATTCTTTATGGCTTATTTTGTTTTCTGGGGGAGCGGTGGAATTTGTCTCTGGTGTCCAAACATCCCCCAGGCTCTGTGTATCGCATGCAACACCGGACATGTCTCCACTGTGGAGATAATTTGAATGAGTTTGTTCTCTTGGGTTAAACCAGCACAGGTGGGACTGTCCACGTAGAAAATGACATTTGAGCCTTTGTATCCATCTTGATGGAGTGACTACTACTGATGTTACAAGCTCTGGGGACCAGCTCATGACTCTCATCACTGCAGTCTGTTTCTCTGATGGGCCCTGCACAGGGAACAGGGGGAAAGCAAGTCTATATTTTTTTGGCGGTACTCTCATTCTCTCACTTCCTTTAAGTCTTTTCTCTTCAGTATCCCACATTCAGCAGGATGGTTAGGGTTTATTTTTTCATTCCAAACAATTTTAGTAGTTCCGGTTCATTTAATTTGTTCCTTACATCTGAAAGATGGCAAATCTGCTTCAGTTGGTTCTTGAGGGGATAATAAATTTCTGTAACAGTGATAACTAGAAACAGTGGAAGAATTTTTGGTTTTGTGCCCCTCACTTTTTTTGGAAGATCCTTTTCCCTTGCTGTTTGCCTTCTGTTTTTGCTACAGGCTCTAATGAGAGCAGAGACCATGATGGGCTAGGAGCTCTCAGGAGCTGAGAAACTGAGGATTATACAGGTCAGGTTCATAGTGAAACCACCCTATCTTCTGAACCAGCAATGTCTTATCACATTCAATTCAACAGTTAACTTTCAAGGCAGTAAAGTCATCTGTGTAATTTTTCCACTTTAGTTAATAAGCACAGTTGCGAGAAGTTCAGTCTTCTATATTGCTTTAACTTTCTACATTAGCTGTTTCATTCTAACCACCCAGTCATTCTTTCTTGGCATCACACACACACTTCCTCCATCTCCCCTTCCCTGAAGAGATTTATATTTAAATATTAAAACAGTGTTAAGTGAGGAATAATTTGAAATGGCTAGGAAATTAAATTTTAAACACTGATCTAAGCTATTCCCTCTATGTCAGATATTACCCACATTACTTGAAGCAATTCTGTGCCATCTTGCATCATGCACCACGACAGATTACTGGGTTGAATGCATGGTCATTAAAGACAGGATGATGGGAGAGACAGTAATGCCCCTCAGTGTTTTTTTATCTGTCAGCACCCTGGGCAACATGACACAGGGCCTGTGCTCCACTCTGCAGAAAGACACAGACTAATATGGGTCTGTGATCAACCTTGTGTTACTGTCTATGGTATTCTAGCTACCTCTTTTCTCACTATCCACAATCAGCGTGCAACTTCAGGCCTAATGTTGTTCATTTTCATGTACTTATTTTCCTTGTAAATACTATGAAATCCACACCTGTAGACATGATTGCTGGAGAAAAGATCAAATTTGAAACAAAACTTGCCAGAACAGGTAGTGCTGGAGGCTGACAAGAGGGACAGAATCTAGCAAGCCTTGTATCATTGCAAGGGCTGGAAAAACTGGTGCTACAGCAATGTCATAGCCATACTACACTGCATTTAGTTACTCAGATATCATTTTTTCCTTCTTAGGGTATTGCTGGTGGTCCTGCACCATTTCATGTAAATACAGGAGTACTTTTCCAGAGCAGCTGCTGTTAAAACCTCAACTTGTTTTACCCTGCTCACTGGTTATCAAGAAGGTGACAGTAAAGTTAAGGTTTCTCCAGTTATTTCCTTGGGAGAAGAATTTATGATTGCAGCACTATGGCTGTGGGTATGTTGTAGGGAGAGGGTTTGATCCAGCCAAAGGGCAGGGAAAAGCACTACCATTAACCTGACCCAGATGTAAAGTGCAGCCCTTCATGCAACTTGGCATGTACACCTGAGCAAAAGAGGTGGCATGCTTTCCTTAACTTTAGACTAATTATCTCTTTTAGGTATTTAAGATAGCTATTTTTCATTTGTTTGGCAGGACAAAGCTACAGCTAGGTTTTACCCGAGGAGAACAGAGAACCCTGAGTAGCAAGTGCAAAGAAATTGTACCACTCAATAAGTGTCACTGAGTAGGAACGTGCCACCTTGCTAAGGTAACGTGCAATAATATCCACCATTCCAGTTTGATAAGATCTTTATTTGCAGGTTAATTCTCTGGTTTCAGACTAAAGGTCATCCGAGGTTGTCAAACAAAGATTTTAGACCTTTAAACATAGCTATATCCTGAGTGTGTTCTGTTGTTTAGTTTATAAGTTAGAATTCAGCTTTTGCATCAGGTTATTTCCGTACCTCTACTCTAATCACACTGAGGCAACCTGTGCCTGCAGGGGTCCACAATAAGACCAGGATCTGCGAATTTCTGTAGCTGCAGAGTATAAACTCCTTTAGACGTCTAATGAAATTAATCAATGACGGAAGGCTGACTGCTTTAAATCATCATGCTTTTTCTTTTTTCCTACGTTTACTAGGTAAGCAGAAGGAATCAAGAACTACTATGAGATGTAAACATTTCCAAGACTTTCTAAAGAGTCAGCACATGTCCCCATTTGCTGTATACTCTGGAAATCTGATCTTGGTCAAACATTCTGTTAGTTTGCAGCAGATTAAACAACTGCATTACAGTGAACAGATTTTGCTTCTCAACAATTCAGCTTTTTCAATTTCTAGCTATACTTGTTTAAAGTAGAGGCTGTCCAGGGCGGGCTCCTTTTGCTTTGTGGGTGGTCAGAAACATGCACTGTGAGATAGCTTGGAGAAAGCTTTACCTCTTCACTTTCAGTTACATCTGTCTTTTAAGAAGCCAGTCATAACTTTGTTTTTTTCTGATTCAGACTTTCAAACAAACTCTACATGTGATTGGAAGCAGTTTACTTTCAAAACATTGTTGAGGAGCAGAACTTCTTCTCAGAGTGCATCCTAAAGAAGCGGGCTTCAGCCTCAGGCACAAGAATCCTGGCACAGCTCAGAAGCAAAAGGGCACACTGCGAATTCTGCAAAACCAGCACCCCTAAGCACCGGGGTCTGCAAACTTCCCGATGGACAAAATGTGAGAGTACTGTGAGGTATTTAGTAAAAGCCATATACCAAACAGTGGCAAGAATGAGGGCATGAAATTGTAACGTTACTCAAGTGTTAACAAAAGCGGCAAACAGAACCTTTATGTGGTATGCATTACTTTGGAGATGGGGTAAATGTTGAAGGAGCTTTTATTTCCTCTTTAAACTTTTTTTTTAAATATGTGTACCAAAAAAGGAGGAGGAGAGGAAAACAAAATGCTGTGATGCATTATGTTATTAATTTTCTGTAGCTGCAGAGAAAAAAACCTGGTCACTCAGTTTCAAAGAAAATCTATGGTGTAGGCCCCATATTAATATGGATATAGCTAATTCAGTACTGACAAAGATTATTCAATGCATTACATAGAAAAAAGTTTTGCATTTTCAGAGCATGGACTGCATTCAAAGAAACTGCACAACCTTTTCTATTTCCAGTCTCAAGTGAATGGTTTTCCTCCTGTTTGCAGTTGAGAACATCCCCTTGATAACCACAAGATATAATTAGGTATAATATTAGAAAAGAATGCATGTGGGTTTTTTTAATTTTTTTTTTTTAAATTACTCTGTGTACTTCCGCACACACATGCTTATTTAATTTCCTTCTCTCTTTTCCTCTGCTGTACCCCCTTACACTTAATAGCTAAAAGAAAATGGAATGAATACCTCACTAACCAGCTCTCTGCAGCTTGGAAATCTCTGTTGTAAGGAACTTCATGAAGAAAACAATTTTTTGACTTTGCCTGTTAATCTGTGTACTGACTGTGCTTAGGAAAAATTTAATGACTGTCTTTGAAAGATTAACATAGCTAGTTTCATTGTCGATATAAGTAAGTCATTAATTACATTCTGCTCACTTAAATTTCAGCAGGTTCATTTGGGCCGCTAACCATATTTGTAACTTACATGGCTAATTCAAATGAGAGCTTTATGTGTTGCATAACATGATAAACCACTTCTGTTCTGCTAAGCATGCAGTAACACACTTCAGAGCAGCACCTTGCTCCTGCTGTGTATCGCTTCAGAGGACTGTCTTTCCCTGGGGGTTTCTAGCCTGTGCAAAACACTCATACACATCATGGAAAGAAAGAAACATTACACTGCTTTCTACAAAAAATACCTTTCCCAACTCACTTCCCCATCCCTTTCCAAAACGTTTTTAGGTCAGATATTGCTATTTAAAAGTGAAATGTCTCTCTCACCCATAGCTCAAGCAAATGAGCTGTTTGCAGGGAATCTGCTGGAAATTGCAGTGGAGGAAGAAATCTTCCTATAAAACTATAAAACAACTGCAGTCCCAGAATAGCAATAAGCTCCGGGAAGCCCTTTCTTAGTTACCAGAATTGCTTGCCTTCCTACACTAGTTTATGGCAAGACCTGCGTATGCCGTGTGCTGTCTTGCACCCAAAAGATGCTATATGTGTAGTTAAAAAGAACCTTTCCTTGACCGGGGACAGGGAAGGCTAAACTTCACCCCCAAATAATAAAGTAAGGCAGAAGTTTTTAGAATAGCGATGTTCCATTCATTAACTATCCATCACAAGGAAAGATCTGCAGAATCCTAACAGCAGCTTATCATGGCTCTGTGGTTTCTGATGGAAAAAAATGCATCACGTAAAGGGAATAAAGTGCTTTTCTCTGGTTATCATTCCACTCCAGGCTTTTGTGTCGCAGATTGTCTGGCAGACGCTCACAATTGTTTCCTCCTGCAGCTTCTGGAAATGATCTTCTCTTCTCTTCACTAAAGAGAAATATGCCCACAGCAGAGATGGGTTTTATTTGCAGTATTCCTTTGTATTTTTCCATTTTACCATTAACTGATTTTTAGCTCTCAATCTCTTTCATGTGCATGAACATCGTTTCTATCAAGACTTGTATAGTGCTCCAGGTAACTGTTGATATGCCCTGAAATCTGTGTCCTATTAATGTATTCATATTGTTGTTAAATCTTTGATAAGCACACTAGATCCGAGTCACCTCACGGACTGCATTGAGCGAATGACAGTGCACTTCAGTAGCGCACATCTGGCTGCACACAAGGAGCTGAAGGAGTGCACAGAGCAGGTTCCGAAGCAGTGGGTCTGATGCAAAAGTGCATACACAGCTGATACTCCCTAAATGGGCTTTCCTGTTTGATTTGTTAGAACTCATCTGTTCAGGCTATCGTGAAACCTACTATTTGGGGCGGGTTGTGGAAGAAAAATGACCAAGACAACTGCTTTTGACTTTGAGTCTGATCATCTATCCTATGAAAGGGAACAGGAGGCATTTGGCTGGCTGGTCCATGCTCGGAGAGTGCTTTTCCCCCTCCGCCAGTCCTCCTCCTTGGTAGCTAAAGCAGTGGCAGCTCCTTCTCCTGAGGCTGCTCTCCTAGAGCCGCACTGCTGGGGGGCCAGCTGGCTCCTGCCTCTTGCCCTTGGCTAGTGTGCCACCTCAGAGACACTCCGAGTCTCCACCTGCACAAGGCCTGAGGGTTGGATGCTGGTCGGTGAATTGCAGGATATTTGACTATGATTCAAATGGATACCACTAAAAATAAGCCCCTCCCTTTTTTTTTCCTAGCCAATGTGACTGCAAAGCCCATTTTCGAGAGAGCTGGGGAAAAGCGCATTGAGTCTGACAGCTGATGAAGCTGTTAGTCTCTGCCTGGCATCCTTTATCTGATGAAAGACATCACATGTGGAAGGTAACGTTGCTGGCTGTTTTCCTCATGACACCTGAAATACCTCAGAATGAATGGGTTCAGAAATGAGCATTTCCTCCCTCTCCATCACTTCCAACCCCACCACAGAACATGTTCATTTTTTCAGTTACTTTCTTCAGTGACTTCGGTTGCTTCCTGTGAACGCAGCATTATGTCTGTGCTTGTGATTCATTACATTGCTTATGGGTGTTTAGAGTCTGGAAGCCTCCTGTAAAACGTGATTTGTAAATACATCCTCCATGTGAGATGGGGAAGAAGAGAGGACTCTAGCACTTCACTGCCTGTGGCACTGATCAAGTATGAAGGTAGGAAATAAAAAAAAAATCTGTCCAAAGAAATCTGTTCTCTGTTGAAAGAGCTTAAAATGGAGGTTTAAAATTAAGAGCAATGGTAAATTATATATGCAAATACGTTTAACAGGAAGGTTACCAGCTGTTTGGTTTTAAATGATAGATGGAAAACCAATTGTCCCCTTACTTTTTTGAGAGAGCGAGAGCCAGAGGGACTGAGAATTGCCCGGACTCTTCCCCTCAGCCCTTCTGCCCATTCTAGACCATCAGTCAATGTTTCTCTCTGCTCCAAGCATGTAAGCAGAATTTGGCAGCTAAATGCTGTGAGAAATTAAATGGAGCAATCCCACGTGAGATGTGGTGGGAAATACAGAGTCAGTCTTTAATCTAATTTTCTATAACTTTGTTGTCACTGACTTTGCAACTTATCTGTATGTTTTTTCCTGCATATTTCATACATGTAACCACTCTAAGAACTGAGGAAACCAATGCTGCCGTAGAAAAATCATATTGACTATAATAACATGGCAGGGTCAATCAGCAGTATTGAACATTTTAGATCTCATACACAAATCTCTTGACTCTATCACTGTGTGAGATAACAGCTTGTCACTGTTCACGGAGCAGCCATATGATGAGAACAAGATGAGCTTCTGGTAGGAGTGGAAGCATGGGTAATCTGGTGATCTCTGGCTCCATCAGGGTCTGAAACAGAGAGTGCTGCCTGGTGCAAGCCCGAGGCTGTGCTCCTCTTTTCCCCTTTGCCTTCTCCCTCCCTCAAGTGCAGATTCTTTCTGTCTCATCCCAATACTCTCTCCTCCTTCTCTGCTTTGAGACACCAATTTCTCTCAAAATGGTTAGAGCCAGCCTCTTTTTCTAGCTGGGAATAGTGTCCCTGAAACCAAAATGGAGATGTGAACCTTGCTTTACTCAAGCACCTCTACTCTGCTGCAACTTTCAGCATCCAGGTGTTTTTTTTTCCATAGTCACACAGATCCAGCCACTTGATCAGCTGCAGCACCTCACAAGGACTGGGAAAAACAACAGCAAGCAGATTCCCATTTAGTTAATTGAACCGTTTCACTAATGTGGAAAAAGCAGCACATTCCCCCCCCCCCCCCCCCATCAGCTCTGCTGTCTGACACAGCAGAGCATTTTTTTCCCTGTGATACTTCCAATAAAACTCAGCCCGAGGCGGACAACCTGGCATAGAAAATTTTAGTCCAAATACTTAGGCAGAGATATAAACAACCAAAATAGATCTTTCAATGGAAACTATCAGGCAACTGACAATAGGTGGTATTACCAGCTCTGTCTACCGCCATGTATATTCAGCCTTTGTGTACACACTGTGCTCACTGGGGCAAGCTCAGAGGAAAGGAAGACTTGAACAACGGGGTTTGAGTCTTTCTCTGTGAGTTGCCTATAGCTGTTCAGATGTTTTCCATTTTATCAGCATCCATGGCAGGATGTAGCATAATGAATGCATGAATATTATTAAACAATTAGCCAGGTGACATTTTTGGATTTTATATTACCCTTTAGTAAATGTGTAACATTTATACATTAGTAAGTGATTTAAGTATTCTTCTGGGTCTCAGACCATAAATAATTATGCACCATTTTAAAGACAGCCAAAGGAGCAATGTAAAATGCTTAAATGAAAAAAGGGAAAAAGTAGAGAAAGACAGATAGTTCTCAAGAAGACAAGAAGAAACTTGTACTCATGAACTGACTGGCATACTTAGAAGATACTGATGTAGCGTAACACACTTAAAATTACACCTACATCAATACCTGTTAGGAAAAAATAATTATCCTTTTAGCTCAAAGCAAAAAGAAAACTCTAATGTTTTTACGGAAAGAAAAAGAACTTCTGAATGTCTTATACAAGTCTTTCAGGGGTTAATCACATAAATAGCTCCTTGTCATGGGCAATCCTTAAGTAAAAGTGGCCTTTTCTACAGAACAAGTGGCAAACAGCCTCTCCCACCTTCTAGTCAAACAAATACAATTTGTAATCTACTCCATCCTACCAGCTCAGCCTTTCTCCCTTGTTAGAGGGGAGCTTTATCCCAGAACACCCCTTTCCCTCCCCCAAAGTACTCACAGTGAAGAAAATGATACTTGTTTGCTGACTTGAGACTGAAGTAGAACTGCCATCTTGCCCCCCACCAGCCATTTGAGTCCTTGCCATGTTAGACTGAGTAGACTGAGTGTACTACTACTAGTAGTAATAGTAGATGACTAAGTAGTGCATTGCTCCAGGAATGAGTGCTTTTTACCCTGTTTGACAGTGGTGGAGAGAGATGGAAGCCAGTTCCATCACAAAATCCACATGCACTTGAAAACAACAACAACAACCACAACAATAAGAAATACAGCTGGGCTTGTTTTCTACCACCTCCTCCACAGACTCATCTCTGTTCGTCTGGTGGGTTGCATGTGCATAAGAACATCCTGCAAAATGATTGGGACTATATAGAGATGATCTGGGAGTCCAGCACCCTTTTCCAGTGACGTGAGGCTGGCTGTCCCAAAAACAGCTCTCAGAGAGGCCAGGTGGCAACAGCAGCCTCAGGAACTTACCAATTTCATGCAACAGCTGGACTGATGCTGGAGTCCTAATGGGAGAATAAGAGCAAGGCTTCCCTGCCTGGTGGAGACTGCGGGAGATGCTCTTTTGCAGCTGTATCTCTTCACCTTTCCTGGGATGCCTGGCCTCTGATGGCTCTACCTTACACACCTGTACAAAGGGGGTGAAAGGTCCCAAACCACATTCAGCTAACACAGAACAGGCTTAGCTGAAAGAGTCTCAGATAAACTTCAGGGCAGAGGTTTTTTAACCTTGACTGCAGGAGGCTCTGTGTAATTGAGCTGTACAATTGAATGAGTCCTGAGAACATTTGAATACAGAGACAATATTTAGCTGGAAATCGAATGTTACTGTTTCAGTACTGCTGGTTGGAGGAAGGTTGGCGTTTGCTTTGCTGTTCTTGCTATATGCGTCCCTTCCCACCCATGAACTGCTTAAAGTAATTTTTCAAGCCGCACCAACCCAGACTGCTGGAAACTAACCCCTGATGGATGATGTAATTTGAATGATGGATCCCTGTATCTCCTTCTAGGGTAGAGGCACCTTAGCTGTTCCTCCTTCAGATATTTTACAACCAGCAGTAACAATAAAAGAAAGCAAGCAAAGACCTTGAAAACTATTCACACTTTTCCTATTGCTATGGAAACTAATACCCCCCCCCCCCCCCCCCCCCCTCAGTACACGCTATTATGCTTTATTATGAAACTCTGGTAAGGCTTATCTTCTTATAATGAAGAGCTTTATGTAACTTATGTAACCTCCCTTGAATTGTTGCAGAAGAGGTAAGTCTAGACTATGAAGTAATGCTTTACAGTACAATTTTAACTTGAAATATTTTGCATACTAGCCTCTGTGGTCACAATGACAAGGGCTTCTCTGCCTGCCTGAGAGAAACTTGGGTGGGTTATTTGAAAGCACCAGAACACCAGCTACAAGTGATGTCTCCAGGCAGACACTGAAGGTACAAGAAAGAGGTCTGAAAGACATCTCACTATATTCACTGAAGACAATGCTACAGGTATCTCCTTAGATGCAGACATCACTCTGGAGATCCTGTTACATGCTGTTAATCTCACTTCTGTTATCTACCATGTAGCCTTCTTTTATGCTGTTGTGGGGGGGATCTCTTAATTTGTTTCCTAAGACTCTCTGCCTCTGCTCTTCTCAATATCCATACCTAGACCAGCTGTGGAAACGAAACACCTTTTTCCTTAGAGTATTAAGTAGGCATTATGTCCTGTCACATACTCCACGAACAGTCAGATATTTTGGAAAAGCTGAAAATTAATTAATCCATGCCTTTTCAATGCTGTAAGAATTGAGTTTGTTGAAGTCCTACAGAGAACATAGTTTTGGCAAATACTTGCCACGTGAGGCAGCTCTGACTGTGTCTAGTGCCGTCCCATAAGCTGGTCAAGCCCAGGTGTACTGGCTGTTGGTGTAAAGGTGTTGGTAGTGGGTGGGCTGCAGGGTGGCCTCTGAGGAGGGACTGGGGGCTGCCCCATGCTGGACACAGCCAGTTCCAGCCAACGGCCCCGCCACAGAACACAGCTGAGACCACCATCCAAGCTGGTGGTGCCTTGATGAAAACATATTTAAGAAACGGCTTATTTTCAGTCAGCACAGAAAAATATAAACCGAACGATGGGGTCTCCTTTTTCCCTGTACAATAGTCAGGAGAGGAGACACATGCAACAAGCCCTATTAATCCCAGCCCCTCCCAGGAGAGCTTAGGAATATGCCTTGAGGACCTTCCTTGGGTGCCCCAGCCCGACTGCTGGCTGGATGCTCAGCTGAATCCTGCTCACTCAGCTGCCCAGGAGGAGTTTCCAGCCTCATGCTCAGCACTTCCCAGGACCCTGAGAGCTGAGGGACCAGCCAGAGAGGTCACTCTAGCCCCACGTCCTCCTGAGTCAGCTAGGTTTGCCCAGGACTTCTGCCATTTAGCTTTCACTGTAAATGGCGAAGAGTAAGGGAAGGTTCAGGACCAGACTGAAAGGTCCTGACAAATAGCTCTTGCAGCTGCTGTCGATCCAGGTCTCTCTCAGGGCTCATAAACTAGAAACTGCTGCTGCAGGCTGCTGAGAAAGAACTATTTCCCACTTCTGGCTCTAGATTCATCTAATCTCTCTGCTACTAGTGCCAGTCCTGCTGAGTCAGCTCCCTTCTCTGCTGGACCAGTGTCTGTATCTCCTGACTTAGCAACTCCTGCATTATCAGTTTATCAGTTTTCCAGCACCTTTGAGCACACAGTAGAGAGTAGGGTCAAAACCAGAGACAATACCTTTGTATTGCATATCTAGAGGTCTTTTGCAAAGCTGTATAGATGAGAGAAAAAAACCCAGCACACCACAGCTTCCTGGACTTCATGCAGAAACTGCCATGCAACCCATCCATCTACTGTCAGCTGATGCGGGTGCAAGCTAACGGCTGGGTTTTTTTTCTTGAACAGTGAATATGCTTGCTGGAGTGGTGTTTACTGATCATATCAGCTATCACTGAAGTCTTTCTTCACAGACACTGTGGCCTCTTGGGATCCATACAGGAGCTTGCCGCAAGGAGGTTGCATTCCTTTTTCTGCTATGGAAAACTTGAGGTCTCCAAAATCTAGTCTTCTACACGGCTCAGCCTGCTCACAGAAGAGGTGCTTTGCTGATCTGTCTCTATCACCCCCACTTCTGTCTATCGTGGGAGTAAACCATCTTGGAAACCAACTACCTGCAGTCCTACTTGGGAGTGGACTGTCTGTGGGTTTTTAGATACTGGGAAGAAGCCATGACTATGTGTGTCTATTATCTGGGGTACTATGGGTGCTGGGACCATGATTCTGGCTTGGAGACAGCATTAGAGGAGGAGAAATGATAGGGTAGATATGCCTATATCCAGACAATCATAGGAATAAACACCTAAGATAGTTCATATTTGGGGTGGAATTGCCAAATGCTGGCCAGTTCTGAGGTAGGGTGGGAAAGAGAGGCATATAGTGCTATGGAGGTGTAAGCATGGCCAGGAGATCTACTGGGGAGGGCTCAGTCCAAGCCAGTACTCATCACCATCAGGCTGAAATTTTAGAGGAGAAGTTTAATGGAAATTAAACATACAGTAAGGGTTTTAAAGAGTTGCCTATTTGATGTAAATTTCTGTTTAAATTTCTCTTTTTTTTATTTAATGGGGACAAGACCACGCCATTAAAACCACTGAATAATTTCTAATAATACTTGGCTAATTTTAACATATTAAAAATCTGTGGTGCTATTGAAGTAGAAAACTTTGAACACTAACCATTTTGCTTTGTCAAAATATTGTAATTTCACTGTCTTTGATTTAAATGTAGTTCCTTAAATCTCAGCTACACATAAGAAGTGAGTCATGAATTTAAATGGAACAGATTAAAGTCTAACCAAAAATATTCATCATTTTCACAGGAGATATTGATCTTGTCTGTCCTTTATATTGTAGCTATACGTAATACAACATGGCTGCTACTGTCAATAGGGTATGTTCACATGCAGGGGAAGAGATTCCAGTAAAGTTATTGCATTTCTTGTTGAATGCCCATGTACCTGCAGAGCATGTACTCTTTTAAAAATATCTGTGATTGCAGCTCCCGTGTTTTCTGTTCTCATTTCTAGAAGGGAGACACACTGCATTCTTTGCCCAGTACACATAGCCTGGCCATTTCTGAAAGATGCATTAAAGTAAAACATATTAGGTAAGAACACAGAAGCAAAAAAAAAGTTTTTTTTTTCTAAGTGGGAAAATGTTAAAGTTACAAACTCTAACTCTAAACCTAAATACCTGAAATGACATATTTATCTGGACACACATAGTTCCTACAAATCTTCCTCTTCCATCTCTGTATTGTAAGGAGCTCTTTGTACAGACCTTCCACTGACTTCAGTTTCAAGATCTCTGCTACCTGGGTAGCTATGTGCTCCATGGTTTTGTTCAGTAATGGCAATAGTTTACAATATATGTAAATATATGTATGTTCCTGGTGTATATATGTAAATGTATACATATATATATGTTCGAGAATCCTGCCTTGTGAAGATTTCAGGAATACACTGCCAGGGTACTGGCTACGGTGAAGAGACATCGGGGAGTGTTGTAGAGATCCTTCCCAGCAGTCTTCTGCTTGCATCTTCTCTTACACGGTGCAGCATGTCTCCTCTTAAGAGCTAGTCTCGAGGCCCTGCATGTGCCCTGGGGACACTGAGGTGCAATAGGTAGGGTTTCAGTTACCCTAGGCTATTAAGTAGACCTTGCAACACAGAAAGGAGTTACTTGCATATTCATTCCTATATTTCCTTTTTTTAAATGCTTGTAATGTTGCAGAAATGCTTATGTATAATTCATTCTCTATCTTCTTTCCTCAGGTCTGCTTTTGCATTTGTTGGCATACTGCCTGTAGATATAAGATTTAATGTCGATCTCTGGCCCATTGCTTCTACATTTCATATAGTGAATCATGAGCTTTGTTTCTCTAAATAAACAGGGATTATCTCACTTGATTTTCTGGGACTTGTTGTCACCCTGTGTGCAAATTATCATCATGGTTTTGCCACTGACCTGCTGTCATCTTAAGATCTTTATACAGTAAAATATTTTTCTCACACAACTTCCATGCTGTTCCCAGAAGAGTCAAGTTAGCATATGTGTGTGAGCTTTTGGGGATTTAAGTTGACTCTCATAATCTGTTTAAACTTCAGTGTTGGGCTTTCTTTTTTTGGTTTGTTTGGTTTTTTTCTTTTTACTTTTTTCTTCTTTTCCTTCATCTGGGCCTTTTTCTCCTTAATTTGCCTTATTTCCACTCATAATTTTTGTAGTCTTAGTCAATCCTCTTCTCTTTCCCGGACCCATTTCACCCTTGACCTGTCTTTTCTATCGGGCAGTTCCTCTCTCATTGGCCTGAGATGCAATCTCCAAAGATGGGAGTCTAATAAAATAAAGAATGATTGTCATAAAATGGCATAGTTAAAGGTGGTTGGAAAAAGCCGCAATGGTGAGGAAAGAGGAGGTAAGGATCTGGATGTGTGGCAAGACAGAGGAGATTCACTGCTTCCGAAACAACTGAAACAATGTTGTAACGGGGTGAAATCATCTGGAAAATGGCTATAATTCTCACTCTAAGGCAATCTCCTACTAGGTAAAGATATCAAGATGAGCAACTAAAAACATATGAGAGAAACCTGCTGTGTTTTTCACTTCAAGACACAAAACACATTCTTGTAGAATATCCAACTGTTTGTTTTTTGTTTTTTAAATTATAATTTCCTTTCCTGCTGCTCTTTTACGGCTTGTATCTCCCATGCAGTAGATACATTTGTACAGTTTTCTCCCACCATATTTGTAGACAGTGAAGAAAGGCAAGTGATAATATCAAAATCAGCTTTGAGATCCAATAGAAGGTGATATTAGATGACCCCATACTAAGCTGCAAGGAGACAGTCAGGAAACCACTGAAGCAAGGTAGTTAGCAAAGTGCTCTAAGAAGAGGGCAATACTGAAAGTAGGGCTACAGACATGCATAATGCTTATTTAGCCTGAAGCAAGGTTGATATTTTATGGTGGTGACATTTTATTTTTTTAATAAAAGGAGAGGGAGAGCAGTAGCTTTCAGTAAGACAGGTAATTCAGTGAAGCAAAAGTAGCTGACTTGTAATGCTGAGAGATGCCCTGTGGAATGAATGTAACTTGAAAACTAGAACTGGAAAGAGATCTAGTGGAGTGGGTTATTTAGTTAAAACATCAGTTTAACATTTGTTTAACAGAGAACAGAAGAACTGATGAAGTGGTGAAAGGTTATTGATGGCAATGGCAGATCTGAGTTTAAGGCTGCATTTAACAGGCATCCGTCCTGTGGTACGTTTAGTAAGTTATTCTCTTATTCTCCAGACAACACTAAGGTCCAAATCACTGTCCAAAATAAGAAAGAGGCAGTCATTTTCAAACCACCTACCCTGGTATGGGAAATGATCTACTGTGGCTTTTAAGCTCAAGGGAGGAATGAGCTTACTCAACAATTAGGACTGATGGACGTTTGGTCCTTGCATAGTCTTTAGAAGAATGGCACCAAATTGGTGCCATTCTTAGGTTTCATATCGGAGATATTAAAGCACCTTTACTAGTATTGCAAGTATTGGATGATGTGACCTTACAAAGCCTGCCTTGTCCTAAGGCACGTCCCCATCCATCTCTATGCCGCTCATGCTGCATGCTCTAAAGTACTTTCTCTTTTCTTGTGTGTGTGCATTCTTATGACAAATAGGGTGCCTTCATGGAAGACATTTCCTGGCACACCTATGAGCAGAACAGCCATGCTTTAAAAGCAAAGCTATAAGCAGTATCACTGGTGTTATTCACTGCTCCAGGACACTTACTTTAGTGAGAAAAAGTTGGCTGAAATGCTTTCCAGGGTAGCCACCATGTTCATGTAGTCTCATTTTCATGTGTTGCATGAGACCTGTCCTTCTGGTTTGGCTTTGATAGCCTGAAAGCCAGGATCTTGAAAGCCAGGAGGCAACTGAAGACCCAAGGACAGGCTTTCCTCTTGTTCAGGTAGGACCTCAGCCCTGGTTTAGCTGGTGTCTGTCATGCCAGAAAGGCATGAAGGGCAAGGTGAACAAGCGTATGCAAACCTTGTGTGCCTCCTTGCCAAAGTGTGGTATGGACACCCTCCAGTGAAGATGCAGCTGGGGTGGGTGGAAGAACATCACTGAGCCTGGAAAACTGGCCAAAAATTGCGTGATCCTACCAAAGGGCAATATATACACAGCTTATGGCCAGTTCTTGTGCCCTAATAGGTCATCGTCTCTGACTGAGCTGATCTTTAAAATGGCACTGTCCCTTGGGCTTCTAATAGGAGGCTGAACACAGTGCTCAAGTGAAAAAGAAGCGACAAAGAAAACAAAGCCAGCCTAAAAGCACTATTAATCTTTCACGGAGCACCTGATACAAAAAAAGATGAAATTTATATATTAGCTGGAAGAGGATATTGTTATTACAGTGTTGTAATGTGTCCCGCTCTAAACTTAAGAACTTATATTAACCCTTAGAAAACAAGTTCTTGTAGGTCAATGCCTAGAAGAAGAGCAGCAGTAAAGACAGTGAGGCAGATGACTAGGAGATTGTTTACTTGGAGGAAAATCTTGTAGATTCCTCTTCAGAGTGCTCACTGGGGGAAGCAGTGGTTAGAGAACGGATGGGTTATTGTTGTGAGAAGTCATCTTTTATATAAATTTGGGACTTTGAATCACCCTTGCATTCTCTGATTATTATCATAAAAGACTGTCATTAATTTGGTGGCAGGCAGAAGCTTTGTATATCCAGCTTTACATCAAGGGCTTGAAAGAAAGATCATTGCCACAATTATTTTTGAACTCAGTATTTGTCTCCAGAACATCCTCCAAACAGTAACAGCAGAACAAGATCAAATAGTTTTGCTCTTGATCATATAAGTACTCGAGATGGAGAACTGTCTTTCACTTTGAGCTTCTATGTGGAACATCTACTTCCTCTGTGAACAGCTGCTTTAAAATTCCTTGTAGCAGGCACACATCACTTACCTCTTCACCTTAGTTATACTACTGTTTTCCCCTAAGTAGGGGAGATATATGCAGTGATTTCAGTCTCCCAGGTCTCACTCCAAGAATGAAAGTAGATGAGGCACTCCAGAGATCACAACTTTGAAATCAAATCAGAGTTCAGATTCTATTCAAGGTCACAGTGCAATTATTTTTATAACTTCATTTCTGTTTACATACTTTGCCAATGTAGAATTACACACCAAGAAATAGTATAGCAATCACTGGCTCCATGTGGACATGACCAAGTGACCTTGGTACAAAACTTCAGTTTGTTCAAACCACTGTTATTGTGCTTTCGTTTTTAAAGTGGCTAATTCAACAACCTTAGGAAAAACACTCAGCTGGGAGATGTACAGAATGTCTTAATGCTATCATTGCCAGGTGCCCCAGGCTGCTATTGTTTCTTATGTCCTCGTCTTATTCTCAGTAGAAGCCAGTTTATCAGTTTCAAAGAACTCAAAGGATTTTACCTAGAACTCTACTTTGATTTTGGGAAAAAAAAAAAAAAAAATTGCTTTTGTCACTTTTCTGGAAACAGACTAAGATTGTCTGCTGCCCTGTTAGGCAACTTAGGGTATTACCTTATTGCCAAGTGTCAGTTTTGTAATGAAATTTTAGCTGGAGGTATGCAACAAATAGATTTGTTAGACATATATAGAAATCCTATTATGTATATGAGAAGCATGCATCTGCATTGTGTTACAAATGTCATAAATAGACATTTGCAATTTCTGTGAACTGTTTTAATAGCAATTAAATGTCACAGGGCACTTTGTACTGTCAGGCAGAAGTATTCCACGTACACCCCATGTAACTGGTCTTTTATAATGTTGGTTGGTTTTTTTTCCATAAACGAGAAAAAAGGTAATGTAGTAAGAGAATAACTCAGATGATTGCTTTACACTAATTGTATTCCAAAACATTTTGTGGTTTTAGATAACATAATTAATGGGGAGTATTTAGCATAAGTTCATCATATCATATAAAACTTCCATGACTTATAATGTTTTAACTTTTCAGAAAGAAGGTCTGAAATCTTCATCAAAGTTATGCAAAGATGTGACCATATTTGTACTAGAGTTTCAGGTTTCATGTGCAATTTGACACTTGGGTGTAATTTTATGCACTGCTGATTGATTATCTGCCTGTTTAGTTAGATACTTTTACTTGCGATTATTGCACAAAATCTCAGTAAAGGAATGGATGATTTGAACAAACTTTTGTATAACTATAGTTTAAAACTAGATGCAGCTAGTCATAACAGTAAGGAAATACAGTGAAAAAAATTCTTACTCCCTCCATAATTTTTTTCTGTTTCTTCTGAGATTTTCTGGGAATTGCAAAAGTAAAGAAGAACATTCCTAGGCCTCCATTACTGGTTATTGCCTGAGCCTGGTTATCAAGTTAGAAGGACTTTTGGTCCTCTGACTTGATACAGCCCTTGATACAGATGTTTTTAAAAAAGCAGTTTCAAAAAAACGGAATTTTTCTCTTCTATGAAATACTAAATTAATATAACTTTGCAAGGAAATAGCCACTCTTTCAATATAGAAATACTTGGGAGTTATAATAATGCTCCAGTATAAAGAAGAGTTATAAACTTCTCTTGTAAAATACCTGGATTCATTTTATAGAGTGTCTTTTGCTCTTATACATTAAAGATAATGGAGCCTGTATTCTCAGTGCATCTGAAATACATTCATTTTCAAACTTATGTGTTCAAGAGCTACTGTATTATTACCC
This sequence comes from Harpia harpyja, assembly GCF_026419915.1. Lineage (NCBI taxonomy): Eukaryota > Metazoa > Chordata > Aves > Accipitriformes > Accipitridae > Harpia > Harpia harpyja. The sequence continues at coordinate 62,904,794 of NC_068941.1, read as the reverse complement.
TGTAAATTTGATTGCAAAAGGAATGAAACATTTTCCCATGTGTGTTACTACTGATTTTCTTTCTCCTGATTGCAACAATGCTGAAACATTCTTCTAATCTTTGGAGGAGTTAAAAGATTAAACTAAAGCAATCATGCATCATGTGCTTGAAAACTTGGTTAAGTAAAAGCAGCATTGATTTATTTATTTTTTACAGTGTTGTTGATGTATTGGCTGTACTAGGATTTACAACAAATAGACTACTTCTGCAATTTTAATTAAATGTGACTGGCTTAAAATGTGAAAGTGGTAAATGGGAATTACAAATTATGTTTGCCTGAGGATGGGGTTTAGTGTTTGTAACTTAGATACACATTTTTAACTTGAAAGTAACATTTAGATTGGCTGTTTCAATATACAGAATATGAATTAAACCCAGAAAAGATACTCAGTCATTTGTGGACTCATAGAGCTGAACAAGTATTGAAGGACACAGTAAAAAATTCTGGTAAACATTATAACCCTATAGTCTATAAAGGTATTGCTCATAAAACCAGAGGTGGCCTCTGTACACCAGTTCCCATCCTGCAGTCTGCCAGCCCTGCCAGTGGAACATCAACTGTCATATTAATGTTCTCAGACAAGAAGATTTACATTAGAAATGATTGCATGATTCACAAATCCCATGGTAATGGGGTTTACTTAGAAGAAGCAGGGGTCCATCTTGTTAAAACAAGAGGGAGACCTTGTGCCGTGGCTGGCTTGCTGCTTAGCATTGTGGCAGATCCCATCTTCATCAGCTCATTTGTTAAACACCTTATTTGTGGATATGTGGAAGTTTTAATTCATTTGCCTGCTAGACCTTCCTCCGTGCCTCCTTCAGCAATAAGAGCCGTACTCTTGTGTGGGTCTATTCAGCATATCCTCTGGAAACCCTACTGTACTTTGGAATATGCACGGGATTTTTGTGCTCCTTTTACGCCATTTATAAAACACCTGCTGATGAGAGAAAGGCTCTGTAAAGACTGCCGGGTAGACCACAGCTCACTTGGCTGTCATCAGTAGGGGACTCTTCTCTCCATGGCCAGGTGACAAGAGTACGATCTGACTGAAATGCCATAGGGCACACGCAGCCTCTTCAGCTCCATCATACTGATGTTACTCTGCCTTCTCCTAATGGAGACATTTTGAAAAAACTACGGTGGAATCTCTCAAGGGAAAAATGATACATTTTAGACAGTAAACTAATGTCAGGAGAACTAAACTAGGATTAATCTGGCTGGTATTGAAGATGATGGCATTCAATATTTGTTGAATAGTGAATGTAATATTCAATACACTGTAACATTATTGAATCAGTGAGGTGCTTTCCATTGACTGCCGTGGATTTGGCTCAGAGCTTTGTTATCTCTTTTTGCTGGATCATTCCACTTGGCCTCAAAACAGGCAGAACAGTTTTTATCAAGTAAAACAGAGAAAAGTATTAAAACACTGCTTTATCCATTTTCCCTGGACTTATTTTCTGCTTCTTGGGAAATAGATTGTTTTTCAATGAAGAAAACGTTATTAAGGAATACATGGACTTTGATATTTTTGTTCATATTACTAAAAAAATGTCACTATTGGTATTTTTTTTTTGTCAAGATGAAGGAAAATAAGAGAGTTCCACCTTGAGCTATGCCCAGGTATTGCGGATAACTGATAGCCTCCTTAATGCTGTGTGAGCACATTTGAAAATTAAAAAACCCTATTTCTAAGTTTGTGTTTGTGTGTAACTAGAGATGGCAAGGTATATACTCGCTGAAAGGGAAGGAAAGAAAGGTACAATATTTATTGCAATTTCATGCCAGAGAAGTGTGCTGCATGATTTATCATTTCTTCCAGCTGCCATATAAATCTTTTTTCTTCTACATCAACGGGAACTTCCAGCCTTGATTCTACAAAGACAGATGCAAATGTCATTAGCTTTCTTGCAGACCAACATTATGCTTGTACTTACAGGTCTGAGCAAGTAGGCACTTGTATGCTATCGAGGTTTTTATTTTCTGCTCCAGATAAAAAGATATGTTTCTGACAATACATACAATTCACAGTAGTGAAAAAACATAACTATGGGGTGATCAGTGTCTCCTATGGCAGTGGCTACTGCAGTGCTGTGAAAATACAAAATAGGCAAATATCCTGTTGGAAGAATGTTGTCATAAAATCTGAGACTTTTGTTTACAGGTTTGATTTTTTTTAAATTTTACTTGTGTTCCCATTTTTCAAGTTCTGGTTTCTTGGTAGGCATCTATTCAAATTCCTGTTAATTTAAATATTGCTATCATCAAAAATTGAAAACTTATAAAAAATAGGAAAAATGTTGAGGAATTACTTCTCCTATAGTTGCATTACTACCTTCATATTTTTTTTTTATGGGCATTGGTTTTACATGTTTTTTTCTTCACAGACTTGGCAATTTAATTTTTTTTGAATCATCCTTAATGTTCTTGATGCATTTTTTTGAAATTACTTCTTACATTTGCTGCTATTGCCTTTTGTAATTAGGGTTTTTCTCTAAAAATTATATTATGTAGTCTGACTTATACTTTCTCCATTTTATTCACATTGGATGTAACAGTGAAAACCTGCTTTTATTATCTCATATCCCAAGCACATTAAGACCTGGATCCTTAACTAAATTCTAAATGTCTAAGCTACTGCAAAAGTTGCTGTCTCTCATGGCTTTATATGGAGTCTCAGGATACTTGGAGAATCTCAATAAAGCTTTCCTTCCTGGAGTTAGGTTATTATTCCCTTTCTGGAAAAAAAAAAAGTAAAATTGTCACTATGAAAACAGCAGAATTCACAAGTCAAAGACAAAAACTTCAGCAGCATTCTAACTCATAAATCTTAAGCCAGCCTGTCTAAAGGCTCAGCATTTATCAAAGAGATAGTGGCCCAGCCACTGCTCCTCCATGCGTTATCTCCTCGCCTGTAACATTGCCAGAATTCTTTGTGTGTTCTGGTTCCCTCTCTTGTGCAGGGTGTGAGCACTTGGGTTTAAGGAGAACTTTGTCCAGTTGACATAGATAATGGGGATATATATATTTAGGCTTTGAGTTAATATGGATCCTATGTTAATATTTATAGTTTCTTTCATTATGGTTCTATATGTAATCACAACCATATTTATTACATTGATTTTGCCATTAGTTTTCAAATATGCATAAATTTTTTCAGAATTTACTAACAGAGCCTGAACAATTCAGGGGTATCTGATGCCAGAATTAGGTATAATGTGCCACCTTATTAATCCAAAAGTTTGAATTATATGCAGTAGGTGTCATGACAGTCCAGAGAACGTAAAGCTCTCCAAAATAGACTTTCTGTGTCTACTATCTTTGGCTCAGCACTTTCTAGAAAAATTTTCCTCATCACTTTTCTTAATAGAGAAAGCCAGCGACATTCTGTCTATAGCCTATCTTTCTTCTTCTTTTCCTTATTCTTCCTACTGTTGTACTTACTGCTTCACTCCTATTTTTCAAATAATGCTGCAGTAAGAATGAGTCATTGGCCAAGGACAACTACCGCCTAATATTGCAAGAGCAAATAAGGAAAACAAAGGCAGAGGAGAAATTTTCCAATTTGTTTCTTAGCAGTGACACAAATCTTTAATAATGTTTTCATTGATTACACTCTCTTGCTCAGCATTTACGCTAACAGGAAAATTATTACAGTCTGTAATGTGCAGGGCTCAAGCACTGATGAATGATTTACTGTGTCTATCAGCTACTTAATTAGAATTAATTATTCATAGACTTCCCTGATGAAAGACCTCATTATTACAATAATCATATAATGTAGGTTGTCAGTGTTTCCTGAACTACCTTGCCTAATGGGGTTATGGAAATTGCTTGTGATTTTAGTCTAGCAAAACCAAAGATTAGAACGAAGCCCTGAAATGTGGTCTGACAGAACCTTCTCGTTGCTCTACATGAAGGCAATCCAGCAGATTGCACAGCCCGGTGCCTGGCCCAGACCAACCCCTCCACAGGAGCACGGGGCAAGGACATGCTGTTGTCCAAGTAGGCTGTGAGAGATGCAGTATGCTCCTGGGGAGGCTGTGGCAGGACCTCAGCAAGCGCGAAGCAGGACTGAAATCTGGCGAGGATGGAAGCAGGTCAGCGGCGGTTCTGTCTGCAGGCAGACCTCTGCAGACTGCTGAGGTGCTGGGCTGAAACTTTTCAAGAAGCTACTGCTTCTCTAGAGAATGTCAGCTATTGCTAACTGGCGTTAACTAATGCTAGCAGATGTTAGCTTGTGGGAGGCAGGAGGAGGAGAGCAAGGGTAGCACGTTCTTTGGGGGAGCTGGAGAGCCAAGGCTGTCTCGAGCGTGAGAGTCCTCAGGGTGAAAGCTGTGAAAATTCCTGGCACTGTATACTTCCCTTGCAGATCCAGATGAGACGTTGTCTTTGTCAGAACACCTCTGCCTTAATCATCCCTGAACATCTTTCCCTTTTTGAGGTGTTCCTTAGAGTTTTCGGTTAACTTTGAAGAGCACCCACTCATTTTAGGGTTGAGTTCCTTCTATTCCAGATGAGAAGAAATGGCAGAAACATGGTAGGACAAAGTTAAGCTCACTTGAAAGGAGTATTTTCTCTACCATGTGCTGCCTTTGTCTTCATCAACTACATTGTAGCATGACAGCAGCCCCGAGAAGAGGTCAATGCTTAGCAAATGAAATGCATGGCACAGAGAACACCAAGTTGTAACAGCTACACGGCTGCATATATCATAGGAATTCCAGGGCCATTAGTTTTAATTCAGTAATTTATTAAAAAGATATTGTTCACATAACATATTCAAGCCTTTACTCTCCGATTACTGGGAGGACACTAAATTAGCAAAGGTTGTATAAATGAGGCTTGAGGGCTTTCACTTTGGCAGTGTGCTTATACCCAAACGGGAGGGAAAATGACCTGTTTACAACTAGAAATGAAATTATTGATATGTCATTGCTTTCTTGCTCATGGCATAAACTGTAGTTCCTTATATTTACTTTGTGACCAACAAAAAGCTTTCGAAATTCCTCTTTTGCATCTTTTAGATAGCATTTCCCAATGGCGCTAGCTATGGTATCTCGTGTGTCATAGGAGAAAGAAGCAAACAGGATTAGTTTGTTAGTGTTTTATCTAGATCAGAAAGAGAGAGAGAGAATGAAAGCAGCCTGGGAATGTGGCATGTGAATTTCTGCCATGAAGCATAAGGTCTAACACCTTATTCTATCTTGATGGTCTTTGGGCAGCAGTGTCTGTGGTGGGAGATTTCCCAACAAAATTGGATCTGAAGTTTTAGATATTCTAGATCTATTTTTAAGTTGCCTGGAAAGATATCTAAACCAGGGCAACTAGCATCTATCCATCTATTCTTGGAAATGAGGCTAAGTTTACCTAAGTGACGCTGTGGATTTAGAGTCATGGAGGAAGATCTCAACCTGTCTAAGCAGTAAACGATGTGAACTGCTTTCTGTATTGTGATTGATGATGGCTGTCAACACAAGCTGCTGAAGTATCTCACTTAGGCTTATTAGTAGGGGTGAGATCCATTGAATTGTTCAGGCTGGGTTTCATCTGGAACAAACTTTTAGTGTTCAGCACATATCCATAAATGTCTAGTAAGGACAAAGCCCCAGCTGACTGCTCTGGTGATCGCTAGATAGCTGGCTATTAGCTTAGTGCTATTGAGGTTGTGAAGCTAAGAGTTACTTCTAACATGAAAATGCAAGTTGCAGAAACGTGGGGAAGGAGGAAGGAAAGGAGAAGGTTGGGAAAGAAGGGGAAAGGAAGGGAAATGGAGCAATCCCCTCCTTCTGCAAAGAACATGAGATACTTTGTGCAGTTAGTATTGCTCATCTGACAAAAGGCATTTAAACAATTTTGAACTTTCTGTGAAGTTAGTATAAAATAGCAGTGCTTAGAATAGCACACCGTTATTAATTCTGAAATTGTTTCAAAGTCCCCCTTTTCCTCCCACTCCACACATTACATAGACACTGTTACTGTTATTTTTATGCTTAACTCTCAGTATATCTGAAAATGAACGATGAATTATGCTCATATCATGGAACCAGGAAAAAATACATACATCATTGAATTCTGCCTCAGTTACACAGGCTTATAGCATGTATGGGGAAGCCTGTTCCTCAGCTCTGAGCTGAAACTGGTTCAACTGAAGGTAATAGTAGCCCTTTAGCTTTTTCAGTATTTGAAAAGATAGAAATCAATTTAACAAATTTCTATTGACTTGCTTGCATGAAATTATTACACTATCATCTGCTTTTCACAGAAGTAGATGTAAAGCTATAGATTTTTGTCTGAGCCTGTCAAATAATTGTGGTCATCTTGTAAGTGGCGAAAAGTTGTTTTTGCCCAAGATTTCTTGCTGTGATGTTGCTGTGTGTCCTGCTGACACAGAGCTGGCGGGAGTGAGATATTGCTGCCCTCAGAAAATACCCCAGGCTCGTAGTGCCATCCAGTTTCTTCTGGTCAGGGCAAGGTATAAATGATGGAGTAGCCACTTCGGTGTGTTTATTTACTGGGACGCATACCCTCCTGTGGCAGACTGCATGTATTGCATCGACGCGCAAAAGGAGAGGCTTGGAAATCTTCAAAAGACCTTTGCCACCACTGTGGCAAAAATCAACATAAATAGATGTTATGACATATATCTAAAGGAAGGCTCGGCTGCCAGAGAAAGGGAAGAAACTGCTCAATCACTTTCCTGTTTCTTTCTGTGAGCCTGAATGGGCATGAGTTCAGCAGAATTAGGCCTCGTGGGATTTTGTTTTTCCCTAGATATTTGGGAATGGCCATCTGGGACAGTACTAACAATGAGTCAAAACAACTCTTAGCTTCCCACAGGAAAAAGTATTTGCACTTATGCCTGTGACTCAAATTAATTTCACTTACTGTATGAGTCAAATATGAATCATGATGGGTAGAAGCATAATTCCTGAATGTTTTGTGATTATTTGCTCTTTCTGAAAGCCCTGTGTATATGTTTGGCTAAATTTTTTTTTGTGGTGTATCAATATATTTTAACCTGTCATCACATTTTTGAACCACAAATATTTTTCTTTACTGTATATGATAGTATCTTCAATATCTTTGTTTTACAGCTGTTCATAACTCACCATTTATACTGCCATAAAATCACGCTAGATCTATTGTGAGGGATCGAGGCACAGTTTAGGCCTAAGCTAGCATGGGACTGGGCATTGTAATAATAAGGTTATAAAATATTTCCGTCACCACTTTGAATACAAGTGTATTTACTCGCACTGGATTTCATAATGTGCATTCTTTCTTAGGGAGCTGGGAAAACAACACAGTCATATCTGCATTAGGAAAAAAAAGTGGGTCAAAACTAACATGACCGACAGGCCTGGGGAGAGGATAAGAGAAGTATAAACATGATGTTTTGTGCCGATGTTTTACAAAATGAATATGGTTGTCACTAAGGAGAGATTTGTCTTGCCATTCTTAATGCATGGCAATGGCACTCTTACTTAACTCTTACTAAACAGTGTTCTGTTGGATAAATTTCTCTTTTTTCCTATACAAATTTCAGAATTCAGTTTGCTATTATTGATGAATCTGGGTTTTACTGGAGCTATTTTGCTGACAAATACCTGATTTTAAAATATGTCTGACTAATTAAATTCAGACTCAACGAAAACACAATATTTACTAATTTTGTACTGTGCCAGGACTGGATCATCACACTGCTGGTTTTCCACAGTGTAACAGTGTCATGGTGGTAATCACAGACTGGGAATGGGGTGACTGTATATTTTTATGAAATCATAGGTTCATCTTCACTGATTGGGGCCATGTGATCATTTCTTGTAACATCCTCAATGTATCACAGGCCACTGTATTTCTTCTATCTACTCCTGGATTGAGCCCAGTCCCTTGGGTGTTCCTGAAAGGTATTCTACTTGAATTGAGGACATTAATGTGCATTTGGCTTCAGTTTCTCATATTCCGTGGTGTCTGAATGGAGTTGGACACAAACTCAGCAGAGTATTGCCACGTCTAGATAACGTGATGCTGTACTTGGTTAGAGATCCCTGGGCTAGTTTTGAGCAAGCTGGCATGTGTTCACAATGTAGGGCAGCCTTATGCTGAAGTACTAGCACAAATTGTGGAAGCAATCGAGGAGGAGATGACACTAGGCTTGTTTGCACTGCACTGCTGTGGCTGTACGACATTCCGCTGCTAGCTTGACAAACAGTATCTTGGCCAGTGCTGCAGCATGTCCACATTTTTATGCTCTAGAGTACTTCCTCCAATCTTGAATAATTTCTTTCACTCTTGCCTGCACTGCATGCAAGCATGCACCCGAACTTTATTACCATATTCTGACACTGGGTTTATCAATACTGGTTCCAATAGCTTGTATTCTTTTTCCAACATTCTAGATGAATTTCTGAATCTAGTGTTACTTAGAGATATTTTTCAGATTCACTACTTTTCTGATTCATTTGTTTTGGCTGTATAGCTTTTATTCATTGTTTCTAGATGTAAAAACCTACATTTTGCTGAGTTGAACTGTGGTTTTGAGGTTTAGCTTTCCCCTCTCTGATTTGTTAGCTGTTTCTTTATCTTTTTTAACATGCACTTTATTGATACTGTGTAACACTGATTTGTAGTCATGTTGCAGTACATCAAATACTTCACAGAGATGTGTGGATTACATCTGCTTAGTTATTTTAAAACAACAAAACTTATGCTCTTAAAGAATGCAATTAGATTTGTTTGACAAAATGGATCTATTTCCCATAAAACCATGTTGACTGACATTAATTATATTGCTGCAATTGTTAATCAATTAAATCACGTACCAGCTTCTCCTTGCTTTTATCCAGGACTGATGTCATGCAAAATTATGCTCTTTTTGAATCCTTTTCTTTTTCTGTTTTGCAAACACTTCTTACCAAGAAACCCATAATAGACAGTGCATTTGTATACAGCAGCTGGGCAGTTGAGAATGCATTAATTAGTATATTACAGCAGTGGCACTTATTATTTATTATGCCATCATCAGAGAACACAATTAAGTTATTGTAGAGTTGCTATGGTTTCCAAAGGAGGTACAGTGCAGACTAATTACCTCAAGGTGCCAGATGGTGCTGAATAATTCCTGAGCAAATGCCCCATCACCTCTGCGTCTCCTACGTTTGTATAGTAAACAAAACATTGATAAAATGGAGGCTGAGAATGTAGTGATTTCCCTTTATAGGTCTCCACAGGTTTCTGTTTGCCCTGAGCATATTTACATTCTTCAGACTTTATTGTTTAATTTTCTGCCATCTGTGCAAAGGTCCTCATGAATGAACTGCAAACAAGCATGTAAGAAAACTCTGCTGCTGGACATCTTGACTGCAAATGCTTCATCTGCACTATACCAGCAATTTTTGTATCATCTGTCATGGCTATCCTGAGGATATGTTGGGTGGAAAGATGCCTGATCCTGTCCATAGGACAAGGAAGCTGTAAGAGACACTTTAAACGCCGTCTATACCCAAGATTTCCCTTTAGCCTGAAAACTCACCAGTTTGCGGATCATGGGGACATCCTACAGTGCAGCAATGTAAAGGAACATCTATTTGGACTTCAAGTTTGACGTATAGTATGCTCCACATAGCAGTGTACATGCAATCACTGGGATTTTAAAAAATTGCAAAGCTTAAAGACGGTGAAGTTTGAGGCCACTCAGTCTTAGAGAAAAGGCTTTCTTGTAGATCTGTGCCTGATCTCATGGCTGCTTTCTCCTTCTTCTCTTTTAGTGGTCAATAGGTTAGTTGGGTGTCTGCAAAATCTTCCATTATACAGCCTGAGAGGCAAATAAATAGATGAACTCCAGGTCTGCACATGTAGTAAGTACCAAACTATAACTTTACCATCAGGGGATACAACAAAGTATGAGGCCACAAAGAAAAGTCTTTGTGATGGTGTGTCACAGAGATGCATGCTGTAGTCCAAAAATTCTGACTGTCCTGAGTGTCAGTCCACAACCAGATAACCTGCAGCATCAGGTCAATACAAGTAGGTCAGGCTTTGGGCAAGGGCTTTTGTGCCCTACTTCTGCTACCAGTATCATAGGATTGCCAACAGACTGCCCTAAGAAACAGCCTTTTAATTTAGTATATCCCCCATTCACAGTTTAAATTCAGATTTGCATTGTGGTTGGTCTAGGAAAACAACCATGAAAAACCAGAACAGCAAATGTTTCCCCTCCGAATTCAGAGCTTGCCTATACAGAGATTGCTTAGGCTTTTCCAGGTGTTTGGGGTTATCTAACTGATATCTCCCTTCTACGCAACTTCAGGGGGCTTGCTTATCTCTGAGCTGGTCCAAGCTGGTGGGGGTCCAGTTTTTTTTACCTTCTCTGTGGTGTTTCAGTAATTCCTGTTATGGGGACCCTCATGAGCACAGCTAACCGAGGCAGCCACAGATGGAACAGTTTGTGTGTCACTCTCTGGGTTCTGCTTCGGGAGCTTCTGGACCTTCTGGGGACAAAGTCCAGTATCACTGGCAAATGCCTGGGAAACCTCTGAGAAACCTAAGGGTGCCTGCTACTCCTGGGTAAGGACAAGGTAAGGGGAGATACAAGGGTGCAATCCCAAGGAAGCTCTAGCAGCTTCTAACAAGCATGATCAGCTACTCTTGACTCAAATTGAGTGAAGCCTTTGTGGCAGCTGCCCCCAGTTAGGAAGGATCAAACACCTTTTTAGCCAGTGCTTGGGACGGGCTTATGTCAGAGCTGGGCGCTTAGTTGTAGTGGTGATACGTGGTAGGGCAGTTTCTCCAGGAGGTGTTTGGGCAGCTGTCCCTGCTAGGGCAGAGGCTTTGGCACAGACTGATCTTCAGATGGCAGATGCAGTCCTACAACTCCCAAACTGCAGGAGTGCCTGGAGCCTCTCTCTGATGCCAGGAGAGGTGGCCTTTTGTCCTGCAGGAGCTGTGTCACCTTGGAGGAGATGTGCCACCAAGTGGAAGAGTTAAAGAAGGAAGAGAGCAGGCTCTGCAGTACTGGAAAAGATGGGATCTTCTCTGAGATGCAGCAGCTTGAATAGCCCTGGACCCTAACTGCAGTAGAGAACTAGGCAGTGTCCGCACCTAGTTTTATGGTAAGTGCAACCTCTGGAGAAGAGGAAGGATGGAAGCTGGTGACTCCTAGCACCAAGAGGAAGGAACCTGCCCCATCGAAGGACTTACAAGTACAAAATAGGTCCACTACACTCAAAGGTGAGGAGGATCCAGATATGTCTTCAAGCAAAGGATCTGGTCCACCTCTGGCCCATAGGAAGAGTTTGGTCAGAGGAAAGGAGGTGCAAGAATGGCAAAAAGGTGGCTCTGGAAATTCAGTAATTTGGAATAAGGTATAAAATCAGGTAAGGAACACAGGAGGGGGTGAATCTTCTGATGCTTGGAGCACATGTCTTTACAAACACTAGTGAAGGTGACCTGTGGACTGGGATGCTGGCCCATCTTCTGGGATGCTGGAGGGAGCTCTCGTAGACAACCCACTGAATTTTCCATCAGCTCTATGTCTGAAAGACTTGGTGTGGGGTATGGTAAAGGCAGATGGATTTGCAGCCAAGTACTAAGTGGTGGGGGGAGGAAAGGGTGATAGAGTTGTAATTCAGTAGTAGTTGTGTGTGTTTCATAATACTTGAGTGATAATAGCTTTATAATGGTACGCAATAATTATGCAAAATGATATAACTAAATCAGTAGTAGTGACATGCTTATTATTTAATTATATTATTAGGCAATTACTTTGTTAGTAGCGCACTGCTTAATTGGTAAATGCTTAATCATTGTAGTCTCTTACATCAGTAATATTTCAAGCCTGCAGGTTAGAGGGTGTAAGTTAGACCCATGAAGCAACAATGTCCAAAAAAGAATATACTTAAACCAGCAAAGATGTAAATACCAACTCTTATTTTGCAGTGTTGGACCTTAGGTACAAAAATGGCTGTCTGCCTTGTCAGACTGTTTAAATATTTAAACAAGAAATCAGTTTAATCAATGGGAATTACAGTAATTGCCTCAGTTCAAGCTCCATTTGAAAAGATCTTTTAATTTCTTATTCCTACGTAAATTCTGGTTCTTTCTTGTTTCCAGCAAAGGAAATAATAATTGAAATGCCCAGATCAAATGAAATACTACACTTCTTCCCTTAAAGCACTAGCTTCTTAGAAACATTGAAGACGGATTGCTTTCTCAGGCCAACAAGTTGGAAAAGAAAGCACTGTTAAAGCATCAGCCAGTTCACTCTGGGGATATGTATGTTTCCCGAGATAACACATTCAGCTGTACAGTTAGTTTGAGGATAATACATATAATTCTGGTATAATAAAATTATTTCATTACAGGAGCCAGAGAGGTATGAAATTACTTCTTGCATTACACCATCTATTGATCATGAAACAGCAGATTCCATAGTTTGATAATTTGTTGGGAAATGACTTGGCTGTAATCTATCTTGTTCCGGTCAGAGGAACTATGTATTTCTTGTATATAGCTAATAAACCAGGACTTTACTGAATACAAATACTTATACTCCTGAAAGTTTACAAGCTAGACATTCTAAATAATAATTTTATTTTACTGTGAAAAGTAGTGTAGAGATTTAACTCCTCCAAGGAAAGTTCCAAGAAGGAGGTCAGACATAGAAGGCAGGCAAAGTGGTGAGGCTGAGGGATGGGGGAAGCAGACTGAGCAGGGGATCAGAGCAATGGAGAAAATAAAAACCGGGACTGTGGAAGCTTTGCTCAATATGCAAACATTTCTGCTCTGACTACTCTATTTGCCATGAATTTTGAATTTGATTAAAAGGCTTTCAAAAAATTGGTCATAACAAAATATTTGCTCATAATGAAATCATTACATATGAAACTAAATGAAATTATTATACAAACTAATATCTTTCTCAATTATTGTGTTAATCTTTTCCACTCTGCTTTATTTTCTAGTTAATGGTGCCTGAAAGTTAGAGGAAAATGTTTGAAGTTGGGAGAAGTTTGGACAGAGAAAGGGAGGTACAAGGACAGCAAATATGACACTGGAACAGGAGCACTAACATGTGTACAAATAGTGTGTCAAACTGAACAACATATGCCGAAGAAATTGTGATATACACATGAAATACATCAATAAGTGTTTTTTAAAAAAGAAAGGTCACCAGCATTTTTAATTTACTCTGAGGTAAAGTGAGACTCTTCTGACTCCAGCTGCTGACACCAAATTCAATTACTGTGCACCAAGGAAACCTACCAGCTCTTGAAATCAGTTATCTCATGTATGATGGCTAGTGCGGTCTTAAGAAATAAATAAAGGTTACAACTACGCACCGACAGGGAGGAAGCGATTTTCCTTTTCTTCCAAAAAGGAGAATAACAAGACACATTCAGGCGTTTCATTCCAGTGAGTGTGCATGTGTGTACATCTACGCCAGCTGTAGTCATGGACAACAAAAACTTGGACTTAAACTTCAGGTTTGTCCTAATCAAGTATTTATCAGTATATGTACTGTAAAATTACCGCTTTATATGTTTTCAGTAATACAATCATGGTATTCTTGTAAGCTATATCATCACACTATATGCCTACTTTTATACCTCGTTGAGCATTTTTTCAGACCCATGAACCACGATAAGTAATGTCATAAGTAACAAATATAGTAATCAAAGGTGTACAAATTTCTTATTTTTTCAGCTACAGTATTTGCTTAAAGTATTCTCTGTATAATTGTGGGCACCATCTACATGAAAAATGATATCCTTGGGTCTCAGAAAAATAATCAATCTGTATTACATGGACAAATAATGGTAATACAGAGCTTGTAAAAACATGGAAAGGCATTCTGTGAGAATTTCTTCATTTTTGCTCCAAACTTGACAAATTAATGTTTTTTAAAAAGCAGTATTTTAATGTTACCTTTACGCAAATACAGTGTTAAAGCTGTAGCTGAGTTTCCAAAGTGAAAAAACACTGCCCTTAGTGTTCCTGAAGTGAACTTTATCCTATTTGCTTATGTGAATGATAACTCTGTTCCCTGCTGCACTCTGTGTTGCCCTCCACTGTCAAGCTGCCTGAGGGAGAGAGCAGAAAAAGCCCCCGCTTTAGCACTTGACCCTCTCTTGTTTCAGTGTGGCTTTAACCTTGTGGCTTACTGCGTGCTTCTGATATTTTTAAAGGAAAGAAGGACTGAAACAACAAAAATAAAATTTGACAGGTGGTCTAGAGTTCAATTTTTTCACCAAGAAAGACTGGGACAGCCATTTGAGTGCTAACAGTGGGCCAGTTCAGGTCAATGCTGTAGGTTACCGCACTTGCTGTGTAATCTGTCTTTGAGCTGCTCAGAAACTCTAGCTCCTATTCTGAGTCTTAGGTCTGTCCAGTAGGAGTGAAGTGCCTAAATATTATTGAGAGTCTGGGTAATGGCATGACATATATGGTTACTTTGAAGATCAGAGTGCGGCTGCTATTAGCTGCTGGCATCCCTATTCTGTTTACACCAACCTTTGTAAGTCTCAACTGCCCTTGTAGCAGGCAACATGGGCAACCCTCTGGGAAAGGTCTGTATTGACCTGGTCTGTAATGAAATATCAAAATGCTATCACTAAAATGCCAGGAAGGACAACTAAGGCCATGTGAACTATAGATGGTGCTGTATCCAGCATCTCTAAAGAAGTTCACCCCTGAGGTCACTCTAGATCACAAGTCCTCCCACAGCAAGGGGTGATGACTTGCTTCCCAGCTGTTCCCAGGTTAAGCAATGTGGATGACTGATGAATGCTTTTGCACCTCATTGTGAAGATACTCCGCAAAAAGCTTAGGTGCTTACACACTGCAGTAATTGGGACCTGGTAAGAGCTGCCGGTAGAAATCTACGTAAGCAGGTGGCTGGTGGATTAGCAGATGGCAGGTTTTGAGGTGGTCTCTTGCTGAAGAGAATAACTTTTGATGTGTGACTTAATGACTGAATATTTTGCTAGCCTATACCTTACACGATAGACTGTACTGAGGATATTCAAGAGAGATGCAAGGTGCTGTATGCACCCTGTTGCACCTCACCCTGAGAGACTAAATTTGGCAATCCTTACAATTTTGCTGTGAGTTTCACAATAACTGGTGATCTTTAGCAAAAGAGTGAAAAATGTGGAGATACTTAAGACCTGACTGGACATGGTCCTGGGCAAGTGCATAACTACTGATGATGACTACTAAGGATTGCATGAAGATCTCGGCTTCCATGAAAAATGTGATTGCTCTGTATGTTGTTACAGGGGAAGGTTTGAAAATATAAAAGGAGTGCAATAACAGGATCAAAATCAAAGAGAAAAGAAATATGCACATTTTAAAATTGTACAATGTTTACCCAGTCTGAAGATTTTAGGGGACCTGACTCATGATTTTTGAACATTTAGGAAATATCATTGGTGACTAAGATTCATTCAGGTCACTCGCTGGGATATCCTTATATAATCTGATATCTGTGCTAGAGCTAAACAACCAAAATGCTTCACCTATTTAAAAGGAGTCTTCACCTGCCCAGCTGATTTAGCTTTCATCTGGGTTTTTGTTGCTGAAAATAAATGAAGCCTGCTGCAGAAAAATGAGAATCTGCCCCACAAAATGTAAGATGCAGAAAAATTTGTGAGGGAAACATCACAAATTACTTGGCCTGGAACTGAAACGCCAGCAGAAGGGAGATTTTGAGTCCAATAAATGGTCCAAGTCTTTGGAGACCACAAAAAAATGGGATTCTAGTGACAGTGCATGTCTATGAAAATTCACTGCAGTATCAGATATCCCAGGTGCCTATTTTATCAGGAATCATTATGCTGCTCTGTTTCAGGAACAGTTTTGGACAATGAAATAGCTTTTGCATTCAAAGAGGTGACATTTAGTTATCAGGCATTTAGCTGCTGGGCATAAAGGCCACTGCTTGTGAAAAGGGTTTGTTTGAAGGAAGAGAGTGCATGTGTGTATTATTAACTGGAGACTAAAGGTAAACTTTTAAATTAAATGTGCTGCAGCTCAGTCAATATCTTGGGCTCAGTAACATTGATGGGGGGTGATGGAGAGGTCTGAGCTCCTGCTGAGCTTACTTAAGAGTTAGGACTGCCACTGAACCTTGCCAAAGATGTGGTTTGAAATCTTGCCTTTGTGAATACATATTTCAAATGTAAGAATAATAAAATGAGAGCATACATTTGAATTTGCCTCTCATGAATATGCACCACAGAGGAAATAGTCATTTATATCCGAGCCTTCAGCTGAAAGGTTGCATCCTCTGGGAACTGATGTAATTCAACAGTCTCCTCAGCTCCAGGGAGCAAAGAAATAAGAAATAGAAAGCAAACAGTTACAGTAAAACTAATCAAACCAAACCAAATCAATACAAAACAAAAAGCCCCTCCAAAAGGTGTTCTTAGCAGAAAACCATTTTATAAATTAAGGAATCTTGCATTCATGGGATGAATCTTTTAACTTAAAGGTGGAGTTAGCACATGGTCAGTAGTAACGTTATGGCGCTGGGTGCACTGAAAAGCTCTGACAGGCAGGCTCAGGGCACAGCCCTCAGACATGCCTTCTGGAAACAGCGTTGAATACTGTTACTGTCCCTCAGCTGTGACAGAGGTAGAGCTAGAAAGAGATACAGAGAGAGAAAGAAATATTTCTTTTGTTTTGAAACAGCTTTAAGATGAATCAGAAAAAAAACGTGATTTACCATAAAAGCCTGTTGGCAAGTCAGTCATTATTTGTAAAGGTTTGACCAGGAAGCTTATAGAGAAATTCACACACAATTGAATATTTACTGGAGGAAAAAACATTACAATTTTCCTTTCAGTTTCTTTGCCACTTTCTTTACCTATTGGATCCTATTTTGAATCGCAGGTATGAGAAAACAGACTGATGCTGCACCAGGAGCTCCAGAGGTTTTAAAACCCAGGGACTATTCTGACATTGATGATTCCTGTGGAGACACAGTGTCTTCCCCTTTCATTTGCAGCCTGGTTAATGAGCCTGTAAATTGAATTAGCTGAGTCTAAGTGCTCAAAATCCAAGCTGAAATGAAAAGAAAACAAGGTTAGAATAGTGTATGGAGGCTATACTTGTTTTGGTGCCTTTGGTTTCCTGAGGAATGCAGTAAGACTGAAATAATAACAACAACAACAACAACAAAAGAATATGTGACTGAAGACATATGATTCATTATAAAGTACAAACCAACCTATTAAACAGTGTTCAAATATCAGAGTGCTGGGCACTCAGCCGGTGAGTCAGTGTTTCCTGGTTCTAAAGAGATTAAGGGTAGCTAAAGGAGAAGGCATCGTATTTTTCTTTTTTTCCCCAGTGCTATGGTATGTGCATATCCTTCTGGACAATGTTTGGCATCTCTTTTTTTAAACAGCTGATGAGTGGCCCAGGGAAGTGACTGCAAATTGGAGTCATGAATAACTGGATTTATGATAACAACAGTGCACTGAAATGCGGGGAAAAAGCTGGGCAGCACTGCACCATTTGTTCCCAATGATTTTGAAGCAATAGGTGTTAAAAGAAGAAAGCATAATCTGTTCTCCCAAGCTTTTCCTTCCTCTGTAGATCAAAAAGTACCTGTTTTTCTGTTAGCAAACAGAAAAGGAAGGCCTCTCTCCTCTGTTGGTGGTGCCTCTCCAGCCCCCTCTGCACCTGCCTGTGGCTCCTGTGTGCCAGCCTTACCCAGAGACCGGCTGGACAGGACCTGACATCCCTGTGCCAACGGGTGCATCACCAGTCCAGGCTCCTCTGTTTGCACTGACTAGGCTCTGAATTTCTGTTGGTATAAGGCAGCAATTTCATCCAGCGTCAGCGTGGTTTCATCAGTCAGGCCAAACAAGCATTTGCTGACATTATTTCTCTGCTCATAGTAAGGATTTGTCTAAATCAAACTGAGTGAGGCGATTCCTGGATTGGTGGCTGAGAACCACAGAGCCTAAATGACTTAATGATTTATCCCTCTTGCAATTAGCTCAGCCATTAAACAGACCAATACCCTAATTCCCTGCCCTCCACCTGGTCTTTCTCTGTTCACTTCTAGACTTGGTTATGGGTTACTGTCATGCGGAAAAGTCAAACCAGTCTCATCTCTTCTGTGTCCACGGATGGATGGCTCTTCTGCCTCCAGGTCTCATAAAGATTTACCTTTGGGAAGTGTATTGGCTTTGTATGGCAAGGTTTTGGTAGTGGAGGGGGGGGGTTACAGGGGTGGCTTCTGTGAGAAGCTGCTGGAAGCTTCCCCTGTGTCCGACAGAGCCAGTGCCAGCCGGCTCTAAGATGGACCTGCCGCCGGCCAAGGCCGAGCCAATCAGCGATAGTGGTAACGCCTCTGGGATAACAGATTTAAGAAGGAAAAAAAGTTGCGGGGACAGACAGAAAGGGCAGCCGGAGAGAGGAGTGAGAACGTGTAAGAGAAACCACTCTGCAGCCCCCAAGGTCAGTGAAGCAGGAGGGGGAGGAGGTGCTCCAGGCGTCGGAGCAGAGATTCCCCTGCAGCCCGTGGTGAAGACCATGGTGAGGCAGGCTGTCGCCCTGCAGCCCATGGAGGTCCTTGGTGGAGCAGATATCCACCTGCAGCCCATGGAGGACCCCACGCCGGAGCAGGTGGGTGCCCAAAGGAGGCTGTGACCCCATGGGAAGCCCACGCTGGAGCAGGCTCCTGGCAGGACCTGTGACCCCGTGGGGGACCCACGCTGGAGTAGAGTGCTCCTGAAGGACTGCACGCTGTGGAAGGGACCCACGCTGGAGCAGTTTGTGAAGAACTGCAGCCCGTGGGAAGGACCCACGATGGAGAAGTTCATGGAAGACTGTTTCCTGTGGGAGGGACCCCACCCTGGAGCAGGGGAAGAGTGTGATGGGTCCTGCCCCTGAGGAGGATGAAGCGGCAGAAATAACGTGTGATGAACTGACCATAAACCCCATTCCCCGTCCCCCTGCGCCACTGGGGGGGGTAGGTAGAGAATCCGGGAGTGAAGTTGTGCCCGGGAAGAAGGGAGGGATGGAGGGAAGGTGTTCTGAGATTTGGTTTTACTTCTCATTACCCTACTCTGGTTGATTTGTAATAAATTGAGTTAATTTTCCCCAAGTTGAGTCTGTTTTGCCTGTGACAGTAATTGGTGAGTGATCTCTTCTGTCCTTATCTTGACCCACGAGCCCTTTGTTATATTTTCTCTCCCCTGTCCAGCTGAGGAGGGGGAGTGATAGAATGGCTTTGGTGGGCACCTAGCGTTCAGCCAGGGTCAACCCACCACAGGGAAGTCATGGCTATTAAAGTCTCCTCAGGGGCACACAAGACAAAGCTGATATGTTTCTGTTATCCTGCACGCTGTATGAAATGCTATCTTTCCCTTTCAATCTAGGATTTAATACATTTGTATATACACAAATATTTCCTTCACCAAAACTGATATCCGCCCTGTCTTAAATTAAAAATAGCACAACAATCCAGGGATTGGATGACTTTTCTTATCAGCTAGTGGCCATATGGGAAATCACAGTATATGCAGATCATCTTCCTCATACAGGAGTCAGTCTGCTGTTACATACATGAACAGCTGTTGGAAAAAACCCAACAAGATTTTGGAGTCTTTCTTTTCTCAGCAATGATCTGAAGACATGGAGAACAAAGAGCATCTAAGGATTTTTCAAGTTTTGAATAAAAGAAACCCACAGAAAGAATACTAGTGGTAACATTAGCCAGTAACAATGGAACTAAATGAAAGTCCTTTATCTTATATTTTCATCACTTTTATTCCCATGTCTGAAATGAGAGCTAAGCTGCATTATTATATGTTATTGTCTCTAGAGTATCTACTGTCTACAATAATGATGTGGTTTTCTAAGGAGAAAAAAAATGATAGGAAGAAAACACTGAATATGATTTTCTTCTGTGAAAGCCAGAGATGCAAAAAAAAAAAAATTTCTATATCACTAGTAGTCATATTTTTGGCTCAAAAATATATGTCAAAAATACTACATAGTGGAAAGTTTGAGAGATGCATGCAAGATCTGTGCTTCAAGTCAGATATAGGGTTTTGGTAGACATTTGCATGCTCAGCAGCAGAATATCCATATAGTCTGCAAGCAGTAACTTGTATGTACTCCCACAAAAGAATAAATCTGACCAAAAAAGGGCTGCTTACATGTTGTTAGCATTGATTCCCTCAGAGCTAAAGTCCCAAAATAAATATCACCCATTCAAACCCCCAGGTTGGATATAAACAGACCTGAAAAACATTTTCATAATCTGAGAATAAAATTTAAAAAACATAAGCCTACTCACAGTACTTATAAATTCTTTCTGTTTCTTTATAAGAGTCTCAGAGTAATTCCAGTAAAACTATATAATTAAATCTTTCTTGTCTCCAAGGAACATTTAAGAGATGTGTTTAAATAAGGTCACTTGCTAATGAAGTGTTGACAGCTCAGAAGTAGGACTCAGCAGCTGTTTAACAGAACATAGCAACGTGAGGGGAAGACCACCACATCCAAAATTTAACAATGCAGCATTCAATGATCTAGTTGGAATTTGTCCAAAATATTGAAAGCAACGTGCAGGCCTAACATACCTACCTTTTAAAAAGGGCTGTCAGGATTGTGTGTCTGGTATACATATGAATATATGTGTTTATGAGTCAGAAGATGACAGTAGTTTGATAGAATTTGTTTTAAACTTTATTTAGCTGATACTATCCAGAGATGCTATCCGTGAACATGGATTGGCTTGAAAGTGTACTTGGGGTACTTAACAAATCGTAATGAATCACATGAGGAAGAGCAGTACTAAAGTGAATTTCACTAGAGTGTTAGCTATTTCCACCCATTTTATTCCAATGTAACTGAATGCCAGATCCTTTTAATCCCTATACTTGTGTTATTTTCATTTTTCAACAACAGGCCTGTCGTGGTTTAACCCCAGCCAGCAACTAAGCACCACGCAGCCGCTCACTCACTCCCCCCCCACCCAGTGGGATGGGGGAGAAAATCGGGAAAAGAAGCAAAACCCGTGGGTTGAGATAAGAACGGTTTAATAGAACAGAAAAGAAGAAACTAATAATGATAATGATAACACTAATAAAATGACAACAGTAATAATGAAAGGATTGGAATGTACAAATGATGCGCAGTGCAATTGCTCACCACCCGCCGACCGACACCCAGCCAGTCCCCTGAGCGGTGATTCCCCGCCCCCACTCCCCAGTTCCTATACTAGATGGGACGTCACATGGTATGGAATACCCCGTTGGCCAGTTTGGGTCAGGTGCCCTGGCTGTGTCCTGTGCCAACTTCTTGTGCCCCTCCAGCTTTCTCGCTGGCTGGGCATGAGAAGCTGAAAAATCCTTGACTTTAGTCTAAACACTACTGAGCAACAACTGAAAACATCAGTGTGTTATCAACATTCTTCGCATACTGAACTCAAAACATAGCACTGTACCAGCTACTAGGAAGACAGTTAACTCTATCCCAGCTGAAACCAAGACAAGGCCCAACACAGAAAGATGGCCTGTGTGTCTAGTGGGAGCTAAGAGAAATAGATGCATGAGGAATCTCAGGACAGGGTTCAGGTATCGCTGCTGCTGCTGAGGCTGTTCCATGTGGAACTCTGAGAATGGAAATGACTTTCCGAAACTTTCATGTTGATTTTGTTATCTTTATTCACAGTGAAGAGGGACTGTTTGCAGTCCCTGAAAATTAGCCTTGAAAACTATCATGAGTCTAAGTATCATTTTTCTTTCCAAGTAAAGAACAAATCTCTTTTAAAAGTTCCTGGTTGTTCCTTTGTCACTGAAACAATGATAAATGAAGTATGGGTACAGGAAAGGATATTTTTCCTAGTGAATCAATGCTTACTGTAGCAGGTTCTTTTTCCAAATCTTCGGTAATATTTGGATTGTGACATTTGATGGAGAAGGACTATCAGATTTTAGACCAGATTTCAAACAAAGGTGTTACAAACCACACCAAAAAAGATGGGAGCACATTTTCACATTTAGGAAGTTTAAGCAGAACTTACAAGAAATGTGTACAAATATTTTCCTCTACCATTAATGTCTTCTAATCTCCAGTTTTCTCTTTAGCAACACGGCCTCACATAGAGTTTCCAGTATTAATGACAGTAAACCCGATCTGAGATGGGCTCAAGCAGAGCCATTGTGGAATCATCAGACAGAAAACAACATTTTTGTCATATTTTTTCATGGTTTCTCCACAGTGTAGCAGCCCTTTAGTTGACAGTGACCCTCAAATGTGTTCTATGCTAGATTCTGGCATCCAGACCTCCTTCCCTGGCACTTGTTTGTCGTGTTCAGTTGGGAGGTGGCTTGGTGAAGAGGTGCACACTCTGTTCTTAATCCTACACCAAGTAGGACATGTCTGGACTGTATATGTGGCTCCCCAAACTGGTAGGTTCACAATTCACTGTGGTGTTACTTGGGTAGAGAGAACTTAATGTCTAGCTTAATATCTAGCCAGTACATTAAATGAGGGAACACTCTGGCTGAGCAACTACCTCTTATGACATGCTGCTTTGTTCTCTGCTGAATTTGAGATTTTTTTTTTCCTGATGCATAGTATCTATAAAACAATTTTTTTTCATAACACAGTTGTTCTTTCCTCTACAAATTGCTGCTATAATGGCAATATTTTTCTCTCACTACTTTTACCTGTTAAACTAGAACATGGGAGAAAATATACCAAAGCTCTTAATGGAGATCAGCATATAAATTCAATCCTATTCTGGACTCTAAAATTTGTAGCCACCACAAATTTTGGTGGCCAACTACCACCTAAATCTTCTGTAGAGACAGCTAACACACACATCCTATGATGACCACCTACATGACTAGAAAAATTGGAGCTACAGAGAATGAATTTTGAGACTGGCTATGTAAGAGACGAAATAAACAATTATGCCTGTTATCAGCCATCTGACATGGATCAAAGTTTCCAGCCACTATTCTTACTACTGTAGTCAGTAGGCTAGAAGTATTTGACAGGCTCTTCTGAAGAAGGAAAACTCGTCTGTGCCTCGTGTAACTCAGATATTTAACACATTTAAGAGCTGACCTTTTACTTTGTTGAGAGTAAATAAACAAAATAAGTTTTCAGCAGAGGCTGAACTACCACATAAAGACAGAAGCTCTTCATGAACCACTGCTTCTGTGTTCAGCTCAGCAGCTTGGCTCCTACAGAAACCTACTGTGAAAAAGCAGAAATGAAAGAACTATGCTGAAATGGCTGTGAATTTCAAGTTAAAGATAATCGTTGACTACCTTTCCAGATACAGTGTAGAGCATTTCTCCCTGAAGAGTTTGGAAATGGAGGCTTTCTGCTACCCCTGGCAAAAAGGGTAGCAGAAAGATCCCATATGTCCTCTTACCTCCTTGTGCGCTTGTGTGCATGGCCTAGATACATGTGTTGATTTCCTCATTCATTTACCCCCTTCATTAAATAAATTGAAGAAACAATGCATTCAACTCACTAATGTAAGCAGAAACATAGGCACAGAAACCCTGCCATTCTGTCTAACAGTTGTTTAACAGAAGTTAAATGAAATCTACAAATGAAATGAAATGGCAGTGTCAAGCACTTGTCATATGAATAATTAGACATTATAATAGCAACAGTATACTCGGTCTGTTCTCATCTGTAGTGTTTCTGTTTAGCAGCTGCTATGCCTGACAAACAACTGCCAGATGCAAGAGTTCCCTGATGGGTACCTGAACATGTTCTGGGTGTCCTCCTGAACTTCACTACAGTTAAAATGTTATTCTGGACCTGCAGAAAAGTAGATAGATGTTTTGCCAGCTTAGCAAATGGGAACATTCCTTCTCTGAGGAAGTGAGAAATGCACTAAATCTGTCTCAGCTAGAAGCAATTTTAGCATTTGCTGTTCAAATCATCTGCTTTTGTAATCTCTAAAGCATAGAGCATGCTGTTCACAAACTTTACTTACTTGTAACAGAATAAACAAACTCAACTTTCCACATGTGCCTTTACAAACCAAAGTACTTGCTTCCCAACAACAGATGGGAAATCTAGGGCTCTTGAATATCTGGGTCCTGATGATTGCTCTGCTAATTGTGCATTAACAATTAGAGATTACAGAATATGCTTCTGATTACTACAAGTGTAATAAAGTCAGAGGCAGTTGCACACAGACTTTGTAGAGTGAAGGAAATTAGTATCACAAGACATGTCACTGTGAATTCATGCCATTCGTCTAATGATCAATGACACCAGTGTGAATGGTTTCAAGTCAACCTACAGATTTGCTATATATACTTAGTAACCTGCAAATACGTAAGGCAGAATGGCTCCACTTACACTGTGCATCAAAACAGAGAGTAACACTTCGTCATAGGGTAAACTGCTCTATTAAAATTATCACATGTTCAGAAATGAACAAGGCAGTTGTTGGTTTCAACCTAGTTTATTTCTTTTTTGGACATCTATTTTCTTCCAAAAGTCTCATTTTCATGATTCAGGTTTCATTTCACTGCTACTTTAATACTACCAATTCTAACAGTTTTTTATACCTTTTATTCTCAGATCAATGGGAATGTCATGAGGTCCATTTTTACAGTAGTTTCAAATAGCCCACTCTACATTTCTTCAGCAAAATGCAAACAATCTTTGCTGCTTAATACACATGGGTAGATACTCTTTCAAGCATTTTGCTACAGTTTAATATTATTGATTTGTAGTCCTTTCCCAAGGTGAAGACGGTAGTGCTCCAAACTTACAGAAATGGAGTGCCTAGGACGGATTCTCTACTTGTATAAGCTGCTGAAATTGAAGCATATATAGGTTTATATATATATATATGATGAACTCTGACAGCTAGATCTCACCTACATATTAAAGAAATTGTGTCAGGGTTATAAATGAGACTAGAATTTCCTTCTATTCTCTACTACTCTTTATTCTCTATAGCTTTGATACGGCTATAAAGGTCTCACTTGGCATAATGTGATTGCTACTTTAGCTTAGTTCAAACTTTTAATCTTAAAAGTATTAAAGAGTTTGACTCACCTGACCTAATTTCAGTCATTTAAAAGGTAAATATTCAGACTAAGCTTATTAGTTAGTCTTTCCCTGCTTTCTCTGTCATGGAAGAAAGATGTGATGAATTGCCCTCTGCAGGCACCTTCTTGCATTGAGTGTGGAAAATTCTCAGATGTCTGTCTCAGAGCAGATGTTTGTCTTTCAGGCTGCACTGTACATACAGCATCTGTCCCCTGGGCTTCATCCAGTACTGTTATCTTGACTCTGTGTCAAGAAGAAGCATTAGAAGTCAAAAACTAGCAGAAGCATCATCTTCTTTGTTCCTTTCAACTTAGTGGTAAATTTGAACATGACAAAATGTGACGATTTTACTGGAAACCATATTATTTAGCTCAACATCAAGGTAATGGGTTGGTCCAGTTCCTTGTGAGATGAGACAGAGTCAAAGAAGAGGCAATGGATGTAATATCTTCTTTCCAGGTGTTTTTTACAGAATGCTTCTCTATTCAGGAGAGATCTCTGCAGCGACAACTTTTTTCTCTGTGTGCTTCAACTTTATGCTTGATGGACCCCCTGGCCTTGAGTTAATCAATGACAGAACATTAGAACCAAACTAAGCAGAAACAAAAATTAACAACAGCCAAACAATTCAGGAAGAGTCATAATTACAGGTAAGAAATAGCTCATTAGTGCAAAACCCCACCACATTATGTTTTAATGGTTACTGCTCATTAAATGAAATAACCCTCTGAATGAAAACAAGTTTGTTTAGAGAAGTTAGAAAATGATAAACACAAATATAACAGCTGACAGGGTGCAGCATCAAACTGGGTAAGTGGAGTTAGTGTCAACATTTACTACAGATTTTATTCTACAGGAGGGACAGAGATGTTTAGTCAAGTTCCATCCTTTCTGCCTTTCTTGAGAACATGCACCCAGCAGATGGTACAAATATGTGCATTTCAGGTCTTTGAATTCTCAAATGTCTTATGTCATGAATACAACCAGTTTAGAGTCTGTAATCTGCTTCCTGCTGGCTATGTGCACTTGCCCCCAAAGTCACATGTTTGCTCAGAGAAGGTCCACAGCTGGAACATCAAGATGAAATCTTATGCGTGTAAATGCCTCTGTAAAGGGGCATGCTCCACTGTGCTTAACTATTTTTCTGCAGAGAAAACTGTGCATACAGTTTCTTACTTCTCATAACCAGACATAAAAATATTTCCCAGTGAATAATGGAATTGCCATGAAACTACACGATGAGCTAATTTCCTACTAACCGAGAACAAGATGCTAACAGTATTTGGAGTGTTTTTAAAATGTGGTACTGATTAATTCGGCATTTATTCAATGCTACATTAACTTTTTAAATCACTCGGTTTCATATCCTTTGCACTACAGGCAATACAAGCTTTCCCATTGTCTGCAATAGGAGTAAAATGCTTTGTATGTTAAAGAATATATAGCATCAATTGGAGGAGACAAAAATATTATGAAAGTGTTGTGAAAAATATTTCTGTTATAGAAGCTCAGATTTTTTGATTTGTGGCAATTAATTGCAGAGCACTTAGGTTTTATTATTTAATTAAAAAAAGAATATGAACAAAGTTAATTACTGCAGGTTTCTAAGAGGAGATCACTCAGATAATCATGGAAACACTATGATACTGTTAACTTTGGAGTAGGTAACAGGCTAAATGATTTCGCCAGGTATCTTGCAGCCCTGTTTGGACAATTCCATAAAAGATATTTTGAAATATTCATACTGCTACAGAATGTTCTTAGTTCTAAGTCAGTTTTTAGTAATAATGAACTATATTTGTTATCAAAGCTTCTGTGGACAGGTGGCTATATCATAATCAGTGTGGTCCAACCCCCCCCCCGCCCCAGTTGAATTTCACAAGGTGTCTTATAACTGTATTCAATATTAGTACAGACTTTGATACGAGCTGTTTTTCTTCTCTGAAAGGTGAGAAGCAATGCATTTTAACTCTTGTAACTTCTTATTTTTACCTATTTTTTTTCTGTGTGAGTAATAGTAGTTGATAATACAGCAAATCACCTCATTTTAGAAAGAAGTGTGGCAACCACTAGCGCTATGAAATGCCACTAATCATTTGTGTTTCTGTTTTGTAGATGGAAAATAACTAATTTTAGAGTTTAGTCACAAGAATTGTGATTTTACTTGGGCTGCAGAGCAGTATTTTCATGCCTGTTGTTCAAAAGAAAGTTGCAATAACCCCCACCTAATTCCTGAAAGATTTGAGCCTGCGTTTCCAATATCTTGGCCAGAAAGCCTCCTCAGATGCTTGAAGCTCTGCAGCTGCTTGTGACCGCAGGCATTACCATTCTGGTTTGGCTGAGCATCTAGGGACTCATTTCATGCCTACACCTGTTGGGGGGTCACAGGCTT
Source organism: Harpia harpyja (assembly GCF_026419915.1). Classification (NCBI taxonomy): domain Eukaryota; kingdom Metazoa; phylum Chordata; class Aves; order Accipitriformes; family Accipitridae; genus Harpia; species Harpia harpyja. Next base: position 62,877,296 of record NC_068941.1, on the reverse strand, counting down.
CAGGAATAAATTCAGTATTGATGAGTCTAAGAGAGAAAATGAAGCTGTGGAGAGTGTATAGGGAGTGTTTGCTGGCAAAGTGAGACGGGGATGGAGTTCTCGATGCTGCTCTAAGGGATGCTTTGCATTTTACCGTAAATGAAGAAAATGCAGAAATAGCACTGTAAGTAGGGATCATCATGCAAACTCAGAACCAGCTTGGGGGTCTAAGGTGCTACTACATGATATTGAGTAGACACAGCCAGAAACCTCAAGTGTGGGTTTGTTACTTTTACATCTAGAGCCGGGTGCCTAACACCTCTACTTGTGATTTGCTGGGCTAGGGGAATTTGCTTCCCCTGCAGTTGAATCCACCTTACCCTACTTTTCTTTGTTTGATCCTTGTTGACCCAATTAATTAGCTCTCTCCTATTCCTTGTTCAGATTCCCTTGGCCCAGTCCTTGAATAATTGACAAAACAGAACAGAGGCTGTGGTTACTGTGTGGTACTAGCTATGGCTCCATTTTATTTAATAACACTGTGTTACTCTGTGCAACAAATTGTGACTAATTGCTTCTCCACTGCTCTGCCAGTCTGTGAAAAGGCCAGCATTGCAAAACACCAAGTCAGATCTCCCTGCCAAATCTCTGTAAGATTATATAAAAAGCAAACTTTGGTGAATGAGGTCTGACTGGTAAGGGAATGAAGTGTTTTGATGGAAGAAACATGCCCGTCATTGACTCCTCTTCAGTGCTGAAGTTTGCGATTTTCCCCTCAGGTGTAATGTACATAAACAGTTTTGATTTGCAGATCTTGTGAAAAACTCTTCCTCTTTGTCTTTCTCAGCAAACAAAAACTGCATTCATACAAACTCGTGTAATTTCTGTTATTGGGTTTATCATGTGTGGGTTTGAATTTTTATTTTAGTCAATGAATTTAATTTCTCCCTTTCTTGCTTTCTTCCTTAGTGCTAAAAAGTACACAATGGCTTTTTAATATTTAATTAATGAGATCGTTTTACGGGTTTTAGTTTAAAGGTAACCATAGCACAAATGCATCCATTATTAACTGCAGGACGGCAGTGTAGCTTCTTGGGAACCCTCTTTAGTTTAATATGAGAACCCCTGTGAACATAAAACAGCGCTGATATTGTTGTTAAGTGTGACAAACTGGCAAATGCAATGGGCACCACCCTGGAACAATGCAAACTGCTTATATCAATGGAAGAGGCGATGTTTAAAAGTGAGATAAAGACGGACAGCGAGAGGCTGTCAAGGAAGGTTCGATTCCGTGTTGCGTCCTCGCACAGCGGGAGGGTGCTGAAGGAGGTGTACACCGACGGGGAGGCTGCTGACTCTCTGGACTCCGAGTACGCCAGTAGCTCGGAGACCGACCAAACCAGCCGGCTGAGCGAAGTGGAGGGGCAGCAGAATGGACATGTAGGGTCCGAGTGCGACGAAAATGAGAACGAGCAGGACGACTTGCTCATTTTAGTCAGAGCCACTAAAGAGAGGGGGTTTGGTACAAAGCGAGTCAACATCCTCAGCAAAAATGGCACAGTCAGGGGAGTCAAGCATAAAGTCAGCGCTGGTCAAGCCCTCTTTGACAATTTGGCAAAAGTATTTCAGGTAGGTGATGCAGCTTTGCCGGCTCTAAGCCCCGTGTCTGTCCCTTTTAACTCCCCATGTTATTCTTCCCCTTGTCCAAACCTCTCTCATTTATGATGTCTCAATGTTCTGCCTCATTCCCATTGCTGTCCACTTGCTGTTGTTGCACAGGAGGGGCTTATTGCTCTTTCTGGTATACAACAGCTCCACACTCCAAATTGACTGAACTTTTTCTTTCAAAATTGACCTAATGTTTGCTGAGTAGAAATGTGTATGTTGTATATGGACCAGGAAAGACATGTAACAGAGGAATTAACTGGGGCTTTATTGGAGATCTATACAGATCCACTGGACACGGACGTGTCATGTTTCCACTCCTATTATATTAGTTCTAATGAGTTTATGATGTTATCTGCTGTCCCCTATATGTAAATATGTATACTTGCAAATTCCATTGTGTTTAATCTGCAAAGTAGATCAAATTAGGTGCAGGATGGCAGCCATGGTGGTTTTCCCACATGAAAATTTCAGAGGAATGAAATCGTAGTCGGAGGTCTCTTTTATTAAGGTCTGTTTTCCATTTATTTTGTAGAAGGAGCAGAATATCTGTATTTGAAACAGTATATGCCACACTGATGCCTAAGGCAGAGAAACACAGTCCTCATAAAAATCAAGATAAAAGTTCTAAAAAATTTATCTCATATATATAATTTACCAATATGTTATTCAAGCCTTCAAATCATTAATATTCAAACAGAATAGCAACAAGTATGCAACCAAACTCTTTCTAAAGGTTGTTATAACCCATAATTATGATGGTTACTTAAATTAACCTAAAATTAGCTTCAGTGCATTGTTTCAAAAGCATTTATGCAGTCTTAAAGCATGGGGAATTTGATATTAGTAACGACTGTGGTTGTGTATTGAAATGAAACCTTTTAAAGTTCTTTCTTTGAAACTAGTCATTTAGAAATGGCTATAGATTAACATTCTTTTGCTTCTGAACATGAAATTATCCCCTATGTTGTACCTAAATTATAACAATCTTTTTGTCAATACTGATGTTTCTGTGAAAGTTGGATGTTTCAAAGATGAATTAGCTGTTCATTTTTGTTCATTACATTACATAGCACTCAAGTAGCTTGCTTCCTTTCTTTCAAGCCACCCACTGAAGAGTTTGTCCTTGAGTTCCCTACTCTGATAAACTTGTAACAAACTCGCTTTTTCTAAGTAGATATGAGTTAGGAAGTGTGAATTGGGGCATGTCTGGGTTCTTCTCCAACCTCGATTCCAAATACTGTTCAGTGTTGTTTCACTGCATGGACTACACCATTTCACCTCACTAGCCTCATTCCCTTCTAAAAGCTTTCTTCCACTGCATCAGTGACACCGAGCTAAGAAATTTGAGTCGGCTAAATAAATGGACCCATTTGAAGACATATGTACCTTAATTAGTGTCCCTGTCATCTTGCTGTTTCTATCTCCAGTTTTAGGTTGGAAGTTCTTCAGGAAAGGTTTGTGGACTGAAATCAACGCACTTCAATTGCAGTGAAGTTTCTTTTATTCCTAGCAGAGTTACATCTAGGACCAGCATTACTTCCATGAAGTGTTTTGCTGGAAGAAAGTAATGCTTGAGAGGAGGCATATCCATCTGATAACTTCAGAAAATAATATGTAGCCAAGTCTACCACAGAAGTCCATATTTAAAACCTGTAAAATAATGAATGGTTTAAAATGTGATAAGGATCTTGTATTGACTATATTTTACAGCAGAAGAAAGTGGAAAATTTAAATTATCAGGTGAAAACAAACCAAACAGTTTTTCATACAGCACATAATTAAATTTAAGAACTCTCTGCTATGGGCATTGTAAAGGCCAAAAGAATAAGCAGGTTTTGAAAGTAGGTGAGGAAAATATATGGGGAACTGAGCAGCTTCTGCTTAAGGAGGTCTAGATGACTAATTTCCAGAAATAACTGTATATTCTTACCTTAAGCATCTACTGGATCAAAGACATATATTCAATAATACAGAGAACACCATGATTTGAGGTTTCTACACAAACAAGTTCCCATTTCCCCAGGGATAAAGTTTGAAGACTAGTGAAGAAGAATGATGGTTTGCATATCTTTTATGTCATACTGTGAGCTGATTTTCTATGCCACATGGTGAACACAGAGGAGAGCAAAGCACAAAGGTTGGCTTTGAGACTGATTTGGAACTGCTTGATCCCAATGTGAAATATGATTGAAATCCATCCATTTGCAAATGAAGTAATGTCCTTTAGGATGAGATTAGAGGATGATTCCTAGTTTTCTGTAAGTATGTTCCAGACAATGAATTGTGCAGTAATACCACATAGAGAACAACAAGAGTTCTTCATTCAAAGATATAAGATAGAAATACATCTCTATTAGAAGATATAACTCAAAATCTCTTGATCTGGCCATTTTTGTAAGTTCCCCCCATGATTATGCGAGGTCATCTGCAGTTACATGTTTTGCTTCTCTTAGATAAGCAACAGCAGCTGTATAACAATAGTTAAAATGTATACAAAGTCCCTTATCCCTGAGGAGAGCCCTTCTCTGCCCCTTGGATGATTCAGCAGCAGATGACCTCATTGTATATTTCTCAGAGTCAGTGTCAAAGCAGGTATTTGTGATCTCAGAGTCTGCACATGAACTCTTGACAGTCCTAAATCATGAGCAGTGACAAATTCTTGAATGCAAACACTTCTTATTTAGTATTTGATGTATCACTTATTAACTGAAATGTGTATGCAAGAAGCCAAATACTGAGTATGTGTCAGTGTCCTGTGACCCTGAAACTACTTTTTTTTTTTTGAGATTTTCTGCAGTGTCAGCATTCTGATTCTTCAGGCTACATCTGCAAACTCCTCTACTATGCTCTTACCCCAAATCCCCAGACGCTCCCTGTGACAGAGGAGAGATCCTTTAAAACAAATCACTTTGCTCAGATATTCTAGGGATAAGCAGAGATTCATTAACTGGGCTATGTTAAATCATGCAGTTAAGACCTTTGATGTTTTCTGTTCAAATACCTGTGCTAAAAGCACTCCTATGTATTTTAATGTTCCATGGAATATTTGGGTTTTTGAATATTTTTTCTGCATTTTCAAACTACAGCCTTTCTGCAGAATTGGTTCAGTCAGTTCCTTCCCACAACAGACTCATCTGAAAAAAAATCACACCACCTGGAGTTTTTGGGGAATTGTAAAAGAGTGATGTAATACAGGAAGTATTTCTAGATGAAAAGGTGGTTTTGGTTGTCGTTGTTATATGATACAAGCCCGGCCTGAGAATGTATATCTACTCCCAAGTAGACGTGCGTCCCCTGCTACATCTTCCCACATCCATGCACCGAGCACTTCCATCACCAGCACAACCAGCGACTTCCCGTTTCCACTGTTCTTTGAGAAGAGAAACTGAGTCCCCCGCGTGTCTGTCCGACGACCGTCTGTGTCCCCGGACGTGAGCTGTTCCAGTGCTGTGACAGCCAAAGATCTCCCATCGGGTCGGGCCTGCACGGCTGGTGAAGCTGCCACGAGCCCGGTGGGAGCGGCGGTGTCCATCTGGGGCCGGCATGGCCCTGGGGATGGGGTGGGACAGAGCAGGACATGTCCGGGGCTTATCTCAGCTTCATGGCGGGACATTTTGGGGGCAGAAAGGCAGGGAAGAGACCAGCCCTACTGATGCTTCAGGGGAGCACGGTTTCCGTGGCAACCCTTCCAGCCTTCCCCTCCCAGGGGTGGATGCCACAAGGAGAGCGTTGACATAGCAACCGCATCCTGGGGGGGGAGGGGAGGGGGTGAGAGGGCGTTGCCATGGCAACGCCTCCCCAACCCCTGCTTGGCGGGAAAAGCGGTCGGCAGTCACCGGTCACCGGCGGAGGGCAGGGATGGTCACGCGTGTCTGCCCGGCCCTCCACGCACACCTAACCTGGGAGCCGAGGGGTGGCCTTCCACGGGGCTGGCGATACAGCCGTTGAACGGTCCGGAACATTTTATTCGTGAGAAACATACGCTACTGAGTATAAGTGAAATTATCTCCTGCTGAAGCACTAAAACTGATGGTGTTGACAGCTCCAGAGCTGGGGACATGACCTGCTAATTGCACCAGAAGCATAAGCCCCTTCTCTGCATATCCAAAGTAATTGTGGTCTTATTTCAGTACATTACTAGAATTTTTGTTTTCTAATACTTAGAATACTGTTCAAATGCCAATGGGAATGAATATTTCCTATATTTTCCCATAGAAAGTAGTAGAGAAATGGTTCGTGTTACTTTGAAATAAATGTAATTCTCTTCATGACCAATTTTTATGACCAGGCCACCCCTATGATGGCTTCCAGGTGACACAGAGCAAAAATCCTTGGGTTGCCTGGTATATTACAAACTAGTGCAACAATCGTTTCATGCCAGGCCGGGTTTCCATCCCAACGTGCAACGTAATAGAGCTCAGCCAAAGGTTTTACACAGGTCTCCCCTCATTTCCACTGTTTCAGCATGGGTCCTTTCCTCCATTTCCATACTTACACACTTCACTGGCCTTCCAGCCTCCTCTGAAAGGTCACCTTCTGCACAATTAGCTACAGATCTCATTCTCAGGCAGGGCCTGCTGACGCCTATTACGAAAGGGCAGGCCTGGTTAACAAACCTGATTAATGCCTTTGTGAACATTGCATCAGAGGGGATACGGGTGAAGAGTCAGACATAATGTACTTGGTCTTCATGATATTTTCCAGCACGGTGTCTCAGGTAGAGCTAACATTTGAGGTTGCAAAGTGCAAGTCAATATTTAGCCCAGTAAAGAATTAGCTTATTAATGTTTAGAGAGAGAGGTGGGAAATAGTTAAGAATCAGGTGGAAGTTTGTTAAGAGAAGGAGAGCTTCTGGGGTGGTTAGGTTCACTTTCATCTTTCTTTACTTGTAGGTGACCTGGAAAAGTGAATACACAGCAGGACATGCACAGCTAACAAACCAGTAGGGCTAGCTAATACCGTAGAGAAGATAAGATAAAATGAAAGACAGCAGCAAAAACAACTGTCTTCCGAAGAAGGCTGTTAAGGAAAGTTTCTGGTGCAATAGTACAAGCAAAAGTTTTAGGGGGGGTGGCATGTTGTATACCACTGCAGCCCCTGGAAAATGTATCACTACAATCCCCAAAACTCTGGGGATAAGATAGAGCGAGCTCTGCACTTTCACGGGAGAAGTCATGATGTTTTCCTCCTCACTTCTTTGGCAGATGATCAGTGCTGACACTCCAGCATCATTGGACTCTTTGAACCCAAAGACCACTGCTAGGACTGGACTAAGATTGTAAAAAGTTTCCTGAACTTTACTTCATATTCTTATCCATACACACTGCCCTGTGACTCCCAAATGGGCACACCTTGCAAAATGAAAAGACGTGCTGGATTGCTTGTACTTAATAGTAGCAATGTTAGGGAAACCTGCTGATAAGCAAGCTAAAGCCATGGCATTTGCTGTAGTAATGCCACTTAAATGGATGAAGATAAATCCCAGTGAGCTGTAGGTACCTCCTCCAGGTATAAAGGTCCCATTTATGTTCCTAGTGTTAGCAAGTCTGGAAAACTAATTATTGAACAGCATCACACTGAAATCCACTGAAGAATAGGAAAAATTGTAATGACACAGAGGATCAAGTGATTATGAAAAGTAGGTTTCTGTTTGTTACAGAAACTTCAGTGTTAGAGGGACAACTGGATCACCACTGGAACGGGCATAGTGTCCCTTCACCACTTCCTTTGTACCTTCCTAAGTGCTTTGATCTGTGATCACAGTGCATGGGACAGTGATTCAGCTGATTAAGTCACAGTTAAAACAGATACTTTCCAGAGCTGGTGGCTGAATAGCCTCAGTGATTTAAAAAGGAAGAAGTTCAGGTCTGTGAGCTTTTAACTGGAGCCTGGGGTTCATCAGTACTTAGGATATTGGTATTTATTGTTCTCATGTTCTCGTATAAATCAGCTGCAAAGCACTGAGCTCAGACAAGTCTATTATTAGACTGTTCATGATATTTTAGGGTTTGCTGCTACTGGGCTTGACATACGTATTTGACATAGACTTGAAATGATCAGTAAATAGACTTTAAACTACCTAAACCTCTGAAAGTAATGTACAAGCTTTGAGTTAAAAAAGACTTTACTGTCTCATTTTTTAGAAATGTAGGTAAGGGATGTCTTGACTTTTCAAAACCCTCAGCATTGGGAAGCTTAGCAACAAAAACATGGTTACATTTGTCACTTCTTCAAGACTGAATCAATAATTGAAGAAAAAAAAATTGTTAGACTTTTATGCAGCCAGTCTGATCAGCATCTACTGGACACCTGTCCAACCTTCCAGATCACCACATGGCCTTAAAATTATCCTTGTTCTGATGTGTTTTGATCCTTCTAAAGGATCCATAAATGAGGACACTCTTTGTGAGACACTCAGGTGCACGTACGGGGTTAAGCAGAGGCAAGTCCTGGGACAGTAAACATTTCTGTTTGTGTTTACATGTGTTTCTGCTTCAGAGTATATAATAAGCAGGTACTTTGACTGCTTCTTGAATCACACCTACATGCAGGTGAGTGAAAATCGTTATGACACTGAATTAATATTTCCCCACTGGCTGCAATATTTTTATCTGTTTAGCATAGGTAATGACTACATAAAATGCAAGAGAGCTGAGAACTAACTTTTACACATTTTGCAGTAGAGGTCAGGCATTAGTGGCATGAGTGGTGTGGTTTTGAATCTGTGTACACCAGCCTTCCCTGAGACAGAGACTGAACTAACACACTTCCTAGCAAGAGTCTGTGAAACACACTGGAGTCTCATATATAACCAAACTCTGGTAGATGCAGGATGGAAGCAGCAGTGAGGAAAAGATAATCTTGCACTTCATTAGCACCTTCTCTCTTCTGTTGATAGAAAACAACTTCTAACAACTGACTGGTACTGAACAGAGTTGTCTCAGGCTTACCCCAGCTAGGGTCTAAGTGCCTGTGGTCCAAGCAGATTGTGCAGCCTGTAGGCAGAAGTAGAGCTGCTGCCCTGGGTTGTGAGGGAGAACAGAATTAAATTGTTCCCTATGTGAAGTCTGTGCTGTATGGCTGCTTTCCCAGGGTGGTTTATTAATAAGCCTCATCCCCTGGCCTTATCCTTTGCATGACAAAGGGCATAGCAAAGAAGCTATGGTAATACTGCAGTAAACGTGTCTATACAGCGTATGTAGCACTAAAGTAAATCAAGACTTCAGGTATAGATTCAAAAACCCCATAGGCTTCTGAAGAAGGACTTGGACATCAAGCTCCAAAACTGTGACCCTCCAAACCTCTCTTTGGTGCCACCTTGTCTCAAAGGCAGCAAAAGCCTTTTATTAATGAAAATTTGACTAATGATCTGCCTTGGCCATGTGCCTCAGCACCTCAGTATTGACAGGCCATGACAGTTACCTCCTACTCACGTCCTATGGGAACCACAAAATAAGTGTTCCTTTGCCTGTCTCACCTGTGGGGTTTGATGTAGTAGGTGTCCTCTGAGCATGCCTACTGGATCAGATCCTACACAAACTGTACATAAGCAGATGCTGCTTTGTTACAAATCGTGTCTGCAGGAGGCAGTGGTGGGAGTTGTACTTTGAATTAGACAGTCACAAGACAGCATGAATAAGTTGCTGGAGCAGGAGTGGAACGCAGGCTTGCTGATTCTCAACTTGCCATACCAAATACTACTATGCTTCAGCATCACGCTTGACTTCCATTTCTTTCTTTCTGACTCTTAAGCATTATAGTGATGGCATTGCTTTAGCATGGAGGTGTCCTAGAAAAGCTTGTAGCCTGTGACTTGCTTGTTAGGGACAAGAGGTAGAGAGGAGACTGAATCCAGGTAGTCAAGACATGAGAGATTGCAAATAACCATGTTCTGCCACCTTGTTTCATCCTCTCTCTTTAAATCTAAAGATACATTTGCTTTATTTTTGAAAGAAACAACCGGTGTACTTGTTCTCAGGCAATGAACGTGAATGCCAAATGGAAAAAGATGCCTCCTGGTTGTACTAACTGGGATTCCTAAATCATATTGGCCTCAGGAAATTCTCTGAGCTGAAAATAGTCATAAAATGAGAGTATTAGGAGGAAATACTATATGTGCTTGACATCCTCTTATTTTTAATCATCTGTATGGTAGATGACCTGGAATACTAAATGAACTCTGGGTCTGAGCCTATGTGCTGCTCTGGGACTCATATAATGTTCCTTTGTGAACTGCTCAATAAGATGCTCAGCCTTTGAATTAACATCGCAAATGCTTCATCTTACTTCAAACTGACTTGAAAAAGAGTAATGGTACGTAAACAGCCTACCAAAAAAATCTTAGGATGCTACTGCAGAAAGTTTTTCTACTTATTCTAACAGTAGGAAATGATTTTTTTTTTTTTCTGAATTGGCCTCTTACAACAGAGATGAAAAAGATGAACTGATTAGTCTTAATCATTAATTAGTAGCAATAACTCTTCACTTTTTCTAGCTGTGGAGCTTAACTCAGTAACTTAGCAGGACAATTAGGAGAAAATGTCTTTTGAAGTATTCTTAATACTAAGACTATCAAGAAAAGTTGGGGCTATTCCCTTTTCTTTGACATGGTACAACAGGCTGCCTGCTAGCTCATTTGGTGGGTCCTCTTGCCTCTGAATATCTGCATGCCTTTGATAAAGCAAACACAAATTTTGTGGAACACATAAAGCTGAAATTAATTGCCTACAAATAGGAACCATCCTATATGCTTAATTACTAGCATCACTCTTGGTCATTGACCCCCAATTTTGTGTACAAATAAATTACTCTGCAACTGAATATTTAAGTGTCTTCATTGCACCTCAGTGTCTTAGGTGAGGTATGTTTTAGTTTAATTTACAAACATGGAAGCAAATATTTGGCTACACTGGGCCAATTTGTCACCAGATTGCACAGCTGGGCAGTTGTGCAATTGCAAAAATATGGTAATAATGAGGTTAAAACAGAGCCCCTTTCTTAAAAAAAAAGAACAAAAAAGTGACGAATTATCTTTACCTTAGTGGTATGATTCTCCAGGCATGTACTAATGCTTTTGATTTCACGCCATAGCAGGCATTATTAGCAAAAATACTTTCTAACAAGTTAATTACATTACAATTCCATTCAGTTTACAGATCTCAGAACTGTTTCAGTTCTGAACTAGGATTTGCAAATACTTACACTAGTAAGATTACACAAGCTAGACAAATATAAATGCCATACAGGTATTGTGTTACAATGACCCAGGAAAACTGTATTTTAGCAGCTGACCAAAACCGCATTTCAGGATTCACCTGATGCCAATTTAATTGGCCTGTGGGTGTCATTGAGGACTATTTTCTTCCCTAAGAAAGAAGAAATAAAGTCATGCTTTATTTGCAGATAATGCTTGCTATTTTGCTCTGGTCTGTCAGCAGCCTGCTCTGACATTTGTCTACTAGTGTTGGCAGTTTATTACACACTACACCAACTCAAGGTACATGATTAACAGCTTAAAAGAAAGAAATGTCAAAGAGATACTGCTTTTTGGGGCTGGAGCTTTAACCTGTGACTGCAACATTTGGCAGCATCATAAGTTTGTAGCTTAAGTGCAATAAAACATGCTTCAGAGTGGAATTTGCAGCCAGAGAGAAAAGGGTGAGACTTCAATGCATTAAAACCTCCTTCATTGCTGCAATATCCCATACTAGGTAGTACATACAAAGCATGAAACTCAAATCTCACTGAATTTTTTCAAAACTTGTAAGATAAATAGTAATTAGGATAGCATCCCCAGCCTGTTGATTTTGAAAAGGAGATGGAAAAATACAGCTCCCCATCCAAACAGGTGATCTTGTGGTTTTGCTTGACGGAGTAGTTATGTTGTGGAGAGGCTGTCACAGCACAACTCTTTACAGCCTCCATCATACAAAGCAACAAAAATGGTCACAGGCGAGCAGCTGGAGTCAGTGAGGTAGAGACTCATTTCACACATGGCAAGAAAGAAGACAGAAAAACCATCACTCATTGCTAGTATGAATTGTGGAAAGCATTTTAACAACCTTAGTACAATTTTGCTTTGGAACTGTATCTAAAGACACCATCCATCAATAATGTCAGAGGAGTATGTCTTCTATACCACAGAAATACCACACACAGACAAGTTCTTTCTGCACTTCTCACAAAGAAGTATGGAAAAACTTACTAGCCAATATTTGCACATGTTTATAACGACTTGCGCTGTTATGTTCTGCGTTGACAAATCAGCCAATGCTGGTGCAAAGGCAAAGAAATTTTTCTTTGGGATTGACTCCCAGTAGCCTTGTTTGGAATACTACTGATTGCTAATTATCTATCAAGTCTTAAAAATATTAAGAATTGACAGCAGGCATACAGTATTATTTAAGAAAAATCTATTTCCCCATGCAACTTCTGTAAGACAGAAAGCAGTCAGTTTCTAAACCTGCAATTGAAGTTACATCTTTTTAAAGAAAATGTGATCTTTCCCTGCCCAGCTGCTCATGTCCTGCTCCTGGTTTACTACCTCTAACTGCAAAGGACTCTCCCTCCTAGCCCCACAGGCAACTGTGAAGCACTTCATTGCTGTTCAAGTGGAGAATGTCATAAGAGAAAGACACAGTGAAAAATGAGACCTTTAAGCATTATCACTAGAGTTCCTTCCACCTATCACAGGTCTTACTCTGCATTTTGAGAACTTCCCTTTCCAGGTGTTGGCTGATGCTTTCAATTAGATTCCCAAACATGCAGTGGGTAAGTCCAGTTGTTCTTCCAAATCCCACCATGATCCAAAACCAGAACCACCTACTCAGTCCCTCCAAGTCCAAACTTAAGATGTCATGAAGATTTAAAAGAGGCAGCAGTTTCTAAATGACTTGTTCAGGAAATAGATTCTCTTCGTTTAAATCTGTCTGCAAAATTTTGCCATGGCAGCTATTGGTTTTGTATCTGCTGGGTGGTCAGGCCTTGTGCAAACCTATCTGTCTGCTTGGTGCATGATGTTCTCATGGATCCTCATGCGAGAGACTGGGGTGGAAGGGCACTTTTACAGGCCAATATTTGCAGCTGGATACAGGTGACTAATACTATCTTTTTTTCTGCTGCCACTGACTGGGAGGAGCCTTGAACCATGTAGTTCCTTCAGCCAGGTAGTTTTATTCTCAGCTGCTCCAGCAGTTCTCTTTTGAAGTCACAACAGATAAGGGCAAGAGTTGTCAAAAAAGGAGAGATGTCTAGTGAACTTTCTGACCTGTCTTTCATGCTGTCTCAATTCTCATTTTGGCAGAAGGTTACACGACTGGCAGAAATGTAATCAGTATGGAGTTTCAGCATTGTTTGAAGACATGATATGATATTAGACTAAATGTTGTTATTGATTTTTCTTGCTACAGGGGATTAAAGGATATCTATGCAAAGGAGCCACTGAAACGTTGCTCCAAAAGAAAAGCAGGTAGCCAATTTAATCACCTCAGTATCTGCATTTGTAGTCATATTCCTTGACCAGAACACATTTAACTCTATGACATGATATCGATTCTAGCCCTATTATAAGAACATTATTATATGAAAAGTATGATTATAAGAATAACAATTTCTGTTTTCTTTAACAAATACACATCTCTGGACCAAATCCCGAATCAGACTAGAGCTTAAAGCTGTTCACACTGAACTTGCTAAAAAATTACTCCAACCACAGATGTGATATATAAGGAATAATTAACTTGGCAGCTATTTTGACTAACAGGTTTAGGAACTTGTATAAATCATACAACCTGCTACGTTCTGATTTTCAGATATTTTACCTGTTTCGTTAAAAAAGCCAAAAAAAGCTTACAACTCAGATTTTTTCAGCAACAAAGTCTATAACTTTGCTCCACAGAGATGTATGCTATTTTGCTCACACAGAAATGGTGGATGAGTCATCTGTCCCGTTTTGTACATCAAGGCTAACAGCCACAGTATAGGCTATTGTAGGGCAGAGCCGGTTTATGTATGCTGTCTAGGAGTTGCATCCTCTGTGTCTGCATAAAAATCTCAAGCTCTCTGCCTTTGGTTTTGGAATCTATTGCATAAGAAAAGGAATGAAGCACTGTATGTGTGCAATGCAGATGGATCTTTAATTTAAAGAAATGGAGATTGAGTGTATAACTAGTAATTAACTACTTGGGGTTTGAAGATGAAGGTACCAAAGTTCTAGGTATTATTAAGTAATGAGATAGCTGAGAGCATAGTTCCAATTAGGTTAAGTAATGTAGCAGGGAAACAAAGTCCTTCATCACTCAGTGCTAATACAGAACAAAGTAGTGCTATAACTACAAGAGATTCCTTTTTATCATTTCCGTATATTGAGTGATAAGGTGCTCTCTCATTGAGGAGTAAGGACTGAATCAGCACTTCATCAGCACTTTGTTGCACTAAGCATAGCTTAACTTTGCTCTTTGCCTCATTCAAAGACTTGTGCAAAATTCATTACCGGTTGCAGAGTGCTTTGTGACTCTATGCGAGAGAATGCTCTGTGTCCACCTGAAAAATGGTTGGCCTTTTCCTTAACTGTGCAGTACAAATGACAACTTCAACTTTTTACAGAATAGCCTGTTTTTATCTCAGCCCAGATGAGTAACATTTTCAGGTAGATTTTAAATTGTATAGAGTGGCAGGAAAGAAAAAGTACATCATTTGCCAGATGTCTGGAAATTAAACCCAAACATACTGGGAGGCTGATGGTTTCCCAGTTGTATTCAACACTCCTTGGGAGTTTCAGGATCTCATTCCAGCTTCCATTCACAGGAATACAGTAAAAGATAAAATAACTTTTGACAGAAAGCTTGTTATCTGCCAAACATGAAAACTCCAGGGTGTATCCCAAATCAAAACCAGACTTCATTTAATTCTTTCCCCTGATTTTATTGCTTAGGAAGGTAAATTGTGAAGTTCGCAATTTTGAATTTTCTCTGCTACTGATTGCAGTTGAGAATGGCACCTTATTTCATTTATGCTATCACCTTCTTTAGTTGTTTTCTGAGTGAGCAGAAGTAGTTCTGTTGTATAAGACAGACTGACTCTAGGGTGTAATTAATCCATGATGAAAGGCTGAAACATCTGCCAATGAAAATGCAGTAAATTTTCAACTGAGCTAAGTCTAACTGATAAGAGCTTTCCTGAATACCAGTTTTTACTTGCTGATTGTCTTTAACACTAGGAAAATCACCAGTTGCAGCACTGGTGTAAATAAGAAACAAGTCATGGACTATTGTGCTGTTTCCTATGATATTCTGGTATATTGAAGGTAAGTCTTAGGAAAACAGATCCATTCACCACACAAAGCATAGCCTGGCAAAGAAGGAAGATCCATGTAATATCACAAGCAGGATCTCACCAGCTAACCATTTTATTCTCCAGTCAGAAATATGGTGAATCACATTTGTAAGAAGCTCAACAGTCTAGAATTCATTTTCATAGACCACTAATGCCTTTTAATCAATCAAATTGTAATTGACATTTGTGAACTATAAAGGGGATCACTGCATGAGTAAACTGTAAAATGACTGAGATCCATGTATGTATGTATGTATGTATTATTATCATGTTATTATTAGCATCTATCAGTCTTTCTAGAAGTCTAAGGATACAAAGGGAATATTTTAGAAAGGATGAGTAAGGGACTGGTGAAAGAGAGGTCAAAAGAGAAAAAGGGAAGGGATAGCAACCTTCTTTCTTTTTTTTTAAACTTCATCTGCCTGCCAGAGAACAGTAAACAGAGTTTTCCAAAGCTGGTGCCAAGTTAAAAAGAAATGGGCCAGACATAGTAATTTTCATGACAGCCGTTTGCTGCTGATCAACACAAGTCTGTTTCTCTGCAGTATGAAATGTTCTACTGAGTGAAGCAGCAGTGATTACAGACAGATGGGGCCAGCATGCTCAAACCAGGACTCACTCAGAGCCATGCTGTTTGCTAACTTTTCCACATGATCTGAGATATCAAACACCTTCATGTTTATCTGCCCACCCTCAGCAAGTCCTGCTCTAGTTCACTTCTGGCTAAAGCCATCCTTACTTACAGAATATTCTCGAATAGGACACGAGCTGCCCAGTGATCCTCCCTGGACAGGCAACTAAAGATTCAAACATCTTGAACAGTGTGATAAATAACAAGTAAAAGAAAAAGCTGCTTATGACAAGAGAAAATAGGATTTGGGCCCCACAACTAAGGGTGCTGTTTAAGACAAATGTACTGTGGATTTTTTTTAATAATTCAGGGTGACATCATGGGAAATGGTACATAAGTAAATGGTAGAATTACGACCAAAGTGTGAGTAAGTAGCAAGACAAAACATTCCTTGACAAGACAATAAAGCATATTTGAAAAATCCTACTCATATTATTAAAAAGCAAGCCCCAAAGTAACTTAAAATGTGAACTGACAGTAAGAAAAATAACTACACAAGAAAATAACTTGTCATTTATTCAAGTATTTCATACATACAAACAAATATAGGCAAGTCGATATATTTAAAAGTTCTTTTTGGGCAAGTGACCAAACATGAAGTGCTAGTCAGAACTCTTTCAAGTGGACCTACATGCTCTCTTCCTTTATTTCCAGCCCTTCTTCTTGTTTTGAGTAGAACCAGAAAACAGAAAAGCCCAGAAAAAATGAATGTAAAAATTGAATGTTTTTTAAACTTGAGAAAAAGTTCACTTATATTGAAATTTGATTCTCATTTTATGGTCTATTTCTCCCAGTTGCTAGCAATAAAGAGGTAGAAGTGAAATAAACACTGATCAAGTGTTGAATAATAATTATTTTTCATGCTCCTACATATAACTGTTATCACCAAGTAGTAACTCCTAACTGTTAAGCAACAGGAAATTAAATGATGTAATCTAGGACAAATCTTCTTCTAAGAATAGATTTAGTCTCAGATTTCCAGGCTTGCACATTGATTAGAATTATATAATTAATATTAACATTCTTTTCATGACCCATCTGTGGTCCATTGTTTCAGTTCTCTGGTCTTCCACACTATTTACAGATGTAGCTTTAGGCAGGCAGATGCTATGCAGCTCAAGCCATACATTTTTAATTTACTGATGGCAGCATTTCTTTAGGTGACATGTAGCAGACTTTTTTTTTTCTCTCTTACATTAATTAGTTTCTGTTTGCAAGGTATGTTGGAGATGTAACAGTGACCTTCCAATTTGCAATAAACTGTGAATATACCATTTTTATTTTCACATTTTGAGTTCCCAATTTTCCAAACATTTTAAAATGCCTGTATCTTTCTCATGTCAAAGTCACATTGCATAAACTGTTATGCTGCTGTTCTGTGAGCAGAGTCTTAGAAAACTGTCTCCAGGTAAACAACTGCAAACAGCCAAAGTAGAAATTCAGCTCTTTTCCTTTTTTTTCTCATTGATGTAACACAATCATAAACCCTCACTGGGATAACTTAAAAGCTATGTCCCCTTAGTTTTGCATAGATCAGACAAGCTGGAGCCAAAATAAGTCCAATATGCAATGAAAGTTCAGGCCAAAATTTAGACCTGAATTAAAAGACCTCCAAATGGTCACACAATTCATGCAACGACATAATGTACGTTTCTGTAGACATCACAACTGTATTCAGACCTGTCACAACACAAGCCATATCTGCCAGAAATAATATTCTTCTTGCAGAAGTGGGAAGTTTCAGTTTGACCACTGATATGCCACTATGCTTTATAGCTGCCATGTTTTCTGTGGACTGGGTGTGAATTTTAGTGCAAATTATTTACACATAGTCAAATACCTCATTACTTTAGTAAATACTTAGTAAATCTGATGATTTTTAAAGGAATTCAACTTACATCAAGCAGTGCAGGAGGTGAGACAGAAAACTATGATTAGATACTCGGAGTAAATGGGTAAAACACAAGAGGTTATTAGTGGGTGAAGCAAAGGTCCTTCTCTTCTCTGGATGATAAAGGTAACTGAAGAGTCTTTGGAGAAACCTCTCTGATGAAATTATGTAGCATCCTTGCCAAGCTATTCTGTAGAGGTAATGGAAAAGATGAGGCTAACCAAGAGCCAGAAGAACTAGCGGAAACCAAGATCATGGCAAATGAGACTGGCCGGGTTGTAGATACTGAGATAAAGTAATTAGTTTGAAGAAAATCTCAGGTGGTAGTTATGCAAGGTCTGTGACTGTGAATATATGGGATAGGCTGGAGAGGAATAAAAGAGGAACATTGATATTGTAGATGGAATTCAGGAGATAAATCAAATACTTGTGAAGAAAAACTGAGTTTATCCATAGGATGCCTGAGAAAGCTTCCTGCTATCTGGATTCACAGAGACATCTTGGAGGGAAATGGAAGAGTTGTGATTGTCAGTGTTTGGAATGTTGTTTGGGAGCCTGAAAAGCTGGTGTGATGTCTGTGGACATGTTCTGCAATGTTTTTAAGTACCCTGTGTTTTCAGTTTTTGTTAAGATGATTAGGTAAATATGTTCACTTGGATTCACAGAATTCCTCAACAAACCTATGAGAGAGGGGAGCGATGCTTTCAATTAATCACATTTCAGGCACAAACTGCAACCAATACAAAGCTTTGAAGGTTTTGGCTCAGTCTTTTCCTGGCTTAGCTTGTGGCACTAGTTTGCACCAGAAAGGCAGAGTTCATCTGAAACAGTGGCATTATACGTGCTCCATGGCAATGCATGGCGATGATCTTCGTGTGAAAGAATAAGATATACGTGACACTTTCAGTGAGTAAGACATGTCCAGACACCTGGAAACTGTGTTCACTGCAGATGCTCCTAGGTTTGATTTGGGGACGTCTATCTGCTTAGTGGTGTGAGTCCTCTCTGGTGGGCTTCTGTCCCATTTTGGCTGATTCATTATATGTTCAGCCCTACTGAAACGTAACAAGGAGGCACTGGCTACTTCTGAGCTGGTACCATGGAAATCTCTAGTTCCCAGCCATTCTTGCAGCCTGCCTGCAGCACAGGCTTGTAATTTTGACCGTACGTAATTCTTATGAAAAGATATGGGCTGCACTTAAATCAGTCCCTCAATAGCTGCCAGAAATGTCAAGTGTGGCAGTGAAGTACTCTGTCTTGTGAGAATAAAGCAGAAAGAGAGAGGCTGGGGAAGAAAGGCTTCTGCATGCTGACAGTGTTGGAGGAAGTACAAATCTCTTCTGGGGGCCTGGGGAGAACTGGATGTTAAAGTCCTGAGAGATGACTTTGACCTGGAAGAGAGATGAAGAGCAATCAGGCTTGCTGGAGGGGAAGGGAAGCTTAGTCTGCAATCTGGTCAGTTCTCTGAAGTGAAAAGAAAGAAAAAAGCACTATGGAAATGTGAGTTTTCAATTATAGCTTGAATTCAGAAGGTTTGGCAAAGCCAGATGTATGGGAGGACATGTGTACTGCAACAACACCTGTTGGTGACCAATATTAAGAATAATCCTTTTGTTCATTCTTTTGATTACAACTTAAAAATACCTATATTTTAGCCACATCTATCGTGAATTTTCTTCTTAACTTTGTTTTAGCCAGAAGAACAAACTGTAGCATAATTTTCCACCAGAACTTCAGTCCTGACCACAAGGGAATTTGAAATTTTGCAAATTTTTTGCAGTTTTTACCATTGAATTTTCCTGAATTTAGCTCCTCATGTGTATCTGACTGGCACAGCTTACTTCTTAAGAAGTGGTATTAAAATTTAATAAGCATTTCTAATTAGCTTTTTTTTTATGCAGAGCCAAGCAGCAAATCAGAGAGCTTATATCTCCTGTAACACAATTTTGCAGAAGTATAGGTTTCAATTTCCTGATCCAGCAATTACATCAAACAAAGAGAAATTGTTTATGTCGCCACTCAGATTGTTCAGCTGAAAGCCATTTATCAAACATAGCAGATAATCAAACATTAGTAAAACGAGCTTACAAGTCTCCTACTAACACTGCACCTGTAGAAAACAATTATTTCCCTGGTTGGATGCCAGGTTACAGCACACTACGATCAGTCTTTTGACACAGAGTAGGCACAGAGGAGAAATATGGAATAACCCATTGCCAAAGAAAATTCATTGTTAGGACAGGTGCTGGCTGGTTTGCATGATGTGTTCTGTATAGGTTAAGGTAGCTATTAAGCTTGTTCGTATTAAATACACTGTAAAACAGCTATGAAAAGTGAAAACTACCTATCAGAAACAGCAGCATTTCCCCACTGAAAAACTGAGTTTGTTTTGCTGGAAAGAAAGTCTTATAGATCAGTGTTGTTCATTGTCTCAAAAGAGCCATTTTGAAAATACTGTGTAAGTAAAGTAATCCCAGCACCTTTCCTCTTGTATCGGAAGTCTTGTTACTCTGAAATGAATTGATGAGGGAAGAGGAAGGTAATAGATGAACAGGCTGTTTGATGAGCAGCACCAGAGCAATTTTAAACTTTCTTTACTCTCCCCTTTACCAATCAGTTCATTTCAGAGCTGACATTACAGTTATCAAACTAACAGATGGAAGAACAAGGCTGGATTGTGCCGTGGCCCTGCCACTGAAGGCTGAGAAGCAATCAAGCTCTCAGTGAAGATGAAGATCAATATCAGAAAAAGCAAGTATACTTCCCATGTGGTTTGAGGCCACTTTGCTCACCTGACAAGCAAACACTGTATTTGGTAAAATGCATACACTGAGAAACTCCCACGGAACTTTAACAAGGTGAATTGCCACTGATGTGTGCTCAAGGGTTTGTGGTCTAAGAGCTAGGAAATCACTCAGTGAAATTTACTTCCAGTCAACCTTCTTAGTGACAAATATTTTCCCTTTACATAGTGTATTCTAGGAAATATTGCAGTTTCATTCACTTTCTATAGTGAATGGCTTGTGAATGGCAGAGCATTCCCTCCATCATGTTTACTTTTACAGGGCTGAATCTTGGTTATCTGTTTGAGCTGGCTAAAAACCTCCAAATGTATCTGTATCATTACTCAAACTAATTGTTATAAAATAATCATCCTAGAGTAATCCTTTCCATGCCTTATAATGATTGATATACTCAAAGAAACTAAAGCAATGGGACAACACCCAAATCCTGATTTTAAGTGCTACTTAATCCAGGAAATATCTGGCTCCAGAGTCCTATTTTGTAGGTGAGATCATAATAAGGCTGAAAGATAGTATATCAGGTTTCAACTATCTATTTTGCTGTAAGATCCCACAGCACTCTTTGCCAATGAAGAGGAAAGTTATCATATGCCTTGCTGAAACTTGGTTTAGATATTTCCCGACTGCTGCCTTAAAATTGCACTGAGAGTTTCCTGCTGTAAATGGCAAAGAACTGAATCTGTCTGTCCTAAAAAATAATTGTACATTATTTTTGCATGGTGATTGCGCTGGTTGATGATAATTTTCTAAAATCAGTATCTCTGGCTAGTGCTGTTAAGAAAATTGCACTGTCCTGAATTATGTGTCAGATTTTTCTGATACAGACGAAGTCATAAAGATTTTCTTTATACTGGTAGTGGAAGTTTCAAAGTTATTGGCAGTCCAAAGTTTATAGAAGCCAACTGTAAAAAGATTACCTGTGGGTCCATTTTTCTGGCTCTAATATTTTATCGCTATTTGCTTTGTGCTTCCTAACATTGTAGTTTTCTTGGTGTCTTTATAAGGCTGATGATAGGGGAGGAGGGTGCTAGCAAATTGAATCACAGAGATTGCTGCAACAATGAAGGGTTTTTAAATAATGAAAAAAAAAGAAATAAAGTCAATTAAGTAAGAAATATCCATGATTTGTTTCCTTCTACCATCACTGGATTATCTGAGAAAGATTTTTCAACTGCATTTTAAGGACAGTGTAACAACATGTTGTCAATTAACAC
Organism: Harpia harpyja; assembly: GCF_026419915.1. NCBI lineage: Eukaryota > Metazoa > Chordata > Aves > Accipitriformes > Accipitridae > Harpia > Harpia harpyja. The sequence goes on along the minus strand of NC_068941.1, from coordinate 62,855,777 downwards.
TGTAATTATATCTCACTTATAAGCAACTTTTTAGGCAGTTACATTAATACATACATAAACAGTATCTGATGAGGAGTATATCATCTGAAGGTTTTTCACAACGCACCAGGATTATGTTTGAGGGCTTTGCATGGAAATTGAAAAAGGGAAACCACATTTTGGCAATTTTGCGATATCTGTTGTTTCCAGGACAATATTTTGGCCATTATTACTCCTTGCTGTAAGAATTTCTTCTGTTATTATCCATGAATAGATACAATTGGCTGCTTCAAAAAAGGGGATATGAGAGATAATACTTTGGTGAGATGTGGTTTGATCCTCTAAATGCTTACATTTTATCAGCCGTAAAATACATTACTGTGCTGGCTATGCAGCATAAGATACTTCAGGGATCAAAATACCCTACCATTCCTTTTAAGTCACTATATTTCCTTTGGAAAGAAAAAGAAAGATGAGATCTACTAATTTGATAAGGACTGTAAAATATAGAAGACAGAAACACTCAACTAGTGTAAACAGCTCAGCTATTACCTGTCTTAACCTATACCCATATGCCAGCCTACCACAAGTAGCTTCATTGATGTTACAGGACAGTCTAGGTACAACTTGTCTGGCTTCAGGCCTCTTCTGCTGAATACAGGAGTAGTTCAAAGACTGCAAGATGTGAAAGGGGATTGTTGGACACTCCTTTTTCAAACAGCTTCTAGTGCCTCATGTAAACTGCTGAGGACAAAACTATTTTCAGTATCTCTTCTTCTCTGTCAGTCTTCATGGGCAGTTTCCTTGTGCAACAAAGAAATCCTTCTCCTTTCTTACAAACCCATGTAACATTTGCAAGGGTCTTCCCAGAGACTCTCTCACTTCTTTTCTCTGCAAAAAATTTCTTGGAGATGTCAAATTGGTAAATATGAAGAGAGAGAAATAAGGAGTGAGCAAGCAAAAGAGAGAAACAAGCATTATATCACAGTCTTGTTTCTTCCTGGGAGAACTGCAGACGAGGTTAGAATTACTCACAGGATTATCTTTTGCTTCTGATTTTCAAAGGTTTCATTTATTCCTATCATATGCAGAATGGCATAAACAAACTAATAAAATACTGATAGACCTTCCAATGCTTGATAAATAAAAGCCAATTAGGCATGGACGATAAGGCTCTTCTTTCAACTAATTTGAACACTGTAATAAATTTTGCTCTGGCTGACTTCCACAGCACCGCTGTGCCTTGTTGAACAGGAGCTGCTTTTTTCCCCAGCGTCAGTGCCACACCTGTAGCAGGCAGTTTGACTTTAGAAAGCCTACAGAAGCAGAGGCATCAGGGTCTAGCAGAGACCATGAACCCTAGGGAGATAACCTGTTCTCTTATCTGAGCTCGGGTCACCTGAGAGCAGGCTGTAGCCTGCTTGTACGGGTGCATGCTGGATGAACCGTAATAAGGACATTGGGAGGTGAGCTCAGTTGTAGTCTTTGTACCTTCTGAACCTGCCGATACCTGAAGCATTACAAAGAGCAGGGAGAAGCAGGGTCATGCCCTGTACTCCTTTGCTGTGGTATTGCAAGTATTTTTTCTGCTTTGAAATGAACACAGTTTGACATCCCCCGAAGAGCGGTCTGTGCCAGAAGATATGTGGGAAAGCCTGCAGTGGCAGGAAAAAAGGTATGATGTTATATTGTATTATTTGAAGAACAGAAGGGGCAACAACACACATATACATGGTGTCAGAGGATGGAAAACCCTCTTTTGTTTTTTTTAGTATTCAGTCAAGTGATTTTAGGATAAAAGGAACAGTATAAATGTCACATACAATATTATTTTTACTTTTGTTATTTTCATCTGACATCCCCCAAACTGATATACAGCCTGAAAAGTACAAATGAATTAGAGACATATATAAATATATTATACCAGTGTTTTAGATATAATGACATCCTATATCTATATTACACTGCAGTGATGAACAATTTTGAGGATGCCAACCTTAAGGAGGTAAAACCATGCTATTTTACAATCAGCAGTATGTGGTGGGTGTGTAGATAAGAGAGACAACAGTTGCCCAGGAGTTAGAAGATCAAAGAATTCAGGTTCTTGCTGGATCACAGCCCTTCTCTATAACTGTGACCAGCTCCTCAGAGTTATCTAGCCCTATGAAACTGAAACAGGACAAAATGAGGTGTTTCATGCCCTGTGTTGGGACACTCAATCAGGCAGAGGAGCCTGTGCTCCTATACAGCTTGTGGAAATGGATATATTCCTAGGGCTGCTGTTTGTGGGGGAAGCGAGTGCCAGAATACAGGCAGACAAAAGACACACAAGTATTTGTGCTATTTTAAAAGCTGAGAAAAACAGTGACCTGACCACTTTCTTGGGGAAAGCAAAACTAGTATCTGTATTTGGGACTGTCCCAGACTCTCTGGCTACCTTGTTTAGGAGTGCAGCTCTTGATATCCTCACTTGTAAATTGGTATTGATAGTCCTTCCCAGCTTGCTGGTGGTTATGAGGATGATGATAACTGGTGATATCATTCCACTGTCCCACAGGGTCACATACTCCAAATCCTACAGTTATAGTCCCTGTAATTACCAAAACTGGATAAGAAAAAGTGTAGCGTTTTTGAAGTGATGTATTTAAGAGAAGGTCAGTACATACTTTGACTTGAGTATATGACTTGCACTGTTGCAGAAATTTAGTCTTTATTCTACTGAGCTTTACTAAAATGCACAGTTTTCTGAATTTAATAAAGTTCAAGTTCTGAATTTGCCCAAATATTGATATAGTGCCAGGTCCTTGAAGGCAGTGCAAACAGGACTACAGCCTTAATGTAATAAAACACTTAAGAGAGTGCTTAAATTTAAATTTAAGAAGTATGCACTGTGCTTTGCTGTGTGAGAGCCAATGGAACTTCTATGAAGTGGAGGGGAATGTAATTTCGTACCAAGAGTGCACATGGCAGCCAGGGACCGCTTGCAATTCTTCCTGTATGTGTAAATAGATCTCACCTGCCAAAGAAAAACAGTTTACTTTGGTCGATGAGGTCTGTTTGTTGGAAGAGGTCTTCTGGCCAGTGAATCAATTCTTCCTGAAAAATACCATTAAATTGTTAATTTGAACCAGGCAACCAACAATGACAGTCAGAAGGGACTGGTTCACAACTCCATTAGCATTGTACTATGCTGTCGTGATGGCAAATATTGTAGTTTTCACTAGAACACAGACCTTCAATCTCCAGCCATCTCATTCAAAGGATGTTGCACATTTTCATCTAAACAGTGACGTGATGAAAAGTATGTTTTTCATTTAATGCTATACATTTTGGAAAACATGTATGTTCTGATGAAGTGTCATGTAGAAAAAAATTGAAACATTTTGGTGATAGCTTTTTACTTTAAAATAATCTTTCAGAAAGTATTCATTAGTTTTAGTATACATTTTGAAAGCCTTTTAAAATTCAAAAGCTAGTAAAAGCTTTTCAGTCTTGCAGAAATGAAATGTTTAAATTGATTTTTTTTTTTCTGCAGCACTTCTTCAACAAGAAAGTCGTAGCTGTTTTCTTCCCTTCTGTTTCTGAGTGGAAAATAAAAACAAAAAGTCCAAAACAGATTGTGATCAGCAAATTAGTGTTAGACCATAATTCTTCTTGCCACTCAGTTATTGATACTAATTCAAGCTATAAGCTATGCAATACCAATTATGAAGTGAGCAGCTTAATTCAAAACTTCTAGATATGCAAGCATACATGAAAATATATACATATTCACATATATGCATACATATATATATATTCATTTTCTCTTGCTCAACATTTTCTTTAGATCATGAATGCTGCATTTACTCACTGAAGCATCTCTGGTGCAGGGTTTGTAATGTGCTCTAGATTCCTGCCTCAGCTGACTTAGTGGACAGCAGATACTTCTGCCAGTCTGATAGTATCTAATTACAGAGCCGAGGGGTGCGTATTTCAGGAGAACACTCTGAGATGTTGAAAGATGATATTCTGAGACAGAGAAGGGCATATCAGCCATTGATTTAGGTCACAGAAGCAATTCACTACCGCATGAATAACATTAGTTGAATGTTATATCTGAACATAGTGAAAACCTTTAAAAATCTCATACATGATAAAGGTTGGCATTAACATTTCAGCTTTTGCCAAAGTACTATACCAGCCCATTAATCTTAGCAGAAAAATATTCTGCTTTTGCTAGAATACAGTTGCTCATATAATGCATATAATGCAAAGTATAGAGTGGGTTTGTTGAGGGTTTTTTTGTATTTGTTACTTGGTACTTTAAAGGAAGCAAGTGTAAATTTGTGGGTGATGCAACCATTGAAATAAATTATATATGGATATGAATGTCAATAGTTATTCTTTTCACACCAATGAGGTTAAACCCCATGTTTATGTCTTCCGTCCAGAGAGGATTAAAAAAAAAAAAAATCCCATGACTGCTTTTTTAGTGTTTCTGTCACAGTTTTCATTTGCAAACAAATAAAAATGAGGTTAATGTCATGAGTATTCCTCTTACTGCTGGGTTTGCCTGTTTACTTGCTTGCAGACATGGTCATATACAAAGGTTTTCAGAAAGAAAATGTTATTACTGTTTTACAAGCAATCACTTTGTGCTCCAAGGTGCAGCAGTGGTCCTCACACCACAAGTAGAAAAGCATTGCCTTGGACCACTTCCTCTGCTCTGAATTTGGCCAGTTCTTAGCTGTGCTGCAAAAACATCCATGTTGTAAGTTTTGGTCCAAAGATAAAGAGCCACTCAAAGTCAGCAAAGCAGACATACAAAATGTCCTAAAAGATATTAAAGAAAATCTATAGCCTTGGGACAGCAATTCATGACAAATATGCTGAAGAAATAATCTAGTATTTTTATTCGGTAATCATTTTATAAATTCCCCTCACAAATAAGTGTATGAGTGATATCTGCGCAGACTGGGAGGACTGGTCAGGGCCAGGGTAGCTATGGAACCAGGAGAGAAACATGGACACTTTCTGCTGCTACTTCAGTTGCAGCTGGATCCAGAAGCCAGGGATAAGATACAGCGGGGAAGGTCTGAACCCAGAGACGTCCATGGGAGTTTTATGGCATACATATTTAACTGGCTTTCAGAAGCACCATGGAAACTTCTGACTGTTATACTATATTTTCAGAGCTATTGAGAAGTATGTTGTTATTATTGTCATGGCAGCTGTTATACAGAAAAGGTAAATTCTCAAACATATATTTTAAGAGTATGATTCCCAAATATTTCATATTTCTGCAGCTCCAGTAATATGCAAAGTTTAAAAAAAAACCCCACAAAAATATTGAAACAACCTGGAGATTCACATATTCTGTAAAACATTTGTCGTTGTACACTTACACTGGCTACCAGGATTTCTTCTAAAAAGGTTCAGGATGTCATATTTCAGTGACCTTCTCTCTGTCTTTTCATTTACTTTGTTTTGTTTCACTGTCTGTCTCTTTTTTGTCATATTTTTCATGTTTTCATTTCTACATTTAGTTTGTACTACTCTTCCTTTGTCAGTATCCTGACATTTTGGTTTTGGGGTTATTATTTATTTTTGGTTATTTCTGTCTTTTCAGCCCTTTTTCAGTGACCTGCATCCCTCTGTTTTGTTGCTCATCTGCTTGCTCTATTAAGCCTTCTCTTTATCAGCAATTTCTTCCTCTGTCCTGTGGTCTCTCTTGATGCTAAGCTCACATATTTAGCCTCATGGGATGACATCCGTCATGCTGTTTGCAGAAGACTTGCTCAGTTAGTGATTACATTTAGTTGCAACCATGTCAAATGGATGCCAGTGGGATGGCAGAGGGGTAGGTTTCCCCTGGCTGTACACCAAAGTGTAACTAACTCCTCATTTGCAAAAGCCTGAGCCATCTGGTAGAGAAGTCTGGGAAAAGACTGAGTCAGGCACAACATAAGAAAGATCTTTTGTTTTTCTCGTGTTCAACCATGAACAGGATTGAACTGGTGCAACTATTACTTTTTCTCTCTAGACTGAGAAAAAAAGGGCAGCTGTTCCTGACTCACTGGGAGTGGCGTCTGTGCCATGAAGTGATGCAGGTCAGGCTACTGTTGTTGCTACCTGCTTGAAGCTCCCAAGCAAAATGCAAGTTCTTCAGGTTGATGCAGTAAAACAGATACTGCCTTTGGACCTTGGGGAGATGGTAGCACTGTGCTGTTAAACTAAGAGCTGTAAATGATGTAAAGGATTGTTACCAAAGCAACTTTATTTCCCTCTGAAACCTTAAATCCCTTCCTTGGCAGTCTTTCTATGTGGACACTTTCTCTCAAGCACACTCTTGGCCCATGTGCATGGGGTTTTCTGAATCTGACACAAAAGTTGCCCCTCAGGCCAAAAGATTTCCATAAGCTTCAGGTTTCAATGAGAATCCCACTCACAGGAAGTGTGAGAAAGTGGTCAATGTAGGTTGCTCCAAATCTTTTGGTTTGTTCATCTGTCGAACTTCCACAGCCTGAGTAAAGTTTTGTCATGCCCATTAACCAGAGAATTACCTTCTGTTTAAGTTTAGCTAAAATTTTATGTGCATTTGTGAGTTATATGAGATGATTCTAATTTGAAGTTTGTTACGTAAAATTGTAAGAGTTCATTTTCGAAAATGTCTTTCTATTCATTGGTTTACATTGCTTGTCATTTATTATGTTTTTTGCCACAGTTCCAACCTAGGAAGGAAAAGCAATTCAAACATTATTCTTCTGGTTTACTTCAAGAGCGTATTCTAGTCACTGAATATTACAGGCTGTAGCCATTGAATGGGTAGCAAAATAAGAATTAGCACAGATTCTCATTAAGAAAAACCCTGTAAATCTCTCTGTCTTCACTCCTATTTTTAATAACCAGCGTGGTTCCAGGCAGGTGACAGGAAGGATTTTCCTGGTATGATGAAGTCCTGCCAAGGACAACTTCTGTGTGTTTGTAGCACAGAAAACAAGGTGTTTACTAAAATTTCCCTAAAGAATTATTTAGTTAATGCCCTTAATACTTCTTTGCAGGGCAAACAGGGGTATTTCTTCACTGCCACATTAGGAAAATATGAAGGAATAAACATAAAAGTGACTCTGCGTACACACCTTCCACTTGATATCTTTCCAGATCACTTTACAACTTTCCATTTTTCCGTCTCTTCAGCTGCTTATTTGTATGCTGTAGGGACACCACAGCCCTGATGCTTCACTAGATAATGACTGTCTGTGTCTATACTGCCAGCCTCTGGTGTCTGGGAACAAACAGCATTAGAGATTAGAGCTATGAAGGAACAAGAATTTTCATCCTGTTGAATAGTTTTGCACTTCAAAATGTATTTTCACTCTAAAGACAAGGAAATAATGAGTATGTGAAATTGCCTTTTTAAGGAATATTTTAAGAACTCCTTTTGGTTACTTCTGAAAAGGATGAACTCCTCTTCCTTCCAGCAACCCATGTGCAGTTATTAAAATATTTGGCAGTGTTTATGTAGAGTACTTGTCTTTTAAGCAGAGGATGAGCTAATCCTCTCACTTGGAATGTGTGAACAATGTGCTGGAGAAGAGTCAATGCTGCAGTAGCAGTAAAACAGATTTTCAACCTAGAAAACAGGCTGGAGAAAAGTAGCCACTATTTATAACATGTGTTCCTAAAATTGAATTTCTGACATCCATTCAAAGAGGAATAAATACTGACCTATCACAACATGTTTCCTTCCCACAATGGGAGATGGAAAATGGTTACATTACATATGTTTGCAATTACACTTCCAGTGATCTATAAGTGATCTGTAAAACCCAAGTGTTTTCCCGAGAACCTTCATGGTACATTGAACCTTGTAAACACCTTTCTAAGCAGAATATGCTTTTTGCAATGACTTTTTTGCATTTACGTAGTAAGATAAACCATGACTTCATCATGTGGCAAAATCTGCAAAGGCATCTGCCCAATTTTACAACTGTGTCTTTACAATTATTGCATGACATACATAGTTAAAAAATTATCTATTCACCCATCAAGGTTCATTTTCCATAGATTGCTACAGTGCATTACAGGCATCCTTGCTTTTTATTTTCTCACTTGTTTTTTTACTCCTGGAATACTGCTGAAATAATTAAATATCATTTGCTGAATATAATGGATAGTTTGAAAAGTTTGGAAATGCCTTACCACCTTTTTAAAAAAGCTAGGACTTTAGTTATTTATCTTTGTTTAGAGCAATGATTATCAGGCTTTTTGAAAATGTACAACTCTCTCTTGGGCAAACATCCCTGTAGTATTTACACTCCCTAATTGTTTTCATCCCAGAAAGGAAAGATGTGGCATAAACTTTTACGTACAAAGAAGTGGGGTAAAAAGTCAAATCTGAATTGTAATATGAAACTTTTTACAGCCAGGGAAACTGCCTCCCCTAGCTGCAGTGGGCTTTGAATTGGACACTGAATACATACAAAATGTACTTTTTTATTGTTGGTTGGATGTTAGGGTAATATGACATGATTCCACCCTAAATATTAGGGATACATCTGTCCCCTCTATAGTCATAATCTAGTTCAGTGTGGAGAGACCTAAAGTATTCTAAGTTAATGTCGGCTCATGGATGTGATGAAGCTTAGCTTAGACTCCCATCCTTGCTTAAAGGAGGCTGTCAGCAACACCTGGGCTAGCAAGTTTAGACTTAGTCTAGGTACAACCACACTCTGTTTGTGTAAACATGAGTCACTGTTATAACAAAGACATCAACAAAACAGTGATGATTTATTCAAATTTGGAAGTCCACCAGGATCTAAAATATATCTGTTTCTTGAAAATGTTTAACTTGATTCAGCATCTCTAAAACCTTCCAGAAAAAGTGAAATTGCACTTAGATAAACAGCTTAAATTGCCTTAAGTTGGTGCTTGCAAGAACTTAATTTCCCCCCTTCCATCTTTAGATTTGAAAAAAGTAAAATGTTGGATTGTGTTTTCAAGGTAATTTTTTTTTCTCAAATAATATTTTTAATGAAATTACTCAATACTTGGAAATTATTAACACCTTACTTAATTTAATAGGAACTATTTTTTTTTTTTTCCAGGTATCAACAGTGCTGGAGTTTGGCCGCATAGTAATTTATACTACTAGCCTTCGTGTGGTAAGAACCACTTTTGAAAGATGTGAACTGGTTAGAAAGATCTTTCAAAACCACAGAGTCAAATTTGAAGAAAAAAACATTGCTCTGAACAGTGATTATGGAAAAGAACTAGATGAAAGATGCAGGAGGGTCTGTGGAGTTCCCTCGCTCCCTGTTGTGTTTATCGATGGCCATTATCTTGGGGTAAGTAAAGCATGAGCCTGTGTTTTATTCTGCAGTCTGGAAGAACAGATGAAAATCTTGATGGATGAGAAGCGGGGTTTTTAGAAAATTGCTTGCAATGTTGGAATGATGGGAACAATCAAAGACAGAGATTCCTTTGTGGTATGTGCTGCACAGATCCACACTGATAGGTTTGATCTGAAGATGCAAAAGATAACCAGGGAGAGGCTATCAGGAGGGGAATAAGAGGCAGTAATACAATCTAAGCTATCCCTCATTTCTTAAAAAATAGCTTATATTTGTAGCTGAAACCATGAAAATCTAGAGAAATGGATTTTTTTTCCTCATGGGAACCTGTATGTATGATTGACACAGGAAGATGAACGCACATAGCATAAACCTGTCATTTAGTAATATTTGTGTTGAATATGAAACTAACAGCTTGGGGTATCAGACCTTAAACAGGCATTGAATTTTATATGATGTAGTTTGTACCAGGATCTGCAATCAACTGAACATTGTTTTAGGCACAGAATTGCTTAATACTTAATTTTGGAAAAGTCTATCAGTAAAAGAGAAAGAAAAACAGCCCAACTCTGCCCTGTTGCAAGACATAAACTCCAAATGGAAAACTACAATCCAAATTTGTACTCTGGTAGTCTGGGTCTAAAAGCTTGTTGATATTTGAAATCACCTTTTCATTAAGGCCAGCCTGTACTTTCGAAATGTATTTTTCAGAAACTGAAAAAATAAGAGTTTAAGAGAATAAGAATCTGGAAAGTGGCACAAAGAAAACAGCTTGAGAGCTCAGAGAAGGTATTTGTCTCAAGCGGTAAAGAGCTAGCAATTAGCACCAACAGTGAGACTGTGATTTGTGAAGGCAAACTATATTTAAACACAGTGGGGTTATTGTGTTTGTATTGCTTAACACTTTCATTTTCACAAAAGATTTAAGTAACAAAATCAAATGTAATCAACAATCAGGCATACTTGATACTGGGCCTGTATAAACACTTGAATACCCTTTCTCCCCATCCCCTTCCTAGCTCTCTGTGTGCCCTGCACGAGGCAGCCTTCCCCAAGCCCCATAACAAATGCATTTGCTGGCACAGGGCTCACCAGACCACTACAGCAACTGCAAAATTGCCTGCGTGCAGAATATTAGCAGACAATGATTTTTACTTCATAGTAAAAATCAGCGTAGAAGGTGCTTTTATCAAAAACTTGAGTCTGAGAGTTCTCCAGCCAGCCAGGAGCAGATGTGCTTCATTCAAAAGCAGCTTAAAATTCAACAGGATTCAGACTAAGTTTCGCTCACCTAATTATCATGTTAAAAGTAGTGAGTTATGACCGACTCCAAGAAAATCTCAGTCCGTGTGTGATCAATTTGTCAAAAGAATTCAGTTAAAATACTGAAATGGACTGAATAAATTATTTGCTCAGCTGTAGGCGAAGTCTGGTTGCAGTAATTTTGGTATGATGGATGGCCCATTAATTCACTGCTGCTTCTTTTTTTTGGAAGATCATGGGAAACATGTCTTTTAACAGAGGAGCAACAGTGTAACAAGCAATACAATCTCATTAAAACTATTTAAGTATTGTCTGAGATACTTTGGAGAGGTATAGAAAAGAAGGCAAGTGAATTATTAGGAAGCTAGCTGTCTGCGGGAGAGGCAAATCTAGCTGTCCAACTACCTGCTGACAGGTAGTCAGCAGGTTTTACCTCCTGTAGGTAAAAAAATGAAGATGGAATTTGGTGTTCTGGTCTACAGACATTTATTACAGCATGGCAACTGCATTCACATTGTTTAACACAAGAAAACAGAAAGTATTGATCTGCTAAAAAGCAGAAAAAAATCAGACTTGGGGTATGTTTTCTTTCTTCTTTTTTTTTTTTTTTTAATTAAATTGATGAGGCACAACGTGGTTAAATGGAACAGACTTTAGCTCCAGGAGAGGATTAAAGTTATTCCACGTAAGAGCGATATTATTTGTGGACAATCTGCTTTGCAGATGCCTGCTCTGCTCATGGGGAGCATCGCGGCTGGCCAGGACTGGGGCAGCCCTTTGCTCTGCCAAAGTGGGTGCCCCTCACCTGCACTCACAGGCAAAGTTTCTGCCTTCCACTGCTCTCCACTAAAAACCATCATCTTGGGGGGCACTGCTGCTCGCTACAGAATCACTCTCCACTGTGCTTTAGTTGAAAGGAGAGCCCCAGGGCGATCCTGTCACTTGCGCTGGCAAGGGACCTGTGTCCACACACTCTCTTTGGTAAATGGGGCAAAACCTATTATTTTATGGCAGTTTTTATTCCTCTGTCTTAATATGGCTTCATAAGAGGGGTTGGCATTCATTGATTTACAAAGAGAAATAAGGAGGGGGGCACTTTGTATATTGAGAAGGTCTGGCAATGAAGTGTTCACCCCCCAGCTATATCAATGCCTGGTGGATGTGGCACCTCAAGAAGACAATGCATCAATGACTCCAAAGGCAGTAAGTTCGCTGGAACCTGTGCTGGGCTTATGTTTCATTAAAATGCGATTGAGAACTAATTACAGAATTTGGTCTCGTTGGTAACAGTGGACATTTCTATAATGCCTTTTATGATAATTATCTTCTGATATGCAAATGCAACATAGAAATCCAGAAGCCTGGTGTGTCAGTAAATTAATCATGCAATATTTTTTTTCTCCCTCTTTTTCTGTCTCTCTTTTTTTTAAATTTTGAATATTTATTTCCTGGCAAATCCCTCTGTGAAGGAGATTGCACGTAGCAATACAAAGGAGAATCTATATTGAGCCATGCACCTTTCAATGAGTCATAAGGAGGAAAAAACCCAACAACTCCTAATTAAAATGTGAACAGTTTTGAAAGGGGACAAGATTAGTTTTAATGAGATAAATGTAACAAAAGCACCAGAACACAGCATATGTGCATCTGATAAAGTGTATGGTATCCAAGCTGTTCAGAAGCACGGACAAGGTTGTTAGAGCACTGCAGGCTGTGTGGATAAATCTTCACAGCGCTGTGGAATTTATCATTGCCTGCACAGGGGGAATGACACAAACCCGCGACTTGGGCAGAAGCAATAGAAAAATCATATTTAGCCCCTGTCAAGCAAAGTCCTGTGTGCTGCAGTGCAGCAGGTTTTTTTAATCTCATTTTTTCACGATTGAATCATTGTATTTCTTGACACACGCTGTCTAAATATCAGTCTGTCAGGAAATTGCAGGTTCTTTCTGCAGCATGCTCTTTACCAGCTGATCTAATCCCTCTTTTTCACCTGAGGCTGCCTCCATCTGAAATGGAACTATGCCATCTGCTGGGACACCAAAGCAGAATAAAAAATGACTTCTAAAAAACAGAAAGCAACACAGAAGAAAAATTGGAGCATTCATTTACTCTTTTACAAAGGCACTCAGGGCCGTTAGAGGTTTATGTTATGCAAAGACCCACTCTGCTGGAAAAGGGATGCACATAAAAAAAGGCAAATAGAGTCATCCTTAGTAAACATGTTAGCTTGCTGCATAATAGTTTAAAAATACATTTATTTTATTTTTCACTTTAAATACGTGATTGAATTCCAGTATTGACTTGCCATACAAACCTACCTGAATCTTTTTCAAAGATGTGAATTTAATATTTTTTTCCTGAAGAAATTGTTTCCTGTTTAGTTTTCCCAGTTGTAATGAATCCACAACAGCATGAGATTTACAGTAAAATTTTTTTATTTGACTAATTGGTTATGATTATTTCCCAAGAATGTTGAGGCTATTTTTGTAACTGACTTTTAGAAAATACCTGTGTAACATATTCTTTTTGTTACACAAGAATTAACATTTGCTGCTTTCTTGTGGCCATATATGATTACTAGCTCTCAATTGCCTCCATGTTTTGTCAGAGTAAACACATTCTCCTGGCATTCACTTGATGGGGTGGATATGAATGGCTTTGTGGCAGTAAAACTATGATGCAATTATTGCATCAAGTCACCTAGCATTTTCCCACTTGTTTCCTCCATTTTGCAGTTTATAATATCAGGAACAGCAGGGTTCAATTAATCCGATAGCTCTTTACACGTCAACCTTTCAGTTCTTTGCGTATCAAATCCAGCATTTCTGGTGCTGGTACTACACTGCAGTGTCAGTTTTCTCAGTTTATGGGCAGATTTCCAGGCATTTAATCATACCCCATGCTTGTCTGCTGCCAAGGGGCGCCTCATTGTCAGAGGTGTAGTGTTGTAGGCTGAAGAGTGTGTGAGCTCTGACCAAAGACGGGTAAATACAGCCTGTCTCCTTGGTAAGCCACAGTGAAAAAACATGGCAGGTCCAGTAACAGTGGGGCTCGTGATTGCATTCTGCTGCCTCAGCAAGAGGCCTCACCTATATACTCAGCAAAATCAGTTTTTAAGGAAATAAGGGATGCAATTTATCTGCACAGCAAATGTGTTCACAAGAGAGACGTTGCAGTGCCATGCTAATTTTTCTCTGTACATAAGGAAGGATGTGGAAGAGAGGCTGCTTCCCAAAATCAGCAGGTATTGTAGTACAGCCAACTGCAGAGCCATATATCTATGTATATTCCTTTATGAATAATTACAGTGTGAAAATGGTAATGGGTTACATCCAAGATAGGTGAGCAATAGATGGGTTTAGTGAGAGGACAGAGCTGGGGCAGTAGGAAACAGTGGACCTTGGGTTTGTCCTAGTTCTGCAGTTAGTGGGACAATACCTGAAATACAGTGTTAATTTCTGGATGTTCTCAAGAGAAAATTGGGAAAATATTCTAAAGAATGAACATGGTCTAGAAAACCTGTCGAGTGATTTAGCCAAGTCTGTGGCATTTCCTTGCCAAAAGAAGGGCAAAGACCCGACTGCAGCCCCTGGGCTCTTCCACCAGAGTGGAGAGCTATTGAAGTCAGTAGATAAAGGATTCACAGGCTGGTGCTTTGAAATTTAACTGGTTAAAAAACTTGAAAACTGCCTTCTCCCAGCTGCTGCTTTAAACGCTATGGCCACTGTCCCTTGTGCTCCTTATGTGAGTCTTAGGAGGGACAGACTAATGTTTCACATCCCTTTGTGGGTAATTGTGAACTGAGCACAATCTAGGAAGAAGAAGAAAGGCATCACTTTCTGGTCAGAAAGCAGCTATTGGACTTATTTAACAGCTGCTTTAATTACTCTATTAATTACAGACTCTGCGTGTTAAGATTCACAGATCCAAAGGGAAGGTTAACCTCTGCAAAGTATCTTTTAGTCAAATTTCACTTGAGGCAGCCGTTAATCTGAAAAGACATGCTGAAACACTTAAAAATGTTGATAGCCATTTGGACGTTTGGTTTTTAATTTTAAAACCATAGTAATGAGGCTTTCCACTTTGAAAGCAACACAGCTGGCTGACTGAATGTCATCTGAAATATAAATCCTTTAAAATATGAATCTATAATGGGAAACCTGTCAGGCTTTTAATTATGCTGCTGTAAAAGCCAGTCAGCATTATCGTACAGCATCACTGTAACACGGACCAGAAGTCACAGGAAAGCTTTTGCCAACTGTTGCCACAGAGAAGAGATCCTTTCCTAAATGGGGGCAAATCAGGGCTTGTCTAGTGTAGGGAATTTGCAGTGCTGCAATTACATCAATAAAGCTGCAAATCCTTAACGTCTCTGCATCAGACGGGCAGCGCAAGCTTTGTCTTAAGCCGCTGCAGTGTATTCAGGCCCAGAGCTAATACTCCATGGGCCGCCTTGGCAAACCCTCGCTTTGTTGTGCCAATCACTCCTGTTGCCCGTTCTGTGTGAAAGCAGAGAAAGATGAGAGGGCAAGTGTGAAAGAGGCCGACAGGCTGCTAAGAGCTGCTCTGCTGGGGACACAGAGAGCCTAATGCATATGTTGAAGCTGGTACACTCTGTGCCCATGGTCTAGAACAGATTTCAATAGAAGAGTCAACACAAGTAAGGCTAGCTAATCTGAGTCTCCTGTCATCTTCTGTGACTAATTAATCACAACTAATTACCTTGTAGGTACTTCTTTTTTTAAAAAAAAAAAATCTCTTTGAAAGTGTAGCACTGTAAGTGTAGCGTTCACTGAAAAAGTGGCACTCACATCCACTAAAATATTAATATTTTGCTTTTTAACTGAAATGAAAATAATCAAACACAGAGTCAAAAGTCCTTCTTTTTTGTACAAAGCCAGAGCAAAAAGACTTTCTACAGAGAAACTAACCTTAGTAAGGTGTCATACAAAATCCTTTGCAATGTTTTGGTGGCCCTTATTTGGCTTTTGAGCTACACACTTGTAGCCTCTGCAGTCCCCAGCAAGGCACTGTGAATGGTTGGACACTAACATGTACATTAGTGACCTGTATGTGTTCCCTGTGCTCCCCAGCAGCCTTTCCTGTACCTCCCAGTAACAAGGAGAGCGATGCTGGTGGGGAGCTGGGGCTGAGAGCCCCTTCAGCTGACCGTGGGCAGCTCAAAGTAATGGCACATCCGAGCCATGTGCTGGCATCCCACCACACCTCAGCCCTGTGCCAGCAATCTACCACGCCTCAGCTCTGTACCAGCATCCCACTGCAGCTCCCAGCTCATGCCAGAAGCAAATCCAAAGATGAAATTTAACAGTCCGGGCATGCAGGAACTAGCAAACTGGCGCAGCGTGATGGCATGAACCCATCACCTGGTGCAGATGTGGCCCGTCGCCCTTAGCAGTGGGTAAGGGCTGTGCAGTTACCTCCGTCTGTGCCTCAGTTTCCTCACGTTTTATTGGTTTCTTGTGATCCACTGATTAAAAGTGTCTGTAAGTATTTGGTAATATTTAGTATTCAGTGAATTTGGTTACATAAGTGAAGTGTAAGCATTCAAACGTGGCCCTCTAATTAGAAGAAAGAGGAAAAAAAGTTTTACATCATCTTTGACACTTTAATTTTGTCTGCAATAATCTCTTAGCATTTATTTTCAGGAGGAAAAAAGAAAAAACACTTCAGCACTGCCTTGGTTCAGATCACAGAACCCCTCAGAGGCCTAATGTACTCAGACTAAATTATTATTATTCATTGTTGTGTCTGACTTTAATGTTGTTACAGTATTTTCATTACCCTTTTTCTCCTTGTGTTATACATTAGGCATATTATGTCTTAATTCAACGCTCAACTGCCAGAATATTTGAAATACAATTTCCTCCTCTCATTTTGCTGCATTCTCTGATGTGTTGTATATTTATATAATTGTAATTTTTGACACCCTAACTAGACATATTTTTTATTCTGTCAGGAAACATACCCTGTAAAATAAAGGGAACACAATCAGAATTTCCAAGCTGTGTCACCTTTTACAAAAAGGCAATGTGATATGACACCTGGTAACAAACTTCAGGTACTACTATCAGAACTGCGATTAGATTCTCCTCTCCTTCTAGCTTTCCTAAGGTTGACCTAATTACAAAATACCTAATGTGACTCAAATTTGTCCTCAGCCTGTTTAGATTTTCAAGACCAAATCTTCTAATAATCTGTGGTTTTTTTATGCTAAACTGGCTGACCTTTTTCTTCTTCTTCTTCTTCTTCCTAATAGGGTGCTGAGAAAATTTTACTAATGAATGAATCTGGGGAACTGCAGGATCTCTTAACCAAAATTGAGGTAATGGTATTTCTGCAGATAAATATAAGGAACGTACATTGCATATTTGTAATTGAGTAGACTTTTTTTTTTTTTGCCAGTTCCTTTTCTTCTGTTGTAATACTGATCATCCCAAATGCTTTTTTTGTTTTTCTCTTTGAATGAATGATATCTAGTGTCAGAGCCCATTAAGTTTGAGAAACCGTGAATGGCTATAACATCAAACCAAAACGTCCATCTCTATTTTCACTTGATTTTGCCACAGCAGGAAAGACAAGTCATTTTCCCTTTCCCATAACTTTTGACATCATCTTTGGTATTTAACCTTCACCATGCCCTGGGGGAGTCAGGCCTCTTGCATGGAAGGTGCACCGCTTCCCTGTGTACTGCAGTGAACATACTGGGAACGTGCACATCTGCATTCTGGCTAGACCTAAAGCTGGACTTCTACAAAATCTGGACAGATGCTGGAAGTTTCCAATTACACCAATTTGCACAAATTTCAAACTACAGGTTATCATGCCTTTCTCCAGCTCTCAGTTTGCCTTGTCCATTGAAGTTCTGTGGTGCAAGTTTGCCTTTTATTGTGAACAGTGGATGCACGCTTCCTGAGGACACTTGAAATGTGGGTCTGCTCCCACAGCTTTGCTGTAAGCTGAGATCTCTGCTGGGCATCACTTTTCTGCTGGTCTTGTGCTATTGGCTGCTCAAGGCATTTTCTGTTTTCCTTTGGATAGCCTGCAACAAAGGACATTTTGGGGAGACCTATGTCATAATGTCTGGGTTACATGGATAGCTGTGTCCTTAGAAAAGGAGTGTATTGCTATTAATTATCTTATTAGTTTGAAATTACCCCTAACCAAATTAAGAAAACACATAGACTTCAGAAGTATGTAACATCAACTTTAAAAATAGATAATGAGGATATGATATTTGTAAAAGACACTGATGAAAGAGCAGAAGAAAGCTACATCTAGTTGATTTAACCCCAAGGTTTTTCTTTCCCTGCATTTAGTCAAACTACAGCATATGCTTTCCTAACACGCTCTCAGCAACTCTTTGTATACTATACATCTTTGAGTTTATCACAAAATGAGTATCTCTTTTTGTGAAGCATGTTGGCTTCTTATAGCTAGTGTCCTTCTTAAACTCCTCCAAAAGTTCCAGTCAGGCTGAGCCTGAGGGTTGTTCACCTCTATCTTATTCAGGAGGTAGATTCAACACTACCAGTAAATCATGAACTGCCTTGTCCCTTTGCAGTGCAGGTGGTGCCTTCTGCATTTGTCTGGCCTGTTCCTTAACTCAGCAAAACTTTCCTTGCCTCGTGACTCAGTGTATGTATTTCTGTATAAAATGTTTGCCATATTGAACCACATTGAATAGCTAACCATAAACTATTAAACAAAAGCGTACATATGATTAAAGCATGCAACATTTTTGTTGTCTGACTAGAAAGGTTAGCTAATACACCCCCTTAACATTTTTCATTACTTTGGAATGAAATGTCCCCAGATCCTGCTTGGGGGGTTCCTATGATGTTATTCCCTAGCCCAATGTGTGTCCTAATCTTGGGACAGAAAGTACATCTATAAGACAAACAATGCCAGACTACAGCAGACTGATAACCGCTTACTGAATACAATCACTGCTTCGCTGCCTTTTGGTGGTTTGGTTTTTGTTTGTTTTTTTGGTTTTGTTTTTTTTTTCAAAAATGGATTTGCTACAGTTGCAAGGGGAAGTCAGGTTTCTTCATTACTGAAGATGCAGAAAATGGTTACACAAACTGTCATCTGTTCAAGAAGGAAATGGCCATTGTTCAAGGAACTGAGCTAAAGCAATTTTGCATTTGTTTTTTGTTAGTTATCTTAACTACATGGAAAGATAGTTATTTACAAGTCTACCAAGCAATAATGAATGTAAAGATTAAAAATATTATTCTCTTAAAATTTTGAGATTATTTGCAATAATGTTCAATGAAGTAAACTGCCATTGTAAATTATGAAAGATGTGGCCACTCCCAAGATAAAAAGAATGCTAATTTTACATTAAATACTTCCAAATATTGTCCCTGGAGAAGTTAATGGTAATAGGAGTTGTTTGCCAAGTGAAGAAAAACAGCAAGTTTATGAGCTACAGGACAAAAAGAAAAAGTGCCTTTGTTGCATTTTCATCTGAGTTGTCAATAGATGAATGCTATTATTAATGGTTTTGCAGAAACGTCTTCAGTTTTCTCGACGAAGCTACAAGAACTACTACATTATCTGTACATATTTTAGTATATTCTGGTAATAATTTATGACTAATTTTTTGGTGGCGTATAACTCCGCAGACTAACGCTAGCAGGAATTGCATGGATTTTTGTTCTTCCTTTGTAAATAAATCTGTAAAGTCTTTACTCAACAGTGAGATGTTAAAGCCACATATCTGTGCTGTGGTAAGTACCCAACATGGTATACCTTTCATTTCTCTGATATAGAAGTTTAAGGCAATCATTCAACAAACTAGAAACATTTTCAGCAAGTGAAACTTAAAAATGTCTTTGAAATCTCTTTTTGTGTTCTCCATTGTCTTTAATTCAATACAAAATAGAGTAAAATTATTGTTTTACTCAGAAATTAGGACAATTGAGGGAGCCCAAGCCTTGCTTGCAGCAATTTTCTTCAGGTATAACCATTGAATATTGATGATCTTTCTTCTTTACACTTAAAGCTTCAGCATTCTACATCCATAAATTTGAATATACCACTTATTTCCTCAAGCAATACTTGTCAGAAGCTATGAATTGCTTTTTGATATGATCAACTCTAACTGTAATAGGAACAATATGTTCAATGTGAGCATGCAAATGCTAAAAGTCATAATAACTTAACATACAGCATAGAAAATATAGCATTAACATAAACTGCCTGGAGTTTAGATTTAATCAATTGCAATATCTTCTAGAATTGATCTAGACCTAAACTACATCAGAGTAATGTATGCAAGCTATCCTTTAGGTAGCTATTTTGACAAGTATAAACACAGGCTACTAAGGTATAGTATGTATGTATATATATATGTGACTGATGAATCTGCCGTGAGCCTCTGACCATTGCATGTGGATCTGACCAAAGGAAAAGGCAGATGTACGGGTCTTCAATGGGGGTATACCTTGGGATAGGGTGCTGGGTATTGCTCAAGATGGGAAACAGAATGTGTATTCTCAGCTGTCCTGGAGCCCTCCTTGTCCTAGAGCTTATGGTGGTTGGTGAGGTAACATTTTTGTCTTTCTCTCATTCTTCTTTGAGCAGAGAGTCCAGCATCCCCACGAGTGCCCCTCTTGTGGGGGCTTTGGTTTCCTGCCGTGCTCAGCGTGCCATGGGAGCAAGATGTCTGTGTTTCGGAACTGCTTTACGGACTCATTCAAAGCCCTCAAGTGTACCGCTTGCAATGAGAATGGGCTACAGCGCTGCAGGAGCTGTGCAGGCTAAGAATGGCATCTCCACATGTACAAAACTGATTTTATGGTACTGCACCAGTTTGTAATATGATTTTTTAAAATTAATCCATTTATCCAATTCAGTCAATAAAAATCCATTTGTAGTATACTTCTGCTGGTTTGATCATTTGAGCTGTTTAAACTTAGGTCGCTGACCATATCATGAACTCTGAAATATATTTTTCTACTTTCTTTATAGAGAGATTTGTAGTCTGCAAAACTTGTACCATTAGTCCTTTGGATGTGAAGTCTTCCCTTTTTCTATAGGGGATCATCAGCAATAGTAGGTGTTTCTGAATCATGCCCTCAAGATTACAGCAAAATGAAACTTAACCTTCAGATTATTGAGTAGCTGCTGCTTTCAAGATCAGTGAGAATAAAGGTTTTGTGATGTGGACTAGCCCAAGACCACTCCACTTAGCACTTCCCTGAAAAGTCACTATGGCTGAATTCTGGCCTGAATTCTAAGTGGCAACAGAAGAACAGAAACATTTCTTAAAAGTCTCATGAATCAGCTTTGTCTTTTAGTACTGCTTTGCATTTGGTACTAAATTAATGTTGTTAGACAAAGTAACATAAACATTTAACAGAGTAGATCTTGATAACTATTGTTGGACTATCTCAGAGCTTTATGATGCTATATATCACAGCAGAACTTATAGTGATCAAGTGAGAACACCAGATAGCTTTATAAATTGCATATAAAGTAATTGAGGATGAGATTTCTGCTTTTTCAGCTTAGTAAGTGTTGTGATTTGACAACTAGCCTGGCGTGAGTGTTTTAGGGTATCTGCTCTCTCCAGGAGGGCCACTGGTCTATGCCCAGACAACTCCAGCACTGTATATACCTTTGTCATTTTTGGTGGGTTTCCCCAACACAAGCACAAGAGAATTAGTCAGTAATTAGTCTGAATGGACTGTGGGCTCTCCACTTTGAATATATTCCAGTTTGGAACTGCATTAGCATTGCAATGCATTAGCATTGATGCACTTCCACAGAGTATTTTTAACAGGGTACTTTAGTGCACCACCACCTTCTGCTTACGTTGAGATTGCACATCTGCTCCTGCTGTCAGTCTGTACTAACACAAGCAATACAGAGGTTTAGCAGCTTGTTGAAATTGGTGTTGGCTAGAAAAGGCTTCCATGGTAGGCATTTCATCCTGCCCAAACTGCTTTAACAAATGTTAAGCCATGTCACTTTTTGCCCTTTGCCTCATTCCTTGTAAAGCTGTGCTGACTGGGGTTGGGTGAAGGCAGTTGGCTTTACTAGACACTGCTTACTCTGGTGGGGGACGCCATTTCCCTTCCCGCTTCCCCATACAACCTTCCTTTATCTGTCTGTGATGAAAAACTCAGCTTTCCTTTCAGTGTTTTGGGCACAGCACAGCTGTGGTATAAAGCAGGATAGCTACAGCTGCAGAAAACGTGGCTTGCAAAAAAGCTCCTTCTGACAACATTTGTGTTTCCTCATGCCTTATTTCCCTCACCTGAATCAACAGACAACAACCTTTCCTCCACCTCCATTCCACTTGCTATGTCTAGAGGTGGCAGCTGGTGCTGAAGAGTTGGACGAGTTGGGCTAATTTATCTTTTTGAACATTTGAATCTAAGGGATTTATGCATATTCTATGAGATATTGAATGCGCAGGCTTGAACGTGCTTCTAAGCTGCCACTGCTCCTACAGCTTCCACAGTGAGGCTCAGAGGGAGTGTCTGGATTTTCTGCATAACATAAGAGAGATTAAATTTTCTACAGAGGCCATCCACAATGCTTAGCAGCACCCCAGCTGTAAAACTTTGAATTGCAGATGTGCTTAACATTACTGCATGGGCAAGAAGAAAAGAAAGAAAATACAGTTCCCTTCTTTCATTTAATACAGTCATGTAATCTCCATTTCTGTCTAATATTGCAGTCCAGACTGGTATGATAGGGATTGAAATGTAGCATAAAGCAGAATACCGGTGCTTGGAATGTCATCATTTCTGATGCATGAAAACTTACTTTTTAGTTGTTAACATGCTATGGAACTAGGGGGTGAGCACATTGTAGTGGGTTGACCCTGGCTGGATGCCAGGTGCCCACCAAAGCCGCTCTATCACTCCCCCTTCTTAACTGGACAGGGGGAAGAAAATATAACCAAAGGCTCGTGGGTCAAGATAAGGACAGTTTAATAAACCGAAAGCCAAGGTCGCGCGCGAAAGCAAAGAAAAACAAATGATATTATTCTCTACTTCCCATCAGCAGGCGATGTCTAGCCACTTCCTGGGAAGCAGGGCTTCAGTACGCGTAGTGGTTGCTCCTGAAGACAAAAAATGCCCCCCTTCCGTCTCCCTTTACTTAGCTTTTATATCTGAGCTGACGTCATATGGTATGGAATATCTGTTTGGTTAGTTTAGGTCAGCTGTCCTGGTTATGTCCCCTCCCAAGATCTCGCCCTGCCCCAGCCTGCCGTTGAGGGGGGGCAAAAATGTTGGAGAGACAGCCTTGATGCTGTGCCAGCACTGCTCAGCAGTAGCCAAAACACTGGTGTGTTATCAACACCTTTCTAGCTACTGATGCAGAGCACAGTGCTATGAGGGCTGCTATGGGGAGTATTAACTCCATCTCAGCCAGACCCAATACACACATTCACAGTAGTGAATACTGCAGTTAAGATGGCATAAGCAAATTTGTCCTTGAGGGAAATTACTATTGAAGAAAATGCCAATGTATTTGTGATAGTGTAATTCCACAGTCTTCACCCCCCCCAAGGACATTTTGCTTGATGAGATAGTCCATATCACCATTCTTCCACTGAAGCACCGTGTGGCCAAAGAACTATAACTCATCAAAGTATGTTAAACATTTTCAGTGAAACTGAAAATGTTCTTCATTGATCTGGAATAAGAGTTTGAAGCTGGTTTTCCCACCTCTCAGGCAATCAGAAAATTACTTCTCTTCAGAGTGAGACAAATATACTAAATCCAGTTTCTTTCCTGATTTATCTCCAGGGGCCATGCAAGAAACCTAGAGAGACTGTCCTAGCCAAGGCACTACCCTTCTAACACAGGCACTGAACTCCTACAAGCAAAGATGAGGCAAAACCTCCTTAGTTTTCTTTTTAGAAGGAGAAAGGATGAAAGCAAAAGGTCACGTTTTGTAGAATCTTTTTATCAGAGGGTTTTTATGGGAGACTAGAAGATAACGAAATAAAACAAAACACAAGACACATAACGCTCACAAATAGAGCATTCTCCAGGCACTATAAATTTTTCAAGAATTCTATGACAAATTTCCAGTACTGGAAAAGTTCTTTTCTCCTCTGTCATCAACTGAATTACCAGCTTTTGCTCTCCAGCTATATTTTCCTTCTAACAGCCTGCATGAAAAACAAAAACAAAACCAATTTTTTTTGCAGGAATATGTTTTTACTGCATGGTTTACCACCTTTGCCAGGGTTTTGGGTCTGGCTTCTCAGATCACTCCAACCATCCTAGAAGCACTGCAGGTGACAGAATGACAGTATTACTAATGCAAACCCAGGAGCCAGTTCAGGGATATGACACTTTCTGATATAAGAGATATATCAGGCAGCTAGCAATACAACTTTTAAGCCAGTCTGAGAACAGACAAGGAATACAGCTCTGTTCTGATTTACACCAGTATTGCATCTTTACTTCCAAGGAGTTGGCAGTGATCTCCTCTGATATGACAAATAAGACTCATTCAGCTGCATCTTTGTACAGGAAATTTTCTATTTCTAAATGCATCAAGCTCTGCTCCTCTTGTTTCTAGCCCTCATCACTACACTGAAGTAAGGATCCAAGTAGATGTTCTCTGGCTGACAGCTCAGCATATTAACATATATAAGAGCACGTATCAGAGAGCAAAGTAATCCTTAGGCTGTCTGCTTTGCAAAATAATCTTTTTGATCCTGAGAAAGAGAATGGCTTGGAATTCTCAGTCCTGTAGCTCGCCGCATGCTTTCCAGTGGGCTATGTATTCCCCATACTGATATGCTACAGCCATCGGGTGACTTGGCTTTACCAGGATTCATGTCCTAGGACATGCCATGATGCAACTCATTCTCTGATTTTTCTATAAATTTAATTTTTCATGGGCTGTAGCTACTGCTTACTTTCATGAAAAAGAACTGAAAAGTAGAAACTGAAATGTTGCAGGGAACTGGCTTCCACATCAGGGCCATCTGAGGTCTCGCATACTTGAAACTTCATGGATAAAGGCAGGCCCTCCCGTGGCAAAGGCTCCTACTGACTGACAAATAAAGGAATCTTTTCAGGTATAAGCCACAAAGACTCTGTGACTATTGCTCTGGGGATTGTATATATCACCCTAACTGACTGGCTAGACAAATATGATGTTGCGGTATATAATGACCTGCAGAATACACATGCTTTAGTGACTTCATGACAATTTTGAAAGGAGAAAACTTTTGAACTAATCTTGCCTACCTGGAGACACTTAAGAAGAAATAAAAAGAGTGTTTAGAATGGAGGGGGAAATGAAGCAGAGTAAGACAGAAAATACTAGACTGCTATGGATAACTTTTTCTGGCTAATTTTTGGAAAGGGAACAACTGCCCGTTGTGAGGCAGAGGAAGATGTATATGAGTTACTTTCTAAAACAAAATCAAATGCCAACGCAGTAGGGACTAGCAACCGAATTCACACCTGGCCCGAGACCTCTGCAGAAGTCAGATGCCTGTTCAGCATCTACACACATTCACTCATGTGAGTTCAGACCCATCTGAGATGAACAAGTACTCTGAGAAGTTGTGCATGCAAATTTTCAGTGACCAGATGGTGATTAGGAGCTTTTGAGCTTTCTTTTCTGCCTTCTTGCCTGAAGTTTGGCTTCAAGGCTGCAATATCAGGTTTTCCTCTACAAGTTTTGACCTAAAACCTTCTTCTTTTCCTGTTATCAATATTGACCTGATGAGTTTTAAGAAAGTGATGAATGTCCTTAAAACATTCGGCCCTTCTTTCCAAGTAAAAAGCCATGTCATACTGAAGAAACTAATCATATATTAAATTTCAACAGATGATCACACATTGACAAACCTACTTGTACTTTCATTTTATGTAGTCTCAGGTTGGCATCTGAGCAAATGACCGGTCTTCTACTCCATAGAGGATTTGATTGTTCATGAGAGTAAAGTGTAAGAAAATTCGTTACTCTAAATAGGGAGGACAACTTTAAGCAGGGTGTTCATCCTCCTCACTTTGTTTTCTTTGTAATAACATTGGGGTATTTCAGAGTAATGTGTTTCTCACTTGCACTGTTTAAGAGCCTAGGGATTGTTAACTTTATTTAATATTACACTATTTCATATACATTTTTGGTTTTGCTCTGTTAGGGAGTAGCTTGGTCTTTTAACACACCAATGGGCATTCATTTGCTGTGGGTGAAATCCGGCCATTTTCAGTAAGAAATAGTGTGTCTGGGAGTTGATTTCCCTTCAACCTCTGGTTGCTTCCTTGGTGTACTATTTCTAAAGATACATGAAACAGATAGACTGTCTTACCTGTCAGCAGCCTACTGTAATAAAATATTTTATATTAATTTAGAATAATGAGAGTTTCTGCAGGCAATGCTCTATGATTCATATCTAAAACCTATATCAGACATACAGCTTACTGACCTCTGTACCTAATTCTAAAGTTTGCCGATCTCAAACACAGTCCTCTTAAATCAATGAGAACAATTCTAGTGATTTAAATTCTTGGTTGATTGGGTCTAGCCTATCTTACCTTTACAAATGAAGCAAATGAGTACAGAGTTATGTAATTAATGCTATATATGGTATAGTATAAATGCCACTTTTAAAATAAGAATGCAGTGTGGCTTGAAGCCCTCCAAGATGTTCACTCACTCTGTGAGTTAATTTGTCACACCTGGGAACCCATAATGATGAATGAATAGAACTTAATATGTCTTGAAAGAAGAGAAGTTAATTCTGCTGGAAGTAAACACTTATTAGAAGAAAAGTTACTACTTTTGACTACAGTGTCTCGTGCAAAAAGTAACAAAAAATTCTTGAGAGTTTTGGGGTTTTATTAATAAAAGTAAGAAATTAACTTTAGTGAGCTGAGTTTTACAATTTGCATGAGTAAATACATAATGAAAGACCCGTCAGGTACTTTTCCTAGCTATTGCCTTTGTATTATTGCATTAAAATTAATTTTATTCACTTAGCCTGATATACATTATTTGACCACAAAAGCATTCAACAGGAAACATTTATGCCCTAAATAATTTAGTAAGGAGAAGAATTTAGATTGCTTGGCTTACTTTAAATAATTTAGAGATGATAGTAAAGGACATTGTAATCCAACAATAATTGAAAAGTAAAAATTATTAGAAATAAATCTTTATATTTAATCCTATTTTTCTTTCTTCTTGCATTAATTTGCTTAGGGGTGATGAATCAGGAAATAATTGCATTAGAAGGAAATGGCTGTGAAAAAAACTTGCAGTTTAAGCTTCTTCTAGCTTATCAGCTCTGCTTTGAAAAATTGGTTTCAAATGAGTTAAAAGATTTATGAAATCCAATAAGTTTTCTGCTCAAGAATAGCCACACTGCAATAAGACATATACTGCCTGTCTCTCTTTGAGGCACTTTTTTCCACTGGTGGAAGTATCATCTTACTGAAAACAAAGTTTTATTTAAAAGCACCCCCCCCCCCCCCCACCCCAATCAGATATGAAGTTCAACAAAAATAATTATCCTTTATTGACCTGAATTTTGAAACTATATAAAAGAAATACGCTGCAGAGTAATGGCCTCTGGTAGCTGACAGAGTTACATTTCGATCTGGAGGAAAAAGCCTGTTGTGACTACACAAAACAAGGAAGGGTTATATGACCAGTCCAATGGGTTAACTACAAGTTGTTATTTTTATTATCGATCATGATCTGTTCAAAGTAGGCAAATAATGATCAATAGAAAGTCATCAAATGTCATCATTTAAATGTGAACGCTCATCAAATTACCACTTGAAAGTGGCTATTTTACTTTATAAGTATTAAATCTGGTGGAGGGATTCTTGTCTGTCAGATATGGGAGAAATTCCTCTCTGATCTCAAGTCAGGTAAATTATAAATGAGTGAGGATGACAAAACTACGAAGCATCATCTAAATAGGAGTACTGTCTGAGGTAACTCCCAGTAACAACTTTATACTGTTTCTGTTTGGGGATCTGCCCCTGATTTGACCCAATGTCTGAGACTTTGAAGAACATCTAGACTCTGTCTTACCCCCAAAATTCATTTGCATTTTGATTTTCTCCATCATATGACACGTGGAAGTAGCACACAGCAGGACAGAGGTGGTGTACTCCAGCAAAAAGCCTCCAAACCTCTGGGATGACATATTTATGTTAAACCTTATGCATCAGTAGAGCTGCACTGGCAATGAGTGCTTTATAGTGCCTCAGGGATCTAATCAGACAGACAGGACATAAGATCAATACCTCAGTCTGCAAAATCAAAGGACTTAGTAAAAACTTGTCATTTTTTTGTTAAATATAAGCACAAAAATAATAAACAGTCATCATCATTACTCATATATTTGAGGTATTACAATCATTGCTTTTAGTATTATAGGAAAATCAAGCTTCCTCTCATTACAGCTTGATGGTAATAGCTGATGCTGATAAGTTTTCCTTTTCATCATAAACACAGAATAAAATCTACTAGACTACTATCAAGCAACAGAACTGTACTTTTAAACATAAGTAGAATATTATTATCATTATTATTCCCTCCATCAGTTAGGAACTCAGGAGAAGCAAGAATAACTAAAGCAAGATTAACAGACAAACCTATCACAAAGTTTATTCTGTAATCCTCTTCCTCAGTGTTTTAGAGAAACCCATTAACATGCTTTCTGCGGGATGTAGATTTTCACAATAGGGCTCCTTGCAATTTGGTGTCGTATTCTTGCAGTGCTGCTGGCAGTGCACACAGTGCACCAAGACGACTGGTGCTGCGCTGCCTTTTTCCACATCCCACGTTCTTTTACCAGTTTGGGACATAATGATCCTAAATTTGTCAGCCTTTTCTCACATTCTTAATCAAATATTCACATCCCATATCAAAGAAAAGTTAACAATAAAATCCTCTCCTCTTTTTATAGCTACCATATCTGATCTTCCAGGACATACTTCATAAGCAATATAGTTCGAAAAAAACGTATAATATTTTTCCGCATTTATTCTCCACTCCTTTATCAGGTCTATGATGGCAATAAGTCTTTCCTATTGCAGCCTATACTTCTTGCAGAGCACCTAATGCTCAATAATGCCAAATATGTCATGCCACCCTTTATGCTTACCTTCAGCCAACTTGGTATATCTACTTATTGCAGGATTTATAGCCTCAGGACCTAGCCACAAATCCTATTGTCCTGTCTTGGAGATTTCCTACCATCTATCTTTGCTGTATTGTAACTTGTGGTCCAGAATACCTTGCTATACCATAACCTGGTTTTAGAATTTGATCCCGGATTCACTCATTTCATCTTCTTTCCCTCACAGAGTTTATCTGCCCTGCTTAATAGAGGTAGTTTATTCCACCCTGCTCTCCTAAATCCTCAGCTGGTGTCAGCCTGTGTCCTCCACTCCTCCTGACAGCCAGCTTGAGTGGGGCTATTAACCTCCTGTAATGAACTGTCTTCATCCAATGTACACCTGCAGAGAAACAGCATAAAGCCAAAGTAGTCTATATATATATATTTTTTTTTTTTGACTTAGATACATAGCGAGCTTCATTTTCAAGAGTTTTACTAAATCCTCAAAGCACTTTTTCCCCAACATGACATTTCATATTGATAATAACAGTAATAATTACAAACTGATAAAGGACTTCTTGGCTGTGAATCTGAAAGTATTTCATAAACAGTGAAGATCAGCACAGCAATTCTGAATGGTAAGCCAGATTTAACATCGCTGTTTTAACATTGCTGCTTGCCTCTGAGGCACAGAAGGAGAGAAAATTAATCCAAACCTCCAGACAAAAACAATCTTTGCTGATGCCTGGATTCCTGTAGATGTTATCAGGGAGAAATTGAAATACACTAAGTCTTACCCCCTAAAAAAAAAAAAAAAAAATTTGAAGTATTTCCCCCCTTTTTTTAAGTATAAAGTTTTTCCTTTATATCTGAAAAACTAGCAATTTCTGGCTTTCCTTCTTTCCTTCTTCAGTTGATGTTATTAGATACCTAGAAATAATTAAATGGTTAAACATAGCTATAACATGTCTGTTTTAACTTTTAAAATCTGATTGTGTCTAAAAATCCAATATGTTTTAAAGTAAATTGAAAATTTGAACTTCCTGTTGTAAATTTGCTACCCAACACTGAGCAGTATATTCACCGTGTCATCACCGTTCATGAGAGATAGATGTCAATAGTGACATGGTGGTAGCAAGTTTGGTAACATTTTTTTTAATCTTTATCAGCATTTGATTCTCTGACATTAAAATACTATTAATATTTTCAGCAGTCATTACATTCTGAGTGTTTTTTACATGACAGCTCAAAAGGATCATATCATGTCTGCAGAAGCAAAGATTTATGTTTCATACTAAGAGAGGTTGTCACAAGTTTTTGGAAAACTTTTTCAGTTTTGAGCATTTGTGCTTAGTGATACTTTTTTCTCCTGTAAGATGCAGTTGGAACTGGCTGCAAGTATTTCGTCATTTCACACAAGGATATAAGAATTTTAAAGTGCTGTTTCTATTGACCAAATACTGGGAAATGTCTTATCCATGAAGGACCACTATTACCTTAATTGCAAGAGAAAGACCTTAATGATGACATATGCATTAGCTGGATACTTTGTCTAATTGAAGGAAAAATAACAACCACCCTTCATGGATGAAATAGTTTATGTATTTTGCTATTAAATGAAATCAACCAAATTAAGATTATTAACTAACTACATTTTACCTTCCTACTCTCACGCACTTTTGTTCTAGAGTTTGATATGTGTGCAGTCTGTTCAGAATGTTTTCTTTCATCTGAAGGGAGATTATGAAAAAACAGAAGTATTATTTATCACAAGTGACATCAGTTATTGGCTAAAAACCCACATAGCTAAAAACAAAGCGTGGAATAATAAAGCCCCATTTTCCTTCATTTGTTTCTGAAGAAAATAATAGAAATGCTTGTCCCATCATCCTCAGCAATCTGATTTGCTAGTCTCACAGTGCCATCTGGCATTCTTATTTTTATTGCAAAATTCTCAGAGGTGGGCCCAAAGCTCTGTTTGGAAGGACGCTTTCCTGGCACAATACTTATGACTTGCTCTAGACTTTACCGGACCAGACCAGTTTACATTCTTCATTAGCACTTTCAGTCCTGCATGAGACATCGTGCAAGACTGCAGCACTTCAGCAGAGGCTTTGGATATTGTGTTATGCCCCACATATGACCATGCCTTCTCCAGCCCGCTTGCAGGACGACACAGTGAGTTAGTGTCTTTGATGTTGTAGCACCTATTGCTACAAATCCTCGTGTACCTCCATGAATTGGCCAAAATCTGTGCCATAACTAGGAAAACACATCAGATCTTAGATAATGCTTCTGTGTTTCACAAAATAAACAACTACCTGTCATATTACTCATGATTACCATGATTTTTTGTTACAGTTTTGAAGTAACTTTTAGCATTTTACTTTATATGATCTGTTTAAATCTTAGAAATTCTTACTGGTAAGACCTACAGCTTATACAAAGTATTTCAAATAAGATACAAACATTTCTGTTCACAGCTAAAAATACAAAGGAAATTTATAAGTATTCTGTGTAGAATGAGAGACTGGATGTCTTCAGTTACATTTTCTCGGTAACAACTTCTTTATTTCAGAAAAAACTGAGCTGAAGAACTTTGTCGTCTATACAAAATATACATTTAATCAGTAGCAGTGTTTATATTTAGTAATTAACAGATGTCTAGTATGCTGGAGAGAGAAGTCTCTGTCAGTATAGTTCAGTGTGCAATAAAAAAAGCTAAGGTGGACTTGTTTAAGTTATTCTAATACCTAAATGATCAATAGCATAGCAAGTGCAGATAAATTAATTCTATTAACTTAGGTCATATAGTATAGAACGTAATCTAGTATTCATGCCTCTGTAGAGTTGTGTGTGTGTGTATATATATATATCTCTTTAATTTTATTCAAATAACAGTTATGTTGTTCTCTGACTCCTGCTCCAACAATTTTAGATGCCATAACCAGAAATAACACCTGAATTTGAAAACTCCTTTCACTTCTGGGAAAATTCCTCTACTTCAGACCCCAGATCCCAGTAGAGCAGCTGGATAAACCTCAGATTTCTTATTCTTTTGTTCTCCTATGCTAAGAGCTGTTCAGGGACTGCTGATTTTTAATGACTTATCTACTTATTGAAAGACGCTGAGTGCCTCCTCATCATCTCTTCGGCAAAGATGTACGTGGCAGAACATTATGAGCGTGTCTAGCCTGATTTTTGGGGATCTCTCCAAAGCTGCCCTCAACATCAGACACAAGCTCTGTCCTGACAGTGGTCTGAAAGTGTGACCCCATGCAGGGGTGGAGACTGTCCTCTAAGACGCGGTTTGTCATATGCCTGAGACATGCTTGTTGTCAGTATAGCCTTAGTGTAATGAACACATGTTCTGCTGTATGATCTAAAGATATAAGCAACAGAAGCCTGGAGGGAGAGTTTGCATTTTTTATATAACTTGTATCTCATAAAAAGAGGTAGGTTTTCAATACGCAGCTCCTTCTTTAGGTCTGAAAAAAAGTGCAACCAATTTCAGAGCTAAATATGAGTTGAAACCAATTGATTCAGGTTTATTTAGATATGCCTCAGACCAGAGGTATCTGGTTTCTGAGGAGTGGAGCCAGTATCAGGAGGTGAAAGTGTGGGAACAGGAAAGGGTGAGATGATAAAGGTAGTTATCCCTCAGGGGTAAGAGGGACACAAGTAGCACATAGCCTGTTATGGACACAGACGGATAGGAACAAGGATAATATAATGTGCCATCAAAACAGTACCACTTTCGACTTGATGGTTTTGGTGTCCAGTAGAATTAAGAATTTTAAATTACAAGTTTGTCTTTGCATGGTGTTTTACAGATTTTTCTTGAGGATCAGGATACAACCAATCCTCCATTGCAATTGAATTGTTTAGCTTCTCTTTTTGTCTCAAAAAGCAATGAGGTAAACTGGAAAACTTGTATTCTTGCAGTGCTTGAACACAGCAAGCACAGTCAGGGTGAGTTATCCTGGACCATATACGTTCATGGAGATTGTAGGACAATCCTTCTCACAAGGTCCCATGTTCAGCCACTTACTCACCTCTAGTGCTCTCCAATAACACTTCATCTAGTGAATGTCTTAATGCCAATTCTTATACATGAGAAAGATTATACCAATTTAGCACTTAAATTAGTGAAATCTAGCATGTTAAGTAATATTTTAACAGGAAACAGTGCTTGCCCATAACAAGCAGAAGCTGTGTATTCAGTTATCTGTCAGACGTCTTTAAAATAACCACAAATAAAAATCCCTCCACAAATGAGTATGTTCACATCAGTCATTTAATTTTAGGTTTTTTGCTATATCCAAAGCAAGTTTGAAAGAACCAATAAATTATTGTCCTAAATCATGCTGTTTCAAACATTTCCCATATATTTAGCTGGATGCTTTATAGCCTTTCAGTCACTGCACAAAGGACAGACCCTTCACCGCTTTTCTTCTCTTTTGCCCATATTTCTCTCATCTCAAGGACAATGGGAGTTTGCAAACTGTGTTCTCTTTCAGTGTGTTCTCAGAAGCACAACCTAAGAGTGTCCTACATAGACCTCACGTCTTCCTCTCTACAACTCTGGAAGGCTGCTTGCTACATTTTACTGTGTCTGCTAACTTCTCAGATTTTCTTTCTATTATGGAAATTCTTCAGTCATTTTCTTTCTTTTGTACTAAAGAACCTTGAGTTGTTCACAAAGATCTGGGTTCTCCCTTATTGAAAGAAAATAAAAAGCAACAGCCACCTTTCTGGTCTGAGCCACGGCAGAGTAACTTCAGACAGACTCATTACTCCTTGGATAGGGAATTACATGAAATTTTGAGATCACGTCTAATTTGTTGTTTGCTGGACATTTCTGTGTTCTGGAAGGCAACTGCTCATCTTGCTATGCTGAACAGTGTCCCTCTGAAGTACACGATGAAAGTTAAATCTTATTCCTTGGGTTCTTGACCAAGATACCTTTTAGGTATCCTTGATTCATCTCTAATTTCTACTGTGTCAGTAATCCAGCTAAGATAATTAAATAAGCAAAATTTGTGCATCCTGTATAGAAGTTATATTATGTAACAGTTAAATTCCTAATGATTTGAATAGTGAAAAAGTATTTTGGCACAAAATATTACTGGAATCACAGTCTCCTAGTGTAAGTGAGGAGGGATTTTTTCTTTCTTTTAGAATTAATTGATTTTTTTTAATAGCAGAGAAAATTAACCTGATTAAATCTATCAGAGCCTTAGAACAAATGGAAATTGCTGTCTCAGTCCGAAGTCAATGATCATATTAAATACACATTGAAACTAAGAGCAATCCCAAAAATGGTATTTAAGTAGTGCTGATGTGTAACTTCACTAAAGAAGTCAGATAGTTCTCTGATGACACTGTGGTCTTATGTTGCCTGTAATAAAGAAACAATGAGTTGATTTGCATTCTAGCATTAACTGTGAATGTCCTTGCTGTGAAATTATTATGTTCCTGGTTTTAAATTTTTTTTTCTGTCCTATGATATTGGAACAAATTACCATCCGGTACAAAGAAATTCGTAATAGCTACACAAAAGCCACGTCCTCCCTTCTTAATATAACATAAATTTATGCATAAATTTTATTTCTGAGAAGCAAAAGGACAAAGCAGAATAGCCCCAACCAAGAAGTAGTCTGTTAGGCAAACCAGATTAGACAGTGAGACTGTGAGAACTGTAAAGGGAAAAAATAACGATACATAATACTGTAGTTTCTTTTACTTATGCCATGTGGCCTTTTATGGATTTTCTAGCAAGTTTAGGATTTTTAGCACTGTACCTTCTGCTGCAAACTCGTCTTTGTATTACTGAAGGAGATCCTCTACAGCAATTGAACTCAATGCATTTTTAGGATAGATTTTTGGCAGCAGTGGTTTCTTTAAAAAAAGAAAGTATTTGAGATTTGTACGCAGTAAGAGCTGTAGATAAGACAGAGAGTGGGGAGAAATGTTGCCTAGATGTATTCAAAGTTATTTGATCTGGAGGTAGTAATTTGTTGTTCTATTTTTACTTCATTGGGAAAGGTCATGGAATCCTGAAAAATATTTCCGGAAAATGACAGACTGCCTGTAGTAATCATGCAAAGAGGACATGTCTTCCTGACTGAATGCAACAGAAATTGTGGCACAGCAGAAGGGATGTTGAAGGATTTTTAGAGCAATCCTAAAGTAATTGGTATTAGAAACAGAGGGGCAGAAGTATTATTTAATTCTAGGGAATGTAGAGATACCTTTGAGAAATGAAGATCAGTCAAGAGTTGTCATTGCTTCTCTCTAACCTTGCTTAATGATGTATCAATATAAATGATCTAAGTAAGATGGAAATTGTTGTAAATGAAAAGTATGATGAGCAGGACTGAACAAGCAGCGAAACCACTCCTGTTTTGAAAGAGTTGTTGATTTCCTTTGGATTTGAAGTTCCTGCTGAAAAATAGATGCTCGTTGTTAATCTACCTCTCTTACTCCAGGGGTTTACTCAATCTAATTTAAGCTGCTCTAAGCTCATGACTTAAGTGCATATCATATATCACAAGAGATCAGTTAGATGAGTTGGCTGAATTTTAATGATGTGGTGGAAGAAATCTCCTTTGTGAGGGTGCCTGGTGACCCAGTGCAATAGCTCAGATGCCAAAGCTGTGCAAATATTCTTTAGCATCACTTGGCCCTAAATCCATCTACTTGGAAGAAAATACTTTCTCCTTAGATCTGTCACACCTAATGTCACATGTGTCCATAGTATCTGCAGTGAGAACAGGCCCTGGCCTATTATGTTACCCAGTATATCAATCTGAAATTTGACACAAGGGAACTATGTAACCTCTGCAATATGACACACATTGGAACCATTACCTCAGCAACTCATGATCTCTGTGGAAGGTGAATAAAATATTGACTGTCAAAAAAAAATTGCTGATGCCGATCTCAGTTTGGAAGGTACCTTAACAACTTTAGCACACATTTATTATAGACCTGGAAGTCAACAAGACCATTTTAGCGTATATTGGGGATTTGGCTAGTTTTCCATCCTCAGAGATAAGATGATATCAGTGAGGGAATGAAGATAAATAATTTGTCTATTGCTAAATCCTTGAAAAATTGTGAAAGAACCAGGTTTTCAAAGTAAAGTCTACTTCTTCCCATTTTGAACTGAGGAATAATAACAAACAAATAGATAGGATTTTACTAGTAGGGCAATACAAGATATTGGCTGCTCACAGGAAAAAGGAAAGCGTATATATTCTGCCACTAATTCCAAAAGATCAGATTTCATTTTGGAATTAAAATGTTCATTTGCAATATACCGCCTAAGTTAACAGGCTTGAAGAAAGTGAGAAATAAAGAAAATACCTAAGAAACTCCAAACGCCCAAAGCTGGGGCTGCTATTTCCTTCTCACTTCTTCAGTCTCCTTTGACAAAGCCAGGCCTACCAGCAGAGCTGCTGAGTGCCTTTAGCTCGAGCACCTCGTGAAGGACCTCTTGAAGCACCTCCCAGAAGAGGTCCAAAGTGAGGGCGTAAGAGAGCTGAAGTGCTTTGCTATCTTACCGC
Source organism: Harpia harpyja (assembly GCF_026419915.1). Taxonomy (NCBI): domain Eukaryota; kingdom Metazoa; phylum Chordata; class Aves; order Accipitriformes; family Accipitridae; genus Harpia; species Harpia harpyja. The sequence goes on along the minus strand of NC_068941.1, from coordinate 62,819,532 downwards.
TGTACTGAATCATGGTTAAGGTGGACAGAAGACAGGAAAGAACCTGCCTTTGGCAGGACGGAGCCTAATGCCTCTGTTAGATCTGCACCGTTCCTTACGAGTGCCGCGTGCTTGGTGTTCCTCACTGAGAAAGCACGCAGTCATGCGTAGGTGGAGTTACAGTCAAAACCTGCTACGTATGGTTTGTGCTCTGAACTTCCAGAACACAATGACAGCCATTTCTGGAAGTATGAAATACACTGTTTGTAATACTGGCAATGAACTGCAGGGATTAGAAGAAATATCGCCAATGATATACTAGAAAACAGTGATATCACAACTTTGATGAAAATGATGGAAACAGCGTCTGGAGCACAGCAGAGGAAAATGCTCTTCCTAATACTGTTGTAAATAAGAACCCAGCAGAATAGGTAGAAGTCTGTGTGGGTTATGCTGTATATTATCAGTGAACTTTTGTCCTGAAAGCATTTTATTGTCAGCAGTTTGACAAGATACCAGAAGTAATTCAAAACAGTTAGGAAGCTCCTTAATGACCATATTGTTCATGTGTTGGGCAAAATTTGTAGTCACACTGAGACAGCTAGTGATACCATGGACGTGGCATTACACAGTGTTAAAATACACTTTCGTCATATTGTTGCCTTTTCTGATAATAAAAAAATGCACAAGAACAAAAGAAACCCAAGAAGCTGGCTGAACTTGCTGGTTGGTTGGGAGTGTTTTCAGCAGTCCCAGTTGTTTCTGTCCCAGGGAATGCAGCTCTGCAAGCTCAGCCTCAAGCCCTCTTTTATCACAATGGCATAAGTCTCACTGCTTTTCCCAGAGCTGCTCTTGCTTCTTGAGGGCTCACAGCTAATGTTGTGTACCACGATGTAAGAGGGAAGGATCTGTTTACTTGCCTGCTGTTTTCTCTGCTGGCAGCACAATTTCCTGTTTCCTTATTCTGTTGCTCAGAAAGCGTGTGTTGCTTTGATCAAAAATGAATTGTAAGAAAAAGACACAGTAATATCAGAGAAACAATTTCTGTTTGAATAAGAAACAGAATCACTATAGTTCCTGAAATCTTCAGGATAGTGTAAGGTTAAAAGCGAAGGACAAAGCCTCCAGCTCTGGAACAGTGGGTTTATGTTGTCACAAGAATAATTAGTTGCCTGTGGAAAAGGGCTGCTTTTTTTCATAGGAAATACATTGCACAGAGACAATCCAAACCACACTACTGGTGGACAAGGAGATGTCTGGTGAGCACCAGCAGAAGCTGAGGGCCTTCATTCACAAGCGGTTACAAAGAGGCACCCCAGGCAGAGATTAAAGGGACAAATAGTGAACTAACACAAAAGGGAGCCACTTATTTTGCTCTAATGTCTCCAGATCATAGCTTAAAAGAATCTTCTTCAAAGAAATAGCCTTCTTCAGCAAGTCAGTCTTTTCCAACCCAGAGGAACAAACAAATAGATAGTTGCTGTGGTGTTTTCTGACCCATGCAAATACTACGGCATTTAAGCCAGCAAAAATATATTAAAACACATTTTTAAAATGCTCGTGATTATTTGGATGATATAAACAGGTTTGAAAACGTAAGAGTGGATCCATAGTGTTTGGACAACTGTAAATATATGTGGATAATCTCTTCCGAAATGAAACCATGCCTCAGAGTATTTTAAGTAGGTCATGGGCATGTTAATTATACACAAATATGTATATATATAGCATATACTATAGATATAGCATCTATATGTATATTCACATATATAAACAATAATGTTTACACCATGAGCAACCATATGGGCCTCTTTAAGCCTTCCCTTTCATGCTTTGATATGCATCATCGACTCTTCATCATCCTAGTATTTAGAGTGCACGCTTTTCAGGACACTGAATCATCCTTTATGCTTTCTGTGAAATATGTTTATTGAGGAAAATGCAATAAATAACAAGCGTGTTTACAAATAACATGATTTTTATATGAGCTTATCAATTTTCTGAGGTCTTCCAGCACCTCCCAGAGTTCAATAAGCAAGACTGATCATGATTTAGTAAGACAGAGATTATTTTCCCTCCAGACTTGGCTCTGAAACACAACCAAACTAAAACATTATCTTTACAGGGCATTTCTGCACTCTGGCAAGAGATGGCAGATTATAAAGCTGTTGATGAGTTCATGTAGGAAGTTATGAAGGTAGAACTGTTTCTATATGAAGAATAATTCTTGTCATACAGAGAAAGCATGAAAATGTATTGATCACTGATGATGTTATGAACGGTGGATGAAAAGGTAAAATAAAGTGTGCTTGTATGGAATAAAAAAGAATTTACAGTAATTTATATTTTTCCCCTGTAAAAACAAATCCTGCTACTACAGTTTTCGTTTGGCAAGATGATAAATTCGTATCAGATAAATGTTCTAATAGTAATTACTCATCTTGGGGGTATATAAAGATTTTAGGCTGGGTTATACAGAGGCAAAAAGCTTTCAGTTCCTAATTTCAAAACAATGTTGTTTCTCATGTTCCTTTTCTTTCCTTCCTCCATCCCCTAACCCGACACTGACTAGGCACAGCACTTCAAATCTGAGATAAAAAGTATTGTACGGCATCTTGGGGTCCTGTAATTCCCACTGAAACACCATTAAGTAAAGGAGAGCTGTTGGGTATAAAACCTGCTGATCCTTAGGGATGACTTGGAGGACATTTTGCCTTTAATAGCTTCATCCCTTGCCAGACTATAATTCACTTATATTTCTGTCAACAGCCTCATCAATGTATGTCTATGACTTTCATGAAAATTACAGTACTATAAAACTTCCTTTACTGTGTGATCTTAATTGATTGATGCACAGGAGCAGAAAGACAACAGAACAATGATACCATATTATTTTGCCCTCTGCTCTCAATAACTCTGTCCGCTAGGAAATAAAATGACAGGCAGCACCTTTGCAAATGATTTTTACATGCCTTTGAAAAGACGATAAGCCAAAGGGCAAGTGACCTTAGCCAGCAGAAATCTACAAAGAGATCTTAGAAAGGCACCCTAAGTGAAATGTGTTGGTCGGGCTGGGGCTGATCAGTCAGTCCAGCCCTTGCTCTTGTGAGTAGGAGGGTTCATATGCCAGGGACTGCTTTAAAAAATAGGGCTTTGCAGGCTCTGAGCACTGGGAAAGCCTAGCATTTACTGGGGGACACTGACACCAATATGACAACCATAACTGTAACACAGGAAGAACCAGGTATTTTTGGCTGTGTACATGAGGTTACCTGGATCACACAGTAAAACACAAAGGAAGACCAAAGACATTTTGAGGATGGCTTTGGCCTTACCCTGAAGGTAATGGCATTTTGGTGAAGGAAGCCCTTGGGACCAAGACTGAGGCTGCCATGCGCAAGTTGTGCAACAGAGGTGGAAATGAAAGCTGCCTTGCCCCAGTGTGGAAAGCTCAGCTTGCATTGACTGAGTCAGTGTGTGGTCACATTGGGACCAGCTGGTTATGAGGGAATTTAATTGGCTTCGGCAAAATTTGGGAAAAGACAGATGTTGCAGGGCTGGCTGTGTTCCTGCAACGTGATTGTCATAGTGTAATTTCCCGCTAGTGTGTTTCGCATCCTCGGAAGCCCAATTAACCAACTAAGCTTTGCTTGCAGCAAGCAGAACTAGGAATGCACTGGTTTTCCCTAGGGCAGCTACTTTCTTGTTTTCTGCATGCAAGAAAAATTAAAAAGTTGTCTTTTTTAGTTAACTGAACCAGAGCACCAGAACTTTATACTAGCAAGGCTTTAAAAAGAGAAAAGCCTTTCTGTATCATTCTGTATATTCACAATGTCTTACATCTCCAGTGCACTCTAACACTTTCCTTTCAAAATGACACACTCGGGATTTTTCGTCCTTTTTGCTGGGCAGCACATAGCTTTATATCTGACTCAATTCACCCCACCCCCCCAAGCCATTTCCAAAACACAGTTTCTTTAGCTGTACAGCAGTATGATCACCCTTTTCAGGACCTTAGACCGCTCATCTAGGTGATTCTGCTTACTTGTCTTCCCTGAATTCTTCTATTCCCCTTATATCTACCAAGATCAGCTGTACTACAGCCAACTCCACATACACAGCATTCTTTCAATTCTTTAAAGAGTTCAGGGAAGACACCAGAGGTGCTCTGCCCTACACAAGCCGGTCTGTGTACTCTACCTCTTTCACATGGACAGAAATGCATTGAACGCTGCGTCTATTAAAGAACAAATCTGACAGTAGCAGATTTAGATTCTTCCTCTTATTGTCAAAAAAACGGTCTCCTAGTTTTCTCCTACCTTTCTCTAAGACAAGCTGTGTAGTTGAATTTTTTGCCAATGGTGGTCTAAAGGAAGGTGATGGTTCTCATTTGTATCAGCTACATCATATTTAGTCCAGCCATCAGCATTTCTTTTCTATGATGTAAGCCTTGTGCATTGCCAAAGATACTGCAAAGATACTTCTCATTCAAGTGACTGGAGTGTTTTAGAGAATGCTGTCCCTTAACACAGCATCCAGGATCCATACTGGAAATGAATTTAATAACCCTTATTCTATGGTAACAAGATGTGAAGATCGGCATTTGCAGACTGATTACCAACACACAGTCAACATCAAGAGTTTCCAGTGGAGCTCTGGATGACTTGAAAATGCATATGAGTAGCACCAACTTCTTCATCTGCAGAATCCAGATGTCTCAAGGGAGCAGAATGGTTCCTGGTCTTTGCAGCAACCCTAGAGCAAGGCTCCACTGTGAAACAGAAGAAATGCGTACACATAAAAATGAAAGTTGTAAGGGACGGTTGCTAACTCTCTGTAAAATTCATGTAGCCAGGAAAGAAGGCATTTTATTTTTGATGATTTATCACCATCTGTTGAAGTTCAAGGCTTACTAAAACTCCAAACTGAAAGTTTGTTATATATTAACTTAAAACAAAGTTCTAGTATGATAAGCAGTGAGAGTTGGAGACTCACAAATGCAAGAGGGGACTTCGCTCTAATACGAAATGTAACATTGGTACTATATGTGAATTGTTAGCATTGCCAGGTGTTCTTGGACATCCCCAAAGAAGCATGAATATAGCCATATACATCTTTTCACGTAGGTTAATAGGTTCAGGGAAGAAAACAGTTACTTTTGCAATGCATAAAGAACTCTTCTTTGTGCCTTAGAGACATTGCACAGGTCTTGCCCTGGTGTATAGATCTGCAGGATTTATAGACATTACGGGATCTTGAATAATTTTCTTTCACCTAGTTAACACCAAACAGGTTGCATTTAACAAATGTGTATCTCCAGGAGAGACATTTAATCTTGATACAAAGACATGAAACAATTACAAATTCACCATTTCCCTTAGGATTTCCCTATAATGATTAATCATCTGCATTGCTGGAAAAATGTCATGCCAGAAATGTCTGGCATTACTTTCTGTCCATATGTTCTTATTATGACTCTACTATATTAAATATCCCCTTAATACATAATTTATTGCTGTGAAGGCACTTGCAAGCAGTAATCAAGCCACCTCTCAAGCCCCTGTTTTTGGGCTGAACAGATTGGGCTCTCAAACTCTCACTGCAAGGCAATTTCTCCAGCCTTTAAATTGTTTATGTGGCTTTCATTTAGAGATTTCCTAGCTACCTTTTTACTATGCAGACACTTAAAGTGTACACAGTTTCATATTAGTGTCAGTCTCAGCATAGCTAAAAATTAATAAATTTCTTTTCTCATACACCTGTTACTAATTTAAGTATCACATGACTGCCACCCCATTTTAGTGCTGCATGATATGGGAGTTGTTTTTTTTATTAGGAACGAGATACCAGGTCCTTTATTCCTTTGAAGCCTGCACTTGGTTTCTAGCAGTAAAACCTTGCTTAGATGTTTTATTGGAGTGTTGACTCAAATACTAATCTAGTTTGCTCATCCTGCTAATCTATTCAGCTTTTTTGTCATTGTCCCTGTGCTCCCCATAGTTTTACTTAACTATTCTATTCACTGTGGAAAAATATTTTAACACTTTTGCTGATTGTTAATGGATGAAAGCACTCTATGATGCTTGGGGTAGAAGCATAAAATACTATCATGGGAGAAAAATAGAAATATTAAAGAAACAAAACCAGATTATTTGTGAATATGTTTGCACTTCCCACATCCTGACTGGCTGTGCTGTCTTTTTCTTAAGTTTCTAGCACTCTTTTTCTTCATTCTTAGCATAATTCTAAACTCCTTTTAATAAACCTCAGTTCTCTTTGGGATAAAGATAGATTTTTTTTTTTATCAAGATCTTTAGCTTTGGTTATTCAGTCACAGCAAATTGATTGCTCATAAGCAAATTGATTGCTCATTGATTCCATGTTTATTTCCTCCCTTCCACATGTATTTGCCACATACTGATTTCCCACCCCTTCCAAATGGCTGCCTTGACTTCAGTGTTGAACCAAGTAGTCTTCTAAAGAAGACTTTCCTCCATCTTGGAAATGTAATTCTTAAGACAGACCCATTTTTAATGGGATTTTAACAACATTCTAGGAAAAGGGTCATCATTTTGTTTCCTGCAGAATTTTTACTTTTTTGTCTCAGTCATAATTTTAATCAGTTTGGGGAGACAGAATCAGACTGACTAGATCTTGCCTGTCCTTCCTTAAAAAGCTACGTCTTTAGTTATTATTACTGCAGAAATTCTACCAATTGTACAAAAATCTTCAAGAACATAAAAGCCACACAAATGCCTGACAAGGCCTAAGCTATAAGCGTGCACAATAAAGAAACATAAAAGAAAGCTCAAGGTAAAACACAAAATGAACAGCTAGACTACACTGCTTGGACAGGTTTATTTTTACCTGACTAAAAGCTTGTTCTACTTAAATAAGCAGACCACACAAACCAGTTACAGCCTGGAAACCCACACATAGCTTGAACACTATTGAAAACAAGCAGAGGTGAAAGCAAAATAGATCACTCCTCTGCCTTAACAGAGCCTACCTAATGCTCTAATTAATTAATTAATTAATTAATTCCTTCCCTCCTTCCCTCCTTCCCTTTTATTTAAAAAAGGTTTTCAGCTTAAATATATTCAGCTGCAACCAGTTACTTCCCAGTTGGAATAGTGCCAAGCCTCAATGCTGATTTAACTCATTCGGTACCTACTCACAATCTGACAAAGAAAGGTCATTCCCCCAGGAGAAGGGCTGTGTTGCTGAGAGCTGCTAAATCCACATGTATCTTCCCATGAGTGGTACAGGAATAAAACTGCTTTCTCACCCCTCAGCTAGCTTGCTGTTCTGCTGGTCTGTGGTGCTGTGGGATGAATGTAGCCTTTGCAGTCTGTGGACTATGGCAAGGTAAGTTCATTGTGCCTTTGCAATTCCTTAAAGCTTAGAACCCGTTTCTGGGGTGAAATCAGACCCTTTGGTAATGTTGTGGTATCGTTATTACCTTTGCAATCATGGCAGATGGGGCAGCCTTTGGATTTCCTATGTGAATCTTAGAAAACTCCAGTTGTAGAAGGAATATTTAAAGTACTTACTATACTGTGTTCTTTTTTATGTTTGATTGATACTTTTTTTTTATCCTTTTCATTTCCTTTTTCTTTCTGTCCCCTTACCTCCACTGCAGCCCAAGGGACCTGTATTGTGTTTTCAGGAGAGGCTGTCTCTCCTGCTGTGTGGAATCATGTTCTATCTTAAATAGGAGATATTCATGAAAGGAAACACCCAGAGGTTACTGAGAAGCTTCACCATGACCTCAGATGCAGCTTTCTTGGTATTAGAATTAGCACAATGGCTAAGTAAAATATGCTAAGTAACTGTGTAATTGAATGCCCTAGATTTTCCACCAGATTAACAGCTAGGGTGTGACAAGTATACATGTATTCCCAGAGATGGTGAAGTCAGTATCCAAAAAAAAGCTTTTTCTAGACTTTGTCTTCACAGAATAGCAAACATTTCACTAGAATACACTTCAAAAAAAGAAAAAAAAATTTTTTTCTTGTCTTACAAACTGATAATTAACACTTGGTTGAGAAGATCAAGCACAGGAAAAAGTTCCTCATCACTCCTTGTGGGACACAACCCTCACAGCTAACAGAAAAGACACCAAGTAGGGATGTTGATAATTAGAAGCCTGAGCAAGTACAGCAGGAACTAATAAGCCAATAAGCTACATGCAGGGTCTGTTTAATATTAATAGCCTCTGTGTGTCCACAGATATACCAGTGGATGATGCTGGAACAAAGCACTTCACGTATCCTTAGCAAGGGTAAAGCTTTGGGAACCTGCATCAAAAGAATCTGTTGTTAAGACTGTACTGCTCAGAAATAGTACAAAACTTTGTTACTCAGTTTTTGTGCTCATGCTGTTTTCTTTGCCTTTGTGGTTGTCGCATTTATTTTTTTTTCTGTGGGTCCACACCTCTTTTGATCTTTCTTGCTGCCCTTGAGGGCAGCAGTCAGATGGGACTTGTGTAGAGGACACCCACAGCAGGGACCAGGACTGATTTGTGCCATCCAGTAACCTCCTGGTCTGGACAACTGCATGTTTTGCCACACCTGAAATAGATCTTGCAGCCTTCTGTTAAAGTTAAACTCCATAGAAAGACTAGCACAAGGTTTGTTTCATTAACAATTGCATGTAAAAACAATATGTTAATAGGCTTGTTTTGTTTCACCTGACCGAGGCATCTTCCAGTTGATTCATGCTATGATTTAGAGGCACTTAGAAGCCTTACTTTAGGATTTAATCTATTCTCTTTTTCTGTCTGGCCTCTTAAAGTTTAATAGTGGAGAAACAATCATTGTTTAACATGTCTGCAAACTGTCAGGACTTATCAGTCAGAAAAAAACTTGCCCTGTCTCTGGTGTTCTAAGTCTTGAACTGGATTCAGTGTCAGATGAGTTAGTGGCTACATACCAACCTGAGGTCTCCTAAGAAGGAATTCTTTCATCTGTTGTGTTTACTTTGCATTTTTCTTTATTTTCTTGGCTGTTTTTTTGTTTGTTTGTTGTTGTTTGTTTTTCCCCCAAATCTTCTTGATGGAAGCTGTAAAATACAAGTTTCAGTGATTTCTATGCAAAAGTCCCATCCTGGCAGTACTTCAGTTCGTTTGGTGGGGGTAGGAGGTGAAAATTGTCAGTTACTTTTTCTTGATGATTGATTTACAAATTTTTCATGAGTAACAAGAAAACATTCATTTTGACAAAAAAACTATTTCACACAGAAAAGACACAATCTTCTGAATTAAAAGTTTAATTCAGCATTTCTTAACTGCCCCTACATGATCCTCTTAGCTTTAGAGCTATCAGAACATAAAGGTTATTTTTGTGACGAAAATCTTTTAAATCTGGTAAAAAAAAAAAAAAAATCACAGTAATGATAGGAGTGTTAAAATAAATGGAGGTCAGCAAAAAATAGGAAATACTTAGAAAGACTAGTGATTAATTTTTGTAATGAAGCTATTTATTCTTACTGTGAAGGACAACACATTTGTACAAAGCAGATTTTGAAACAACATTGTTAATATATATGTTTTTATTGAGTCAGCTTTGACAAAGGGACTTTCATTGCAATCTTATCTGCTTTCAGTACTCATCTCTCAATATCAACTGGCTGATGCAAATAAATCTTATCTAACAGTGGTATTTCGGTAAAGCTCTGCAGAAACAGTTTCAGCAGATGGAGCTAGTGTGCTTCCAAGCTCTGACAGCTGTGCTTACCATGGAAAAATGAGCAGAAAAGTGTACAGGACTGTGGATGGGGATATGTCAGGGTCAGTGGTGAAGATTTTCTTTTGGCTTAGCGGAAAAGTAGCAAGCATAAGTGGGAATTAACTATCCTTTATCAAGTACTGGTGGATAAGAGGAGTGCAGCTTTGTGATTCGGATACCGGTGATGTACCGTAACGTGGAAAAAAACCTGAGAAGAATATTGAATATTGCAGTTGTCTCCAAATTTTTTATGATATCTTGCTGTTTTGCACTGTTACTTTCACACAGTAATACATTGTGCTCATAAAGTGCCATAAAATATTAAAGTATTCAGAAAACGTGTGGCCAGTTGTTTGGGTCTTATGGGACCCGTTGGTCATATTGGACTACAGTAAGCAAGGAGTTGCCTCTATGAAGCTGAAGCCACTTAATTCAAGCCAGTATTGACCTGAAGAATGTACTTTGGTTGTGTTTTGTGACAAGGGACTTGTACAGCCATTGATATTTACTGAGATTTTAAAGTAGGGAGATGCTAGAAGCACCCCTCTTCACAGCAGAGTAGTCCAAGTCTCCCAGCTCCAGAGGCACCTCCAACCTCCCCAGCAGTCAGGGTACAGGTTGCAGTGAGAGCTCATCGACAGTTCATATTCATACCAAGGTTTTCTCGTTTTTATCTCTAAGCTAATTTAAAGGGTCCTTTCCTACAGAGGGTGTTCTGCAACAGCAGCTCTTACTGCATGAAGGCCCGTAGCTGTCCAAAGGTCAGAAGTTTAGGAGACAAGGACAGGTTCTTGGATATAGCAGACAGGTACGTAGCGCCTATAATCCATGTAGAGCTCGATGACTGTACCTGGCACTGCTTCCTGTGCAGAAGGCCACGAGCTACACTGAGGAGCGTATGTGAGGGAGACAGAGACCTTGTACCTACACCAGCAGACCTGTCTTTACCGTGGCAGTTGCGCTGGGTTCAGTTCTCAAGTTCAGTGGTTATAATTCAATATACTAAGAAGCGCAGGAGGTGGGAGCTTCTCACAAATCCCTGCCATAATACAGTGCTGGAGGCTAACAGCAGATAAAAGAAAATGCTCAGAGCTGTCAGCCAATTTCTGGAGTTGTCCTGCCTTGGGTAGACCACCTGAGTGACTTGGAATTCCATTTGCATATCCGTACACGCAGCCAGGGAAGGGGTAGGAAGACAAGAAAGCAGAACGGTTCAGGAAACTTTCCAGTCTGCACAAAGCTTCAGGATTTTCAGTTTGTGACATTAACTTTCTAGCGGCAAAACATGCAGATGTTGGTGGCAGCGAGTGGCTGCACTCTGTCCTCCTGGGGGGCAAGGATTCACCCTGTTCAGACTCCTGACAACTTTATTTCAGCGTGCTGAGAAGAGGAGAGTTATGTGCTATTTCAGAAGTTTATATGCGGTATCGGTGCTATCACGTTGTACCTTCTCTGCAGTTCTTCAGTTCTTACATTGTGATTTAGTGTAGCACATTATAAGAGCAGTGTGTGAAAGTTTCAAAGCCATCATTGGTCATTGTTACAGCAGCATAACACTGACAAGCAACTGATGGAAAGAAAGGTTTTATAGCTGTACTGTTCTCTCCTCCTTGCCTATTTAGGTCTTCAGCTTCTGTACTATAGTAACTCCATACGCTACTGAATTCTTGCACAAAGTTTCAGTGGGTATAAAGTAAGGCATTATTTTGTTATCTGCATGTCTGATACTGAAAGGACAATTTTACTTTACTGTAAATTGCCTACTGCAGCAACAAACTGAGCCATGGTTTTGCACATGCATATGTAAAAAATGTTCTGGTTTTGAATTCACATTGTTTTGATTTCATGATCTAATTTGAATTTAGTTGACTTTAAAAGATCTCTTGTGCAAATTGTCATCTGTTGTTAGTATTTCAAGACTTTGTTCCATCAATCTGTACGATCTTGCCAATCCTGAACCCTTACTGGGGATTACTGCTCTCAGATACCAGGAATGTATATAAAAATGTAGGCAAAGGAATTCATCATATACCAGAATCTCCTCTGAGTTTTCATATGGCTGATATTAGTTACATAGAGCATACTCCATCACTAGTTATACTTGGAATGTAATTTCCTCTAAAGGAGTGAACACTGCAGTGTTGCTTAATTTTCCTTGTTACAATGAGTCATCTGAATAATGACAATAAATCCTGACTGGAAACCCAGAGATTTGGGCGTTGTCCCAGGTCTCTGACAATTTCTGAATGACTAGTGCTTCTATCGCTTGTGGTCTCAGTTTATAAAACAGTACTTGTGCTCATCTGTTTTTGTAAATTCCTTGAAATTAATGGATGAAGGGTGTTGTATAAAAATTGGGTTTAACATTACAGCTTTCCCTACCAAAAAAACACGTCCACAGTTTCCTTTTCTGCCATAAATGACTTGTCTGTGTGGAAAGCTGGTGCACAATACAGTGTGAATTTACAGTGTGTGATTTACTCTGCACTGGCTCCAGGTGAGGGCATTCTCAGCATAACTATCCATCTCACCTAGCTCCAGGTGTCCCCAGGCTTCTGCACTGCCAAGGGAGAGTCCCCTGCAAAGGGAGATTCAGGGCATGGAAGTTAGACATGTGCTGTGATCTCCACTCCAGAGAAACCTCTATCTCCTCTCACAGAGACTATAAGAGAGTCTAGGGAGATTAGCTTCCACTTCAAGTGATGGGATACCTTTCCCTCTTACCACTGCCTGTGAGACAAATTCTTCCACAATTAGTTTGGAATTGATTGTACGTGCTTTAAGGGGTAAACTCATGGGGCCCAGACTTCCTCTACAACCAGCAGAAAAAAGATAAGTTCATTTAGAAATTGATTCAGAGCAGGAGACTGACACAGGTATAGCAGAGATGCCTCTGCTTCTCTCTCTCACTCCCTATTAGAAGTGGTAAAAGACTATACTCCCAAGCATAAAGTTAGCCTTTGTGATGAGCAGATAAGGAGGTGGCACAAAGGAACTCATAATTCACACCCTCCCTAATTCACAGCACTCACTAACTTCTCCATGTTGCCAAGCCAAAGTGATATAGCTTAATAACAAATATGCTGTCTGTATAGAAACTCCCAGAAAGTGAATCAGGGTCCCAGGGGCAAAGACTCCATATCCACTCCTGGGAGTTGCTAGTATTCCAGGTATTGCCAGTGGAATACTTAAATAAGCAAAGTATGTGTCGTGGTTTCAGCCCAGCCGGTAACAAAGGACCACGCAGCCGCTCGCTCACTCCTCCCGCCCCCCTCCGGTGGGATAGGGAGGAGACGGAGGAGAGAAAAGAAAAAAAACCTGGAACCTCGAGGGTTGAGACAAGGGCAGTTTACTGGGACAACACAAAAAAAGGTTACAACAACAACAACGGTACTAATGAAAGAGTATACAAAAAGAGTGATGCACAGTGCAACTGCTCACCACCCGGAACCCGACACTCCGCCACCGAAAGTCGAGAGCCCTCCCCCCGGCCCGCTCCCCATTTATATACTGAGCATGATGTCACATGGTATGGAATAGCTCCTTGGCTAGCTCAGGTCGGCTGCCCCGGCTATGCCCCCCCACCTCCCAGGTTCCTGTAAAAATTAACTCTATCCATCCCAGCTGAACCCAGGACAGTATGGTATTATTTTCCCAGTGGTAATACTTGATGAAACTAAAAGTACTTTTGGTTCTTTACTACTGTGAAGCTAGGTACTGTGCATTTACAGCTGATATGACTATTGCAATGAAATATCATCATCTTACTGATGCCATGGTTTTAAACCCATGTGACCCACCAAAATTTCATTATGCAGAAAAATAACTTTGGAGGAAAAGGGGTCTTATAGCATGGCCAACAACAGCACATGAGAGGCAGAGCTGTGCAAGGGCTATTGTAGGAATTGCAGACTTTGGTAATAAATGCTTTCTGTCAGGTTCTTGGCAGGAAACAGATAGAAAAGCTGTAAATCTATTGCAAAGACAAGTAGAAGTGCTGTCTTTCTCAACACCAGATAAAGTCTGACTACCTACAGAAAAGATCTGAATTCTGGGCTGGCAAAGAAATCTCACCTTCTTGACAGTGTTGGTAAAGCACTCAAGGACTGGAGTACTGAAGGAGGTATGTGAAGGGAAAGAGCTTCTAAATTGCATCAGCTATGAACGCATCAATTAATGATTTTTGAACAAAATTTAGAACTTCATGCAATAACATTTTTCCTTTGAATGATCCCTGCACACAAGTTCATGAACAGAGTGATGAATGAGATCTTAAATAGTTCTGTAAAATAATAGGAAAGAGATCCACAGTAACTACAGAAGTCTTTCTAAAAGCAGTATGTTGGAGGGGGAAAAAAAAAAAAGAGGGAGCAAGAGATTTAGTTGTTGAAATAATTTTGGTTCTTCCTTAATAAGGAACCTACTCTTCTTTACGTGCTCTAGTAGTTGTGAATGACAAAGATTGATTGTTACAATGTGAAAGGATCTTTTTCTGTCCTGTGTATTCTAGGATCTAGCATAGTAGGATTTTGGTGTTAATTAGCTATGTTAATATAAACAATTATTAACAATGGAACTGAGAGATCAGTCTGTAGCAAGATAAATCCCCTAAGCCAAATACAATCTGAATTTTATGGATTGTTTCTTTTGAAGTTAGCTGAAAACTTTCCTGCAGTAATTTTTAAACCTTTTCTCCCCCAGTGTGGATGCTTTCATGTTTTTTCCTTTGCATACACTTGATTTCTTATCATTCTCTCCTTATCTTTGCTGATGTGAAAACAGTCAGGAGAAATGCTTTTTAACTTTTTCCTTTTGTACATAACTCAACAACTATGTGTGGAACAGATGGAAAGTGTCTTATGCAATACATTTCATCTGGATTCTTTCATCTGGTTGACTATTCATGGGGTGTATGTCTTGTTTAAAACTCTGGAGTTTTGTAAATGTCATAGGAGTTTGAGTCTTTTTTTCTTTTTTTTTTTTTTTTCTGGGATTAATTTTCAATTGCGTACTATTTTGTCTGGAGACTTATTTGGATTAACACACATACGCACACACATGCTTTTTTCTTAGGTCAAGGCTTACCAAATTGCAGCTCACAAGACATTTGTGACCCATTAAGCCTTTGTATGTGGTTCACAAATGACTTTTTTTCCTTTTGTCCACCCTTAATGGAACTAAATCATAGAATCACAGAAAGCTTGGTCTTGGAAGGGACCTCTGGATGTCATCTGGTCAAAACCCCTTGCTCAAGCAGGGTCACCTAGAGCAGGGTGCCCAGGACTTATGTCTAGATGACTTTTGAATGTCTCCAAGTATGGAAGCTGTGTAGCTACCCTGGGCAACCTGTGCCAGTGCTCAGTTACCCTCACAGTGGAAAGGTGTTTCCTGATGTTCAGAGGGAACCGCCTGTGTTTTGGTTTGTGCCCGTTGTCTCATGTCATGTCACTGGGCACCACTGAAAAGAGCCTGGCTCCTTCCTCTTTGCACCCTCCCTTCAGGTATTTATATACATTGATAAGACCACCCTTGCACCTTCTCTTTGTGAAGCTGAACAGTGATTTTTTTCTGAAGTACACATTTGAAAGTAAGGCAACGTGCATGCCATTAAATAAGCCAGAGCCAAGGAAATGGTTTTGACCATTACACTATGATCACATGCACTGTTTAGCTGTTAATATGGTTCATGACTTTCTTATGGCTTACTAGATTCTCCAGACAATGCCTGGGCAAGGTTTCAGATACCTTGCACCAAGGACTGTTCCCAAAAGGCAGGATGGATGAGACACCAGGTTTGGTTTCCTTCCTTCTCTGCAGTCCCCCAGGTCTGTGCCAGGAGACTTTGTACCATCAGACGTCCCTCATGCTCTGCTCTAGGGCTATTACACATACCTTCAGTCTCATACTGTGGAAAAGGCCTCTTTAGTTGTACAGACCTGTGTAATGTACAGAAACTCTACATCCCTCCCCCTCTGGTCAGTTTTACAGGACAGGGATGGAGATGTATAGGACTGCCCAGGTAGGTGGGGAGTGTAGAAAATAAAAAGCCTCTTATGTAGAAATTCAAGGCCATCCTTGCTGCCTTACATTTTGGGAAGTCAACCTTACAAAAACGTCACGCTGGATAGAAGGCATTGGCAATAATGTTGAGAAGCATGTTCAGCAGGAGAAAAGAAAGCACATTAAACTTTCCACGGTGCAGAAGAGTGTACTAATGACAGGAATGCTGTTTTCATCTGTGGAGTGACAGAAGAAGTCTCAGAGGCCCTTGTTGCTCTTTAGAGTCTCAAAGACGGCGTTGATTAAAAAAAATAACTATTCTGAGTGCCACACTATTGATGAAAACAACACATGGAAAGCTCATCTCTCACTTGTGTCACAGCAGATGGTGCCTCCTTTATGATGTGGAGAGAAAGGGGTGTTGTAGCACTTATGAACAAAAAAAGTTGTAGAGTCTGGAGATGAAGACACTGTTTTATTTATTAGCAAATCCTTATTGCACACCTCCTTAAAATGGAGTATGTCATAAACATTGATGTTAAATGTATGAATTTCTCCATATCCAAAAGTCTAGTCCTCTGTGGAAGACCATAAGGCTGAATTTAGAGATGATGTGTATTCACAGCTATTCAGTGCTGATTAGGGATGGAGACCTAAAGCACATTTGTTTTGTTTTGTTTTGTTTTGTTTTGTGGGAGGACATAGATGTATTTCTGCAAAAGAGGAATAAGGCTAAAAATATCTGTGAGGTACTGGCTGGGACTGCATGAGCCGTTTCAGGTCTTTTTTCATATCTCGGTGAAGTGAATCGGAAGCTATGCAGTGGCAGAAGTTCCCATCTGCCCTAATTGACTGTATGAAATCTTTGAAGGGAAATCTCAAAGTACTGCAGAAACATCAGAAGCATAGCAACACTGACAGGTTGCAGCAAAGGAGGAACTAGTGGAGAAAAAGCTTTTTCCTTCAGGATGTGAGAACCAGCAGTCTTTATCCAAGTCCTTAGAGATCCCAGAGCTCTTACAGGAGCTGTTCTTGGATCTACAAGCAAGCACTTGTTCCTCTCTCCTGTGACCCAAGAAATGCTCCAGAAGATGTGCAGGTACATCTTTTTGACCTGAAGTGGGCTGTGAAAACAAAGCTAACATAACATGAATGATGTCTGGCTGTTTTCTACAAAAACTTAAATTATGAGCCTTCCTAGCACTTGCTGGCACTCCTACAAGATTATGCTTTCTCTTCAAAGCGTACCCAGATGTGAGCAAATACTCTTAAATACAAGTATTAATAAATCTAATTTGTGATCATGACAGAGCAATCATCACTTTATATCAGTCCTCTTCATTACACCAAATTTTAAACTCATGTCACCACTAATAATCAGCAATAAAAATCTGCCGTGGAAGTCCCAGTCAACCATAAACTGAATAATGACACTGAATTCCCCTTATAGAAACTGTGTATGTATCATACTACATCCATGAAATTTTCTGAAGTCTTGTATTGCAGGTGGGACATTTTCCTATGACTTGGAGCCTGATACCCATTCAGTATATCTCTTCTGAATAAATTTGCAGGGGGAACACCTGAAATAGATGCTTCCAGGGTAGCAGCAGATTTTATATAAGACCAGTGATTCTGGATCCTTCCTCTTTTCTGAGTGCCCCAGATAAGAAAAAAAATAAATGGATTTGAATAACAGAGAGTGAGTGATCATCAGGGATTCGTCTCATCTTCCCCTGGAACCTATTTCTTACAGCAGTGATTCTACAATTGATTAGCTACTCTAAGGACAAAGCAAGCTGTATCAAAATAGGAAAAGCCTGTCATAATTTCCCTAAAAGCATCCTGGAGGTAAGCCCCATGATTTTCAGCACACGGTTACTGACTCTCCAGAAAGACTTTATAGCTTTTTATTAAGGGTAAAAATTAATGTTTGCTACAAAAAATGCCACTTCTAGGCATAAATGAATGCAGGTGGTCCTACAAAAGCTATAGTACATGTTATTCAGCACTGCCAACACTGTGCAGGACTTTCTGAAATCATCTATTTCAAATCTGGAGAATTGTCTACAGGTCATTATCTTCCCAGCCCCTGCCAGTGTCTCTCCTCCACCTGCAAGTGGAAGAAAGACCTTTGCTGGAGTCAGGTCTTCAAAAAAAATTTTCCCTTTATTTTTCTGAGGTAATACATTAAGGAAGGAACTTGTCCTTTGTCTTCCACCATTCAGTGCTGCTCTTTGTTTACATGTCTTTTTGTCCTCCTTCTGTCAATGGAGACCGACAGTTTTCTGGCTAGCTTCTTATCTGGAGTTCAAGGAGCTTTTTACCTTGCCTGCCACAGTTTCAGTTGGCTCAGTTAGGATATATCCATCTTTCACCTTTTCAGAATTGCTGGCTTCACAGTTTATTTCCTTTATCCAGCAAAGCTGTTGTGGTGGATTGCTGTCCATGCCTTCTCCTGGTTTTTTATCGTGGTTGTTTTCAGTTTAACAGTGCGGTCTGGGAGCAGGGATTGTATGATACCTGTTTGCCTTTTTAAAAATGTCTTTCCATCTTGCTGTTTCCTTTTGCTTTACAGTTAGGTAAGATATAAGGCAGATGGATAGCTCTGAATTTTGCAGATTCTGGAAACTTCAGATTCCTTAATAGTGAATAAAATCCACCGTCTGTAAACACAGTCTCTGGAAAGCTGTGCCAGGCAAGCTGAAGTGTACAGGTCGGGGAAAGCAGGTATCATTTTATGTCTAACACATCTTTTTGCTAGTCATCCCAGCAGTCATGACCAAACACAAGTTTTTCCTTATATACATTGAGAAAAAATGCACATGTGTATGTATGTAGATATTATATTTGCAAACCATATATATACGTATTCCTAGTTTACTCAGGTATTTTACCCACTGAATCAAGACTAGATCCCTTTGTCAGTTTGATAGACAGACAGCTAGATGTTTTTGGGTTAAGGATTCAAGAACCTCGCCACTTACATTTGTTCTGCAAAGAGCATAATGAGTCTTGATCGTGCCTCCATCCTGGAAAATACTAAAAGCAGCAACAACTCTAAGTCACATAGTCCTTCCTGAAAAATAAATTAACAATGGAACAAGTCCAAGTTGTGATGTTAGTTTTGGCTCTAGGAAATGGCTTTACAGTATTTTATAACAAATACATATATGAAGAGTGAGTCCTCGGGGCATATTTCTTTAGGTATTATGACTCTAAAGGGGTTGCTTTAAAAGACAGTTTATTTTTTAGTTTCAGTTTTGGTTTTGTTTGTTTTGTTTTGTTTTTCTTTCAGAAAAGGCACCTCTTCTTTCTTGTCTTGTCATCCTAAAATAATGATATTTTTTGAAGCCTGAGTTTTCTCAAAAGTGGGAAGAGCAAGCAGGCAGCATTTAAAACTGCAGTATGCAGTACCTGTTGTTTTGTGCAAATGTGGCTGCAGGGCCAAGAGCATCTCTGGACTGAAGAGACAACTAATTAAACTACACAGCAAGTTCCAGCTTCCCTGCCTTAGAGTTATGCACCTTTTAGAGTAAACGGTGTATTTGCTAAATATAACCTGTTACTGCTTTACTGGAGTTTGTGACATACTGAAGCAAAAGCTAGAGGGTAAATGGAACAAATTTGCACCTGTTTGGTCCTTGGATATAATGAGTTTACATACTTTTGGAGGATAACAGGGAATAATGTCCCTGCAGGATATTGCCTGAGTACCTGTTATGCTGGTAAAGGAGCTGAGATCCAGGTTTCTCAGGGCTACTCCTTGTTGGGAAATTTGCAACTACCTTATTTGTCTCAGCTTCAGTCCAAACAAACCTTGAGGGTCAGTGGAATAAAGTCAGAGGTCCATTTGAACAAAGGGGTGATTCATGATCTAATGTCAAATATTCACATCTGTCACTGAATCAAGTGTCTCATGAGGTGAGCTGTCCTACTTGAACATTTACTCTTTCTGAAGCAAATACAAACCCCCAGTAATTAAATGAAAACCAAACCAACCAACCAACCAAACAAAACCAACAAAAAACCCCCAAACCCCAAAGAAAGATACCTAAGGAAATCAAGTTTAAATATATTGAACAGCTGCAGTGTTTTTCATATGTTTCTATAAAATAATAGGATGCTGTCTCTATGGGGTCTGATTGATGCTAGTATGTGGAGCTAGAAAGGGGACAGACTGGTGCCACTTTGCTCCGGCCAATTGTGTGACCCAGGGAGATTGTGCTGGCAGCACATTTTACCCAGGGAGAGGTGCAGAGGAAAGAGCAGGGCTGGTTGCCTTAGATCTTCTTCAGCACGTCTCAAGTCCTCTAAGATGCAGTGAGTCTTCCCTCTTGGAGTCTGGTAAGAGTACCCCTCTCCAAGGCCAGAGATCTTGTAATGCTCAACATCAAGGAGTAAAACGTTCAGCACAGTCAATGCAAAAAATTTTATGCTATCTGATGTGTCATGCTTCTTGCAAAACAATGTAGTTCTGAAAGACTTAAAAGGGCTTTATTTTGTATTTATTTAATAAATAATCACAAGAAAGAAACACTGTTATTAACTGATGATGCTCCATATATCCATTTTTTCAGACCTCTAATTTACAGCTTCAGCCACCTTGACTCAATTTTCTATAGTTGCAGAAACAAAGTAACAAGGTAGATGAAAACAAATGACACACAGCTTTAAAGTAAAGGCTCTAAAATACTTTAAAACTAATCTCTTTTTTTCTTTTTCTTATTGAGTCAGATGACAAATCCTTACTTGGTAACTGCTACATTTTAGTTCTCAGATTTCTCTTTTAAATCTCATTAAGCATTATCAGATCCTTGAAAGATTCAGTATTTCACTTCTCACTCTTTTCTGTGATTAAGGAGATTACCAGCTCCTTCACAACTCAAAACAGAGTCCTTCTCTTTCACAGTAATTAATACCTGACTAAATTTTTGCTCTCATCTGTTTTCTTTGCTAATCTCAAAATGGGTATTTTTGGTATTTACATAATCTCCATATAGAGACTTTTTAAGCATCTGTACAGAGAAATTCAAATGCTTTGAAAATTAAGGTAAGAGATAGGAATGTGAAGAATATGAATTGCATTTGAATATTGGGTGTTGGAACTTTTAAGAGGTGATGTAAATGGACAGCTTTTTCTCTGGCCAAAACCAGGACAGGGCTAGCTACAGCCACAGCATGGTGATGAGGTGCTCTCCCCTGTTACATCCCAAGGTCTGCGAGGTGCTCAGGTCACAGGCTCTTTAAACCCTACTGTTTTCCTGTGGAAAATCCAGACCCTCGCTGCCTGTTATCTTAGTTCAGATCTCGATAACGACATCAGTAACCCCTCTACAATGATCGGTGTCACCTACTAACTCCCATGCCATTCTCCTCCAGGATTTTGAATCTCAAGCATTCAGAAGTCATAAACCAGGCTCATAATGTATCTGAGTAATTAAAAAAAAAAAAAAAGCATTTAAATCAGTAAGTTTGGGAGCACTCTCTATTTCCTTTTAGTGCTGATATATTTAGGATTCATGTTTCTGATCTCCAGAATGAAGCTTTTTTTCATATTTAATGTAAACTGAGATTACAAGTAATACCATGATTCTGATATTCGGGACGAGTAGCTATGGTGAGACTCACTGAAGAGCTGGATATATTGGAGTAAATGTGATAGGAGTAAAGCAGAAGAAATGGTTATGCAGCTTCCTGAATACTATTTTTCTTGGAAGAGGTTGCTGTTATTTTGGTGCTTGCCCTAAATGTAGTAGAAAGGTTGGAATAAGGTAGCAGGGTAACAGCAGGTATTAGAAATAAATTAAGTTATTTAATGTTTTATACATCTGCATTAGAGTTTCCTGTAGTGCTTATTACTATAATGCCTAAGCGTTCCCTAAGTAATTTAGATCTGCTCTGTGGAGGTGTTAATGCACTTCAGTTGAATCATCTGCTCTTCTTTTCCCAGTAGAGAGCCAAAGCTCAGGATCCCCCTCTCTTCATTTTTTTCTTTCTTGCTAGGTCTTCCTCATGCTGTTTATAGTGGAAAAGCTTTCTTGGAGAATATAATTTTGCATGCGTTCTGATGGTGGTCAGATATTACTGAAAGCTGATTGCATTACTACTAACACTTTCTAACTGAATGCTTTCTGTTTCTGGCCTTCATGCCCTTCACCCTTTGTGAACTGCCTAGCTGCTGCATAGCTGGGCATGGCCAGAGATGCATTCACTTGGGGTCCCAGGTGACTTCTAAGCGTAGAACTTACATTCTTGAAAAAGTAACAAAAATACCCTGGAACTGAGAGAAATGGAGCACAAGCATCATGTGTTTTCAGTCACAACACTAGTAAGGAGGCAGCACTCCACAGCCAGCAGAAGCCTCTCAAATCTCTGGAGCAGTGACTTACTCTAAAACTGTGTGGAATAATGCAAGAAAACAGTAACGCTGCCAGACCTACTCCAACCAGTTATTTCATTTACTTTAATACAAACCGTGTGTATGGAGTGCAAGGATTCTGCATGAGAACTGTGCTGTTTTAGTACCTATAAAGGCTGCAATAGGAGGCTCAGTGCCTAATTGCCATTGAAGTGCAAGGCTTCTGAAAATCTCATGAGGCATCTGCCCAACTCTCCTAATGCCTAATTATTTCTATGTATGCCCTTACTAAAAGGCTATGCTTTCTCAGTAGTGCACTTTTCTGCTATTCCAATACATCAGTCTTTAGTCCAGTCTGTCAACAAAACCATCCAGGAACGGCATTTCCTGTAGTTAGTGCTGTTCCTAAATACTAATTTTATTTGCAGAGTATTGCTTGGAAGACATACATGTTCACTTCTTTCTTCAGTGTTTTTACGATGATAAATGTTACTTGGTTCTACCTGTATCACACTGTATCTGTCCATAGTATTCTCACTAATACTTTTTCAGTAAGGTGTATGAAAACCCACCAATTGGTATGTGGTAATACATATTTTCCCATGGGAAGATGTGTAAAATGTAGATGTATTTGATTGCACTCCTTCCCTTCTGCCTTTTTATGTCAACTTTCTTCTTAGGGCAACAGTCTCAACCTTTGACAAACTGAGACCATAAGTTGAAACCATACAAGCCTCAATCCATATTCCTCTCAGGCATAATGAAACTGAAGGGGATTATAGCTTTTTGAAAATTGCTTTTGGTTTGCTGAGCTATGACCCTATGACTGAGTCCAGTTGCTCTCAATTAGGAGCAACTCTGAGAAAGTGATATGTGTATACATGTATTCATAGAGCTGATGCCATGGATGTTCATCTCTGTACAGCAGAGATACTTCGGAAAATACGTTCCTGCAAAGAATATACAATAACAGTTATTATCTGCTAGGGTTTCTTCCTACACAGTCTTCCTTTCCACTTTTCTATGTTCAACATAACATAGTTTGGGAGGGGTTTTTTTATTCTTATTGAATCTAACAGAAATGCTGAAGCCAAAGGCAGTGATGGACTTTTGTGAGCTGTTAAACCATTATTCTGACTCTTCTTCGGTCATTTATTCTTGATACTTCTGTCTTCTCTTCAAGATGTGCAATGTGACACTCATTTAATGAACAGCATTAACTGGAAGATTCTTAAAAACAATTGTTGAGGGGATGGTATAAGAACTTGGCTTGCCTGGAGAAACTTTAATACAGCTCAGGACCATTTCAGAAGAAAGGTAAGCGTAATTTCTAGACCTGACAGACATCATCAGCTTCATGTCTCTAGGTGTTGTTTTAAGGAGCCTAATTATTGACAAATCTGTAAGAAGGACATGCCTGTAATACCCTGAACATATTCTGCTACTGATCTGGGATAAACTATCTGAAAAGTCAGGATGGCATTTGGTGCTCTGAATGACGTGGGTTCCAGTCTAATCCTGCCACCAGACCTGAAATCTAGGATATTCAGCTCAATCCAGAGCTGCGAGAACTTCAGTGTTTTTTTAGCTCAGAAGCTGGTAGTGGAAGATATAACACTGGAAAACAGGCCTGTTTGAATAGGATCCATGCAGCTCCAGTAGTTACCTTCATGAGCTCTTCTGAAATCTGATTTTCTGCTCTGCAAACAATACACAAAAATACTAGATATCTTTCAAAAGTTGCCTTACAGTAAGATTCTGTATTTCTGGGATGTGTGCTGGCTGCTATTTTACCAGAAATCTTTGTATATGGAAAGCAGAAAACATCACTGGAGTTGCTGGAGAATAAAACTTGTCAGCAGTATTTAGTTTTTGCAAGAAGACACTAGAGATAAACCATGGGAATTTGTTGCTGTGCTAAGCAACACAGTAAGTCTGAGTAGCTCAATTTCAGTCCACTAGAGGTCTGTGAAATCATTTCCCAGGTATGTTTTTAATCTTGTTTTGAAGCAACTTTGCTGAGTCTGATACAGTTAAAAGAAACTTTTGATCCAGTTCCTATTGTTCTCAAACAAAAGACTACAGCTATACAGAGATCTATTTAATAGACATGGCTGAGTTAGAAAACAGTCCTAGCTGATTCTTTATTCTTGCATCAGCACAGGGAATTGGTCTAACTACTGATTGACTAATATTTTGGGTAAAAAAAATTGGCTTTCCTTACAAATGGTCATTTTTTTTCTAATAGGAAGAGAGTACCATGTGGTGCAGAGAGTTCATTAGCATGAAATACCCACCCTGTCGTGGTTCTTCATAGTCCTAAATTTACTTAAGTGGTAAAGGAGCCAAGATCCATGGCCTGACATGGCTAATGAGGCCTTCCAGAGCACTGGAAGGACACAGGTGGTTATCTATTAGCATCTAGCTCAGACTGTTTGACTTGCTTTCAAATAGCTTGTTAAGCCTCTGTCCTGGTTTCAGCTGGGTTTCACGACAGCCTCAAAGCTCAAGGTTCCAGATACATCTGGGGTAATAGTTTTTTGTGGGTGGGGTTTTTTTTTTTGTGTGCGCTATACTAACTCATTTCCTTTAATTTCTATCCTAATTACACTTATATTAGAGCATATTTTATCCCTAATTTTATGCTGCATGTGTAGCCAGTTCAACTCGGCACATAAAAACAGCTGAAATAATGTTCTAAAAGGCACTAGTAAATTTGTGACTTTCATAATAAAACCTGTGCCTGGTGTTAGCATTCAAGAGCAGGAACACAGCATTACAAATCGTAAGATAATTGTGGCTATTCAGAAAGATTCAGGTAGGCTCCATACATCCTAATCTTTAATCCCAGTTGCTGCAGTTCAAAGAGAGTGATTGTTGAGAGCATAAGCTGTAGTAAAAATGATGGTATTCAAAATTGCCTGAATTAATTTGAATGTATTATTTTCATCTCTGCTCAGGATTCAGTATTTTACTTGGTTTCAGTTAAATTCTTTGTATTTGGTTCATATTCAGTATGTGGTTCATTTGTGCATCACTAAGAGTGCTACTGCACAATGATTTTTATATGCCTTGAAATATAATTAATGTAAAGCTGAATATCATTGATAAATGGAGGCTACTTATCAGTATTTAGCATATAGGGAAATATGAAAGGGAATAATGTAATTTGTCTGAAGCAATTAATTGTCTAAATTGGAGATAAAGGATTAAGGATGAGACATTTAAAGAGCCTAACAGAATAAATATATTGAATGTTCAAAAGTACAAACATGACACTTTCAAGTTGGTAGTGCCTTGTGAAATGATGAATGTCTTTGTACGTTCTATGGACAAACAGAGAGTGCACAGTATTAAATGATGCCTCGATGCGATATGCATAATCACCTTGGAAAGTAGTAGATAGGAAAGGCTGCAATGCATTAGTCTCGAAACATGCTCATTGGGGCATGTTTCCACTAAAATGAGTGGGGACCACTGGCATAATGAAGTGATGGAGAGCCAAATCCTTCATTTGAAGAGACAGAAAATAGTTAGTACATTAAACAGCTTACAACAATGTTACTTTTGTTGTTTGAAATACATTGTACTGCCTGTTAGACTGGAACGCACTTGCTGCCAGGAATCTGATTTACTGAGATTTTTGGAGGACTATAGGATGAAGTCTGACCACTGACTAATGCTGGGCTCTGTCCTATTGCCTGGATGCGAGTAACAGCAAATATCAAATGAGGCAGGAAACTATGTCAAGTATCTTTGGGCATTAGTGACATTTAAAATATATATTAAAAATGCAGTTTCCCTTTTTCTTCACTCCTGTGATTCCAAAGGTGATCCAGCACAGATGTAACATCATCTGCATATTGATCCACCTGGTACCTTGGAAGCCTAGCTTATCATCCCTTGTACCATAAACCAGAAAGATAAATTTTTGTGGCTCTTCTTCCTCAAGAGCAGGAGAAGAGAAACTCACAAGAGAGCCTGAGTTATTTAGATGTTTGTAAGCAAACTCGCATCCTATTTAGTGGGTGTTCCACAAGAGACAGAGAAGACAAGAAGCTCTGTGTGAATGTTCAAATACCTAGGGGCTATCTTCCTAAAAGAAACTCCAAGGTTACCAATAAAGAGTTCCTGCAGGGCGGGAAGTCTTTTCCTGGGCTTTTAAAGTATATCAAGAGTTTCAGTATTTGGATAACAGAGCAAACATGACCTTTATTTGAATAAAATATACTGGTCTATTATGGAGCTTGAGAAGCAAGTACAAGAGAACAACCCTGCTCCAAAGGGCAGAATCAATTACAAAACAAGGACCTTCACTGAAACAAGAATCCAACTCATTTTCCTCATTTCTGTGAAACACGGGATGGTATAGTCATCATCGCTACTATCATGAATAGGCTGTGGTATGGTAATGAAATGGAAGTACCTTTGAAATAATTATTTATGTATAACTTTTAGAATAGAACATAGAAGGTATTGGGATGACTTTGTAAATTTATTTTATGGGCAATTTCACAGCCTTTCTCTCCCGTTGAGAATTTGATAATTGATATTGATTGTCTCTAAAGTGAGTGCAGGAATGTGTGTAATGGTATTGCTATGGTCTATTTGCTTTACATGCATTGTAGCTGAGAAAATAAATAAGAGTCCCCATGTTAAAAATTATGTCACAGAGAAGATCACTTTTGCCTTTCTGGATCATGGGAATATATTACTAAGCAGAGATGAACCCTCAGTGTAACATATAAAGTGTCTACTCCCACTTGAATGTCTGCTTTCAGACCCAGAGTTCAAGACCTCAGACGGACCTATTCTAATCTGTGATTCTGAAAGGCAAAAAACAAACTGTAATGCCCCTGGAATGGTCTTTAGAGGAAATCTTGATCCCCTTTTGTAACAGGAAATAAACACACTGTATTTAGTGTAGACCTACTGTATTGCATGCTATCAGTGTGTTTTGGCTGGCTGCTATGGCTATCAAGCCACTGAAATGGAAGAGAATCCAAGTGAAGAGTTATTTTCTTCTGTCCTGCAAAATAGAGATGTGAAGGTCAGCAAAAGACCAGGAATGACTTCATGCCACTCTATTCACTTGTGCACTGTGGAGATTTAATGCCAATGAGCAGAAAGAAAGAGCAGATACACCTCCATCCAGCAGTACACTATGGTCTGTATGTGGAAGTTACAGCGGCTTCTAGCTGAGCGCTGGTTTCATCAGGAATGTGGGCAGATTAGAGTCCTGAATTCACACTGCCTGTGTGTCAACAGTAGATGGGACTTGCAACCAGACTAGGAGCATGTTCCTATCACATTGCATATGAACATTCAGCACATTAGCTACAGCTAATCTGTTTTGTGTAAGTTACACTGCTTGCTCCTGATTGTATTAGAAGGTGGAGAGCTGAGAAGAAAAGACTGAAGATTTTTTTTTTTTTAACATTTTCTTAGATGGTGTGTCCTGGCTTCAGCTGGGATAGAGTTAATTGTCTTCCTAGTAGCTGGTACAGTGCTATGTTTTGAGTTCAGTATGCAGAAGAATGTTGATAACACACTGATGTTTTCAGTCGTTGCTCAGTAGTGCTTAGACTAAGTCAAGGATTTTTCAGCTTCTCATGTCCAGCCAGCAAGAAGGCTGGAGGGGCACAAGAAGTTGGGAGGGGACACAGCCAGGGCAGCTGACCCAAACTGGCCAAAGGAGTATTCCATACCATGTGATGTCACATCTAGTATATAAACTGGGGGGAGTGGGGGCGGGGGGAATCGCCACTCAGGGACTAACTGGGCATCGATCGGCAGGTGGTGACCAATTGTATTGTGCATCATTTGTATATTCCAATCCTTTTATTATTACTGTTGTCATTTTATTAGTGTTATCATTATCATTATTAGTTTCTTCTTTTCTGTTCTATTAAACCATTCTTCTCTCAACCCACGAGTTTTACTACTTTTCCTGATTTTCTCCCCCATCCCACTGGGTGGGGGGGGAGTGAGTGAGCGGCTGCGTGGTGCTTAGTTGCTGGCTGGGGTTAAAGCATGACACGGTGTTATTAGCATCTGCATCTCTGATCAGTTTGACTATTTTTATTTGAAGTTTTAGAGAACTGAAAGCATTTCCACAAAGAGATATGTACTATTGTCAGAGTCCAATACCCTCTGACCAGCTTATTTTAGATTTTCCATATGTGGAGGGTGTAATGTTTAATATCATATTTACTTATTTGAAGACATTTGACATTACACAGGATTTCTGATTTAGCAAAGTGATACAAAATATACTGAAAACACAATACAGATGTAAGTTACGTTTAGCAAAATATAGTAATTGTACTGGGCATCCCCAGTCACCAGGAAGGAATACATGGGTTGAAGCCAGCTCAAGGTTATTGCTCTCTTCAAAATATCTTTGCTAGTTGTCTAGATTTATACTCGATGTTGGGCTGAACCACTTAATCACTCCATTCCCCTGCCCCCATGCTGGCCTGGCTAACTCAGGGAGACATTCACACTCTTTCACTAACTCAGGGAAAAACATTTACACCACCAGTTGATCCACTCAACTGTTGGTAGCTGTTTATCTAAAACAAAGGTCCCCTTCTAGTCCCCTTTGTGTTGAGACAAAGTCAGCTTCTTTGCAACAGCTTCGGTCAGTCACAGCCAGTGTTATTCCCTGAGTTTCACAGGCACATCCCCCTTGCCCATCTCCTCTGAGCCTTCTTCCATTGTGGGGTTTTATTGGTCAGTCACAAGTATGCAAAGCAATACTTTTTTGCTTTTTCTTCCAAATAATGAAATTACATGATGCATAAGTGTACCAGGTACCAAAGTGTACCAAAGATAGTAGTGCAATTCTCCAGGTTCTTCAAAGTACCCTTGGCTTTTCTATACCTGCCTCTTTTTAGAGGATGAACACAGGTAGTGTTCTAATTGAATGTCTGAACAAATTTCTGTTTATATTGATACAGAGTTCCCAATAGTATACCCCTAATGGTGTCCTCTAAGAAGCACCTATTTAACAAAGGCATGTAGCAGCTCACTACTGTAATGATCCCTCAAGAGGAATTTAATTTTTAATTAAGTGAAGCAGTGTGTTTACTCTTGCTATATAGCTGATTAATCAGGGCTTTGTTAGCTGTGTAGAGGAAAGAGGCTAAATTAAATACACCTTTAATGAGATGATAGGGAGTTGACCTTTGCTGTCATCTGGAGGGCAGTATATAAACACAACCATTGAGGGATTGTTCCAGGGAGGTTAGATAACATCCGTTAAAAGGCATCCTAAGTAGTGGCAGATTGGTGGTAAGAAACCTAACCCACATGACTGAATGAGTTTCATGGAAACTGTTGAAGCTACCTCTAGATTATTAATGATAAGGTCTGATGAAAAATCTAATGTAGCACAGTTTACCCCTTCAGAAAAATGAAATGATCTTCAGGTCCCCTGATGTTAAAGTCCTTAGTAAAATACATGGTTTATCGAAAGATCACTGTTATTTTCCTGAATATCTTAGTCGGGAACTTTGGCAATGAAGGAGAGTGACTTAGTAGAAATAGCACTAAGATTTCTAGTAAAATTTCACCGCAGTGAAGTCAGTAGCAAAACTACCAATTATTTCTGCAGGACAGAAATTTCATACAAGATCTTCCTGCTCTATCCCTACTGTAGTATAATCTTTATGTCAGTGCTTCTTTTGGACAGGTAACAACCATTAGTTTGTCAGTAAAGTCCTTTTACTGGGATAAATAGATCTGAGCGTACATGTCTGGCAAGTAAGAGGCTAGGGAATGAATTGACTCCATCAGTGTGCTGGTGACTCAAGCCAGGATGTATCCTGGCACATCCACACTTGGTATTCCTGTAGCAGCAACAAAATTATAACCTGACATGAGTTTTTGACCCCCTTTATCTCTGAAAAAAGTACTTTGTGGGATGGCTGTCCTGGTTTCAGCTGGGATAGAGTTAACTGTCTTCCTAGTAGCTGGTATGGTGCTATGTTTTGAGTTCAGTATGTGAAGAATGTTGATAACACTGATGTTTTCAGTTGTTGCTAAGTAGTGTTTAGTCTAAAGTCAAGGATTTTTTCAGCTTCTTATGCCCAGCCAGTGAGAAGCCTGGAGGGGCGCAAGAAGTTGGCACAGGACAGAGCCAGGGCACCTGACCCAAACTGGCCAAAGGGGTATTCCATACCATGTGATGTCACATCTAGTATAGAAACTGGGGTGGGTGGGGGCTATTACATATAATACTTTAAGATCACATTTTACAATATGAGGTTATATTGCTAAAAACACTTAAAAAGTATTCAGCTGCTAAGAAATAGAAAAACTATGAACTTTACTCATTGAGAGAATTGAAGAAAATACTGCATAAAAGCAATTTTAATAAATTCTTTCTCTACCATTCAATCAGTAGAAAGAATATTACTTCAGCCGTTATATTATCTTTTCTCTTCTCTGGCCGTTTTGATTAAATGAGTATGTGGTCCCTGTTCTTGGGACACCAAGGGGAATTAACCTCAGTGATTTTTTTCAGGTGACTCTGCCCTCATTTATGCCTTAGGCACCACTCCAGGGATACAACTAGAAGGTAATTATCTAGACACTAGGGAAGGGAAGTTAATGAATTGGAAAGCTGTATTGAAATGTAGCCTTTACTAACTAACATACACATTTACCTGCTCTATGAAATAATGTCCTTGGAAAGGCAGCTGCAGTAATGGCAGAGTTTCAGTGGAAGCCCTTTAGATATTTCCTTAGGTCTTTTATATATGCAATTGCATACTGACCTGCAGATGTGGACTCATGAAATCATACAAAGTGACATTCTAGAGCAACCTTCCAGTACTCCTTGTAGGGCTGAAAGTCAAATTGATTTTAAGGTGGATACTAATTAGTTTATGAAAGAGCTTATGTGTTTGATAACTAGTGATTGGACTGGACCAGATCAGTCTCCTTTGGTCAGTTGCTTTGACTCTCTATGCTACCTTGGGGGTGATCACCAAGCCTTTCAGGTTCCCATATCTTTTGAGCAAATTGCTCATGACTCTTTCACAATCATTTGTTTTCTTCCCGAGGAAACAGAATCAAGGATCTTTCAAAACCACAACAGATACTTAGAGGGAGAACAGGAGAATACAAGATACCTTTCTGCCTGATGCCCATAGCTAAGTTGCTCTCCTCTGTTTTCTGCTAAGAAATGCACCTGGCATATTGGATAGAGGTGGAGATGAGTGACTCGTGCTTTGCATACATGGTGTATGAAGAAGTCATGATTCCGCTTAGGAATACCAAGAGATGCAAATCATGCAGGCATGCAGCTGCAGAAGCTGAACCTGCATAAAGCTACCTCTGTAGCCCTGTCTCACCATTGCCAGTGTATAGGTAGGAGGAGGATGCTTCTCTGTTTCTTCCTCTTCCAGGCACTACATGCCCAGAGGCTGAGAATGCACCCAGTGAGTGAAGCGTCTCTGGTCTATGCCTACTGTCAGAAATGAGCAGCTTACCTGCTAGAAGAAGAGGAGGACCTAATTCCTAAGTAAGATGTCTCCCTTTCCCCTTGTTGGAGGAAGCTGCTGAGAACTTTGCTTTCCCTGGTACCAGCACATAGCCACATGTGTTCTGTCACCAGTTTGCCCTTGTAAGTCTCTGATTTGTGAGCTGGGTATCTTGAGATGCCAGGGTCAGGCTGTTTGCCAAGTTCCATTTCAGGTCTTGTTCCCATGTGGCTAATTACAGCAGGTATATTCATCTTCCATCTGGCATGAGGTTTAAATTGCACTGTTGCAACTTCAGGAGGTTCCAGCATAGGTGGTGAGATAAAAGGCTCTGCTGGGAGGGCTCAGAGTTGTTTGTCTGTTCTGGACCTACTTGTTCATATGAAGGTGTTAACACACCTGGAGTCTCTGTGCTTAACCCTAGAGTCTTTTTACATCCATGACCAGTTTGATGCATGAGTTTCACTCCAGTGCTTCTGACTTGTTCTGCATTGATCTGGGATCATAAGGCATGTCTTCTGTACAGAAGAAGACATAATCTTTCTTTCCATTCTGTAAAAGAAGATGGCTGTATTGTTGATTTGTCTTACATGGTAACTCTGGGAATGTAAGCCTCTGGGCAAAGAGGGGATTTTCTTTATGCTTTATTTCTTCCTCTTTCATCCTCAGCAAGCACAGACATAATTTGATCTAAAGCAAACCCACACTCTGAGCAATTACATATTTTTGACCCATTATTACTATATGTAATGGGTGCACCTCATGGACAAGCAGAATTTCTGAGTTTGCTTTAGTGACTGCATCCTGCCAACAGATTGGTTCCTATTCTGGGAGGTGTTTTTCCACTTTAGTTCCTTCTGTTCACAGATTTTCATAAATAACAATTTAGGATGTGATTTATTGCTCCAATGTATTGTCTCTACCATATCAATTAAATAAATACACATTAAGCATAATGATAATTGGCTGATGTTCCTCAGGGTTCACTCCCTGGCCTTCTGTTCTGTGCAGTTCACACAATTCATATCTGTAGATTATGATGATGAACAATCAGGGTTGTAGAAGAAATATATTTTGCTTACTAACAACAATTTTCAGCCTCTATTAGTGACAGTGTTTTGCTGAACTGACGAACTGAATGTCCATAAACCACCTGTGCTTTAGGGGAGTTTGGATTTAGTGTTTGAAATGGTTAGCTGAGTAACTACTGTCAAGAACTTAAAGACTCTGCCTTTGATTGACACATTTTGTAGTAAAGATACTATTTGTCATTCCCATAGCAGAAAGTATTTATTTCTCTTTTTGTTTCTAAGACAAAGAATAGAAAAAAAATGAAGCTTTTCCTATGCTTTTCAATCAATCTCTTTTGCATAGTGATGCATACAATGCATGAAATGCATTTTTTCACATGTTGCTTATTATCAGGAACTAATAACAGAAATTCTAATTAGTCTTATGGATGGCTTATATATTCCACTCTTTTAAACTAATCTGTATTCTATGCATTTCTAATTGAAGTGCAATAATACTTTGAGAAGTTACTCCTAAAGTGGCTGGGAGGAGACAATCACAATTATTGTTTTTATTTTATTTCCTGGCTTTTTAATGAATTCTGTATAAACCATATCAGGAAAATTGAGTTTTAAAATATCCAACTATGGAAGTTGGATAATATCCAGATATGGAAGTCAACGGGAACATTTTACATTTTTCAACATATTATCTGTAGTAGGTTTTTTTGAGCTTTTGTGAATAAATCCATTGATGCTGCATGAGCCAGAAAATAATCCACGTCTTTTACACGCGTATGCTATTTTTATTTTATCTGTTGTGATTAAAAGGGGTAAAATACTTTTTTTTTTTCCACACAAATTCTTAGAGGATAAAAGTACAGTTCACAAATGCACCATAATGTGCTTTACAACAAACAAATTTATGTGTTTGGCAGGCTGTACCTTTGTGTGCTTGTTCTAGTATGGATGTTTGCCTTTTTGCAACGAGTGACAACATTGGCTCATGTTCCTCTTGTAATCCATTATAAACTGCATATCTTTTCTGCAGAACTGCTGTCTAGGCAATCTTTCCTGATCCTGTGTCATGCAATTGATTATTCTTGGCTCTACATGTTCACTCTTCCCTGCTGAACTGTATTACTTTTTTCAGTCTGTTTCCCTATTTGTCAAGATGGTATTATATCTGAATGCTGCTCTCTAATGTAGCAGTGGTATATTCCACGGTGATATCACCTACTGATTTAGTGAGAATAATCTCTCTTCTACCATTCAGGTCTTTAATAAATATATTAAATACCACCACTATATTAATTAAGACAAAATAAAGAACCCTACAAAACCACATTTAATATTTCTTTCCATTTTGACCATGAACTAGTGATATTCACTCTCTGCTAACAGTTTTCCAGCCAGTCTTGCAATCTGTAATAGTTTTGTCTGGTCCAGGCTTCCCTAGCCTGTTTGTAAGAATGTCATGTGAGAAAGTGTTAAAATCTTACTAGTTTTGGGAGAGAAGATTTACTACTGGCGAAAAAGGTAACTGGGAAAATTGATTTGACATGTTTTATTTCTGGCAAACCCATCTGCACTCTTCTTCCTCTCTTTGTCCTCTTCACAACTCTTTCAGCTGGTTTGGCTGTCCATTCCTGGACTGAGGTTATATACTGGTTGATGGTTTCTCAGCTCCCACCCCACAATTCTGTGTAGAGAGAAGTCTGTCATCTGGTACCTCACCCTCTTCAAGCTCTGCAAAATAACTGCTAATGGATCTGGGATTGCCTGACTCCATTTCTTAAATTTATATTGTGAAATTCTTCAGGTTTAGCCATTCAAACCCAACTACGCTATATAAATATCCTGTAGCCTGTTGCTACCCTACTTTTTTTTTTTCTCCCTGCTACTACTTCCCCCCACCCCCAAGGAAAAAAAAACAGTACATGGAAATGCATATACGTTTAGAGCAAAAAGAAGACCAGACATTCTATACGTTGCATTTCTATTGCTTCTTGAAACTTGGAGCCTTTGTTATTACTAGGCTATATTAGTAATTGAAGATAATTTCCAGATATAAAACATGAGGCAAAATAGCTGTGAAATGATGTGCTCTCCTGGGAAATTGTTTCATTTCACACTCAGGAATGCATTCATCTTATCACGACAAGAGGGCAGCACTGCTGAGCTGAAATATTGTTTTAGTGTTGATAAGGTTCAGCCTTATCCTATTAATCCATTTCCAGTTATCTTGTAGATAGAAGGTATTACACAGGAGCCTCAAAGATGGATGGAGAGCAATATTATTGCCACACACTTGCCAAGGAAAAAACTGCAAAAGGCTTTGAATATGTAAAAGACTGTATAAATGTTAAGGGTTATCACTGTAATCCAAGTATAGGATCTGTGTAAATTGATGATGTTCGAGGGGCTAATAAGATACAGTCTTTCATGACTGCTGAGAGTCTAGTACCTAACTTTCACCTTGTTTCAAAGATGATTTCAGGGTCAGGACTTGTATTGGGACCTTCAGGATCAGCATTATTTCTGCAAAAACTTGGGTATTCTTACAGCATCACTTACCAATCTCAGAAACTTTTTAGACAATGTCAAAGATGACATTTGCAATGCTGATATATAGTAACCACTTCACGAATATTTTATGAGGATATTATCAAGATTTTATTAAGACCAGGATCATCCATTTACCATTTCCTCTGAAATGTGAAACATCTGCAATTGTCATTATATCCCTACGTGTCCTATTAGCCCGTTGTTTATGCTGTAAAACAAAAGATTGTGGGGTTTGTCCCCCCCCCGAAAACTCCCACAAACACAAACTTTCTGCTTGCCACTTTGTGTTCTTAGCCTTTTTTCCAAAGGAAAAGTGCTTATAGAACCATGGTATCGGTTTGCCCCCGCATCCCTTAGTCTGGTGGACGACTTAACCTCCTTGGAAAGAAGGCTGGAGGGCTTGGGGGTTTATGTCTCACATCCTAAATGTTCCCCTTGAACATTTGTCCACTTGCTGGTGCCAGCAGGTGCTGGGTGACGCTGCAGGAGGGAGGAGGTGCCTGGCAGGCTGGCAGGGCACCTACAGCCCTGGGCTACGTGGGCTTTTTGCCCAGCCAAGGAGTGAGACAGGTAGGGGACGTGGGTGGGAGCTGGGAACAGCAGTGGTGTAAAGCTGGTGGTGCTGAGGTCTGTCTGCCTATGGATCATAAAGCCATAGGTTTTGCTAGCTTTTCTACTCACAAGACTAATTGTTGGAATAGTAGTTTATTGTCTTTATTAATAATACAGAACTATGTTAGAGGATTAAACTGTTGGGTTTTGCCCTATCAGATGTTTAATCTGCTCGTTATTTTTATATATGCATTAAAACAGAGATCTCTGTGATGTTACAAGTTTCTCTTAAGAGAAAAGGCACCATTTTTGGTTTTTTTTGAAGAAAATAATAATTTTGGTGTTGCTTTTTTTACCCTTTTACCCTCTTTTGGTCCCAGCTGTTTATTAATCTAAAGGAATATAGGGATTATCTTCTCCATATTACTGATGTGCCGATTCTGGTGTGTCTAGAGGCAACACTTGAGTGACATAATTGAACTTGGTGCTGAGACTGTTTTAATTACATTAATTTTAATTATATGCAGTACATTTTAATTACATAGACTGAGACAGAGGGGTTCCCATCTATTAAGATCCTCTGCAATGCATTTGCATAATGGGACCCTATTTCTGTGTGCAGTGTTACACTTCTTGATGGCTTCATTATTGGTGGAAGGTGGATTTTTTTTTTCATTTAATTTACATTTGTGTTTTTAGCAAGCATATTTGAAAGCCACCTGACAGCCTTCATTCCGCTGCACTGAAAAGATGCATTTTAAACCAAATATTAAAATTAGAGGAAAAATTAAAGCAGCTTCTTGCTCGTATGTTACTCAGTGCCTGTGTCAGACTGGGCTTCCAAGGACTCAACTGAGAAACCAATTTAAGAGTTTTTGTGACAGTTGGGGAAGCACTCGTGTAATAGAGGAGTAATGCCCTAACAGATGAATAATGCCCTACCTCTCCGTTCACCACAAAAACTGCATGGCTATGATCAAATGTGTGTTGACAAGGGACATATATTTGCTGGTAAATATCGATTTCCCAAAGGGGGCTTTCACCTCTGCTACCCTTCTTAGACCCCATTTTTATGTCCCTGCTGGGGCCCAGGCCACACGTACCTTCTTGTGTGCAATGTGGTAGCTTCCCTGGAGTCCCTGAAAAGGTCTCAGTCTGCAGCCATGTCCTGTCCCATCCTCTCCCTTGGCACCCAAACCATCCAAGGTAATTAATTTCCCTTCACAGGAGTATTATGATGAATGGCTGGCACAGGCCTGGCTTGGTTCTCCCATTAACCCCGCGGCCACTGGTGACCCCAAATACTGGGCTCAAAATCATGGGTCTCAAACACAGGAGACGTGCTGTTTGGTTGGCCATATTGAAACATTATTTGGTTACAGTGACCCTGTCCCTTTGCATTTTGTGGTGTGCTTTGGATATAGATAGTGCCTTTAATTTCTGAAAATGTTAACAGGAGCAGTCTGCTGTCCGATACATTCACAGCTGCCATTTACTTGGGCTGTCTTTAAGTGCTTCCTAAACAGTCACTCTGATACTACATTAATTCACTGAGCCTAACTTCAACATCTTTTTCTGTCACAGAGCAGTATTTCTTTACTTGAAATTCCTTTCTTATGGGATTTGGGGGATTTTTTTTTTTTTCTCTTTTCTACTTAAAGACTTTCACTCTCAAGTGAGACACAATACTAAATACAGCAAGGAACAAATTTGTAATTTGTTTGGGAATAGCAATCCCTAAACTAAATGAATGTCTGACTCTGGGGTTTTATTTTTGGATGCCTCTAATCAGCAGTCTGGAATTTGGACCATAAGTACACATCCAAATATACCTGAGTGATTCAGTAATTTATGTTTGGCCTTTGAAATGGAATGCAGCATTTGATGAGGTTTGGGGCACTATCAGATGGACTAACCCATCTAATCTGATTAACTACCCCCATACATCACGCTCTTTTCTATTTTCTCCTTCCAAGTGGACATTTCCCCCTCTCAGTTCAGATGACTGCTTCCTCCATTTATCTTTGACCTAAATCATTTTGCAGAACTGGTAAGATAGCAGTCACACAGGTAAACTGGCATGTGTGTGGGGGAAGGAGGTACAATTTCAGTATAGGGATAGTGATAGTGATAGGCAGCTGGAGATAGTAATGACTAACCTTGAATCAGAAACAGATATGGTAGTTTAGCCTGTATGCTTTCATTAGCACACCAAATTATGAGAGCTGGTCAGATGTTTTCTAGTGACATTTTATTGACAGGAAATGATTCATGGAAAAATCAATTCTTTGCATCTCTGGAAAATCTTGATTTTGGCACTTCCTAGTATTTAAGAATTAATTAAATATTTAATAAATTCAGTATTTATTTTAATTAATTCAGTATTTAATAAGAAAATGTACACTGGGTCTGGTTCAATCTGAAGCAAAATTAATCTTTTCCCTGAAACAACATAAAATATTTGAATTCAAATTGGTTTAAGAAAATATTCATAGGCAATTTTCTTTAGTTCATTGCTGACTTAGTTGTAGTTTGGGTCCCTTTCTCTCTTATCAGCCACGCTCCCTGAAGCGCTATATTCTGCATTATGCAGTGTGTTTTTGCTCTGACCAAGCTATGCATTGTGAATCAGAAGACTCACATCATTACTGTCGATGCATTTCAGGAGAGAGAATTTCACCATATAGCCTGGCCCAGACAGAAAAGAGGCCTCACAGGACACCCATACAAGGGTGTCCTCATATCAGAAACACAGCTAATGCTGTCCTTGTTTAGAAAACCTGCTTGTAGGAATCTTGAATTTAATTGAATTTTGGAACTTCCACCCTGTAAAATGTATTTGTATTCCGAAATGATGTCACAATCTGGGAGAGTCAAGCTGTTGATGCAACACAACTTTCTTTGCAATAGAGTCAGTCACAAATCATCAGAATATGCTATTAAAATTTTGTTAGTTATTCCTTTGGATCCAATACTGAACAGTTCCAACATTGTTATTAGGGCTTTTTTGTCTTTTTGCTCTGATCATTAATTAATACTACTAACACTAAATTTCATCTTCCATTTTTATCACTCAGCTATTCAATAACATGCTTTAATTTTGAATGACCTGAATACATTACTGTGGTGGCTTGGCCCTGGCTAGAAGCCAAGCTCCCACCCAGCCGCTTGCTCACTCCTCCCCACTTAGCAGGGGGACTGAAAGGGGGTGAGAAAATAGGAAAAAAACCAGAGGCAAGATAAACTGTCATGGTTTAAGCCCAGCTGGCAACAAAGCACCACGAAGCCACTTGCTCGCTCCTCTCCTCC
This sequence comes from Harpia harpyja, assembly GCF_026419915.1. Taxonomy (NCBI): domain Eukaryota; kingdom Metazoa; phylum Chordata; class Aves; order Accipitriformes; family Accipitridae; genus Harpia; species Harpia harpyja. Next base: position 62,780,534 of record NC_068941.1, on the reverse strand, counting down.
CCAGTGGGATGAGGAAGAGAAAATATAAAGAAAAGCTCGTGGGTCAAGACAAGGACAGGGAGGGATCACTCACCAATCATAGTCATGGGCAAAAACCGGACTCAACTTGGGGAAAAAAAATCAATTTAATTTAATACCAATCAAAACAAGGATAATGAGAAGTAAAACCAAATCTTAAAACACCTTCCCCCACCCCTCCCTCCTTCCTGGCTTAACTCCACTCCTGTTTTTATCTACCTCCTCCTACCAGCAGTGCAGGGGGATGGGGAATGGGGGTTGGGGTCAGTTCATCACACCTTGTCTCTGCTGCTCCTTCCTCCTCTAGAGGAGGACTCCTTACTCTTCCCTTGGTCCAGCGTGGGTCCCTCCCATGGACTGCAGTCCTTCAGTCACAGGCTGCTCCAGCGCGGGCTTTCCCATGGAGTCACGGCCATCTTGAGGGGGCATCGCCCTGCTCCGGTGTGGGCTCCTCCCCAGGCTGCAGGTGGGCATCTGCTCTCCTGCTCCCCTCCACGGGCTGGGGGGGGACAGCCTGCCGTCTCACCACGGGCTGCAGGGGCATCCCCTCCTCCGGCGCACCTCCCCCTCCTTCACTGACCTTGGTATCTGCAGAGGTGTTCCTCTCACATCCCACTCCCCTCCCCTGTTGCAGGTTCCCCTTCTTAAATACATTCTCCCAGAGGTGCTACTGCTGTCGCCGATGGGCTCAGCCTTGGCCAGAGGCGGGTCTGACTTGGAGCTGGGGAAGCTTCCAGCAGCTTCTCACAGGAGCCGCCCCTGCAGCCCCTCCCCTGCTACCAGAACCCCACCGCACAAACACAAAACATAAAGACAGGGAGATCCTTTACCAATTAACATACTGGGTAAAAAAAAGACTTGATCTGGGGAAAGTTAGCTTAATTTATTGCCATTTAAAATAAGTATTTGATTACTGATTTAGGTAGTGGGAAACAGACAGACATTAAACCAACACCTCTCCTCCCCCCTTCCCAGGCTTAACTCCACTCCTTCACTCCAGACTCCTCTCCTTCCCCCTTGCTGTCACTGCAGGTCACATTCAGCCCCTTCAGTGAGGCAAGGAGTGGTGCAGGGTGGTGGTCCATCAGGACAGGGTGGTTTCTTTCTGCTGCTCCTTCCTCCTCACACTTTTCTTCTGCTCTGGCATGGACTCTCCACAGGCTACAGAGAGTACCAGCTCCACCATGCAAGGAATGGCCCCATACTCCCACTTCATGTACTGCAAGGGTATTTCACACTTGCGTTTAGCTGGAAGCGTGCACTTCTGTAGCCTGTACAGCACTACCCCTCCTGCATTCTGCATCAGAAAATTGTGCCGGCTCACCTGGCAAAATCAGTACAATTATCAAAGGGTATGGATTTTTATAAAATTAAACCAAGAGACTGGCTTGTGAATTTAAACTTAGCAGTTGGATCTGTAGAGATGTAAGTGCATGTAATATATTTGTTAGAAGAAAATGCTCTATAAACGTCCTTCACGCATGCTGTCCTTGAATGCAGTGCTGCAGCTCTGTCTTAAATCCTACAGGATGCTGCTTTGCTCAGTATTTTTGAGTGTACTTCATGAACGATATGAAGTCAAAAGGAATCTTTCTTTCACTGTCAACAGGTCCTGATCACTAGTCAAGAGCAGCATTTGGTTCAGGTTGTGGCAAGTAGGTGATACAACATGAAAAATGTGTGCAAAAACTTCACACAGCAGAAAGGATACATAGGGACAAAGGAAAAAATTGCATGGAGGGCAAGGAGGGCTGGATGGACTGAGACCCACAGGGCACAGAAAAAAAAAAAAAATCAGAAACAGAGCGAGTCAGAGGCAAGAAGAATTAAGTAATTTCATTAAACAGGAAAGACTCCTTGTCCTTATCTGAGGAGATTCAAACCCAGACTGGAGCATGACAAAACCCAGGTTTTTCAGATGAGGTCTGTTGTTTCAGAAGACTGGGAAACTGGGCCTTCCCTCCTTCAAGGAGTGCCACAAGCCCCAACTGCACATTCAGCCCTCCTGCCAGCCAAAACTGGTGTGCCAGCGCAGGTGATGTTACTTAACTATCTCACAAAAGGGAAGTTAAAACTTTATTATTACCCTGTTTTCTTAATACTGGAACTGCTTCCACAATTATACTATTAGCTTGAATGAAGACAAAAGCGTTCATCCATTTACTGTTGTCCTCAAGAGGGAGAGGGACTTTGAAACAACTTTATACCAGCACAAGGGCTAATGAAGGCTAATGCTCCACGCTGCTTGCCTCTTGCTAAATACATATTTCTGTAACATTTGCACCAAATTATATCTACATATTCCTGTGTTGGACTCTGGAAATCAATTCTAACTTGATTTCAGGATATCAGTCATAGGTTGGACTGTGGCAGCATTTAATCTGCTGCTCTAGCCACCTCAGAAATAAAGTTGGAAAGATTTTGTTTTCACCTTGACTTTGTTTTGTTTTCTTCTTCCAGATACATTTTGTTCTTGCCTATATTACAGCCTGAATAGGAAGTAAGCACATGAGTTAGCTCATTTTGCAGCACTGTGAATTTGATTTTTTTCTTTGTTGTTTTGCATTTGCTTATACCATTTATAAGACTGATAGCTCTGATCGCTGAAGTGCTCTGAACTCTGAGCAGACAATCAAATCTGCAACTTTCATTTTACAATCTCAATTAGAACTCAGTATTACCAATCAATTAAAGAATAAATAGAGATGTGCTGACTCATTTTGAAAATTAATGGTGTTGGCAGTGAGGGAGAGTGGACAGAGCAGGTGTTTGATGTCTGCCCTTGAGTAACTAAACCACTCAAGCTGGGATTGGATTTGAGACCAGGTATAATGTCTGAAACAAAAACATTTTCTGGTACACTGGCTCACATCAGTCATATTCCAGCACTCACTTGGTTTCAAGCCACAGTGCCATAACAATATTTTTCCAGGTGGGGAATGCCTAGGCTGATTATTTTGGAAAACAACTTGCCTGAGGATATTTTCTCATTGTTTGCATACATGGAGGAACATTATGTATGATTTATGTCATGAAAAATGATACTTGCCCAGCCATAAATGGATATTAAAAAAGGGAACAGTTCTCTTCAGCAGTATTTTTCTCTTTTTCAAATATCAAAATAGTGATGTATTTCTGACAGAAGGCCAAATTCTCAGGCCACACTTTGATTAGTCCTACTAGAAATCAGCTCAATAAGATTTGACAAGACTTAGGCAGGAAACGACTTCCATGAAACGTAAGAAATTAAAAAAACAAAACCCCCCAACCAACCAACCCCCCAACCCCCAACAGTTCTGAATTGGGGTAAGACAGTCTTTTTCATACATTAATCCAAAAGATGTAGGAACAGGAAACATTTCACTGTGCTCCCAAAGAGCCTGAAGGTGAAGACAGTCCTCAGGTTATAGGAGACCTGAAATAAACTCCAGATCCAGCAGTTACTTTGGTTATTTATACAAAGTGAAATATCTGTAGGATTATATAATCGTTGCAGCCCAGAGATAAGGTTTGCCTGTCACATCTTAGGAAGTGTCCACAGCTACTCACTCTCTCTGGCCCAGCAGCTGAAGGCCCTCAGATGTGAGGGATTTGGAAAGACCCCCTCCATGCAGCCAAGCTGCTGCTGGGTGTCGCATCCCAAGGTTGGAGTGACCCAGGTTCGTGGATATCCTTTGTCAGAACTGAGGTGAAATGACACCAGGGGAGTTCAAACAACAATCAACATTTATTCAACCAAGCTAACCTTGCCAAAGTACAAGTGAACTTATCAATATGAACCCTGCATCACGTCATTAAGCCACCATTTGAATGGAGAAGGGAGGTACAGAAAAAGAAACGGAAAAAGGAACATGGAACTATGTCAGTAAACTGTACAACATGTGCTAACCATATGTAAGCCTTACTTATTTGGGGATCAATTCAGAGACGAAAATAAGGAGACCCCTCCCGTTGAGTCACGAGGTTCAGAGTAGACCCCGTTGCTTTCTAGACTCCTTCTCAAAGAGGAGCCCAGGGGCAGCTAGATCCACTCCTAGTCCCAGACTTGGTCAACAGTTTATGTTTAAAGGGATGAAGTATAGGGACTGGGGAAAGGGGAGAGAGAGAGGGGGAAAAAAAGACACAGAGAGAGAAAGGAAGAAAGAGAGAAGAAAAGGATTTCACCAGTCTTGGGTCCAGCATTGGTGCAGCCAGTCTAGAGATCCAGTTCCGGAGGGCGTGCCGAGAACTCATCCTCCCTTCTTTTATACCTAAAGGGTCCACCCCTGTAGGTGGGGATTTGCCATCACTGAGCAAGTGCAGTGTGAGCTCAGGAATGTTCCAGAAATGAGTTGGTGGTCTTGACACGCGCAGTTCACATTCCTGGGATTCTATGGAAATGGGCTGGTGGGCTTGGGGGGTCACTGGGGAGTTGCTTCTCCATCCCTGCAGGCATGACCACTGTCTGACCTTTCCTTCTGGCCCATTTGTTGTGCTTCTTCTCATGGTTGCTTAACATAAGGAAGTGTGGCTTTGGAGAAGCATGGTCCCACCCCCTGTGGGGCCTTCTCCTCCAGCCACATTTTCCCGTTCACACAGCTCCAGTACTTTTACAGAGACTGTCTTCTCCACCAAAGTTCTTTAATGAATGTTTGAGATATTGGCCATAATTTGTCAGACCGTCACACCACCCCATGACTCAAACAGTCGCTGGACTTCGATTCTTGTTCATATCATCTTCATCTGTGGTGATTTTAATATAGCGGACAGTAGGAGAAGAAAGAGAGCTAGCTGAGGATAGTAAGCGGCTAATCATACATCTTACTATGGCAAGGCCTACTATTAAACATATAAATCCAATTAATATCGTAAGCCCAATATTTACAAGCCATTTTCCCCATCCCGTCAGTCCCAAGGATCCCAAAATGGAATGTAGCCATGAGTTTGGACTCCAGCCATCAAACCAGTCAGCTGGTTGCACTGCATGGAAGAGCTCCCTGGTTTGGTCGGCAATCTCCTTCATCTTGGCTCGTGCTTCTTCAGTGGAGGTCGTGGCGTCGTGAATGGTAATACAACATTCGGATTCAGTAAAGTTTAACATACCACACACACCTTGTTCTTTTAACAATAACATATCTAGGGCTAAACGATTCTGTAACGCCGTTTTTGATACTTGTACTTGCAGATTTAGTTCCCCAAAGGCATAACGGGTCCAATTACTTAATACATGTACTTGCCAAGTTAGGTTTTCTAGCACCCGTTGGTGCTGAATATACCCAGATGGCGCAAAGAATACTTCCAACGATACCTTTTGTCCCCAGGTATAATAATCGGGCTTTTGAATGCTTTGAATCCACTCCTGGGTGCTACTTGGGTCATTGAGTTCTCTTTTTTTTCTTTGAATAGGTGGTGTGGTATATTCAAAAATTCGCCTGGGGCACACAGTAGGAATTCCCAAACCACACTGCAATCCAGCCTGTTTGACAATGTTCAAGTGTGAGTACATTCTCCCATCTGAGCACCCCCAGACAGTCCCCTCGGGGGCGGCATACAAAGCGTTTTGACAAGTAGCTGCATCTCCCTGCGGTATTTGATTATCCCCTCCCACCTTATGTCTTGGGAAGTGGTTAATGGGAATTCCGCATTTTATCCAGATATTAACATTATTGGTGATCTGATTACATTGGCTATCTCGGTTTCGGTATCCAAAATTAGGATATCCCCAACAGGTGCACATATCTCGAATTAAAGTTCTAACTTCCAAACTGACCCATGTTTCAATGGGATTGCCGGCACCTGTGGTACAGTCTATAATGTGGGTACAGTTTAACAAATAGGCATTACTGGGGTTGGGCATGCCCATGAATTCTTTCTTTAGTAAGTGAAGAGGTTGTTTTTTTAACATGTGTTTCACTGACCATCCCCAAGCAGTGTGGGTGTTATTCATTAAAAGATACTGTCCCTTCACGTCAGGCATGTGAATACACCAAGCCGAATCCCATCTTACATTATATTGTAATTCAAAAGGGGTAATTTCCAGGTAAGTGGGCCAGAAGGGCACTAGATTACAAGATATATTGTGGTAGGAAGGGCAGCCTGTTATTCTCCACCAGGATGGAGAAGGTGGGAATCGTCTGGAACAGGCTTCCTCGAATCCCGGAGGACACGACGGGCTATGACTAATACCGATTTCGCGACTGACCTCCAATCTCCATCGCTTACAAGTTTTGTTTATTCAGTCAGGCCACCCTGTGTCCTGAGGGATCTCATAGAAGGCTGCTTTGTCTTGCCACCATCTGCCGGGGGAGGCATAATCACTTTGATACTGGAGCATCTACTAATCCTATAGTTCTACTGCTCATGTTATATTTTCCAATATTGAGCCTCATGGGTATCAAACCAAATCTAATCCCCTGCTCGGCAGAAGTAGGAATCTGAATACAGATACCCTGATCCGTTCTATTCCAGACATGTATGAATCCTTGTATCACTTCCCAAGCTAAATTGGAGGCTCTTTCTCCTTGTCCAGATGCACCAAAGGTAAGAAAGGCAAGGAGGAAGGAGCTCCAAACCATCTTTACCTGTTGTACCTTAAGAATATTACAAACAAAATCAAACAAACAATACAGATAATGGCCCACTCATCAACTTAAAACTTGTCCTGCGGTGGGCTTCTGATAACCTGCAAAATATATACAAAGATAAACAATGATTAGAGGGATGGGACTGGAAGAGATGTCAAGCAGTGCTGCTAGTGGTTGTGATCCAAGAGGCTGAGGTGCACCCTGTGAGGTGCTTATGCAATTTCTACGAAACACCCTAGTACAGGCCATATGCAGGGTGTGTTACCTATTATGGATGCATACAAACTAACCTTAAACTTCAAGCTATCTTGACCAGAACTGCTCCGCCTGTAATATATTAAAGCATCCGTAGATTAGTAGAATGTGCTCATTGATTGTGAAAAGGCTAGTAAGTTTATAGTGACCTCTTGCTCCTGCATGGTGTCAAAGGAACATTGCCTGAATTTTGTGGTGAAGGAACCACATCTTAATCAGGTAAAATAACGACCTCTTGCTCCCGTGTGACATGGCTGCTGCTACAAGAACTCCAACATGGTCTGCTGCCAAGCTCCCTATGTCCTCCCCCCAACTCAGGAATCCTGGGAAGTCAACACAGCGTCACTAGTCAAAAATACAAAAGTAACAAAGACATAAGCCAGCAACCAAGCAGCTATGGTCTTAGCACCACAGCACACTGTGAAAACACATTCTGATCAGCCACTTGACAACGGAATATCTTTACTTCAGGACATGAAGACCCACCTAAAAGGATGGGACAATCCATGGGGTATTGATATGATGCTCCTTCCCATGGGCATCAGTTGCTACCCATGCATATTTGTTTAATGGGGTGGTTAGAACAAGGGGTACTGAGCCTACATTAGGCAGTTCTACTAATACCAGTTGTCCAGCATAGTGGAGTGAGCATACAGGGTCTTTGCCTTCTTTTGTCCCTGGAACAATAGAAGGAGGTGTGGGACAGAACACCAGGAGCTGGAGGAGCCATTTGGCCCCCACTGGCTATTGCTTCAGTATACTGCTTCAGGTACTCACGAGGCCCATCCTGGGTCATGGGGCCTCAGGGCTCGTTTTAGAAGTCGGTTTGTTCTCTCCACAATACCATTAGCTTGCAAGGGGTGTGGAAAACCCACTGGATTTCCTCACCCTTAGCCCATTCTTGCACCACTCCAGCAGTGAAATGGCTCCCATCATTGGATTGGATTGATTTGGGTTTGGGTAAACAGCTAAACCATACTTTAACAGTTCTCATCGTATTTTCTCCTGTTGCTCTAGGTATAGTTTCAGCTTATGTTGATCCCAATACTACCTCAACTCCCACTAACACATACTGTTTTCCCTCTGATACCCAGAAGGGGCCAATATAGTAAATTTGCCATGTTTGCCATAAATCTTTGCTTGTCCTTAAATGCAGGGGTTGCTCTTTTAAAGGGTTTTATTTTTCCAAATGAACTTGACATTGACTGCATGCAGAAATAACGGTGTTGCATAATTCTCACGTAACGGCCCATCCTCTACTAAGAGCCTCTTTGTACAGGTCTTTACTCCCTGAGTGGCCATGCTTCACATGCAGCCACTCCAGCACATGTTCTCATTTCTCTGTTTCGCTATCAATGGCGAGACTGGCTAGATGCGTTAAAGAATCTACTTGGTTATTTGGGAGGTGAGCCAGGTTATCTCCTGCCTGGTGTGCAGCAACTCACCCTACCAAGAAAGATCTCTGCTTGGCGATACTCAGTATTTCTTCCCATTTGTCTTGCTGCCACACTGGCACTTGGTTTACTTCCCATTGGTTTTGTTCCCAAAACAGTAACCATTCAGTACATCCTTTAAACTCTGCACAGAAGTCAGTATAAATGCATAATGGTTCTGTCAACTCAGCTTCCTTAATGACTACACTCCACACAGCGACTAACTCCCCTCATTGGGCGCTGCCCTCTCCCTCAGTTATCACACGCTCTCCTGAATCAATATGTAATGCTACTGCTCAATACTTCCACGTCTTTCCTTCCCTTTTTGCGGAAGCATTGGTGAACCACATGTTCGTTAAATGGGGCTTAAAAGAGGGAGCCACTTTGATGTATGATGGAGGGGGTTCTGTATGTGGATGATCAGAAGGGGGATCCTGTATTTAGAGCACTTTGGGTGTTCCTTCCTCTATCTATTGTGACAGTAGTAGTCTAACTGGGTATACCACTTCCTTACTATTTCTCGTTGAGCTACTCCTACATGGGAAGGAGTTCCAGCCAATATTGCTTTCAGGATCTTAAAGGGCGCTCACAAGATGATGGGCTGCTGCCTTATCATTCCCTTGGCTTCCTGTAAAGCTAGGTTAGCCACAAAGAGTCCTTTCTCCCAAACCGAGTACCGTTTTTCAGCATCCTTAAAGCTACATGAGAAAAACCCTATAGGACGAGTAGGACCTTCAGGTCCACACTGCCACATATGGATAGATAACCCATGAACTGCGAAACCCCATTCTATGTGGAGCAGATCTGTGGGATGTATTGGCCCTAGGCGCTGGTAAATCCCTGCTTCAAATATTAATAATTTCAGAGCCTCTTCATGGATGGGTGTCCAGTCCCAAGCAGTTCTTTTATGGGTTAAATCCCATAAAGGGTGAGCTACGACAGAAAAGTCAGGGATGTGTTTTCTCTAGAACACTAGCAAGCCTAGGGCATGCTGCAATCCTTTCTTATTTTCAGGCATTTTCACTTGTTCAAGGGTGTACAAGGTTTTGGGAGGTATACACACAGTCTCTCCTTTCCACCAGATACCTAAAAATTTTACTTCGGGTGACGGGAGTTGCACCTTTTCGGCAGCAATCTGGAGGCCTAAATTCTCTAAGTGGGTAATGATTTCTGTCTGGTTTGCCCCACTGCAGTGGAGTCTGGTCCTCCAATTAGCATATCATTGATATATTGATATACCCTTACTCCATGTTTAGGAGTTATCTGGTTTAGTTCCTGGGCTAATGCATAGTGAGCGATGGTTGGTGAGTGGCAATAGCCTCAGGGAAGTCATGTAAATGTATATTGTACACCTTCGCAGATAAAGGCAAAGTGGACCCTATCTGCTTCTTGCAAGGGAAACATAAAAAACATGTCTTTCACATCAATGGTTGCTAAAATCTGGTGACCCTGTTCTTGTACGCTTGCAAGTAATTCTGCTATATTGGGAACTGCAGCCGTTAACAGGCCAGTACTGGCATTTAAGCGTCGACAGTCAACTGTCAATCACCACTTCCCATTTGGCTTGTGGACCAGCCATACTGAGGAATTATAGGGTGAGTGTGTAGGAATAACTATCCCATTCTCATAACTCACTTATCACTGAAGTGATCCCTTGCTCCCAATAACAAAGTGTAAGGTTTGACATTAACAATCTTGGATGGATGAAGAATCAGCGCCCACTGCAAAAGCCTCATGGAGATCACAGGAGATCTGAATTTCCATTCTCTTTCCTTAAGAGTCTACCCACACCCAGCCCTTTAAGAGGTCGAGTCCCAGAATACTGGTGGGTAAAGGACCTAGTATCATGGTCACATCAACGGGGGACAAACCCCCTGGCAGCCAGCAATTAACTTCAGCTATTGGCTGTGGTTGGGAGCTTCTGAAAACATCTGTGACCCATAACTGCTTTTTATCTGCAACTATTCCGTTGCGGTTAGCAACGTCTGCCCAGAGTGCCAACATTTGAGCACTGGTATCAATTAAAAATGTTACTGGGGTGTCATGACATGATCAGTAAGCTACCCTGGGTAGTGCGGGAGGTCCTGTAAAGTTCAAAATCCCCTCAGAGTAAATTAAGGCGAATCCACACCAACCAACCAATCAAATTATTTATTGAGTGAAAACAGCAACAAAGTACATATGTATGTGCCAAAACTCTAGTTATTGCTGCCTGCCAGGTAAGTCAGAGGGAAAAGGGGAGCGGGGGGGGCGAAAGTTTACCTGCTGTAATCTTAATATTCAAACTTTGTAACACGTAACTCTACGGGTGAACTATTCAAATAACTACAACATACAACTATGTATATTAAGTGAGGTAGATGCTGTGAAAAGAAGAAAGAGCAAGATAGACAGAAAGGAGAAAAAGGGAGAGAGATCACTACCCTAGGAACCAGTGATGTCTCGCAGGTCTGGTTTCAGATGTGGTCGGTGGTGGGCACACCCTGCCCAGAGTCCCTTTTCATCTTACATAGTCTCTGGTTATCGGCGTCCCTCCCAAAGGAGAAGCATTGCTGAGTGTGCGCAGTTGTTCGTCTAGAAAGTTCTCAAGAGTTCCAGAAATGGGTCTGGGGTACTTGGGTCGTTGTCTTGTTTATGACCTGAGTGTAGTCTCACATTGGCGCAGGCACAAACCTTTTGTGGTTATAGGGAGGCTGATGCAGGAGGAGGCACTGCCCCGCCTCTGCAGAACCCATCTCTTTCTGCTGTCAACTCTCTTTTGAGACAGCTCCTTTAAGACATAAACTATTTTTGAAACATACCAACAGAGTTCCCAGAAATCAGCCCATGACACCACCCTATGGCTTAAACAGTTGTTGTCAAAAGGTCCGAATCTTCTTCCTGGGTGGTGATTCTCACATATCAGATAGAAGGAGAAGATAGAGAAGACACAGAGGAAAGCAGATGAGTAATCATACATCATACCACGCCAATGCCTATCATTAAAAACATAAAGCCGACTAATATCATAAGTCCAATTTGTGCTATCCATTTCCCCCACCCCGTGAGTCCTAAAGATTCCAAAATAGATGTGATCCACGATCCAGGGGAATGTCTGTCAAACCAGTCTTTTGGCTTCATTGATTGAAATAATTCAGCTGTTTGATCAGCAATCTCTTTCATCTTTGCCCGGGCCTCTTCAATAGAGGTTGTGGCATTATGAATGGCAACACAGCATTCCCCCTCAGTGAGGTTTAACATTCCACATACACCCCGTTCCTTTAACAATAACATGTCTAAAGCCAACCTATTTTGTAGGGTCATCTTGGACATTTGTTGAACCTGTAAGTTTAATTCTCCAAAAGCATACCTAGTCCAATTACTTAATAAATGTAGTTGCCAGGTGATGTTTTCTAAGACAAATTGATGTCTTTTGAGGGTTACATATGGAATAAATATGTTTTCGAACATTAAGGAAAGTGTTTGACCAGCAGTATAGTAATCTGGTATACTGACTCCATGTACTGCCCATCTGGGTTGTTCTTTAGGTGGTTCTGCCTCTTGACATGCTCTTTTCGCAGGTGCGGAGAATTTAAATACTCTTGAGGGACATAATGAAGGGATCCCTACTCCACATTTTAATCCTGCATGATATTCTAATGTTAAATAGGAGTAGAATTTCCCATCAGAACATCCCCATGCTAACCCTAAAGGAGCTGGATATATGCTTGTTTTGCAATTGTAGTTATCAGTGGTATTTAATATAACGACTTGTGGCTTAGTATTCAGGGCTGTCCCCTTTATGGGATAGTGGGTGTGGGGCAGCCCACAATCAACTCCTCGAGTGAGGTCAGTTGTATTGCAAGATTTATCTTTATGTTTCCAGCCCTTAGAAGGGTAGCCCCAGCAAGTACACATGTCACAAATTAAAGTTCTGATTCCAGCTATGAACCAAGTCTCAGGAGGATTTCCAGGTCCTGTTTTACACGTAAGTATTCTGCTACAATTAAAAAGGGGGCTTTCTGAGGTTCTAATAGGTGGGTCAAATTTGGGATCCACAAAAGTTTGTCCAAAAGTAGATTGAGACCAGGCCCACATAATATTGCGGCCATTTCTTGAGGATACATTTGTTGTATTTGGAAGTTGTATACACCAATTGGGATTCCATTGTACCGTATAGTTAGCTTCATAAAAATCAGGTCTGGTTAGGGGATCAAACATGGGATCCCAAGGGTAGTGTCTGCATGGTCGAGTGCCCTCAACCTTCTTAAAGGTCAAGTTAGCCTTTGGTAAAGATCCATGGCTTGAAGTGATTAGGGGATTCGACCCACCTATTAGGGGTAAGAAAGTAACATCAAGGGTTGGGATTTTAAATTCACAAGCACTGTGATATAGTGATAAATCTTGCTTCATACTGGGGGGAGTTTTCCACTCTTGACACACAGGATCACTTTTTGTTGGAAGATCCTTCCATTTTACCCGTATTTCTTTATCTATCCAGTGCACTGTCATGTATATTGGAGAGGTAGCATTTCTCATTTTAAAGATAAATGACAAATCCACCGGTATCATAAAAAACCTCAATCCTTCCTCAGCTGCTCAAGGTAAGGAGATACATAAACCTTGGTCCTGATGTCCCCACAGCCTAATAAAACCTTGAATTATTTCCCAAGCAAGGTTTGGTGACCCATCTCCTCCTCCCCCTGAGGTAGCAAGGGTGAGGAAAAGGGTCTTCCAAAACAGTGCTCGTGGTGATAACAGATACATGTTACAAGATACAACGAGGTAGTAACTACACAAGTTATCAAAACACTTGGAATTAATATCCGTCTCAGACTCTTCTATTGGTTTCTCCTTCGTCTTCCGGATTGGACCCTAGAAGGGAAAAACAAAACAGAACTCGGTCTGACGAAACCGGTCACTAAAAAGAAGGAATGATCCACCTGATTGTATGTTCCTTCCCATGGACATCTGTAGCCACCCAGGCATAAAGGTTACGGTGGGTCTTTAGGGTTAGGGGCACTTGCCCCACAGTGGGCAGTTCCACCAGGACTGGCTGACCTGGATAATAGGCCTTGCCGGGTCTTTGCCTTCCTTTCTCCTAGGCAGCATAGTGGGTGGTTTCGGGCAAAAGGCAGTAAGTCAGGGACAGCCATTCACTCCCCAGCAGTTATTAATCTTAGAGACTGCATCAGCTATTTGCTGTGTCCATTCTGGATTATGTGGTTTCAGGGGCCATTTTAATAGTCCATTGGTATGTTCTACAATACCACTTGCCTGAGGGTAGTAAGGGGTATGGAAAACCCATTGAATTCCCTCTCCACGTGCCCATTCTTGAACTGTCCCTGCCATAAAGTGGCTACCATTATCTGATTGAATAGATTTGGGTTTGGGTAAACAACTGAACCATAATTTTAATGCTTTGACTGTTTTGTTTCCCATCGCCTGCCTGAAAGCCTCTGCCTGGGTTAATCCTGAAGTAACTTCTACTCCCACTAGAATGTATTGTTTTCCCTCTGAAACTCAAAAAGGACCTATATAATCTACTTTCCATGTATCCCGTAGCCCCTTTTCATCCCGTGTATGTAGGGGTGGAGCCTTCAGGGGGTTACCATCTCCTAAACGTGTCCAACACACTCCGCATGCAGAGATGACAGTATTGCATTGTTCCATATACATTGGCCATAGTTATTGGCCATCCTCTGCTACCTGCCTCCTTAAACAAGTCTTTAATTCCAGAATGGCCATGTTTAACGTGCAGCCACTCCAATAAATGTTCTCATTTTTCCTCTTCAGCTTCAGCCGCAAGGACAGCTAAACAGGTAAGAGAGTCTACTTGATTGTTCAAAAGGTGAGCTGGATTTTCCCCTTTCTGGTGGGTGGCTACCCACCCCACCAGAAAGGACTTCTGTTTAGCAATAGCTAAAATTTCTTTCCATTTGTCTTGCTGCCATATCGGCGTTCAGTTCACCTCCCATTGATTTTGCTCCCAAAAGCGGAGCCACTCAGTACACCCCTTGAACACTGCATACAAGTCTGTATAGATGAATACAGGTTCAATATTCTCAGCTTCCCTTTTTATCACACTCCAAACTGCTATTAGTTCTCCTACTTGAGCACTCCCTTCACCAGTTGTCACAATTGGGTCTTCCGAATCAATGTGCAGAGCAACTGCTTGATATTTCCGTATTTTCCCTTCGCGTTTAGCAGAGTCATCAGTAAACCATACATTCTTTAATTTAGCTTCAAATGGAGGGGCCTCCTTAATACACGAAGGGGGTGGCCTAGTGTCTGGGGAGTTAGAGAATAAGTCTTGTATTTTGAGCACTTTAGTTGCTCCCTCACTTAGCTGGTATACATGACCATAATGGTCTGTATGCACAAATGGTCATTTGTGCATACCATTTTCTTACAGTTTCTCACTGTGCCAGTGTCCTGGTTTCAGCTGGGATAGAGTTAACTGTCTTCCTAGTAGCTGGTACAGTGCTGTGTTTTGAGTTCAGTATGCGAAGAATGTTGATAACACTGATGTTTTCAGTTGTTGCTCAGTAGTGTTTAGACTAATGTCAAGGATTTTTCAGCTTCTCATGCCCAGCCAGTGAGAAAGCTGGAGGGGCACAAGAAGTTGGCACAGGACACAGCCAGGGCACCTGACCCAAACTGGCCAACGGGGTATTCCATACCATGTGACGTCCCATCTAGTATAGGAACGGGGAAGTGGGGGCAGGGATTCGCCGCTCGGGGACTGGCGGGGTGTCGGTCGGCGGGTGGTGAGCAATTGCACTGCGCATCATTTGTACATTCCAATCCTTTCATTATTTCTGTTGTCATTTTATTAGTGTTATCATTATTAGTTTCTTCTTTTTCTGTTCTATTAAACCGTTCTTATCTCAACCCACGGGTTTTGCTTCTTTTCCTGATTTTCTCCCCCATCCCACTGGGTGGGGGGGAGTGAGTGAGCGGCTGCGTGGTGTTTAGTTGCTGGCTGGGGTTAAACCACGACAGCCAGTCCCACAGAAGGAGGGGTTCCAGCTAGTACTGGTTTCAGAACTTTGAAAGGCCCTCTTAAGACAATTGACTGCTGTCAGATAATTTTCTCAGCCTCCTGCAGGGCTAGGCTAACTACAAAGAGTCCTTTCTCCCAGACCAAATAGCGTTTCTCTGTGTCTTTAAAGCTTCAAGAATAAAATTCAAGGGGACGAGGTGGACCCTCAGGTCTGCATTGCCGCAAGTGCACTGACAACCCATGGGTTGCAAAACCCCATTCAATCTGTAATGGATCTGTCGGGCGAATTGGCCCCAAAGCTTTGTACATCCCTGCCTCAAAAATGAACAATTTCAGAGCTTCCTCACGGACAGGCGTCCAATCCCATGAGGCGCTTTTACGTGTCAAGTCGTATAGGGGTCGGGCTATTATGGAGAAGTCAGGGATATGTTTCCTCCAAAACGCTAACAATCCTAAAGCATGCTGAAGTTTCCTCTTATTTTAGGGCATTTTTATCTGTTCCAGTGTGGATAAGGCTTCAGGGAGAATACAGACCATTCCACCTTTCCACCAAATACCTAAAAATTTCACCTCAGAAGCAGGGAGTTGTATTTTCTCTGCAGGAATTTGGAGTCCCAAATTTTCTAAATGTGCGATTATTTTTGTCTGAGTTTGCCCCACCAAATTTTCATCAGAGCCACCAACCAATATATCATCAATATACTGATACACCTTAACTCCTTCCTCAGGGGTAATCTGGGCAAGCTCCTGCACTGGGGTGTAGCGAGCAATGGTTGGCGAATGACAGTATCCCTAGGGACAACACGTAAAGGTAAACTGCACTCCTTCCCAAGTGAAGGCAAAATGAGCTCTATCTGATTCCTGTAGCGGTACCATAAAGAATATATGTTTCACATCAATGGTTGCCAAAACCAAATGAGCTCGCTCCTGCATGGAGGTAATTAGTTTGGCTGTATTTGGCACCGCTGCTGTTAAAGGACCTGTGTTGGCATACAGGCGCCGATAACCAGTTGTTAGCTGCCACTTTCCACTGGGTTTACGGACTGGCCAGACTGGGGAATTATAAGGAGAGCGAGTCGGAACCCAGATTACAGAAGATACTCCTTCCTGTGCCCCTAAGGGGAGGGGATAAGGTTTTACATTTACTGTCTTTGAGGGGGGCAATTCTGGTGCAGGTTGAAGGAGTCTTATGGAGACAGTCAGAAGGCCAAACACCCACTCCTTTCCTTTTAAGTCTGTACAAGCCCATCCTTTAAGTAAGTCAAGACCCAAGATGTTTGTTGGGAAGGTCCCCAAAATCATAAGGGCCTCAAGTTGCGGTTTGGTCTCCAGGCAATCAACATTTAACTCGAGCCGTGGGCTACGGTTTGGAATTTCCAAAAATGTCTGTTACCCAAATTCATTTTTTGTCAGCGACTATACCACTGCAGGCAGCCTCTTCTGCCCAAAGAGCTGACAACTGAGCTCCAGTATCTACTAAAAGGGTGGTTGGAGCTTTAGAAGGTCCAAGAGGGAGAGTTATCAACAAATCTCCTTTTGAGCTTTCCATGAGCTGCCTTATATAAATCCACCCACTGTCCTCCAGCTCACTTACTGAGGACGGCGAGGGGCATTTTTTGACACCAGACCGCTCAAATCTATTAGTTCTGCCTCTGCACAGGGAGGAGCAGAGGGTACTTTTTGCTGCACTGCCTCAGAAGGTGAAAAAAGAACTTGTTGTTTGAGAAGGGTCTGATCTTTAATCTTTTCCCAGCTTTTAGCTAACTTTTACAAATTTTCATTTGGCAATTTATCCATAACCTCCCAGGGAATCCCCTTTGAAATGCCCTCGGTCCACAACGCGTATCTTCTATTATCTGGAGCATGAGCTGTTTTCCCTGGCAGGGCTCCAAAATTGCATCTGCATGTGGGCCCTAATCCCCCACACCCTTCCACCCACCTAAGGTTCACCTTAGGTTTGACTTCCCCCTGGCTAACAACTCCCACGCGCTGTCCATAGTTTCAGTTCTTGTGCCACCTCCTCCCATGTTACGTCCTGATTAGGGCCAGCCCCTGAATTCCTAGGTCTGGGTTCTCACAATCGATCCTGTATCTGTACCACATACAGTTTCAAGCCATCTAGCAGCCCCGATTAGTGGCTGAAATCTCTCAGGGTACGCTGCATATCGCATGAGGGAGTGTTGTTGGGGAACCGGTATACGGTCATACATAAACTGAAGACAAGCAGTTTTTTGCACACCGGGGCCCCAATATCCTCTTGCCTTGTTTTCACTTAACAATATGCAATCACTGCCTGTAAGAGACACTTGCCAAACATATTCAGTCTCGGTTTCAGTGGGTTTCTTTGAATATTTTTCTTGGAGTTTGGCCAAATCAGTGGGGGAATATGGGATGGTGTGGGTGGTCACTTGTCCTCCCTGTCTGTCATCTACCATTTCAGTCTTAATGAGGGGTCAGAGCCTAGCTTCTCCTTCCCCTTATAAATACCTTTTCCTTTCCTGTTTTAATTCCTCAAAGGAGTATACATGGTCTAATTCCCTTTCTTCATCAGAGCCTGCTTCTGATCTCTGGGCCCTGGACTGAACCTTATTTTCATCCAACTGTCCCCTCAACAACTTCTCCCATTCCAATGCCTCTTGCAGAGTGGTATGTAATCTTTGATTAGTCACTCACTCAGCAGCCAGTTGGTCAGAGAGGATTCTAGTTTCATTTTCCAATTGCCCCTGCAACGTTTTTACAAGATCTTGTAGGGACTTGATCACTTTGGCTCGCTGGCGAAAATGTTTTTCCTTTTGGGCAGCTGCCAGAGCTGCCCCTAGGACTGCACAAACTAAAGCTTTCCCTTTTCCAAGTTTCAGTTTCTGCTCTTTGGTGAGGGTGGTTATTCTGTCAGCCACCACCTGTGGGTTGTGCCAATTGTTTAGGGCCCAGGTCATACCAGTAGGAGAGGGGCAAGCATGATAGCTCTCCAACTTTTCCATAAGTGGGGTAACATCTACCCCTGAGACTCCCTGGGAGCCCATACCAGTCCTCTGAAGACTTCCCCCTGGAGAAAATCTTACAAGATCTGGTCCTCGTGGTTGCTTTACTCAAACAAGGGGATCCTGTCCGTGATGCCAATTTAATGTCACGACCTGATCAGCAAGCTACCCTGGGCAGTGCAGGAGGTCCTGTAAAGCTCAAAATCCCCTCGGAGTAAATTAAGGTGAACTGATGCCAAACAACAAAATTGTTTACTGAGCGAAAACCAGCAACAAAGTATATACGTATGTGCCAAAACTCTAGTTATTGCTGCTTGCCAGGTAAGTCAGAGAACCAAAGGGAAAGGGGAGGGGAGAAGTTTACGCACAGTAGTCTTAATCCAGTATTCAAACTTTGTAACGCGTAACTCTATGGGTGAACTATTCAAATAACTACAACATACAACTATGTATATTGAGATAGATGCTGTGAAAAGAAGTAAGAACAAGACAGATAGGAAGGAGAAGTCTCACAGGTCTGGTTTCAGATGTGGTCGGTGGTGGGCACACCCTGCCCAGAGTCCCTTTTCATCTTATATAGTCTCTGGTTATTGGCATCCCTCCCAAAGGAGAAGCACTGCTGAGTGTGCGCAGTTGTTCATCTAGAAAGTTCTCAAGAGTTCCAGAAATGGGTCTGGGGTACTTGGGTCATTGTCTTGTTTGACCTGAGTGTAGTCTCACATTGGCGCAGGCACAAACCTTTTGTGGTTATAGGGAGGCTGATGCAGGAGGAAGCACTGCCCCGCCTCTGCAGAACCCATCTCTTTCTGCTGTCAACTCTCTCTTGAGACAGCTCCTTTAAGACATAAACTATTTGTTTGAAACACACTAACAGAGTTCCCAGGAATCAGTCCATGACACCTTCCCAGATCCTCTCCGCCCATTCTCCAAGTGGATGTCCGGTATCCCATTAGAAACTCCCTTCCAACAAGGGAAATCGTGTCCGTGATGCTAATTAAGATGTCGCATCCCAAGGTTGGAGTGACTCAGGTTCGTGGATATCCTTTGTCAGAACTGAGGTGAAATGACACCAGGGGAGTTCAAACAACAATCAACATTTATTCAACCAAGCTAACCTTGCCAAAGTACAAGTGAACTTATCAATATGAACCCTGCATCACGTCATTAAGCCACCATTTGAATGGAGAAGGGAGGTACAGAAAAAGAAACGGAAAAAGGAACATGGAACTATGTCAGTAAACTGTACAACATGTGCTAACCATATGTAAGCCTTACTTATTTGGGGATCAATTCAGAGACGAAAATAAGGAGACCCCTCCCGTTGAGTCACAAGGTTCAGAGTAGACCCTGTTGCTTTCTAGACTCCTTCTCAAAGAGGAGCCCAGGGGCAGCTAGATCCACTCCTAGTCCCAGACTTGGTCAACAGTTTATGTTTAAAGGGATGAAGTATATATAGGGACTGGGGAAAGGGGAGAGAGAGAGGGGGAAAAAAAGACACAGAGAAAGGAAGAGAGAGAAGAAAAGGATTTCACCAGTCTTGGGTCCAGCATTGGTGCAGCCAGTCTAGAGATCCAGTTCCGGATGGCATGCCGAGAACTCATCCTCCCTTCTTTTATACCTAAAGGGTCCACCCCGGTAGGTGGGGATTTGCCATCACTGAGCAAGTGCAGTGTGAGCTCAGGAATGTTCCAGAAATGAGTTGGTGGTCTTGACACACGCAGTTCACATTCCTGGGATTCTATGGAAATGGGTTGGTGGGCTTGGGGGGTCACTGGGGAGTTGCTTCTCCATCCCTGCAGGCATGACCACTGTCTGACCTTTCCTTCTGGCCCATTTGTTGTGCTTCTTCTCGTGGTCGCTTAAGATAAGGAAGTGTGGCTTTGGACAAGTATGGTCCCACCCCCCGCGAGGCCTTCTCCTCCAGCCACATTTTCCCGTTCACACAACTCCAGCACTTTTACAGAGACTGTCTTCTCCACCAAAGTTCTTTAATGAATGTTTGAGACATTGGCCATAATTTGTCAGACCATCACACTGGGTACTGACTCACCTGGGCCATGAGAGAGTGAAGCTCAAGTCTGGTCACTAATTCAGGCAAAGCCGGCAGTGATCATGCACTGCCCACATTTTGGAGGCACCTGGCCTCTGGGTATTGACGTGTTGCTTAGAGACATGGTTTAGCAGTGGTCTGGGTAGCGTTAGGTTAATGGTTGGACTTGATGATCTCAAGGGTCTTTTCCCACCAAATTGATCCTATATTTCTATCTTGAGGTGCCCCGCTGTGAGTTTATTGTGAAGAGCAAGCCGTCCTAAAAGAAGAGTTGTGAAAATCGTTGCTACGAAAAGATCACTTTTTAAGAGATCACATTCCCTGATGAAATGTCACGCTGTCAGAAAATTCCCAAATGTACATAGTTGCTGTCCTTGGACTACAGGACCCAAACCAGAGTATAATTACTGTAATTTAAATGTCTGTCTTTATAGCTTAAATCCATTCCTAGCCAAGTACAAAACTGTGGAAATGTAAACATTTATCAAGGTTTTTGGTGGGGGTATTTGCTGAGACACATCTGCAGGTACCTTCTATATCGGTACAGTAGCAAGGACTCCTTATGCAGATACACCAGGGAGCAGCATCCTGTGGATGCACTGAGTGGGTGATGTTCTCGCTCCAAAAACCACAGGTCCTCCTGGGCAGTGACACTTAATTCCTGCAAACTGCATGATGCATTGAGTCACCAGCACTGT
The DNA here is from genome assembly GCF_026419915.1 of Harpia harpyja. Taxonomy (NCBI): domain Eukaryota; kingdom Metazoa; phylum Chordata; class Aves; order Accipitriformes; family Accipitridae; genus Harpia; species Harpia harpyja. The sequence continues at coordinate 62,759,551 of NC_068941.1, read as the reverse complement.
TCTAAAGGGAGCAAGGACAAAGAAATCCTCACATATCCCTTGCTGAAGCACTACTGCACTGTTACGCTATATCTCAAGTCCTTCACACAAGTTGAAATGAAGACAAGATTTGCCTTTTAGCACATCCTGGTGGCTAGCACACAGGGAAATGAGAGAAAGAAGTTGAAACAGGAGCAGATAAAGGTCATTGATGCACTTTAAAGAACTTAGGGTTTATTTCCCCCACATATACAGAATGAAACAATGGAAATAGCCTTGGAAAGAAAACAGTCTGTGAGGTGATAGGAAAGAAGAGACTGTAAAAAATACAGTACAGTTGTACATGCTCAGTATAACTACTTTCGCCCTCTGGTATCCCAGTGCTCTACAAATAACTCTTATAACCCAATCCAATCATGCTTCTTAATAAAAGGACAGTTAAATCTCCTAGCAGCTAGTAACAGAGATGTTGAGAAACATCGGTAGCTTAATTTTATTTTATTCTGTTAAATTTTCTGAAGTGAACAATACTGGCACCTATTAGCAAACCTCTCCAGAGGGATCACGTACTTAAACCCATGCATCCTAGCTAGAAGATACAATTTTTAATACCCACTAGACCTGATGTATGTGGTGCAGGCATCCAGATATAAAGGATCTCTTCCCCAAAATAAATAGAAAAATTTTTGCTAAAAATTCCAGCCTTAAACCAGAACTATCCATTAGGAAATGGCACTGCATTGCCCCTTCATATTGCTTTCCACAGGTTATATAGTGGCCTCCATCCTCGGTGAGCCATCAGAGTACTTCATCAGTACTCCAGTTACGATGTCTCATGAGAAATGTAGCCTGATTGAGAGGTCTGATGAATACACAAAAAGAGGAAATGTGAGGATCTAAGCGATATCTGTGATGAACTACTACAGCAACATTTTCCACTACAAAACTTGGTGGTACAGATAACTTTTCTAGCCATTGGAAAACATACTTTCCTTAGCAAAAACACATTTTCATGTCAAATTCTAGTTTCAAACAAATAAATTTCATCAGCTGTAGCTGCAAGTCATCACTGTTTGGCAGAACTCCTTGCTTGTTGCCTGATACTCTGCATATCTGTGTTACTCATTCCAAAGAAGAACTAAATGTTTCACTTGGGCAGAGACTTCCAACTAAAAAGGTTAATCAAATATAGGGGAACAGATTGCAGGAAAACAGAATGGATAAATTGGCCACACATGACTAAATTCTGCTTTAGAGTTTGCAAGGACTACTGACAGCAGTGTCCCCATTCTTATTCAGCTGTAATTTAGCAGATGCTGGCTGTTAGTACTTCAGTGCTACAGATGCTTGTATAAAAACCTCATTAAATTTAGGGTGTTTAAGGTAACTTCTTGGTGCATGGAAAGGCCTCCTAATGGGTTTCAAAGGGATGCTGGGTTTATTGTATTTTGAAAAAAGACACCTCAGAAATGGAAGTAAGTTATGAACATGTCATCTGAAAATTATGGGCCTTTCTTGCTCATAAAATAAAGAAACCTCATTTCTACATACTGAATTTAAAACAAGACATCAGTCTACAGTGCCTTGAGTCTAGTCTGCAAATAAAAGAAAATAATTTCCCACAGTGCATATATTTAACAAACCAAACTGTATAAACAGAATTGCTAATGGAGATCCCCAGGCCTGAAGAAATCACAAGCAACAAGCTGAACACAAAACACTTTGAAAGTGACTTTTTTTTCCTTCAAAAACGTTAGGTGAAGAACACCAGCATCATTCACCGTTAGTCAGCAGCACTGAACACCGAGGAGATAAGGACAGTTGCCTTCCAAGCCCCTGTCTGTAAGGCTTCCCTGGCAGCCTGCGCACTCCTGCTGCTGCCATCACCCACACACAGCTTTGCTCAGCTCATACAACTTCAGGGTTTTATTCTGGTTCATCAAATTCACTTTTGCCCATTCTTAACATTGTAGAAATGAACTAGGTGGTCCCTCGAGATAGCGTGCATGCCCAGTTACTAAAAATCCATAATAATTTACACATGCAAGCCCCAAAGTATGTTTTGGGGTTTTTTTATTTTCAAGTGCAATTTTACTGTGCAATCCATTTTGTGGATTCCTGGGGTAGGACTGTATGTTTTAGCTCTCCTGACATGCGGAAAACAGACTTCACAATCAGTAAGATTGTAAAGCAGGTGTGTTCATTCAGCACTGGGCAGCACAGGGGGGTAGTCCCACCAAAGTTGTGCGCACCTCACTCGGCAGTTCACTTCAAGTTTATACAGTCAAGTGTTACATATACATAGAGTTTCACAATACGCCTATATATATGCATGACCTATCCCTGCTTCATATTAAAATTAGCTTCAAGAAGTCATTTCCATAGTCTCCTCTCAACTGCGCTTGCACAGTGCCTCCTTATGGTGGTCGTCTGGTGGTCGCAGAGAGGAACATAGATGACTCTTCATCGCCGCTAGTAACCTCTTTTCTTGCACAGGCTCAGTGGTTTCTTGGCATTCACCCAAGCCACAAGACCAGTCTTGGCTGGCTCTTGGGACCAGCTCCTGCTTCTTATCAGGAACCATCTCTACCTCATTGGCTGGTTCTTGGGGCCAGTTCTTCTTATCAAGGACTGTCTCTGCCTCAGCTAATTTCAACAATGTAAGTGCTAAACATCATCTTTCATCCCCCTTTATTATGTCTACTGAGATTCTTTTGACTCCCCTTGTCTCACTCCCACATCTCTTTTTCCTGGCGAAGACAGTCTTTCCCAGTCAGGTACATTAATTTGTCTTCTCAGCCAAATGCAAACATCATCTAACTTCTCAGGCAAAAACTACTGCAATTCAGGACTGCAAAAGGTTATTAAACCAGACCTACCCCACAAAGAACATAGATGCCAAGTGATGGGAATACATGCCATGAAGCTTCTGACACCCTCTCCTTCACATAAGATCCTAATCACTCTTTTTCTGCTACGGTATTGTCATCACAACCTGTTGCTCTTCAGCTCCAAGAAGGAAGACACACACTGCTGTGCAGAGCTGCTCTTCCCCCCGCCTGCAGCCCAAGGGAGGGAGAACAGCAAGGGAGCTGAACACAGCCCTGCTCACAGTACAGCTGCATTTACCCTGTCACATTAATCTGGTGGCAGGGGGGACACTGTTTTGGGGGATTTTTTGTGGTGTTTTTTTTGTTGTTTTTTTAATGGTTTATTAGTATTGATATTTCTGTAATATATAAAGGCTAACTAAAACCAGATTTATATATGAAAGGATGTGTGGAGAAGGGACAAATGTGATTACCTGTCACAGTATAAGCCCTGCCCTCAGTGAGATTAAGGAACTGCTGGTTTTCCACATGTCCATGGGCATTTGTTAACAGAGAGTCTTCTGCCAGCTTATGAAACTGTGTTGCCTCATCTTTTTGGTCAAAAGAGTAACACAGCTGGTGCTGATCCTCCACTCCCTATCTCAAAGTCACTACAGATGTATTCCTGAGCCCTGTACCAGCAGATGCTTAAATGCATACAGCTAGTGAAAAAATTATTATAAGGCTGTAATGCATTAACAGAAATTGTACCAGGCTCTAAAGAATAGCAGACAGTCACTGCTAGCTCTACACTGTAAGCCATATGGCAAAACTGTAGAATTACAATTTTTTATAGACGTCCAACCCTTGGTCCGTGAGCAAGAGGTATAATGATTATGATACAAAGACAGTAACAAGCTTAAAATGCAACTACAATCCTAAAGGGATTTGAAAAAAAAAAAAAAGAAATCTTAAAGACTGGATGCACATTTATAATTACTTCTGCCTTTGCTTGTTATGAAATATTTTAAAGAGGGGCTGAGGCATTCTGTTTTAATATGTGACTGACAACACTGACCCATTCTTTGCCCTTTTTCTTGCATCTTGGCTAGAATTTCTTAGGAGGAATCAGTGCAGATATTGTATATGTTAACTTAATCTAAAGCAAGGATTTAAAAACAGAAAGCCTGTAATGTCTTTGGAAAAGTTTGTCAGCATCTTCTTAGTCTGAAGGCAGTTGAGGGTACTGCTCAAGGAGGGAGACAAAACTTCTCAGGATGCATGAGCAAATTCTTAATACTCTTACATGGGTTTCTGCAATTTTCATGCAATCGTATCATATCTACACCTTGCATTATCAAAGTCACCCAGAACTAGATGGTGCACAGCAATGAATGGAATAAAATCCAGGGCTTTTTAAAGCAGCTAAAGTAGTTAAGAGATTCCTGAATATCTTTAAGCAGATTCTTCACTGTCATTTTGAATTTTATGGGGCTTTGAATACTATGGATAGATCATCTTAGGGGTGCTTCTTATATTTATGCATGGAAGCAGGTAGCAGTCTGTCACTTTGTATAGCATTTAAAAGTAATAGGTATTAACCCTGATGGAGGTATCTTTTATTTATAGAGAAGTTTATTTAAATCCCACTGTTTTAATCATCTTTGTCACTATTCTTAAATTGATCATAAGCCTAAGCCCTGGACTTAAACAATGAAATCAAAGAGAAAGCAATCTGTTATAAGCATCTTAGAATTAAGAAATTCTAAAGTTGTAAACAAATTTGAAAAATGAAAGTATTATAGAAAGGAAAGGAGTCTCACTTTAAGTTTAGAGTAACAAGCATATGTGAGAAATTACCATAACATAGTATGGCTGCAGAGAGTTCAGAAAGCGCTGAATGTGGTCAAATGAGGTAAATTGTTCATTGATACAATTGTCAAGGAGATTTATGTTTATTTTTCTTGGAAGGAAAGAAAAATATTCTTTCATTTATTAAGTGTTAATTCACAGTTCTTCTTCCATTCACTTCTGTCAAACACACGCCCTGGCTACATTATGCTGGTTTCTCATTTCTGACTACGTATCTCATTTGATGATCTTGATATTATCATTTCATTGAACTCCTATATCACTTTTTTCTGAGTATGAAGTAGAAGACATCTTTCACAAAACAATCATTTTATCTTCTCTACTGTGGACAAATTTTTAAAATATTATTTTCTTCTCAGTTTGAGCTGTTAAAAGAGGTCTATCAATAAAGCAATTTCCCAGCAATTCCTACTGGTTTATTGTTGCAGGTGGTCCATGCCCTGGTAGTATTTTCAATCTGGTTTCATCTATTCACTGTGAAATGCCAAAATGAAACTGTTACAGTCCAGCTTTTCTAATCATAAACCTCAAACATGCTATTGATTCTTTTACAGTTAGATATCTATTATAATTATCCAAATGATGTAATATACTCAAAGAAACCATGAGTCAATCAGTTTTTCATCAAACATCTCCACTTACCTATATTCTGAAGAGAGAAATAGAAGAACGGAAAGTCCACCAAACCTTCATGGAAGGCAAGAAGGAAAATAACCAAAACCCAAACCAAAATATTGTCATATTCCACATTGTCTGATGAAAGCAGTGCTATCTCCTAAACTTAACTCTTTTGAGAGTTAAGGAGAAGATCCATTTTTTCTAATCATTCAGAATATTTTCTGTCAGCTGTGGCAGCCACTGAATCCTGAATACATTATTATCCTGCTAGAGGGAATGGTGGATATGGAAGGGAAAGAGAGAGACAAGATCTCGAGTGTTGTCACCTGTTTGGAATACATGAATCCATAGTTACCCACACAAATATTTCCGAGTTCCTTCTGCCTTGCATGCAGGTTGTACACAGTCTCTCTGGGAATCCACACTGAACATAGAAAGAAGGATCTTGGCAGCTTTTGTAAGAGGATCAAGTCTGACTTCTTCGGGCTTTTGGGCTGGAGGTTTTGGCCACTTGGACAGAGCCTCCACTTCTAACCCTACTGTGAATTAAGAAAAGTTTCCAAATACCTAAGGCAGGAGGTCCTACTCCTGTACCTTTCATCCTCTATTTCAACCTGGTTTTCCTGCAATTCCACTTGCTCACAGGGAAAAGATGCACTCATTTCTTCCAGCTTTCTGTGGATTCTCTCTGAAATGGAGGGATAGCAGGAACTACAGTTCCAGCCTGACAAAGATGTACTTTGTTATTGACACCATAAATATATGTAATAAAGGAATGCTACTCATTTCCTGACTTCAGTTAACCAGGAGAGATGAACATTACAGGGTGCCATATATCATCACTTGTAAAATCAGTGTCCTTTGGCTCCACTCCATACAGCTGGAGGTAGTTTCACTTGCACCCTGTCTGCATACAACTCTGGCCTTCCAAACAAGGTATTTTGGCACACTTTGAAGCACCCTTGAAGGAAGGTTAGTATGGCTCAGCTGTTTTCTTTTTCTGCCTTTAAAAAAACCCCAACAACTAGGAATCATTCATAATATCTGTAATAACACCTAGCAATATAATAACATCTAGAAATACTTATCAGAGAAAAATCACTTCAAAAAAAGTGGAGCATATGGTTTGAAACTCTGCATTCCACAGTGTTTCCATTAATGTTTATATTTCCACAGAAATTGTCTTAATAAAATTTTCTCCAGTCCCTAGCTACACATACCTATCATAAAATCCTAGGGCTGCTACAGTGTCCTGTGGAAGCTATTTCTCAGCATTTTAGTGATCTCTGGAGAAAAGGGCATCCATGCGTGCTAGCTGATCAGATGATGGCTATGAGCCCTCAATGCAGTATGGCTGTGAGAAAGGCAAATGTTATCCTAGAATGTATCAGCTGAGCTATCTGAGCAGAAATAAGGGAGAGGAGTTACTGCTGAGCAGATCCCTAAATGAGGAAATTAAACAACAGGAGCATCCTTATGTTTTGCTAATGATTAATCATTTAACCTCCATGATATCATGGCCTGGCCATCACCCAGTTTTCTGACCTCTTTGCTGGAATATAGTACATTTTGGTCTTGCTCAGAAAAAGTGCTTTTAATGGTGTTTGGCATAACATGAAGGGAGAAGCATAAAGAATAAAAGAGCGGAAAGTTCATAAACTTGCATGCATTTTACCTGATCTATGCCAAGATCTAAATAAGGGAAGTTTAGAAGGAAGATTTACCTGTTTTCACAGACAATGGAATAAAGAATCGTTGTGAAAAAAGATCCAATTTTAGAATAGACTTTAACTACAGCATGTTAAATTACATCCATTCTTTTCAGGTGACAGTAGTTTAACATCTGACAGTGAAGCTCAGACCTATATCCCTGCTCTAATATGTCCCTGACCAACATGCTTCCATGAAGATTACCATAGCCTAAATGAAAAAACTACGTATAGACCAAGCACCAAAGGAATAAAAAAAAAAAAAAAAAAACAAAAAACAAAACAAAAACACAAAAGCAGAAACCTAGCATATACAAGGGCAAGATGAAAGGAATAATAAATAATTTCTGTGGATAGAAAAATTAAGAAATCAAATTAATATACAGAATCCACTATTGTCATTTACTTTCTGTGCATGAAAACAGTAAGTGTATCTGTTCACTTTGAAATACAAGATTAACTGTCATTGCTTCACTTTTTAACAATTACAGTTCTCCTTTCCTCACCTTCCTGGTATAGTACTGAAATAAGAAAATTCTTTCAAAGCTGAAAAAAATGCCAATCGTGAACCATCAACTTAACAATCGTAATTTTGTATGAAATATTTTTTTTCTCCTCCACACCACACCACTCATAACATTACCAGTCTATTATTTTACTTTGCTCACTTATGCAATCGACTGGACAATCTAATGCCATCAATTTCTTGCCTACTGATGTGGTCTGTCAGTCAATATTCTGTCTTGTTTGCTAGGGTTTTTTCACAGAACTGCGGGAGTGAGGAGAATGTTTAAAACTAAGAAAATGCCACAAAAAGCACAATAATAATAAATAATAATACCAGAAAAATTGGCAGTAGTATTCAAAAATACAGCCCCTCAAAATACTTCAGACTCATTTTCTTAAATTGATGGTATTTTAGTTACCATCCCCTTTAATATGTAGTAGATCTGTATTCAGTTTCTCTATTGAGTGTTAAATTCTGAGTATAACATCCATAAGCATAAATAAGTGGCTACATACTTTTTTTTTTTTTAAAGGTTACTCTCCAAAAGAAATGAGGCCTGTAAACATCTTGTACTTTATTCTCACAAACCTAAGCTATTATTCTTATGTCAGATAAAGACAAGCCATGACTTGGAGTGACTTCACACAGCCTAGAAAAAGACAGAATAGATAGTGTTGTGTTTGGTGAGGTTGCAGTGACTGCTAATGCTGTGTGACAGAAATAGGTAAGATTCTCACAACAAGTTATCCCTACCTAAATTATCTATTAGTACCAAAATTACATAAATACACTAGTTAACAGTCCCTGATTAGCAACATTTATGTAGCAGATATCCCATTTTGCAAGCAAATGCATCCATTGATTTACCCAGTGCAACCAACGTAGCCACCTCCTTTCAGACACTTCACAGCTAAAGGGGATGAAAAACCATCCTAGAATCCTAGAGTTGGTCATTTAGCCTGACTTGTTAGAGGCTTCGATTCTGAATCATCTCCCATCTGTAAATGCATGCCAAAAAAAGGTGCAAGGACAGAGCAGGCAGTAGAACACCGTCTGGCTGCTTGGGTTTCATTTCTGCTGCGAATCACACAGAGAAATCCAAATACAGCATAGGGGTAAACAACAGCAGCAGAGAAGGTACAGCAGCATTGGCTTTAGTATGTGCAAAAAAAACCCCCACAAACCATGACCCAGACACAAACTGCAAGGACCTCAGAAACACACTCTGGTTGCTGCAGTGAGCTAAAGCTAACATTTCTGCTACTATTACTTGGGCTAGCTGAATTCAACTGTTTCATTATTCCTACTGACACATGTAGTAAACACAGCTTTATCCAGGCATGTAGCTATAACCTAGGTGTAGGCATACTTGAGGAAACAAGGTATTAAAAGTTTTCAGGGAAACACATCGTCAGGAGTAAAACCATTTTGGGCAATATGTTCATGTTATCCACAGCGTCTTGAAGTGATCCATGTCTGTTGCATTTTCTACGAAGTATTTGTGATTCTATAAAAACCAACTCAAAGCAAATGACTGTGAGAAGTTTATCACATGAAGATTCTTCTTCTAATAACACCCCTCACTTCAGCAGCCTTTTACATTGTTTGTTGTGTAGGAACCATTGTATACAGTCCCCTACTGAGTCCTTGGTATGAAAGGTATCAATTCTTGATGCTCCTCTCTGCTTATTGTCCAAGCTGCCATAGTGACTGCAGTGACACTGAACACAGGTCTTTGGCTCATCATCCAGCATGAGGTACAGCGTTCACCTGCTTCCAAACCCCACTGGTATTTTCAGAAAACAGGGCTATGAGCCATCCAGCTCCTACTCTTCACCAGTGAACCTGAAAGAACACTCCGTCCCCAAGGAGATCATGAGCAGCAGAGGTGTGAGCAATGAGCTTCTGCTCCTAAGCCTTCAAACCACAAGAATACTACACCTAGTAAGTATCCACAATAACTACTGATAGTAACCTGCTCCATGTATAAGTTTTCATGCACTCAGAATTTCATGCACTCAGACCATTGGTAGGTTGTGGTTTTTTTTTTTTCCCTTCCCTTTGTAATGAAAATTAACTCAATTTCTACAGCTAATTAAGTGTAGCAGCCTCTTCAACTTCTAATTCGTCCTGCTGAGAGACCCACCGCTCTGGAGGGTACTCACTAAGCATATACCACCTCCTTGAAAGCATAGGCTCTAGCCTCTTCCAGGCACACTCAAGTGTTAATACGATGATGTGCCTGTGCTGTCACAGTGTTTTCCATAGTAAAAGCAAAATAAAAAAAAAAAAAATAATAATGGGGAAAGGCGCTCCCCCCATCCCCAAAAAAGGTATGGGAAACAAGACTTGCAATGCAAACCATTTGAAATTCTCAAGCTTCCTCAGTACTTTTTTCTTTCATATTAAATGGAAAGAAAAAATAAGGAAGTACTTGGGATTTGTTCCATGCCAAATTACTTCTGAAGAGGACAGACCTGACCAAATGAAGTGCAGTTCTCTGGAGAAGTCTTCCAGTGTTGGCTTTCCAGCCCTGTTCACACTACTCTTCTAAAGACAGGCGTGACCCCCATGAATGCAAGATACCCAGGTGGCCAGGTTGCCCCAGGTCAGTGTCACCTCAGGCCTATGAGAGGTCATGGAAAGCTTGCCCCTTTTCTCCCCACCCAGCAGATCTGAGGTGGTGTTTAACACTGCTGTTGAGGAACACAGTCACTGCCTCTTGATTCCCACTGACAAAAGATCAGGTGCTATTTCAACAAAGTGGCAATTTGTTTAAAATGTAATGTTTGCATCTCTGTGGGGCCTGGAAGACATTCTTATGTTCCTTTATTGTCCAAGCTAGCACTGTACTTCTATCAAATGCAGATTCATATTTTATTTCAGCCCTTGCAAATCCTTGCTGAATGTTTTATTAGTTCAACCTTTCTTCTGCAATACAATGCACTCAGACAATCCTATGGAAAAAAAAAAATTATGCAGGAAAAATAGTACCAGACTATTTTATAGTACATACATGCTAAATGTTTTCTGGAAACTTCAAAATGAAAAGCAATTACTTTTTGCCAACAAAGCAGTTATACTGAGGAGCCAACATGAACGCTTTGCAACAGTATGTCCTGTACCATTGATAAAGTGTTTCATTCTCCATTTGAATGCAAAACTCCCCCATCTCCACATAAAACGCATAATTTCATCCCAGAGTGACACATGCAGTTTTCCTGACTCCATGTGTCTAATGTGCACATTTCCATTGTGCGTAAACTTGTAAGAGTTCCTGAGTGAGGTAACTCATTGCCTGCATTCTTCACACAGAACTTTCAACACTCCAGTTTTGGAAAGTAAGCCTTTCCTCAGGAATAAGCTTTCTTGTTCATAAACACTATGAAAAAGAACTCTGAAATAGTGTCTTTAGGTGCCTTAACAATCAAATTGAAATCCCATGATACTTGAACTCTTTTGCTGTCATTGCAGCTAAGAGTACAAGTGTGTTTTATTGACCTTTCTCTCCCCCCCCCCCCCCAAGGTAGTTCATTTTTCATGCTAGTCTGAAAAGTGAAAAACCAAACAAGTAGCAAGTAGTCAGCAAGGACACACAAACCTCAACTAAACAAAAGTCAAGTTTTTTTCTCCCCAAACTCAAGAAACATAAAATAAATTAAGAAAAAACAAAACCAAACCCAACTTTGTAGTATTGTAAGGCTATTCAGTGTTCTGACTTCTGCTCTTTTTTATCTTATTATCATGGGCTCCTATTATTTCACCTATGCAGCAAGAGGCATGATGTGCAAATGTATCAAAGGTCTTTAAAATGCCCTTCAAAGAACATATCTCCAGATACCATCTGAAGTGATAAATAAGACTTTTGTGCCCAACTAGTTTGCTTTGAGTTTCAAAGTTTAAGCGTTGTCAGTGTACTTCCATTCCCCACTTAACTTCGGACATGACATTAAGTAATTCCTTGGAGAAAGTCCCCCCTCCAGGAAGCCTGTAATCATACACCGGAATCAGTCTGATATTCCTTTGCAAAACCAACAGGACAACCGATACTGGAAACAAATGCATCATCACTATATAGTGAAAAGCCTTTTTGGACTAGAAAGAAACTATTAGCTAGTAGAACGTTACAGGGTTTTAATTGCTTTCTCTCTCTGTATTCTATTAAACTCTTTTCGCATAAACACTAGACAGCAATACATTTCAAAAGTCAGATTTTCCTTAACGGTATCCAGATGTTAACAGTCAATTGAACAGGAATGTTACGTTGTACTGAGATGTCACAGCCAGACTGGACAGGAATATTAGGCCAAAAACACTGCGACCAACACAACTGACTCACCGGTTCAGGACACCAGTCGGGAGCTATCACTACACGAACAATAACCACATATGATCTAGAATACCGACTCCAAACGCGCACACCACTCACCGATAAGGCGAGGCGCTCGGGCCCAGGGGTCCCCTCAGGTGGCATCCCGGTCTGAGGGGAACCGACTCCAACCTCAAACCCACCGCTCCCAGCAGTACTGCCACAACGGGGGGTTTCCGGCAGGCGCCATTTATACCTACGTCAGGTCGGGGCCCGTGGTCATATATGGTCAGCGGTCTAGAAACTTCTCACGAGCGAGGCATTTCATTGGCTGAGGGCCTTGCCTGTCTTCCGCAGGGCGTTGCCTTTCTTTTCCTGTCCCTCCGGCGCGGTGCGTAGGTGACGGCCGGCCCCGGCCCCGGGCGCGGGGTGGGCGGCTGCAGCCCCCGGCCGCGGCTTCTGCTTTAACTCTTCCCTTCCCGCCAAAGGAGGCGTTTTGGTCACTATCAGGGCGGGTGTACCTGCCACACAGCTCTTGGCTAGAACATCTTAATCAGTGTTAGTGAAGGGGATTTACAACATGCATTTACACACGACCTGTAATTTATGTTGATACCTTCTTCGTTCTTTTTTTTTTCTGTAAACTCACAGCTTTTCTTTCATCCAGGACCCACCAGACTATGAGAAGGATGAACTTCATCAGGCTCCCAGCTGTGATTCTGGAGTATTATTTAAGCTGTCTGAACACAGTAAGCAACACAGATAAAATAATTACCAACAGCTGAGCTGTGTTTGTATAGCTCTGCTCATTCGGCATCTAAATCACATTCTCAGCAAGAGATGGACAAATGGCTTCTTTATCCAGCGGGTCAAGGAAACATCCCACGATTCCTACTCCACCTACTCCAAAGGCTGCCCACAATCACACACATCACCTAAGTTCCATTCCTAGAAGAAAGGCTGGCAATCACCAGGTTCCTCAGCAGCTCACCTCAGCTAAAGGGCCTTCACAGCCCTTGCTTCTTTATAAGTCATTGCACACTCTGCTCTTTCTCCTTTTCCCCAAATCTTCACGAATGTCCTATGCTTCCTTGCATCAAAACTGACCGCTCTGTTGTCAGCTGTTCATTTTAATTCTTCCATCCAGCCCCCCCCCCCATTTGGCGGGCTGCTCCTAGGAATTCTGCTTCAGACACTACTTTCTTAGCATGGTGAAATTAACGTGCTTCACCTCTTGTAGAAGCAGAAATCAATTAAGATCTCTTTTTTTAACAGAAGTTATGTACAGAGAACGTAAGTATCCCAATGCATCCTACAAGTTGTCATATATTAAAAAACTATGCAGCTGATGTTTTTTTAATTTAGCTGTAAACTTGTACCTTTTCAGCATGCATTGCATTATTCTAAAAAAATGCCCATCCATTCCATTGTCACCAAGAGGCAGGTGATGTTATTACACTGTCAGCATCCGTAAGCACTTCAGAGTCACTTGTGACAGCTTTTAAACTGCATTTACTTTCTCTTTTTCTACTTACAGTGCTCCTTCAGAGATTACTGTTAACTGTGTCCCATGTCTCCTGCAGACAGTCTGGGAAGTTTGATGGCAACAAGCCTTCTTTTTCTCTGATCGTTCTGAGCAGACCATTATAATGAGAGCAAATAAATTGTTGTGGGTCAGAGATCTTAGAGATTTCCATTTACAGAGAACAAGTCTGGAAGCAGATACTTCTGCTTTGAATAGATAAACACGGAGAAAATGGCAATTGATACTAAAGTTAACCAGACTAAAAAGAATGAACAGTTTTAGTTATGTCAAACATGTGCTTTGGATGCATGAGGATTTTATGCAATGATCTGTTTGCATACTCCGCGAGTCGACTCTTTTATAAATGTTTTGTGATCAGATATTCTTATGTGAGATTTAGTCTTGAATGTTTTTAAATGCTTTCACAGCAGTGCTGAAAGCCAAGATTGTAAAAGTCAGACTTGGTCCTGCAATTCTGCTAGATTACAAATCATGATGTAACCTCTGCCCATAATACAGAGGTCAGTTGAAAGGTTCACTTGAAAGCAAGGAACTGGCTAAATTTATTCATAAAACAGAGTATTGTGTTTTAGTTGAAGTTTTTATTCTAGCATTGCAAAAATTAATGCATTGACTTTTAAGTATTGCAAATAGAGTCCCTGAAACATATGTGCAAATTCTTGACCAACCTGCAATAAAGCTAATACTACAGTAAAAAACCATAGGCAGATAAAAATGCCATAATTTATGGTCACTTTATCTTATATCACTCTGCTTTATGATCTATCTGCAGATCTAGCTAATCTGTCACAATGAACAAGACTCTAGCTTTGTTTCAAACTATTAAAAAAGTACTATTATATTGCATAAAGCATACTTTGCATCACAGAAACACTTTGTTGAATCATCTTGGTTTCAGCTAGTACAAATCAGATACAAAGCTTAGTAACAGCTCATAGAGGTAGTTTGGGATTTACACAAGAAAGAAAAAAACCTTTCCTGTCCCAAACTAATACAACAAACAGAACTTCCATCATGTTCGTAGACAAAACATTCTGCAGACTTCATAAACCATATGCTTCAGTTATTTTACTTAGTAGAAGAGGTCCAGAGCTTTAAAAGACTCAAAACACTGGAAACCTCTGCCCTCACCCCAAGAAATTGCCACTAAATAAAACCTTTAAAAGATTTTCTCTGAAACTCTATATTTAAGATGGTATAGGCACTCTGAAGTCACCATAGCAATGAAAATTCATGTGTCTGTAGCAAAACTGGCCTTAAACAGATCTTATTGACTGTCTGTAGGAGCAAATACACTTTAGAAAGACAGCAAAGGTAGCTGAACAACCCAGATATTTATGTTAAACAAGTCCAGGTACACTTACCAAAACTATAACAGCAGCAACATAGCTGAGTATAACTCTGAAATAACTTTCCAGCATTACTCTCCTTATGGCATTCAGGTTAGCAGTTAATCATTAGCAACTTCACACCAGTCAAGCAGAGAAAAGCCCCTGAATCAACCCAACTAGACTGGCTAATTTCTGAGAAACCAGCTGGCTACATCTGCTGAGGGATTTATAGCATACAGCCCTGTGTGTGGTTCAGTGGGATTTGTTAGGAGCAGAAGCAATGAAGCATTTGCCAAAGGCATGGGATCGCACAGGTGTACAAGTTTTTCCACCTGGATTAATAGCAAAACTCTGCCATGTGGGAACACTTCATCCCAAAGGAAAAAATCTTAATAGCCTTAATAATTTGAAATAGTAAGATACCATTACTACCGTGCCTTGCCTCTGCAGCTATGGCAGAGCGAGCTGCTCAAAAAGAAAGTTCCTTTGGTTTTCAAATTTAAAAGAAATTGAAAAACCTGTGCATTTGTGTTCAGAAATTCCTTAGGGTACTGGCATCCTGAGGTTTCACTTACCTTGTTTTAGTACTGAGACATATTTTTAATCAAGAAAGCTAGGAAATGCTCACGCTTGTTTTGGTAGTGTGAAAAAAACCTTACTCCCTGAGTAATGTAAAAATGAAAGTAAATTTTTTCCACTGAAACACTTTAAGTGTGATTATTAAAGTAGCAGTTTAGTTTCTCTTTATCTTGGCAGGTATGAGACATACCTTTCTTTTTTTACTGGGAGAATCCTTAAACAGAAAGCAACATTTTGTAAACCAAATTTCTGTAAGGCTTCCCAGAAAAAAAACCCGAAATCAGTCATGGAAACCCAGCTCTTCCTATGTAAGTGATAATTGATATTAATAAAACTAAACCAATAAAAAAAGAAATCCTACATACACACAAATCCCAAAGCTCTTATCTGTCACTATTTTGCTCGATTTTAAACTATTTTGCTTACCTGTATTGTTAGTAGAGCTTTTCTGTAGTAAAATGCTGAAGTTTCCTCTGGCTGCATGCATTTGAAAACAAGTTATATGTTTGGATTTTCTGTGTATTGTCAACTGTTAAAGGGGAAATAGCTTAACTATGGACACAGAAGCAGAAAAGTCCCTCTTGATGGGTTTTTAAGACCACCTGAGAGTGCTCTGACCTGAAGCACAGAGCTCCATTACAATTTCAGTGTGAGCGCTGGCCCCGTAATGGTCACAAATATTCAGTTATTGATTCAGAGGTCTCTGGGACACTTGAGGCATTTTTTCCCCTCTTCCATCCTGTGAATACACATGGCTTCCTTCAACTTTGAAGGGAATTCTTCCAGTAGGAGAACTTTAGCTAGTTTGCAAAACTATTGCTCTTCCAGTGACTGTTTCTACTCACTGTGTTTTATCTTTGTCTTACTTCTATAGTTCCTAAGTGCTCTGACAGCTGTCAAGTCTTCCTTCTTCTTGGGGTCAATGCCAGCATTATCAACTGTCTTCACTGGCTGAAGGCTGCTAAGCAATTGTGTGGACAGGTAAACTAAATCTTTGAAGTGAAAGAGAGAAAACTTTTCATTCCCTATAAAAGTTACCCTAAGGAGAGGCAGAAAGGGTTTTGATTCCAACAAGACTTGGATTAGAAAATAATGAAATACATAGCACATATTTGTTGCTCATCTGGGGCTTTAGTCAAAGCTTGCTGAAGTCAAATGAAAGATAATCTTTCTGCTGAGAATTTTTTAAAGAGAGAAGGGTGTCCAGAATACTGTATTCATCGCTTTTATAAATCTAGATGAATACCCCTTTCCTTCCTCTCCCCCTCTTCTGATGGATAAAGCATCATAAAAATCTCGAGGTCATTGTAGAGAATAGTTATCTGCAATGAAAGACATGGTTTTACTTAGCTGAAACCTGATGACTTTAAAACCCAACAATAACAGGGTTTTAATGGGAGATGAAAGGAGAAAGAGAAAGCAGAGAAGATAAAATATTGTGGGAGTGAAATGACTGCAGCTCCTTTAAAAGTTATTGCTTTTGATTCTTGCTCAGTTCAATAGCAATATGAAGCATAGAAATAAGAATTTCTGGGTCTAGCTACTATATAATAAAATGTTAAGATGGTGATCAGTTGGGTTTCTTATGAAGAGATGAGCCCAAAGGCAAAGAACTGTTACACATTAGCTTTCCCAAGGGTACTGTATTCTCACCTGCTCTAGTAGGAATTAATTCCCCCAAATTCTTTGCCACTTTTAAAAGACATAATTTCCAGGCATTAAAATTGCAAATGGTCTGAGCATATTGTGACAGAAAAAGTTCAGAATGTTGAAGAAAATGAATATATTGAACTCTTTCCTCCTACCGCCAGTCCAGGAATTGTAGGGGAGAGTATAGACATATACTACTTTTTGTAAATGACCAAAGGTTTAAATGTTACATTTGAGAGTAGACCAGCTCAGCTCGGATTATATGGGTGAAAGTCAGTCTTGCCTCTTTCCATGCTGTCTCTAGTGAGACCTTTCATTAGCAGCCTTCAGTTTCCTTTATAAGATAGTCTTCAGTTTCAGTTCTATTCAAGCCACTAGTATGTCATAAAAATTTAGATAAGCCTCAATTACATTCAGAGAACAGTAAATTATAGTGAGAAATTATGGGTATACAGTTTCTAATGGAACGAGGAGAAGAAATATATAGCAGAGAAATTCCATGAAGTCAGTCAGCTGCAGTCACTGAAAATGTCCCCGTGGGTCTAGGATGGAGGGGTCAAACACCTTTTTTGTAGCCACTCTCAAGTTAGTGACAGCATCTTGGAGAGGTGATTTCTTTCACAAACTTAGATAGGTGAGGAAGCTAGGGGGCTCAACGCTGAATGAAAGCCCGGTGTCTCTCCCAGTCCAAAAGGCAAAGTCCTAATTCCCTGGTGCACCAGCTACATCACAGCCACCCTGCTGCGGTCAGAAAGGGTAATGGCCAGATCTCGGAGCCCTCTGGGACATGTGGTTCAGGAGCATCAATCTGCCCTACAAGTAAGATGCCACCAGTCAACTCATCAGCTGTATCTTGCAGCTCTGAGACTGTGGCTGCAGGGCCAGCTTGGTTCAGATTGCTTCAGGAATATAAAGGAGCAGCTTGTCCCCATTCATGCTGGAGATATTTTGAATGAAGCCCTTTCCAACATTCCCTGGGTAATGTAATTTGGTTCAGTGTGAAACGTGTAGCATCCTGATGTCAAGCACAGTTTGTGATAACACTTCACTGTTTGTTTTATTGACTTAGCAAAGCACAAATGCTGATTCCTCATTTACACTCGGGAAATATATGATAACTTAATAAGAGACTTAAAGAAAACTATCTTGAGATATTCTGACCTTTGGAGATATTTAGGCGCTTGTGATGGGTTAACCCTGGCTGGATGCCAGGTGCCCACCAGAGCTGTTCTATCACTCCCCCTCCTTCTCAACTGGACAGGGGAGAGAAAATATAACAAAGAGCTTGTGGGTCGAGATAAGGATAGGAGAGATCACTCACCAATTACCGTCACGGGCAAAACAGACTCAGTTTGGGGAAAAATTAACTTGATTTATTACAAATCAACCGGAGTAGGGTAATGAGAAATAAACCCAAATCTCAGAACACCTTCCCTCCACCCCTCCCTTCTTCCCGGGCACAACTTCACTCCCGGATTCTCTACCACCCCCCCAGCGGCACAGGGGGACGGGGATGGGGTTTACGGTCAGTTCATCACACGTTATTTTCTGCCGCTTCATCCTCCTCAGGGGGAGGACTCATCACACTCTTCCCCTGCTCCAGCGTGGGGTCCCTCCCACGGGAGACAGTCCTCCATGAACTTCTCCAACGTGGGTCCTTCCCACGGGCTGCAGTTCTTCACGAACTGCTCCAGCATGGGTCCTTTCCACGGTGTGCAGTCCTTCAGGCACAGACTGCTCCAGCGTGGGCCCCCCACGGGGTCACAAGTCCTGCCAGAAAATCTGCTCTGTGGGCTCCTCTCTCCACAGATCCGCAGGTCCTGCCAGGAGCCTGCTCCAGCGCGGGGTTCCCACGGGGTCACAGCCTCCTTCGGGAACCCACCTGCTCCGTCGTGGGGTCCTCCACGGGCTGCAGGTGGATATCTGCTCCACCGTGGACCTCCATGGGCTGCAGGGGGACAGCCTGCCTCACCATGGTCTTCCCCACGGGCTGCAGGGGAATCTCTGCTCCAGCGCCTGGAGCATCTCCTCCCCCTCCTTCTTCACTGACCTTGGTGTCCGCAGGGTTGTTTCTCTTACATGTTCTCACTCCTCTCTCCGGCTGCCGAATACCGCCGTCCCAACTTTTTTCCTTCTTAAAAATGTTATCACAGAGGCGTTACCACTACCGCTGATTGGCTCGGCCTTGGCCGGCGGCGGGTCTGTCTTAGAGCCGGCTGGTATGGGCTCTGTCGAACACAGGGGAAGCTTCCAGCAGCTTCTTACAGAAGCCACCCCTGTAACCCCACCCGCTACCAAAACCTTGCCACACAAAACCAATACAGCGCTGCAAAACAACCCACACCACCTCCCTTCACAAAAAGAAAAAAACCTCAGTTTTCTTATTGTCTCCATATAAACATGACACAATCACACACATTTTGTTAAAATTTTAGCCTTTGTAAAAGATTGATAAATAGCTGCAAGTCAGGCTTCAAGTGCTGATCTGTAACATCCCTAAGCTTTGAGTAACTGGCAATTTTGAAGGATTGGTTACTCTGGGCTGTCCAAAATCATTACTGCTACACATGAAACAATTTTTTTACTATTATTGTTGGGGATTGTAATGAAGGAGAGTGCAGAAATATTGAACGTGGCTGCAGGGCAGAGGAAGGGTCAAAAGGCAGAGAAAATTAAGCTTATTGCCACATGAGTCAACACTGGTTTCCTTTTCATATATTTTTCTGTAGCAAGTCATGAAAGATGAAAAGTATCTGTGAAACAGTATTTACTTTAGTTCTCCTTCATTTTAGGGCTTCCAGGATGTTCCCTTCTTTCTCCTTTCTACTCACAATTCATACTTTGACTTTCGTCTGTCTTCCAAGGTTAGTTTCCTGTCCTCAGGCTACAGACAGAGGTGGATTCTTAAAATTTAACAGGATAGTCAAAACTGCTACAGAGGTGAGAAGTCTCAAAAGGAGTAAGATTGGTTCTACTTTACATTGATCAGAGTAGTATACCTAGGACACTGTAAAGCAGGAAAGAATCTAGCTATTTCCACACTTAATGTAAATATGGAGTTATTTTTTGCACAAGGGATACTTTAGCTATAGCAGGATGCAATTACCATGCAAACTCATCTAAGTGGTTTTCTAGGCTTCTCAGTCAACATTTTCCCAGTGTGTCATTTATTGATGTTTCCTATTAAAATGCACCCATACAACATATGCAGCATCCATCCTCCTCTTGCAAGGCAGATTGTTTTGGATTTTAAAGATTGGGGATTCAGGTATGAAAATATGTAATAACTGACTGCATTCACAGGCTTTTCAAAACCCTTGGATTTTCTTCACAAAATTCACCATGGTAACAGAGATAAAGCAAAAAAAGCAACCCTTCAGCCAAAAAGGAATAGTGTTAAAGTTCTGCTTCTTGAGCTTTCATTCCCCATCAACTTCATACCAGGCTCTTTTGCTGGCGAATTAAATAAACAAATATTAGTTAGCTGATTTTCTTTTTAAAAGTATGTTTATTCTTTTGTGGTAGTAAGGAAAAAAGTCTGGAACTGCAAATAACGGTTACATGTGACTGTGTATTTTGTATACTGGTTGATGTAAACAGCAACCAAAAATGGGAGTTTCTTGTTTCACAAGTGCTGCTGAGAAGGAAAAGTGCTGAGGCTTTGAAGTGGGTCAGTTTTTCATTACAGGACTCAGTGTGCATTCTTGGTTTGTTGTGTTGACTTTCAGGAGAATGAAAACAGAAGCAAGGCTACAAAGGCATAATGTTGTTTATAGAAACTCTCAAAAAGGAAAGTGGAGAGTGGCTTTTCCTGCCTTGTGAAAAAAATTCAATGGCCTGTCTCTTTTCACTTGTGAAAACCCTCAGTCCGTATCTGTTGCCTCATACCCATGGGATCATAAAATTTCTAACCAGACCAGTTGTCTTGGGCCTGGAGTCCTGATCCTCCTTTTCTTCAGCCCGGAGGCATCTGCTCTGAGTCCCCATCTGAACAAAAGAAAGCCTCAACTCTTCATGAGTTTTGTCTCCTGTTGCTAATGGCACACTCTAGAGAAGAGTCTCAAAGTTTGATTGTGTTCATGGAGAGTTTCCTGTCAATAACCCATAACATATGTTTCATTGCCACTATAATGCTACCACTATTACCATTCATAACTCAGCAGCAGACAGCGAAAAAGGCGTATTTTACTGAGATGAAAAAGAGCCTTAAAGTTTTAAGCTGCTTTCTCTCAGTGCATAAAATAGCCGTTTTGAAAGCCTTCATGCCAGAAGCACTTATGTACCCTATCACCTTAAAATAGTCTTTTCCTTTTCTCCTTTGCATTGCCTTTCGAGAAAGGGCACATTATTTGAAAAAAGTTGAATGAAAACTTATTGAGGAAATACAAAGCATGCTTTTAGAGTGTACTTACGCAGTGAAAATGGTGCTAATTGTAACCTATAACTTTGATCTACAGGAGTGAGCAATGAGGGGAAGAAAACAGTTACAGCTCTATAATAAAGTGCCATTCATTTTGTCACTTGAACCCATGAAACGGATAGAGGAAAAGCTGACAGAGGAGAACTAGAAGACAATCTCTCTTCATGGTACCACATGAACTAAAACCAGTATCCTCTGAATTACTACAGTGATCTGGGTTCAGCCAGGGAAGTGAGACCTGCATTACCTTTTTTCTAGGACAAGGTATTTCGGATGCATAAAATCATCTAGAGGCTGCATGTGCTCCACATTATCATTGCTCTTTGCCCCCAGAAAAGAAAGTGGCAGCACTTTTTTAGCCCATCCTCCAAAGAAGAAATGTGAGAAGTCACAGACACACTCCCAAAATACCATTAAACTTAATCTCAGAGCCGTCAAAAACGTCTTTACCACAGGTTAGGGGACACCCAGGCTCTATTTTGCTTTTTTGGCACCCCTACAGCTTCCCATTTAGGAGCCTGTTGCAAATGTATCTTCTGTCTGGTTCCTGTTTAGATGCTTAGTTGGTGATCATGCTCCTCAGCTCCTTACTGCTGTTTTCTAGCAGATAATCATAACTATTCCTCAAGCTTTTAAAGCACCCATGAGCTCTGTTATGAACGTTCACTGCACATGTGGAGGCAGAGCCTTGCATTGCATAGCTATTCTTGGCTCATGGGACTCTGGCCTGTGAAGGCTTTCTGGCTTGTGGAATAAAATCTGTGAAAATCTGATTTTCCTTCTCCCCAGGTGACCCCCCTTCTTGTAGCTCTCTAAAGTGGTCACAAGGCTCCTGTTGCCCCTGAGGAATGAGAGCATACTTTCTGTGCTGGTGCAGCTTTGCAGCATGGAGGCTCAGTGAAGGTGGATCTAGCCCTGTAGGTCTGTGAATGGCTGAAGTACCAAGAACTTAACTGCTGACACTTCATGAAATACCAGATAAAAATGACTAGGAAACTTTTCCCCAACTATAACAATAAACCTTTCCCCAATATTTGCTTTTCTCCTTTAAAATACAGGAGTTTGCATCTAATAACTAAATTTTTCCAGTGTCAGTTTTACCTTCTCCATTGGGTTTGTTTTCAGGAGCAGCAGCAAATGCTACTGGCCACTCAAACACAAGTGTATCAGTGTCAGGCCCTGTCCTTTCTGTAAAGTATGTACTCCTCCAGAGCTATCCTGCAGTAGGTCACAGGGTGACCCTGTCATGTTCCCGATAGCCTGAACCCGGGATGAACTGTTTAATAAATACATTCCTTAAGACAAGGTCTATTATTGTATCTGTAAATATACATATAAATATAAATAAATAGCTGGAGAAAACTAGAGAAGTTTTCTTTTGATTAAAATAACTTCTAGCATGTTTAAACATGCACACTTTTCAGAAGCATGAGGTAAAGAGGTGGAAATATTTTACAGAGGCTTAACTGGCTGGGTATGTTTCTTTGGCTTCTAAGGACTTTAAAAGTCTTTCCTCTGGTGGCTTTTCCTCCCCAGAGACATCTCTGTGGCTTCTTTGAGAAACTGCTTGCTCTTTCTCTAAAAATCTGCAGATTAGCAGTGAAATAAGGCTCTTTTATGTCATTCTGGCATCAGTGGAACATAGTTTTCTGAGCTACTGACTGCAAGGGTCAAAACTTACTGCAGAAATTTCCTGTTTTCTGTTATTTGGGTTGATGGTGTTTTCCATGCCTTAAGGAAGTAAGAAAGGAGAAGCTGAGAACCAGGAAGATGCTTTCTTGTGGAAGATTTTCCTATCCAAAACTGAATCAGAAAAATTTCTCTGCTTTCTGAATCCAGACAAGATCAGAATACTGTTTCAGTATGCCTCAACATATTTGAGTGATTAATAATGTGCATGAGAGGGATTAATGAAATACACAGAATGCGATTGTATGTTTGAGTTTAAAAGTAAAAAAGCATGGGAATAAAGGAATTTCAAGGAAAATAAATAGTAGCTCTAATTTCTTGATTGTGGAATACTCTGACCTGTGGGTTGCTAGTAGCTAGAAAGCTTTATCTTGTGAAACATCACTATACTTTTGTTTTACAGCCTTTTCTTGAGTGTATGTAATTGGCCATTATCAGACTTCTAGATATGCATTTTTCATTTGGCTATGGTCATTACCAGATATGGGAAATAAGATAATTTTTGAGCTGTCTACAGTGGGGAGGCAAATATATGTCACTAACATACTCCAGCAGTAGGAAAAGTTTAAATATTTTAGCCATCAAAACATAACTACTTTCACTCAGAAAGAAAGCATAAAGACTGTAAACTCTTCCTCATTAATGTTTTTGCCGTTTAACCTTATGAAATGATTCTAACAAGTTGACTGTGTTAGATCCTAATGAATAAAGCATATATATTATACAGAGTCTGTTCTTGCGTGCAGATTTTCAATTTGTTCTCTGTACGTTGTCCAGCCTATATGAATGTATTTTAGTGGATTTGTGCCATCATATGCTTAAAGAGAATTTTGATCAATCAGAGGAGGGACCGTCAGGACTCTTCTCCTGCTTATTCCATATCTTTGTCCTATTCCTACACCTCGCCTGCCCCTCAAACCCCTGGATATTAAGAACATTGTAAAGAAAGGCCAAGTTATTAGAAAAAAGAGTCTGCTCCTACTACTCAACATGCTACAAGTAACATTCTGATAGTGAGGATCTTCTAAGCTCCATGTAGATTGGAAACATATGGAAAGTGTAAGTAATTAGATAATTATGTATCCTATAATGTCAAGAGATGAGATGATGGTTAATGAACTGGTGTCTTTTCTCCTTTTTTCCTTTCCAATTTTAATAAGCCCTTAACAAATACTTAGATTTATCCTTCTTAGGACTTTTCTTGCTTTATTTCTTCTTTTTTTGATTTATGTGAATGGCATTTAGAGGTAGCCTAACATAAACCTGCTGTGATAGACAAGCTGAGAGGTCATCAATATTTGTACAATGAAAGCTGAATGCACGTTGGGAATGAAAAGGCATAATCACCTTGCTGGTGAAGGAATGAGGCCCGGTGGTGAATACAGTGAAAAACTAAAATAAGGTGTTAACTTCTAGACCCTGTAGTGAGTAGGTAGATACCTACGTCTGCTGATGAAGCAATCTGCTGAGGGAATGAGCTGCTGCTCAGAAACAAGTGCATTTCTCCTGCCTGACGTTCAGCAACGTTCCTTCCCTCCTGCTCTGTTGTCTCTCCTTTTGCATTGTGGTATTGAAAGTAGATTGCAGTGGATCAGCACAGATTATGCTGAACATCCCTCCATTTCAGAGAGCAGAATTCAGAGCTTTGACATAGGTTTCAGTTGGCAAGGTAATAAGGTCATAGGAGCAGTAAAAGTTTTGGACTTTAAAAAATGATTGGCTTGCTGCAAAACAATAAAATTAACTGAAATGTTGATTTGAGTAGGCTTGCTCAGTAAGCTCAGATGTAGCCATGAAGGCCCTCGCAACGTGAGAAAAAGTTTAGTATTTTTAGTATTTCAAATTTTTAATGATAAGTAGTCTCTATCTTGAATGTTGTAATCAATGTTTTCTTTAAAATAAAATTGATTTTCAGTCAAGCAGATGAAGGGAGGTCATTTTGTGCTGTCTCAGATTCTGCCTAACTCATTATTACTTACACACTGGTCTCCAGAAGAGATTTTTAATTTTTCAATAAAGTTTTACATGGTCATCTGGCAGCAAATTCTTCTTACTAAGCAATTTTGACAGAATGCAGATGGAAGCAATCAGAAAAGTTTTTCAGAAATAGGGCTGATTGATTGATAGTTCATCTTCTCCAACTCAATACTCACCTACACATTACTGAACACATCATGTGCTATAAGGAGTGTAAACAGGAGAGAAAAAGTAAAATCTCAATGAAAGATACAGATCAATAGGAGATTCACACAGGCTTTAAGAAGTTTTGAATCATAGATCTGTCTGCAGATGGTGGTCTGATAATTTAACTAAAAAGAAAATGGACCCTGTCCACATTCTTGTTTTGTTATTCACCAAATGCTACAATTTCTATCTCCATGAACTACTCAATGCAGCATTTTAAACTAGCACATGAATAACACTTTTGCTTAGGTGCACTTTATATGGCTCATTAACACTTTTTGAGTCTCAAAACTCAGATGAAAATTTTCCCCACAGTTGTGTATTCCAAAGGGAAAGGATTAAAAATAATTGCAAAATTTCACCTCTTTTTTCCTACTGCCTTTTAGCTGTTGTAGAATTTTTAATTTAAAATCCTTTCTAAACATCAGAGATTTTGCTTGAACCATGTGACAGGCTGACAAGTGTAGGTGAAAAAACGTGATAAGATCACTTAATAAATATTGCTATAACTAAGCTAAGAATTTATTTAAATATCCTTTTTGTTGGAAATGCGTATTTAATTTTTTTTTTCTGTATTTATATTCATGTCAGCAAGAACTAATGACTTTTACTGGGAAGCTTTCTCAAATCTAAAAAGAAATTTTTGGGCACAGCCCAGGCAGTGCTGTTAGTCACCAGATTATCATTGTCAATTCTGCTTTGTATGACCTATAGCCAAATCTGAAAGCTGAGCTCAAAGATCTTCTTCCAGACCTTAGGGGACTGCTGTCTCTACACAGATTATTCTGGTTTGGGTCACTCTCCCAATGTCTGCTGCCTTTATCTTTATTTAGTTTTAAGAAGACTATACTTTCTTCCAAAGCACCATTTTTATTTGATGAAAGTCTCTTTTTCCACTCAGCCCCAGGGGGTGTGACAGTCAAGAACAGAATATAGATGCCTGGCTCCTGGCCTAGTTGCAGTGAGCGGAGGCATCTCCTCTAGTGATTACAATAAAGGCAAAAGTATATGTTTGTGTTTCTCTGCCATAACTCCTATTTTGTTGATTCTCAGGGTAACCCACCATGCCCAACCCGCTGTTCTTTGAGAATGACAAGGAAAAATAACCTGCTGATATTCTGTTCCTTAGGAAGTACTAAAGTCTAAAATGACGCCACTGCCTTTTTTCAGAATTTAACAGGGTAAAATAGGAATTTATAACATTTATAATCTGACACACTAAAAAGACATGACAATGATGGCACCAGTTTGAATAGCTCTAGCAGGTTAAGTTTGAAAGGGGTACGAGCATACCCAGCAGTGAAGTGCTTAAGTAATTTGAACGGAAAATCATACTTATACAGGGTCTAGCTTTCATATAAGAGGTTCTTCCTGTATCATGTGTGTGTGCATACTCATCTCAAGTTTACTGAGAACAGCTAATTAGACATTGATCTATTATAGTTTAAGGCTGCAGTTTAAAAAAAAACATCATTAATTGCTCAGACAACATATGCACATGCACATCTATCCATATGTCAGCCCATAGCTCTGCGTGTAAAGAAACATTAGTAATATTTTGCTAATGTGGTAATCTTCAAATACAATTTCAGAGAACGTCCTACCATGTGCTGAACTTTCTCCATCACAGTGGATGGGACTGTGGATAAACAGTCCTTACAGCTTGTCACAAACTCTTTCCCACGTAGTAGTAGATGCTTATAAAAAATTCTGGGAACTGTAAAAGCACAAAGTGGAAGTTATATAGACTTAGAAACCAAAATTATAATGAGTAATAATATTCTAAAATAAGTTGAAATCTTAAGTTTCTGATTGCATTTGTTAGCTTTCATTTAACAGTTTCTTCTCTAGTTTTCTCTCCCTGGGAATGTTGTTGTTGAAACAAATGCTTTCCAGGCTTTACTTTTGAAGAATAGTTTATGTCAGTAATACACATACTTTGAGTCTCTTGAGTCAATTGTCCCATATGCTTCAGTACAACATACATGGCAGTATTTGCCAATGTGTATATATAATTGGAATTCTTCTATACTACCAAAACTTGAAATCCAACTGACAGCTCTAAACCAGACCTTGGATGGGCTGCTGAAAATAATTTTCTGACCTGCCTTGTTCAGAATCAATCTGTTCATAATTTCACAGTGTAAGCAAATCAGCTTGAACAGAAAAAGGCACGCTGGAGGTACCAGTACTAAAAATTTAAAAAATCAAATGTATGATTGTTTACTATGGCACACTTGAAAATAAAAGTGTCAAATGGATATAACGTGGAGCTCCCATTGTACTTAAAGGAATATTTAAGGAGAAGAGGTGAGTGCCAGTTCATGGCTCTGTATTTTGGGTCGCTTTTTTTCTGGACTCGCTGTATACAACTTTTCACAAGGTGTCAATAATAAAAGAATAAAAGTCAAAGCTGCTTCTAAGGACACAGCTGAAGCGATAACCAGAATTAATTGAATAAATGAAACTCATTAATTTATTATTTCATGTGCAGGCAATGCATGCGGGGTTCCATCAAGGTTAATCAATTTATCTATCTGAAGAGACCGCAAGGGAATGGTGAATACCAGATGCTGGTGTTGAAGTCTGCTTATTATTGGTGAGTCAATAGAAGTCAAGGGATTTGTAAACAATTTAGATCTCATCTTTGTGATAAAATGACAGCATTATTGACATGTGTAGATGCACCCTATCTTTGCAATTTTAGTAGTCTAGGAAAAGTGTTAAATGTAATCATCACAAATAATTGATTTATGACTAATAATGTAAATTACAGAATTGTAGCACTGCTCATTATTCAATTTGTGTGACCCTGTCTACCATAACTCTTTGTTTTCAGTTGACAGTCCTTTTGGCAATTTTAAATATGTGTGCTGAAATTTTGCATGCAAGGGGTATCCTCCAGAGTGCTTCAATGGCATCTGTTGACGTTGTAGTCCTGATTGAAAACTTACACAGAAGTGGTTTCTTCACTTCTGAGAAAGAAGCTAAAAAATACAGTTATGTTTAGCAACGTTACAAATAAAGCTGATGAATTTTGATTTGAAGAGTTTGGGCTTCCCATTTTTGGGTACAATGATTTAAAACTTGGATAGGGCTTGATCTGGGAGGAGGGCTGGTGCCAGTTTGTCTTCTGTTGTCCTGGAAATGATGGTCCAAATCCAGGCACCAGGACTCCTCCCATGCCAGTAACTTAAACTGTGCCAGGGGACATTCTCAAGTACTGGAAGTCAATCACTTAAACTCAAAACAGAATGGTCTTTACCGTGATTTTGGCTTGTGTCAGCTAGCACAGGACAGGGACCATGTCCAAGGGCATTTTGTGTGCTGCTGCCCTGTTGTGGGGGCTAATACAGTTTAATGCCTTGGACACCTCTGCTTCCATTCCAGTTTGGCCTCTGTAACACAAAGTTCTTCATCAAGTTTAAAATATTTTTAACCATTATAAATTACAGTTTATGAATGTTTGTACAGTTTAACAACTAAATAGCCAAAAAATCAGATTTCACTAAGAAAACTCAAGCTGTTCAAACCTCCAATAATCGACAAGGTTTCTGCATGTGACTGGATTGCACATCTGCCATCTCACAGAGCAATTAGGCAAGCCCAGGGCTACAGGTGTAAAACTGGAGTTTCGTGTGACACCTATTAACAGGGAGTTTATCTCTGCTGTGATGTCAATAATACCCCTGGATAACACACGTGTTGCTTAAAATGGGAGGCAATCTTACCTAAATGACAAGGTGACGAGCTAGATTTCAAACATGCTCGGGGTAGGTTAGACAAATACTGCAAATCAAGCATCTGAAAAATAAAGAGTGTACATGCAAAACCTTTAGCTGAAGTGACTTGCCCAGAAAATCTGATTCCCTTAGGCAACACTCTGTCACCCTGACCATGAAGCTATACTTTTTTTCTCCTGTCCTTTCATGTTTTTTTTTTTCTCACTTTCCATTGAAAGTCTGCAGGAAGGGAGGCAGACATCAATCTCTTCTACTGCATGTTGACTGTTTTCCAGAGAGCAGCTTGTCACTCTGTGAGGCAGGGTGAAGAATAGCATAACACATAGGCATTTATTGGAATACAAAAGTTAAATTCCCCAAAGCTGTACACCTCTTGCCGATAACACAGCATCTTAAAATGTGACCTATATTAAAAGAATATTTTAAAATTATGTGTACTAAAAGAAGATCACACCTTAAACAAAAACTTCCCCTTCTGGATCACCTGTAACTCCCAGCCTTCAGTTACACCCCTAGATTAGTTCTTCATCTTTAGATATTCCTTAGATTTACAAGAGTTAAATGTAACAAAAAAGTTTGAGTATCAGCTTTAGTATGAGAAATACATGCAATAATTTCTGTGTCTACATAAGTAAATATGGTATGTCTTTTGGGTTAGTTTTAGTCACTGATAGGAAAGGAACCAGCACTGTAATACAGAGTTTTTGGAACTGTACCTAAGTCTTTCAGTTTCCTCCGTTGTTTTCCTCTGTACATGGTGAACTGAGTATTGCTTTCCATGAATTTGGCACTTTGATACTAAGCAAATAAGCAAATGGTCAAACAGATTTTTGAAGGGACAGTATGAAACTGCTTAACTGCATCTTGCTGAACACATATATGCCAAAATAAGTGATTCTTATCAAGAATATATAGGGTTTTTTGAAACTGTCCCAATTCTCCCCCTGTGACATTGAGCTGCAGCTAAAAGGGGCTGCAAAACATAGGCCCCAAATCAGCCAACTGTTTAGTGCTTATTTACATTTAGTAAGTTACTCTTTACATGGGTAGTTTGCTTATCATTGAGTCTTTGCACACAGTTAAAGTGTTACTGTAAGAATCTGTGCTCACTGGATGGTACCAGGCTGATCAGTGTCTTTAATGTTTACGTACAGCAAAAAAAAGAAATAGGAAACAGGTAGAGCCCAAATGATCTAACTTGGGTGCCTGAGAGTCTGAAACTCAGTGTCAGTCTGTAGGACCTGTTCTGTTTGTATAGAATATATTGTGTTTACTTTCACTCTGGAAATGTTAAGTATTTCCATGTAACAGTATTCCTCTTAACAGTAACATAAAAATCTTGCTGTGTTAGGCATAGTTGAAATTGATAGCGTAAATTAGTTTGCTGTTGGGTATCCTGGGTGCTTTCTGAGTCTTTTGGTTAAGTATGTTCTTTTCTTTGAAACACACGAATGAATTAACATTTTCTTACTGAAAACTTTCTCTTCCTCAAAGGTTAGTCTCATGTTTAAGAATTGTTATATATGGTCTTATTCAGTTCTCAAGCATAGCTGTATTTTTATGTAAAGGCTTCGAAATTTCTAAAAAGCAAAACTCTCAATTTACTGGAAATAAAATTAGTGAGTGGTTAATGTATTTTAACTATTTTAAAAATGTTTGAGGTATCATGAAACTAAAGGTCTTTTCACAGATTGAAAACAAACTGCAGTTAGGTTGAAGGTCTTTCAAGAGAGATAAAAAAATATTCTAAATTGGAAAAGCCAAATCAGGGTGTACTGTGAAATAGATACCCAGTGGGTAGGCATCTAATGACAGCTTGCAAACAGGTATTAGGGAATGGTCGTATCATTGGAAACCACCAAGTAACCAGGATAAACTGACAGTAAATGACAGTGTATACCCTTTGTCCAACTCAGATTTAAACAGAACTAGTGTAGAGAACTGCAGAGACTGCTAAGCCATACTAACTTTGTTGCCTTCAGCTGTGTGGATGTGTCCTTGTATGTGAGAAAAGGGCAAGCTGTCAATCCACAGGACTCTTATTGAGTCTGGAAAGTCCGCTCCTCACTGACCATCTTGTCATACTACTTTTCTTTTTCTTGCTTGATTTGATATTGCTACCAACTGTTGCAGTATCTGAGCACTAGATCACCGGTCACCTTAGGTGACTTGATGGAGCCTCTGATATCAGATGTGTTAAGATGAAAAGTCTCAGACTTTTGACTAACTACAAGAAATGCTTACAAAACTAGAGCAACATATGAAGGCATTGGTGGCTGTTCACTGAAAGTCTCCTAGGTCTGAACAGAAAGGTAATTTGTGGGTTGAATTTGAAAATTATTTATGCTATATATTATATTATAGCAAAAATATGGGCATCTGGGTACACATCTGTTAAAGTTGAACTGGGAAATCCTAGACTTCCGTTGTGCATCCTGCAGAAGCATCACTGAGACTCTCTGGCAGTGTTAGGTCTATCTTCTTTGAAAGTTAGTTATCACTGAGAGTAACCTAAATAATTTGCTGCTGCATTAAGTAACTTCAGTCTTTGTAGCACAGACTGAGCTCACTAGTGGACTGCAGTGTCCCCTTGCAGCACTGCTTTCAATTATCTCATTGTGACACTCCAGCAGTCCTAGGCCTGCAGATTCAGCACTTAAGATGTGCTTTGCCATCCTGACCATGCTACAGCCATATGCACGTACTCCTGTGGAAGCCCTGGGATTGCATGTGCAGCACTTTTTTAGTGTTGTAGAAGCAATTTGGTTTTGGCCCCTTGGTAGTCTTTCTGTAGAAAGGGATTCTTCTGCCAGTGATGACATCTCTTGAGTAAGAGACTGAATGATCTTGCATCTGGGATAATAAGACCTCAGACTTAGGTCTGTAGCAGAGTAGACCTTGGAGTACAAGTTGGTTTTTTTTTTGTGGACCAGCTATGCACCTAAACTAGCAGATTTCTTTAGAAATTTCAGTCCCTGGCTACATCATGACCATGAAGCAATTCTGAGGCCTTGCAGCACTGTGTTGCAGGTATGATTTTTCAAGTGTTGCAACAAGCTGTCCTGAGGTCTGTGAGAGACTGAAAGTTAATGTCTCAAACATTGTGGTGTGGCAAGTTCTGTGTGATGACGAATAACAATGTACCCTGCATAGCAAGGAACCACAGGTGAAAAGAAGCCGATCAGCACAGGACTTCAGCAACAGGACTGGGAGGGCATGCCGGAGGGTGCACAGCTCTGTGTTCTGATATGCTGTTCTGATACGCTGAGCGGGGCAGCCCACCATGCATGGCCAAAGATCAAACAATGGTCACGTCTGCAGGGAAGGGGAATTTACTCCCCAAACGACCCCCAAGCCCACCGACACATTTCCCAAAGGCTCACAAACCGCTCATGACACCTAATTAGCCTAATGAGTTCGAGTGCCCACCCAAAGGAGGGGGAAGGATGATAAAAGGACACGAATTAAAGCCCCATGTGCGCGTGCCCACCGGAACTGGACCACACCTAGGCTGACTGGACCAACGCTGGACCCAGGGCCAGTGAAATCTTTCTTTTTTCTTCCTTTTTCTCTCTCTGTCTTGCTCTTTCTTTCTCTTTCCTTTTTCATAACCCCTACACCTCATCCCTTTGAGACATAAACCATTGACCAAGTCTGGGACTAGGAGTGGATCCAGCTGCCCCTGGGCTCCTCTCTGAGAAGGAGTCTAGAAAGCAATGGGGTCTACTCTGAACCTCATGACTCAACGGGAGGGCTCTCCTTATTCCCTGAATTGATGTACATGGTCATCACGGGTTACACGGTTACTGAGGTAGTTCCATGCCAATCGCTGTTGAGAGAAACCCCGCCACCTACTGTTAACGCCTCTCAAGTTCAGTTTGCTTCTGTCATGAATAAAATGTTTAACTGATCCTTTGGTGTCATTTCACCTTAATTTAGCCCAAGGGAATCCCGAATCCACCACAGCCCCTCCCTGGTCTGTCCAGCCTGGGTCGTGGCAAGGTCTGACAGCATGGCCTCTCATTTCCATCTCAGGCTGACAGGAAAACCTAAAAATATTGTCAGCATTTAATAGAAATCAGCTGGCATTGTTTTGTCCCACCTCTAACTCATTTAAACAAATATATTTTTATGTCAGTCTAGAGAAAGAGTTGCCATAAATTTCATGACTGAGTACCTGTCTTGAGGCTTATAAAGAATGGTTGCTTGCCAGCCAGGCCCACCACTTCCTCACCTGACTGTGGGTTATTGTCTTCCTCCTGCATTGTTCCGAGTTTAAAGCTCTCCTCACCAGGCTAGCCAGCTGATTGGCAAAGATGCTTTTGTCCCACTGGGTTGGGTGAATCCTGTCTCTTCCTTTCAGGCCTTGATCCTCAGAGGTCATAAAAACCAAATCCCTGTTGTTGACACCAACTACATGGCCAGGTATTGACCCAAGGGACCTCTCTGTGCTATGAGTATTCTTGAATGCTCTTGTACTTTCCTTTGGCTAATATGAAAACACAGTAAGTGTTCTGAAATCAAGAACTATGTCCCAAGAGACTTGCTCAACAGCTGTGACTTTTTTAAAAGTAATTAAAGTATTTTCTAAAATTTTCTTTTCTCATTTGTGAGACTTGAGAGTGTGTCTGGACCATATTTGGAAGCTCTCTTAACCTTGAAGGCTAAATCCTTCCAAGATATTTTCAACAATGAAAACTGTAACACACAGCTTTTGTATCACTGATGTCTTGAGGCAGAAGACATGGAATCCTCAGTCAAAAGCCTGTCAACCAACTTCTGATTTACAGCATGCTACATTGCTATACCATCAGTGGTGAGCATAAGATTTGTCTTTTCCCCAAATGCATGGCCGTTAGGGAGCAAGTTGTCTTCTTGATGCAAGGGCTTTGATGGCTTTGCGGTGAAATAGATGTCCAGACTGAGGATACTTCCATTTTTGTCAGGTATTCTGTAAGTTTTAAAGTCTTTATAGCATGGAGTAATGGGGTGGAGTGATGTCATCATTTCACTTCTTAGTTTGTGTCATTAATCCTTGGTGTCATTGTGAATTCTTGCTGATCTTTAAAACAGAGAACAATTAATCTTTCCAACTGTTTCTTTTACTTTGTGCAGTTTTTAACAACAATTATTTCTTGACTTGGCTGAGGACCACCATAGGGATTTCCAAATTGTATCCCAGCCGTGTGATAGCTAGACCTGGGGCTACTGAGATCGGACTGTGTGCTTTCAATCTAAAGTATATATAAAGTATTCAATATTTTTGCAGGTATATTACAGCTACATATTTAAATGGCAACCTCATCAAAAGACCAAAAATTGAATGACAATAAACATACCCTGTCTTCTAATTTCTAGAAGGTTCTTCCCCACCAAAATGAAGTACTGACATATATGGAGGATACAGAGGAAGCTTGTGCTATTCTGCCTGATGCTGATAATGAGAAGAGACATGCTTTTCCTCTCTGAAAATAAACTGGATCTTGCAGGGAACTTTGGCTGTTTGTAGTATATTACATTTCTTATTTGCAGTAAACCCAAAATATGTTTGGTTAACTTAACTGAGAGAAGCAGGGTGAGGAGGAGAGTTAAATTATAATTGGTTTTAAATTATAACAATCTGCTTAGAAACAGATGAAAAGAAATCATGGTTTCCTGTTCTAGCTTTGTCTTTTGACATGAGCAGAAAAAAAGGGAAATGAAGTGGAAACAACTCTACCACCACAGAATAATCAATTTCTGTGTGAGAACCAAGATGACCACCTGGTTTTAGATAACATGGGACAAAGGCATAAAATTTATGGAGGCACAAAGGATGAGAATATGTTAAAAAAACCCCAACAAAACATTAGTAGAATACATGCAGACAACATGGAAAATGACAAGATCACCTGTCTGTATCTTAAATTTTCTAAAGATTGAAGGAGCTGCTTAAGATTCAAAAAGCACTCTGTCTTTTTATGAGAGAAAATAGTTTCCACATAGATCTGGATTTTCTTTGAAACGTATTGAAAAGTTAACTTTTCTGCAAGAAAAAAGCATTTCCTCTCTTTTGTTACTATGCCACCTAAAAACAGTATAATAAAAATAGTTTGAGATAAGTAAGGTGTTAATGATTTTATACATTAAAAAGGCAGAATATGTCTATATGAGCCATTTAGAGCAGCAATTTTAAATTTTATGTTTGTTTTGTGTAACTATAAAAACAAGTCAATGTGTTTCAGGTTAGATATCTTTTGCTAGCAATGGAAGAACTGTTATTCTTCAAAATAAGTGCTGCTTTCAGCTTCCCCAAATTGCTCTATAAGCTAAAATGTACATGATAGGTGCAGAATTGCTTCCTCTAAAATCCTAAGATTATTCCATATTTATAAAAAGGATTGTGCAAGAAAAGTGGCTGTTGATAGAAAAATAGCATAAAACGCAATAAAAGATTTGAGGGAAACCATCTCCGTCATTACAGATATAGGCTCTAATTGCTGGAGGCTGAGAAAATAGAAACTGTTGTATTTCAACAGATAAAGACAATAGAGATGAGTAAAACAAAATATTCTCTTCTCATCTAATTTTTTTCATTTAAGAACATGTGGCAGCCACAATTTATCTTACATAAAATAATTGGCAGCCAGTGACATAGCCATGCTCACAGATGGCACTTTGGTGTTATGCATATTACTGTTTATGCGTAAGAATTGGGAAGACTGGATGAAGGAATGGCAGGATGTGAAGATACTACTGGCTTGCAGCAGAAAAGGGATTGTTCTCACCTCCAGTTCCCTTTCTTTTCTATGGTTGCTTAGGGAAAGGATGGTAAATCTGAGGTTTGGGAGAGGGCAAGGCAAGGCTGCACGCTAAAGGTTACAGAGAAGACTTTAAAACAGTAGCTGAGGGAGTTTCCTCCTGCCTTATCTCCCCTCTTATTTCAATTTCTAGGTATTAGCATTATCCCTTGAGGAAATGTATCATTGGCTGAATGTATATGTTGTTTCTGGTGAAGTAACTTTTTAGCTGACAGATGCTGACACTGACCTCTCTTTTTTTTTTCTTACATACTTTTCTGTCTTATTTTTGATACCACCCTAAAAATAAAAGATTGCGACTAAGAAGGAGATTTCTACCCCACAATGTGCGGTATATATAGGCAATGTAAATTTTGTTCTTGTCTGTACATATCCTTTCCACTACAGCCATCTCTGCCTTTTACCAATATTGAAGGCAAGGGCCACTTCTACCTCTCCTAAAGAGAACACACTTGCTGGGGAAAGAGTTTTGCCACTGTTCTCTCTACCCTGTGCCTCTTTTCTCCTCATGACCTAAGTGTTATTGATAACTTTTATCATATAAGGGTATATTCTGTCTCTTTTATTTTATGGCTCCCTTTCTTATTCTCACTTAGGATGGATATATCTGTTCCTGCCTCAATGGATTGTAATCTCTCAGGCTGTAAGCCGCAGCCGTGGGAGCATAACAGAGGGGCTTGGATGAGGTGCTCAGCTAGCAGACATGTCAGTATGAGCTATTTGTGTTTCATCAAGGCAACCTGGAAGCAGGGACAAGCAGGAAGTGGCTTTCAAGATTTACACTCAGCTGAAGGAGCACGTTTGTGTTGGGAACCAAGGCCCATCTGAGGTCATGCACCTGTGACTGTTAAACATCAGAGAAGAGAGATTTCCCCTGCCATTCCCTAGCTTAATCTGTTTTTATCATTTTTATTACCGAAGACATCCATCTTACCTTCCAAACACTCTATAAAAACAAGAGAGACAAGCAATCAGGGATGTTTTAGATACCTTGTAAACAGAAGGTATGTGGCTGTTGTAGTCTATGGCTTGTGCTGTGTGTTATTGTCTGACTTAAAGAAAGAAGCAGGTCTTGGAATTACAGAGCTGCATGTTTTTAGACGTGCCTAACTTGTAGCTGTTTCTGTTTTTCTTCCTCAGTTTTTTTTTCTCTATCATGGATGACCTAAGAATTCATAACCAACTGTTACTGACATTGTAGTTTTGTACAAATTTTTATTACAAACAGTGATGAGAGGCTCCACACAAGTAAGTGCCTATCTTGTCTCAGTGGATTCCTGGTAGAAAAGAAAAGCTATGGCTTGATAGACTGAGGGCCTGAAAAGCTAAATCTTTGCCTTGATGATGATGAAGAGACAGTGCAGCAAATGTGAGGGACAGGGAGCTGCAGTGGTTATGGTCAGTGTGAAGCTTAGTGGGGAAGTGGAGCATGAGGCTCACGTTAGAAAGCCCAGTGAAACAGAAGTTGCAGAGCACTGGGCAGGAGAAGAAAATGGCCTGGGGAAAAACCTTTAGCAGATTAAACAGCCAAAGCATATTAAACTTTGGAAATGTTATGAAGGAGGAAGCATTCAGCTTTAGTCAGAGCTGGGGTTGTGGATTCAGAGGCTGGATGGGTTTTGTCTCAGAGTATGAGGCTGTATGATTACCTGGTGGTTGCAATGACTCTGGGATCGGCAGGATTGCAAAATCTGGAGCGGAGTGAATGCCAGCCCCTGGCACACAGTGTCCAGAACGCTTATACCAAGAAACTTGGTGAATTTTTAGATTTTACCTTTACAGAATTCACATAATAAGATTCCTTAACTCTGCCCAGTAAGTCAGGTAGTGCAAGGAAACCTGTGTTTCTATGCTCTAAGTAGTAAAGTGTGTAAAACACCATAATTAAATAGAAAGCTGCTTAACACAGCCACAATCTGGAGTCTCACAGTGCCTTGGACTGTACGTAGGACCAATGATATGCTGCATCAAAATATGAATGTGGCCAAATGAACCAGAAGCTCCATGGTTCAGAAAGAAAACGCTCTCATGAATTCTGCATCTAACATAATTTTTTAACAAATTAGCCCTTGCTGACTCTGAAATCACCTCTAACCTCAGTGAAATGGGGTAGTTCTTGATTTGTAGTGGGATAGCACAGGATATAATGGTGGAAAAGCTGTCACGGGAAA
The DNA here is from genome assembly GCF_026419915.1 of Harpia harpyja. Lineage (NCBI taxonomy): Eukaryota > Metazoa > Chordata > Aves > Accipitriformes > Accipitridae > Harpia > Harpia harpyja. The sequence goes on along the minus strand of NC_068941.1, from coordinate 62,721,633 downwards.
CAGATCAGTAAATGGCTTTTCCAGTTGATGAATGATGCTCCACTTGTGATTCACCTAAGAATATATGTTTACTGTGTTTCTCTCACTATTTGAATGCTGTTTGAACACACATAGCTAGGAAAGGGTCGAGCTGTGACTTTAGATCCCAGCTTTTCAATCTGCTCTTGGCACCCTTTTATTTATTGGCATAATATACTGTGGCTCGTCACACTGGACCTCCAAGCCATTTCCTTCAAGGATTTGTAATAAATGGGAAATGGGAGGGGAGGGTGATACCCAGGCAGGAACAAATATACAGAGAATAACATCTGGGTCCTGCTGGAAGAGAAGCTGGAGCACAATAGTCCAAATGATAACACGACTGCAAAGCTTTCTGAACTGCCAGGTTTGGAGCATGAACTGTCTTTCTGGTTATTGTGAGGAGAAGTTATAAAGCCTCTCTGAAAAGTCTGAGTGACAAACAGGAGAAACCCTGGAGAATTTGTGCACACTACCTGACTGGCAGAAGCCTGGTCTTTGCTTCAGAGTTACGCCCAACCTTGTCCTGGTTTGGCTTTCTCTTTCATTTTTGCTAAGGACACTACAACATTTGGGATCTTCTGACTATATCTATGCTGATAGTGAAGTGCAGGAAAGAAGAGTTTTTGGAAACTGGGAAAAGGCAGTATGCCAAAATGTGAGAGGTGAATGCTTTGATTCTCACTGTTGTTGGCTAGGCTGTATTACAAGCTTAAAGGAAAAAAAAAAACCAACCAGGTATGTATACAGGTGACATAAAGGGTTTGACTTTCAGCTTATCTTGGCCCATAAGAGATCTATTCAGATTATATGAAGGTGAATTTGGGATTATGTTAAAATGCCATGTTAGTGTGACATTTTTCTCTGGGAGATGCTCTGGAGTCTGCCCTGTTCCTACATTCACATATGAACTTGTGGGTAAGGAACATGGATGAAAGACTATTGTGGGCTTGAGCACAGGATCAGATCCCACTTGGCTAACATAGAGCGCACAGAGAGCATCACTTAGCTGGCTCTCATTCCACAAGAAGACAGTTGTCTACGGGCTGTCTGCTTTCGAGGACAGTCTAGTTTGCTTTAAAAGCATTGAAGGAGGTAAAAAAATTATCTCCTGTAGCCTTCCTTTCCCAATTTCTTCCTGACAATTTAATTTAAATAGACCTAGCCGCTTCGAGGCAAGAATTATTATTCCATGTGCCAAGTGAAGCTGACAAAAATTAATATGATGGACTATAGACAGATGCCCCCAAGAAAGTGGATGTTACTTTTCAGACTGACTGTGGGCTGTCAGGGGCACAAACACCTTTCACTTTTTTGGTATTTCTCCGACTGTAGGTAACAAAATGAAGATACTTGTTATTGAGGCATACAGTTGCTGGCTCCCAAATAAAAGTGTAAAAGGTCTTGACAGCACACTTTTGCTGCCAAGCTAGTTCATTCATGTAATAGACTCATATTTTGGTCAGAGACCTAAAGGAAACTAGAAGCGAGCAGTCTCTTTGCAGTAATACCTTTTTACTATAAAATGCAGCTAAGTATAACTTCCTATTAAAATTCAATGCTATGCATTATATAGATTTTTTTTTCTCCTTATGTCTTAATTGCACTCTTTGTGCTTTGAAACTACCTTATATTGGTATAATAGAATTAATAGGAGTGTAAGATCTAATGTCATCTCTCAACATCATTAGATAGTTATACATGCTTTTGTAGACAGGTACTCAGTTCAGTGCTGCTCCTTCAGGGATGCATTATGGAGGTTGTGCAGCTGTGCAGTATCAGGCCATTGGCAGTGTGTGCCAAGTCGGGCAGCATTAGGGGAAAGTCAGAGTCCCCTTAATGACTTGTTTCTCAGTCCCTTCACTCCTGTTAAACCTACCCCTTTGACTGCCACAGTTTTTTAGTAACTCATGGCAAGTGAATTAACAGTACGTTTTGGGTTACTTGTGAAGGTTATCCCTGTTTTGTAGAGGAAGACCAGAGCTTGAATGATCTCATGAAGGTCACAGTATGAATCAACAGGAAAAAATGCTGGTTTTATTTCTGTCTCAGCTTTCCCCCTTGCATTAAGGGAAAAGTTCACGTGAACCTTTTCCTTTCATAGAGTTAAGATTGTGGAATATGTGTGTTATTCAGCTGTGTTGGCCTGAAAGCTTGATAAAAAGCTTGTTGCAGAGAACACCTCTGAGGCTGAAAATGAGACTTGAAAGAGCACTTCAGCGGACAGATCAGAAGCCGGGTGAACACATGCGACTCTTTCCCTTATAACCAGCATTTCAAAACATCCAGTCAGAGGAGTTTCTGCCTACAGTTTCTACAGTTGTCTTTCACTTGCCAGCTGCAGAAAGAGGTATGACTTTTTGTTGCCCCTGTACCATCTCTGGCCAAAAATAACTTGGTCTTCCTTCATCATGCCTCTCTGTACTTGGATACTCAGGAAAGAGGTAATATGACTGCTGTCTAACTTTCTGTCAAAATTGTGCAGGGCTGGCAGGGGAAGGTTGATCTAACTTTTACCTCTGTCCTCTCTCCCTTTCTTCAGGACTGCCTCTAGTTACAGTCCAGGAAACAATGATCACGTTTTCACTTTACAGACTTCTGATTTTTTGATGCAGGGTTGATTTTTTGGTGTGTATTTCTAAGTAACCTAATTTGGAATTTGTGAACATTTACCTCTATGTTAAACACATTTATAACTAAATCAAACAAGAGAAATACTTGAAGTAGAAAAGATGACTTGTAAGAGGCCAAAATACAGGCTATTAGCTCTTTGCTATGGTGAAATAAATTGTAACTATTTTACCAGTAAAATTTGACTAGAATGTGTCACATGCCTGAAAACCATTTGCAACAGTTTCCAACCATTATAAGATAGCTGTTTTATTTGCTTTTAAAAATACTGCTATTGATTGCTATTTTTATTAAAAATCTAGCAAAAAAGGAATAGCAGGAGAGAAAAATAATCAATTTTATAATTAAAACTAATTTTTTTCCCTGTAGAAGTCACTCATAGTTTGCAGAATCCCTAAAATGTCTAGAAGAAAATATATGAATTAAAGATGATGACATTTATTTTATTGAAGACTATTTACTTAATTGATTTCAGTCCTGTTACCTTAGAAAACTGGCAACAAGACAGGTGAGGAATGCTTTTATTGATCAATATACCTCAAGCAGACAGCAAGAGGCAGGAGCTTTACTTACACATGTTAAATTATAGGATTTGGATTTAGCAACTTAACCAATAAAATAGAGTATTTGGTCTAGGCCAACTTGAAATGTTATTGTACTTTATAGGGGTCAGCCTGAAATGTTTAGTTCCACTAGAAACAAATATTTCCTTACAGTGTTTGACTATTAGTTCCTATTTTTACTCTTAAAAACCTCAGTTTTGAAAAGGAAATGAAATGCTTGATTATGAAATGAAATGACCAGTTAGGAAATGAAAAATCAAAATACTCTGAAAAACAATACAGGTAGTATGCTTTCACTTTATCCTTTCTTATTTTTATGTTTTTTTTATTCTGCATTTCTTAGTTTATCCAGTGGAACCTGATATTCCAAACAATTTTAAAATCTATATTTTAGGGCAAATTTACAAGCCTGCCAAAATTGATATTCTGTGTCGAAATCTGCTCTTCTCTCTCCTTTGATTTTCAGTCACACGTGCTGTTAAGTACTACCTGTTTTCATGCGTTTAGAGACCAACCAGATCAAAATGGACAAACAGAAACTGGAAGGGGTAAAGTAGTGACAGCAGGAAACTTGCCATGGGGCTCTTGGCATGTGTCCCATGACAAAGATAACTGTGTTTCAAGCTAACGTACCTCTGAGGGGAAAAGAAGAAATTAAAAAGTACAAGGGAACAGATTTTCTTTCAGGAGAGGGGAATTTGTGTTTTTAAACAAGCATTTGGGATTACATAATAAATCTAAATGCTTCAGATCTCGGTAGTGAAGCTGTGGTGTTTGGGCTATAATACCAGAATACAGTAGTAGTTGAAAGTACCACTGCAACTTGGAGAAACACTCCAAGAAGGGCTCTCAGCAGTGGTCTGGCCTGCAAAAAGTGAATTTAGTCATCTGCAGTTACTGAGATACTGGTAGTTACTGGGTAGTTTACTGAGACAAGTACACTCAGGCCGCCTCCTTAGTGCTCTGAGGCTATGTTTGGTGATAACCTTCTTTGCAATTCTTCTTAAAAAGACAATGTTTGCACTGATTTCAGTTAGAGTTTGTCTAGCTTTTGGGGTCCTGGATCAAGTGATTTTCCAAGAACTCAAACAAGCCATTTCCACTGAAGTTCATTTCAGCAGAACGGTGTTCAAGCTTCTGCACAAACCCATGCATACACTCGTACACACCCAGCCACCTTGCTGTGCTAATATTATATTACTCTAATGCTGAATATTCTACTACTATAATTCTGCTCTACGTCAGTTTGATGGCAAACGTCTTTTGACTAAACAAGTCACATAATATGTTGCCACCTTAAAGTAACAGGAAAAAGAGATGAAGTACATACTACCTAATACATTTTCTTTGATTCTTATCTGCCTCTGCAGAGAAAAATTAGAAAATTCAGCTGTTTCTGGCCAGATTCTTGTCTCTGCTCTGCTACTTTTACATTGTCTAAAAATGAAGGAGTTATGTCCTATATTCCATGAGGGAGGCAAGGATTGCTTCAGGCTTGAGATGTCTCCTGGAGACATCTCACTAGGTCCTAGCATGGTACCAGATGAAAGGGTGAGTGACTGGGAGGTCAACACGCCAAGGTGAGGGAAGTTTCAACAGCTGAGAATACACAGCACTTGCAAGTTCGCGCAGTTTTCCTTTGGTAGATACAGTCAGTAACTGAAAAGAAGATTAAAGAAATGGAGCTTTCAGAAAAAAAACCCCAAAACAACCCCATGTAAATGTACCACTTCTACTCCTAAGAAGCTATTATATCATCACAGTAATTTAAAGTAAAGCATTGGCCTTTTCCTGCTATGTGGCCAGTCATAGCATATTTTGAATTTTATTGTAAGAACCCTAAAAACTTCACACCAATTTATGATTGCTCCTGGACTTTTTTTTCCCTTTTAGCCATTCATTTTTCTTCCGTGATTGTCTGCCTAAGTACCCTCCACACATGACTAGTGCTGAAGGAGGTCTCCTTTCACAGAGGTATCTGCTCATGAGGGGGAGTGCTGTGCCATTCGACCTGGACAAACCGACTGAACGCCCATCCTCTCCTCCAGGATTGCATCTGTGTTACCAGCTTGTGAGTTTATTCTCTATGGAGAAACTGTGTCTGAGTGATGTCTCCATGAAGAAACACTACCCGAAGACATGTAGTACACTACTGTATATACATCCCACACCAGAGAGATCTCAAGAAATCTTCATAGTGTGGGTTCAACAGCTTCTATGGCAGACAAACTCTTTGCAGTTTGGTAAATAGGAGAAGATGGTATTTATCTGAGAGAATCTAGCTGAATTTTATGTAAGATTAATCTCCATATCTTTTTCTTGTGAGTTTCATCAGTATGTAGGTTAAACGCTTGAGTCTGCCACCTACCATATAACAACCCACCCCAATCTTTGCCTGAATTAGGATGTGGGAAGAGACACTGCACCTGATTATTCAGTCCCTCTTGCAGTTAGTGATTTTCTGTAATGTCACCCAACAGTATCTATCTGCTGCATCTTTGTCTACTAATAGGTAAAATTCCATTCAAGTCACACACACTCAGTCACAGGAGATTAGCAGAAATCAAAGCTGTAAAAAACCCAGAATATAGTAAATCTCTGATTTGTTTGAGACACCCTTGGAAAAATGGCTCAGAAAGATGCACTGACCATGCTACCTACTGATGTGAGGAGTACGACCTTTCACTGGACAGTGGTGTTAGCTTACATATGTGTAGTGCTATACTGCTATGTCCCTTGACACTTGTTAGTAAATTCAATGACTGATGATGCACATCTATCTGTACTCTTGCTTCTCTTTTTAGCTATTGTAAAGACCTTAAAGCTTGGATGATTTCATCTGTTTGTCCTAAACCACAACATTTTCCCATCTCTATGGGAATGCACAGAGAACTTCCCTAATGTGGTATTATGTTATGTGTGTCCACGATGTGTCCCTCAGTTACGGCCAATACATACAGCCCCACTCCTGCTATGTGCCTTATCTGCTTTGGGATCATATATCCAGAGTATTAGAAAATTACATTATCTGTAGACAAAGGAGACTTGATATATACTAAGCTGCAGATTGCACTCTCTGACTTTATTGATTTTTTTATTAAGATGTGACACCTAATGAAATGTTAGGGGTTGGGCTTTGGTAGCATTTTTTTTTCTGTTCAATTTTATTTTTTTTATTTGCATAATGAATATTAATCTTCTAACTTAATTGGCTTTATTGATTTTTATGTGACTGACTTAAAACATTTGTATGAGTAAACAGCAGGTATTTTAAATGCTTTGCCTGTGAACAGAGTTTGTAATAAAGAAAGCACATGATGAAAAACAGTGCTTAATTAAAGGAGAAGAACTCAAGTCCAACAAAGTTATCTTTGTGCAAAATTAAAATCTAAGCAATGGTTGAGCATTTCAGCAAGGTGGGTTGTGAGCAGGCAGTCAGACTTAGAAAAGATTGAGTCACTTGTTTGAAGACAGGCAGGATGGAGGTCTTGCTTTTCTCTAGTCTAACACTTTCTTGAATGTGCTCACTTAACTCTCATCATCACAAATCCGAATATTAATATTTGTTTTTTCACTGTGAGGCTGATGTCCAGCCAGCTCTGGCCCCCTTATCATACAGTTCAGAGACCCATGGGAATATGCCTCTGGTCTCTTCTTTCCTGTGAGCCCAGGTGGAGTCCCAGTGTTAACTGGGAGACAGATGATGCTCAGCGGGATCATATCCCAGAACTAGCAGGAAGGAAACATTCCTGGACTACCCCTGCATAGATACACCTGGTGCAAGTTTCTTTGAAAACTGAGGGAACAACAAGGTTTTGTGCAATTTTTTTAATGGATGATTTAGCATCATTTTAATTCAGAGTAGACTATTTAAATACTTTTATTGTCTTATTTTTTTCCCTCAAAGCCATTACTTAACACTTTAAAATGTTCTTCTGTTAGTAAAATTACATACTACATTAATCTGCTCTAAAAATACTGAAGTTCATTATATTGGAATTATATAGTTAGAGTAATTAAATATTTTTAATTTCATAAAGTGCATTCACGGAAGGTGGCTCAGGAAAACAAGGAATGGTACAGTGACTTCAGAGAACTTCTTTCTTTAACAAACATGTGAAAGCATCCTGAAAAGGTGCATTTCTGACATACCCAGCTGGGAGGCTGGCGGAAGGCTAGCTTGATGGGCAGAAGTGAGAGGGCAGCAGACACAGTGCAGCCAGAACTACCCCTCCTCACAGGAAGAGCTGTAAGCTGAGCCATTTCCCACAGAAAATCATGACAGCCCTATGCTCACAACCTCCAAAGTAAGCTAGACGGAGCTCTGGCAAATGTAGACAGTGGGGATCTGGCCAATACCAGCCATTAGATATACAAGCACTGAGGAGACAATGCTACAGGCACAAATTCATAATGAGAGAGTCATCACTGCCCCAAACTGTGTCTCCACACAAACTGGCAGTTTTCATCTGAAGTGAGAATCTTCAAAACCCACAAAAGTGGCTTTGAGAATAAAATCATTTACATCCAAGTAGTAAAGAAACTTCCAAATCTAAACATTCTATCATTATTCTTTCTAAATACAAAGGAATGTATTGCCAATTAAAAGCCATTATATTTCTTACAGTGTATTTTCTTACAGTGTATTTTCTCATATTTCTTTTAAGAAATACTTTAATGGAAAGTATTAAGGAGTACCTAAGAAATCTTTTCAATAATTTTCATTTTTATTCTGAAATTGATAGTAAGATTGTTTACACAAAATATTTTGTGTAAAAATACACAAAGTCCATCTCAGAAAGCAGATACTGCAAAAGGTGTGTAACACTTCCTATTAAAAATGTCTGTGTTTACTTCTGTGTGCTATTGATTGCTGTATGCCACTTTCCTCATCCTTGATGCAGTTCACTTAGCTTGCTCCCAGCGGCTGTCCCTCTAGCTCTGACCTTGCAGGCCACGTGTGCTCAGCTCCTGCTAATCTGTCAGCAGGGAACGTGCAGCACTTACGTCTGCTAAACTCTGGGGAAGTTCTGGCCATGTGTCTAGCAGCAGAAATGCTCGGAAAAGCTTTTGCAAAATTTCAAAATAGTATCTCAGTTGGGACAAAGGGCACAAATAAAACAACTTTCATGAATAAAACTCAAATCAGATCTAGGTCAAGTTTATTAGAGTGTTTTTGCTCACTTTCATAATTATGGAACACCTTATTTTGGTATGATCTTCCAGTTCATATTATAAACCACTTTCCTGAAATAAATTCATAGAGATTAAAACCAAACCACATTATTTCAATAATCTTCTTTCCACATTCTTTGAACTCAAACCAGCTCCTTCGTAACTTAGCAGGGGTACACAACTGGAATGCACAGACCATAAAATCACATTAATACATTCATCAAACTCCATCTGAAAACCAGTTAAGTTTCCTGACCGTCCCATTTCTTTTGGAAAGTGGTGTGGAACCTCTTGCAAAGGTTATTAGGACATTTTCTGTTTCCAAACAAAAAAATATATTTATAACCACATATATCCATCTGTTTCAGTCTGCAAAACTGTTTTGACCGAAAGTCTTTCTAAGAAAAGTACCACTGCCAGTATGTAGGAATCTAAGTTGAGATTCCTCTTTTGAAAAAATCTTGCCTGGAATTTGAATCCATTCTCTGGGAATATAGTGGAAGTTTTTCCAGTGATTTATCTGGAGAATGCATCTAGATAGAAGATTTTCATTAACATCACAGAACAGATTTAATATCCATTTCTTTTCTCTCAAACAGAAGTAACCCCACAGTAAGTATAAAGCTCAGTCCTTTCTGTCAACTAACCATGACAGCAGGTGTCCCTGCATGAGCAGAGGGGTTGGACCAGATGACCTCCGGAGGTCCCTTCCAACCTCAACCCTTCTGTGATTCTATATATGGAAGGCTTCATAAAAGTGTTGCTGAGTAATCTCCTGTCCAGATCTAAAAACTACTGGATAACTAATCAAGAATTATTTCAGATGAAACATTCTTTTTAAGTCTGGCTCTCATCTGTACCTTCAAAAGCTATGTTGACTGAGTCTGGTCTGAAAGCTGCGACAGTTTCTTCTCCAGAGCAGTTTTACTTTGTTTACTTTTACTTTTTCACTTTATTTGTATTGACTGATTTATTTGTATTTGTATTGACTGATTCTAAGTTCCCATTAATTCTGCCCAAAGAGGTTTTAGAGTCTCTGTCCTTGGAGATATTCAGAACTTAACTGGATATGACCCTGAGGTTTGTAATAAAACTTTGAAGTTGGAACTAACTTTGAGGATGCTTTGAGCAGGGAGTTGGACCCACGGGGATTCCTTCCAACTTGAATTTCTCTATCATCTCATTTTATTTTTTTTTTAGTTTTATACTGAAAGTTAAACTGACATTAGAAATAAAAATGTGACAATTTTAGGTACATTCCTCTCTCAACCACAATCATTGACAAAAAAGAATTAGATATTTGTCTTCTCAGCACAACCAATCCTTTTACAATGCTACCAACTTAAAAAAGACACATATGTGTCTTAATTAAGGTCTCACACTGTTACAAGAAACTTATTGTTGTTCTACTATTTATTTCGTAACAGAAACAATTGATGAATAATCAATATAACTACCGATTGTAACTGATTATTATTTCTTCAGAGGTGAGGATGTGGGTAGCCATTGAGGAATTTCTGCTTTCTAGGTATGTCCTTTTTATTAAAAATCCTTTTTAATCCAAATAAAATGGAAAATGTGCTATTTTGCAATATTGTATATCAAAGCCACCTGTGTAATTACTGGTCCAGGTTCTTTTCAGAAACGGGTTGGTTCCAAAGAACGAATGATAGAATAATTAGAATCTGATTACAGCTTTCTTCCTTTACAGGAAAGTACACACCAGTCTGGCTCGTAAATGGTATGAAAGAGCTGTGGGACTTCTCCACTTTAGCTTAGGTGCATAAATCTTAGATTAGCCAGGAATTCGTGGAGTATGTCTGTTTCCTCCTCTGTTTGTGTCTTTCCCTTATGTCTGAATAGGAACAAGGAAGGCAGCACAGTCCTCAGCTGGCGTAATCAGCTGAGAATTCCCCTTGTACATAGGAAATGGCAGTCGGACAAAGAAATTGGTTGGAAAGGCAGAACCCCCCCCAAATTCCTTGGTGGTTCCTTATTTACGAGGATGTGGTTTTAAGTCATCGAATAAAGTAGAGTTTAATAATTAAATGCATCCATTTTTGCCATTCAGTCACTGAGGTGTGAACATATTTCCAGGCAGTCAGTTTATGTCCAAAAATATAAACATTGCAACAAAATATGCAATACCCACACTGAGTCACTTTTATGCTTGGTTCTTCACCACAAAATATTGAGAAAGGTTTCTGGCTGAAACATTAATTAAAATGCTTTTTTAACCACTCTAAAAGACAATCCTGAATAAATTAGAGGATACAGTGATTTGAAAAAGACAGTAAAACTCCATTTGTGCACTTGTGTGTGCCCAGGAGGGGAAAGGGTCAAACCAATTTGAAATGTGTAGAGCATGAAGTTCTAAATTATACAGGCTTCACAATGCAGAAAAGCTATGTAGTCTGAGTGCACACACCTGCTGAAAGCAGGTGGGAAAGAGATAAAAATGTTGCTTCACTTTTTTCCTTGCACAGTTGTCAATGCTTTTAAAATCCTCCTAGTCTTTTGAGCTATTTCAGAGTTAACAGATGTAGTCAGGAGAAATAGATGAGGAACTCTAATACCCTGGAGAAGCAAAAAGGATCCTTTTCATATAAATCGCAGTTTATTATGTCAGCAGTTTCTGGATTTTTTTTTTGACAAGTTTTAATAATTTTCTCATTTTTCTCCCAGAAGAACAGTTAGTTTCTTTGCGAGGAGGATGGTCAGCTGCCTAGCAAAACTTATTTTCTTTTTAGTTCCATTTCAAGTACAGCCCGAATTTATAAACTCACATTTAATGAAATTACCTTTCATGTGAAATATGCTGGTATTTTTCCTGTCCCCACTCCCCACCCCAAGCTATGGTGGTGCATGTGTTGTTCTTTACAAACACTCATATTGCAGGACCGCCTGGGGAAACAGGCCCATGAGGTCAAGATAAGAAAGGAGGGGTTTAATGTATTTTGTTTCTCAATGTCAATATTCAGGGCCAAAAGAAATCTGCCTCCTTTAACTGTTTACAATTGCAACACATCTGATTTCTAAATGCCTTTCTAAGGACAAATACCATGTTTTAAAAGGGTCATAATCAGGAGAAAGTAGGACTGTGGCTCTCCATCTTCCCATAGTCTAGTGCAGCATGGGAAGAAACCATGGGTCATCTTCTCCTTGCTGCAGCTTTATTTTCCCCTTCTGCAGCCTAGCTTTAGGTAGGTGGCACTTTTTGGGCTCCAGTTGCCCTCAATCCTAGGATGTGCAAAAGCTTTACAATAATGTCACCATTATGGATGGGTGCCACCCTTGCTGTCATCCAGGCTGGCTGACTACCTGGCAGGGACATCTGGACACGCGCTATGCAGTGGCCACTTGTTCACCTACCTGGTCTCCGTCAGAAATGGCAACTCTAAATGGAATCCACAGCACAGTCAAAGGACAGTTTCCCAAATTCTTAAGATACAAGGGCTTGCCAACAGGACAGCAGGCTTTTCTTGTGCTTTTACTGGCCTTTCATGAGGAAGGACTCTGCAACTGCTGGAAAACATCTTGTCTTCTGCTGGCACCAGTGTGGGGCCTTGAGAAGGCAAGAAACCTGCTCCTGGAGGTACTTTCCCGGTTGACTGCTTGGACATGAAAGCATAGTGGAGAAATCAAAGCAGACAGCATTACTTAGTGAGAAAGTTGCCCACTGATAGGAGTTCCTCAGAAACTGTGAAGTAAACTTCAGTAAGGAGTGACTTTGGTGTGAAATAGCTGAGATATCAAGAACTGAACATTTCTTTCTTTGATATAAAAGAAATGTGTCTCTTGCCTGCTGAAGATAGAAGTTTGTTAGGCTGCCGTTGGTAGATAAATAAACACTATTTAAGGGTTTTCTAACAGGTGACATAAAGGAACTGAAGTCTTTCATAATATTTGACCTCTGTAAAATGTGACTCCTACAAATTACTCTCAGATTCTTTCTGCTTTCTGCTAAAATATCATCTTATCTTTTTACTTTATATTTAAACCCGGCATGTACTTTTGTCATATTCATTTTGTAGACAGAACTGTGTTTGCATTTCAAGGGGTAACAGGCATTATGTGTTTCCTAAACCACTACTTTCACAAGAAAAATTCCCTGAAGCTGAGAGAGGAACCATCTGGCCAAAGTTACGATTCACACAGGCAGGAGGAACCGAAACTTATAGGAACAATAAAACTTCTGTGGCCCTTCCAAGAAATTTTGGCTTAGGAATTCTGCAGTCTCTGGATGACATGGTTTCAAATAGGGAAAATATTGTCCATATATTTAATACAAATGTAATAAACTTGATGATTAAACAATGCATTATTATTGCTTATTAATATATTTAAGCTATTAATCAATTATGTAATGTTTCATTGGTTTTTAAGTATACTTTTTTTAGACTATGACCTACTGTATTTTCTCTGCATCACTGTTAAGATAAGCATTTCAGAACAGATTTCCTGATGAAATCAAAGATCTATTTAAGTAAGTGTCCTGTCTCTGGCAGTAAACATTTGCAGATGCCTAGCAAAAAAGGACAAGAACAGGCCAATTAGACAGTGACACTTTCCTTGGTATGCCATTCCAGCTTTCAGCAATCTACAGTTTCAGGACTTCCGGAGCTAGAGACTGAATTTGCATCAGCATCCTTAATAGTCTTTCGTGGACCTTTCTTCCATGACTTTGTTTTAAAATTTACTTTCTGAGCCCATTTATAATCTGGCCTCTGCAACACCTTGTGGCAATGAGTTACTTACTTTAATTACACTCTGTGTGATAATTTCACTGGGTGTCCTTAGTTCTTCCATTATGAGAAACTATAAGAAGTCATAGAAAATTGCTGTGCTTGCCATCTTTTTAATATCTTCTCTTTTCCAAGCTGAAGAGTCCTAATTTAGTTTTTCCTGATACATAAGCTACTGCATACCTCTGGTCATCCTCATGAGCCTTTCTCAATCCATTTTTTAGTTCTGTGCTATTTTGCAGATGAAATAAGAAAAGCTGGAAACACTGAGGCTGTAGGTAAACAATGTTTCATCATAATAGTGGAAGGAATTATTCTCAATTCTTTTCCTAATATATTTTACATTTTATTTCCTTGGTGAATTGCTATTAAGAATTGACTTGATATTTTTAAATCCTCCTATAAAGACTCCATATTCTGTTACCTGCATAGTAATTGTCAATTTATAATACATCATGGTGTACATATAGTTCTTTCATTCCAGGTATTTTTCTCTGCATTCTACAATTTCAAGTCTGACATTTTTGCCATTTTGCTTTTTTCCCTATTTATACAGTGTCATGACAACATTCTACAATACTTCTCAAAAGTTTCGTTTCTTCACTACCCCAATTATTTTTGTGTTGCCTACAAACTTTGTGGCCTCTGTACTCAGTCCCTTTTTCAAAAATATGATTTGTTAATCACAGCACAGGTCCTAACACAATTCTCTACAGGACTCCTCTGGTAGTCTTCAGTGCTGAGAATGTCAGTCTTTCATTCTTAACCTTATTGACACAGTCATCACCAAAGCTGGCTGATGTCATACAAGCCTTATTCCTACTTTTTAATGTTTGGGTTTTTTTCAGTGGCTAAATAATTGCACAATAAGCTATCCTTGCAGAATATGCTTTAAATGACATTACGAAGTTCCAGGGAACAAATGAACACAATTAATTTTTAATAAGTTCTGAATTAGTCTGTCTTGTTGAAGATAAACATCAGATTTGATCAGTCATAAAATAAGTCTGAATTCAGTTTTAAAATATATCATCTGCTTTGTTTTGAATCTGTGCCTGACAAGCATGAAATATATGTTATTGTTCTTTTTAACTAGACAGAAATCATTACTTGAATCTACAGCATGTAATCTTGTGCAGAAAGCTGAGTTATATTTTGAGATTAATGAGGGAGAAAAGAAGTTGACAGTTTTAGGTCCTAATGTCTTGGGTTTATAAGATATTATGATATGCTTAATTTGGAGAATAACTTTTTTATATATGTATGCATGCACATTTTATCTCTCAGAAAGGACAAATATTCCTTGCTCACCTCCAACAGATGTTTATTATACCTGTTCTTGCAGCTTCAAGTAAATGCACTAAGTAATATCCATACAGAGCCTGATCTGGGACTCAGGTATCAACCCTTTTGAAAATCCTTCTTCTAAATCCAGCCTAATACTTATTTTGTGCAAGTAAGCTGATCACTCGTCTTATCTCTAAAAGACTTAAATGTAACTGATCAATATTGTCTTTATAAAACCCTTCCTAAAAAGAAAGATATTTTTGTTCCTTTCAAGCTTTCTTAATTTAAAAATATCCCTTTTGTTGTTCTCTTCACCTTGAATTTTCCAATTTCCTATCCCTTTCTTAAACCAAACACAGTTCAAGTGTAGCTGAAACTTCTCCATTTTTTCCACAAAGATTATTTCAGAGGTCTTACTCCTGTTTGCACTCATGTATCTGCATATTGTTTACAGCACAATGCCATTTTTACTCATTGAACATGATTCTCACATACTGGATACTTAATACTCTGACCAGGGTTGTTTAGATACGCTCTTCACCCCATACTATCAGTTGACATTCATCACATGACAAAAATGAGAGTTGGCATAACAGCACAGGAGGTGAAAATGCTCATTTATCGTCCCAAACTGAGTGTGGATCAACTGCTAATATTGGAAGAATTAAAGGAAACACACCAGCTATTCTTTAAAAATTCTTCTCTATCAGTTCTATACGTTGAAAGAAACCACAGAATTTATTTAACCTTTCCTGTACACTGCATTAATTGAATTTATTTTATATAATTATTTTGGGGTTAATTGCCTTTTTTTTTTTTTTTTTTTTTTTTTACTTTCCACAGTTTGTAGCCAATTAGAAACAAAATGCATACTTTTTCATCTTTCTTGGCAACACCAAACTTCTTTGGGTAACTTGATTTTGCGAGAAAAACTCCTGGTGCTAAAGGATTTTGTTTTTTTTAACAAGTTTTTCAAATTGCTTTCAGAAAACATTGTTGAATAAAACCAGCTACTGAATATGCTGAATCTGATAACTGTCTTGAATCCTTATTTTTAATTCTTGGTGTGTATGTTTACTTGGTTCACATTTAAATTTCTTCTACTTTCCCTTACATTGTTTTTAGTAAGCTTAATTGTTGATAAAATTTATTGTCCATTGTTACAGTTTCTTTTAATGGCTTTGTCCGGCAAACACTTTTGATATATTCTGGACCGATAAAAGATATATCTGTACTGATGGGAAACATTCATAACAGTTAATGTAGGTCATGAAAATAAGCTATGGTAGCAAGCAAGACATTTTTATTATCTTAGCTAAATATTTTTGGATTATCATTAGTACAGGGAGACTTGCTACTTCCTGAAATGAAGTTTAGGGTTTTTTTAAAGTTGTTTCCTCTCCTTTCTTGCTCCTTTCTTGTCTTTTTTAAGCTTTAAATACTTGAGATAGATAACCTGCAATATATTTAGTTGTACAAAATTAATTCATTTCCTCACCTCAGTGAGAGCTGGAAATATACAGTGACCAACTATAATTGTGAAATGTCATTCATTAATTAGCACAATGTTTCTGAATCTCTTATTGCCACTCTGAAATCTTTATTTTTCTTATGTTTTATGATGAAATCACAGCCACAATGCTCAATCAGGTGGTAATTCCAGTTTAGGAGAAAAAGGTGTATTGATTAGAAATACTCATGGGAGAACTGGAGATGCTTTGGACAATGACACAGCCCCTTATTTCAGGAGACAAATGTGTGGTCCAGTGCAGTAAAAACACTACCAGTGAAGAATGTACCAGTACCATAGTTCAGTTTCACTTTTGTTAGCTGGCACTGTACTTCATGTACCATCAAAGCCAATAACAAACTAATTATTTTATAAATAAAACATGCAAACATTCTCACAATCTATCTTCTATTCTGTCATTAGTCCAACTGCTAGAGGAAGGGTGTACCAGTAGAATTATAGGAATTATTAGGGATACATAATTTTGCAGTGCTATTTCAAATCCTAAGATTGATTACTGTTTTCACCCAGGGCAGAAGAAGCACTGAAAATATTACTTTGAGATA
This sequence comes from Harpia harpyja, assembly GCF_026419915.1. Taxonomy (NCBI): domain Eukaryota; kingdom Metazoa; phylum Chordata; class Aves; order Accipitriformes; family Accipitridae; genus Harpia; species Harpia harpyja. The sequence goes on along the minus strand of NC_068941.1, from coordinate 62,705,138 downwards.
TTATTATTTTGAAAATATTTTTGAAAAATTACTTTGAAATATTTGAAATAAGTAGAAAGCTATTAATCTATTTCTGTTTTCCATTTTGAAATAAATATGATAAAAATGGCCAGAAAACGGAATTCCCTTTCATGCTTGCACACCATTTTCATTTGTTCAGTCTGATCAGGACCAATGTTTTGTGACACTAGGGACCAATCGCATATCATAAATGGTCAATTGTCAAAGAATTACTGGCACTAACAATCTGTGTAAAATGATCCATTATGTATTACTGTGAAATGCTGATTTCTACATTTAGCCTTTTTTTCTAGTCACCTTTTTTTGACAGACTTGTTGTTACATATTTGTCCATTTCAAAGTATTCAAAATACTTCTGTATTTTGTATACATTGAACTCAATTCTATTCTCTCTGAACCTGCTGGGAAAAAAAAAAAATCAAAATCTGGGGTTGACTTTTTGGACAAGAGGACATAGAACAAAAATGACTTCTCCAAGGAGTCTGTCAAAATATATTCCAACCATATTCACAGAAACACTAAGAATATACCTACCCTTGTCATTGTCTTGACAGAAGCTTGCTCCCAGTAAGCACTAAGGGCTGGCCAAACAAGTTCAATATAGCAGCCACCCTGTATCCTCTCATCTCGTTCTTTAAAGGTCATCATTTAAAGAATGATTATGGTCTAGGCTTGTACTGTGTTCTTTAAAGATCTTCCAGTGTACCATCTTCCTTACAGGGGAAATATTTGGGTTAAAACAAAGTAATAAAAATGGCTTTTTCTTTAGAGAAGGTAATGGTAGTTCTGCATCTGTGGAGGATGTATAAGCACAGGTATGATCACTAATTTTTTTTGTGTGCATGCACATGAAAAGAATTGAATGTGATGTGAGTTCTCCCCTATTAGCTAGTCAGGGCGTTTCACTTGTCCTGACTGTAGTCATAGATTTCTGTTTCGCAGGGAAAGCGATTCTGTACTTGTGTTTATTCTGGTTCTGCAAAAAATCATGCACTTTTGCTATGTTATGGTTGCTATGGCAATGTTGAATTGATGTTTTGTGTCTTCTGGTATAATTCTTGACATCACACGCATACACATGTCTATCAATAACTTTGCCCCTGAATTTGGCAGCCTGGCCAGGAGGTTCACCTCAAGAAATCCTGCTATCACTTTCCATAGCAAAAATACAGCGGTTCTGCTATTGCTGCGAGCTGTTCAAGTGCAGGCATAAGAGTGAAATTTGCTTGACAGGCAGTTTTGGAAGGACTTTGTAATGTACCAGATGGCAGCTATTCTCACCAAACAGTGTAGAACAGCCTCTGCTGAGGATTTTAGTTCTTGCCCCTTGCCCCTACCCCACAGTTCTCCTGACAGTATCTAGCTGTTGCAACCCAGAAGCCACATGCAGGCTAAGCTGTCCTGTTAGATTCAAGCATGAAGCCGAATTCGTTAGCTTATGCAGATTTCCCCATGCATGAACTTCTACATTACCATGGCATATGAGATAACTTGTGAAAGGAAAGATCTGAAACATGGGTGCATTTTATGCACTCTTCACACTGTCACTGTGACTTTTGGTACATACTGGAAGTGCCTTTAAAATAAGTTACTGCCTGCAGCTGCCTACCTTCCCTGTCACAGCTGGGTGGCTCATTTCGTGGGCTAGAGAAAGCTGTAGAAAAAGTAGGGCAAGGAGGTATAAAAAGATGTATTTTTTGCAAAAAAAGAGTACGTCTTATTCTAGTTCTATCAAAAGATTCTGGAAATGTAAGGAAAAATCTATTGCTTTGAGCTGAATATATATCACTGGGTTTTATGACCTCTCTGTTATTTCCTGCCCAGTTGTGTCTAATTAATGACAAAAGAATGTGTTTTATGATTATGATGATGCAAAGGTTCTCTGGTTTGCTCAGACTAGGAATAAAGCTGTGGCTGCTGAAAATGGAGAAAATGGATCAAATGACAAATGATCTTATTCAATATTACCTGAATTTGAACGATTTTGAATTAAACATTGGCAGTTAATGTATTTTAGAAAAGGAATATCTATAGCGCACAACCTGCAGTATTTACTGTTATTGGATCTGATCCTGGCTACTGCCAGAGCAGTAAAAGGTACTCTGAGATGATATTAAATGGGGCAGCTGAGCATTCTTTGTAGAGTTGGGACCTTATGTAGTAGCTTTGGGAGGGAAAAGAAACAGAAAATACGGCAGGGGAGAAAAATGTGCTGCTAGACTGCTGCATTGGCAAGTTCTGCTGCAGACACCTCAGAGGCTGTAATTAGCTCTTGCAATGTGTAACAGTCCAGAGGGGACCTAAATTTGTGAGTGAAACTTAAGGGCTGTGTCCAAACACCTCTCTTACAACGTCCTTGGAGGTAACTTTAAAGCAAAATCAGCCTCCCTAGAGTACCAGCTCCAGGAAACTCAGGACTGATGCTTTCTTTTTTCTTGCTCAGCTCAGCTTCAGCTCCCTCCAGGGTGCACCGTTACATAGCCTGAACAATGTTATCCTCACTGGTTGAGTCAGCACCAGACATCACTGAAGGCCATGTGGCAGATCTCATACCGCTGCTCTGGCACCACTTCCCAGCACATCTGTGCTACCAGATGAGGTGTGCTTCTTTGTTGGTCAGGGGTGAAATGACACGGATTGCAGTCCAGCAATTTCTATTCCAGCTGACCCTAGACAGAATAGAGGGAACTTAATCCTGCACCACATAGATCTGAGGTCAGAGTCCTTACCTTCCAGCCTTCTGAAAGTGAGACAGCTCTCTGCTTTTTTCCCATTTGCCCTAGGTGAAAACTTTGCTATCACTAATGAAATGAGTATGTTTTAACCTAGTTGAGAGAGACTATTTCAGCTAAATACTATCTTATTGCTTGCTCTGCTTAAGATCAGAAGAAAATGTTATTCTCTAAGTCTCTCTCAAAAAAATAGTAATCCACAGTATACTGGAATTTCCAGTGACTAGAGTCTAGGATAAAATAATGGCATTCCTCTTTCAAACTAAATATAAAGAACATCTTTATGTTTATTTATACATAAGGTGAATCAAAGGATTTGATTAAATTGCTCATCTTCTCAAGCAATGGCATGAGGATAAGACAAATTATAAAACATGACATCTGATAGCCTCTGAGGGAATGACACCAGATTAATAATCTCCACAATTTGGACTTCAGCTGAGACTGTAGTGTTGCAAATGATAAAAAATTAACGGTAGTAACATGATTTTAGTTATTTGTTCTGCACTGGTCGCTTTGGAGCCTGATGCAAAATTAGAGCCTTCATCAGCCTCCATTATATGGCCATATATAATTCATAAAAACTTTCTTATCACAAAAAAAGCTCAGAGCTTAAGTGTACGGCAAATTATCGTGTGTGTTTACAACATGCCATGCAGTAATGAAGTGATCTTGTTTTGTATCTTAGCACTCAGAATAAGCAGTCAGATCAGGAATTCATTACCTGAGCCACTTCACAGACTCATAGTGAGAAGTCTTTGACAGGAATTTAAAATTAACTCAGTGGGAATAGCAGAAATAAGGGCTCAAAGGAGAAAAATTAAGGTGTTAAGAACTGTTGGTACTATTGAGTAATTAGGAGTGCAGCTTGATAATATTATCCTGTTTATTAACCATATAAATAAAGATATTTGGAGTGTTAGCAATTTTAGATGGCAGCTTGCTGATTTGAGTGTTCTGTGGTGCCTACCATTTAGTACTATTCCTTTAACTTTACATTGTTACAGCAATATTACCAGTCCCAATTCCAGCCATTTCAAAATAAAAGAATAACAGCCTTCCCCCTGATATTCTTAGATTGATTAAAACATTGTTAGACTACAAATAAACACAGGAGTCTTTTTTTGCCTGCCTTACAAACCACACTTGTAAGCTTTTCTCCAAATCTGTGAACTTTTTGCTCCTCCCTGAAGATTAGATTATTTAGCAATCTAAAAGCAACAGGAGCAGGGGCTTTGGCAGAAACAGCTTACCTAATGATTAACACCACCGATATCACCAAGAGAGCTGAGCCTTATCTTAAGGCATGCCCTGCATTATACTAAGCACAGTTGTCAATCTACTGATGATCAAACTAATTTTTTTTTCTAATTACTTGTTATCCAATAAGTTGAGGTGACTTGTTTAGAATGATCCTACAGGAGACATTATCTGCGAGATCAATTATCTCTCAGGGTGGGATTGGAGGGCCAGACTCCTTTGGCCCTTTCTGAACTCCACAGAGGGGGGTTTCTGGCACCAGGCACATCTCATCAGTCTTGGAATGGTAGCCACCAGGATGAAAGGGACTGTCTTGTTCCTCCAGCCCGTTTGGTGAATTTATTTGAAGAGGGTCAGCAGAACACCAGGTTCCAATTAAACCTCCCAAACTGCCCTCTAGCCTGGAAGCGTGTATGGCTGCTGTGCCTTTGGATATCTCCAGAACTGTCCGTGTTTGCTGGAACTGTCTGAATTGAAACATTTTCCCTCAGCCAGTGTAGTCCAAGCACCTCAATAGACTAAAAGATTAATTTTTCAGGATTTCTGTAACGGCGTCAGTCCCGCATCTCTCAGCTACTTCGCAGAGCAAACCCAGGTTTCCTGATGTGTGCTCAGGGCCCACCGCCCATGGTGCACATGCAGCAAAAGCGTACCCAGGCTGGGCGCTCAGCAAGTGCTCAAGCCCTCCTGGGGAAGAAAGCGTGAGCTCTTGTACTGAGCCTTGCAGCCTGGAGGGCTCAGGCTGGGCTGCCCATGCTGCAGTGTGGTACAGGCAGCGATGCCAAGCTTAGCTGTTCCTAAGCACCAGGAAGATGATTGGGACCCCAGCTATGACCTGGCAGCAGCGCGGATGGAGAACACACGAGTAACAAATCCACAAACACACTAAAGGTCCTTATTTCCTCTGTTTCGCTACCGATGGAGAGACAAGCTAAGTTTCCATCCGATAGCTCGTCCTGGTTTACTTGTGACAAAGTTCTTAGTTCATTTCTGACCCTCTGCTCTTAGAGATGGAGCTCTGTCCGGTGTGAGGTGGATCTCTACACTGCGCCAAGAGCCTGCTTCCCAGCACTTGTGGCTGCTTGCCAGCCTTTTATCTCCAGCCTGCAATAGTGATAGGTTTGAAATAGGCACTTAGAACCCAGCTGAGGGTGAGACTTCAGATGAGGTCTATTAAGCCGAGACCCCTTGCTAGCGATTATCATGCCTTTAAGTGTTCCTCTATCAGAGCCGAACATTGAGTAGATAGTTCACATATGTTTGCCCATATCAGACTATACCTCAGTTACACTGCAAGAAATGAAGGCATAGGATTTCGGCCAAAAAATTTCAACTTCAGTACCTGTAGTTACACAGCTTGAGTGCATGCTGAGATGTTATCCATCCACAGCTTCTACTAGTGGTAAAGGGACTTAAGGTGCTTGTTAACTTTAAAAATCAGACTAAAATTATTTAGGTGCTTTATCACGAATTTAGCTGCTTGCCTTTGCTTTGGGATAACGTATTAGCCTTTTCAAAGGGGGGATGAGAAACACTCCACTTTTTCTACTACATATAAAATACTTAGTTAATTAATAATAGAAATGGCTGTGAAGTAGAAGAAAGCCTCCTAGGCTAAAGTCCTGAAAGATTTGTGATGTAGTGTTAGCCATTTGTTCATGGCAAAGGCTAGAGTACAAACTTGGCTGAACAATGAATGATACTACTCTTGATATATATGGCAGAACTTCTTTGCTATTCTCTGCTGGAAAGTATGCTATCCCCAGAGAACTGCAATTAGAGTTTGCAAAGACATATGGCTCACTGGGCATTCGATGGTCCTTTGTATGAAGCCACAGCTGTGGTTCTAAGAAACAAATCCCACAACATAGGAGAGTCCAAAGTTTCCATGTATGGCTTCCCCCAGAGGCAGTTCTCTCATTAAATATTCAAGCACAGAGAGTTCATGTTCTATCACGAATATGAGCATTAACAATTATAGTTACAGGAAGGAAGCTGCAGTGATGGCTTTTCCCTTATCATTTTTTTTGCCTTGCCAAGACCTGTATCTCAGTCTCCAATGGAGGCAGCACTAGCTATTTTTCTTTTCCAGTCCTTAGAGTCACTATTATGCGGTCCGTTTAAGGACTTCAGTGCTTTTCTGTATGAGAGGTGTTATGAGAATGACTGAAGTCCTGCAACTATGAGGTCTTTTGTTCCGTTGCAAAATGGTTTAGGATCCATCTGCAGGCTAAAATAATCTAGATTTTAGTGAGCCTGAGTATTAGCTGACATAGCTTTATAGATGTGTGGTTACTACTAGCTACCTATGATTATAATCCTGTTCCTTATCTTCTAGGCATGAGAGCAGGAAAAATTGTTCCTTTCATATCCGCATCAGAGAGAGAGTGGAAACCACATCATTCTTTCCCCCTTCTGGTCTTTGAAGTAGTTCTACTGCTTATCTGCCTTTCGGTCTTTCAGATGCCACAGAGGACACAAAAACATACTTTGTTGGAGAGAATCATAAATATCATGGCAACTTCATACAAAGATAGCGGCATGTTTTAGAAAAACCTGTGAGAACAGTAAAATCTTTTGAACAGGTGCACCACCATTAGAAAGAAAAGAAAAAGCAGAAGGCAGGTGTTTTATTAATGATATGGCTTTGTATGTCTCCTTTGTAAAAATAATAGCATGTATAAGATACATTCCCATCCCCAGGAGAACATTAAGCAATTGTTCTCCTGTAGCGAGATGACTTTCATAATCTCAAATGCTCTCTCTCTATGCACTTACTGATGTTTTGCAGTAGTTCAAGAACATTGCTTGTATTGATTGATTTAATCCTTGCTTTGGTGATGGCAAGGTGTCATATGGATATAGCCTATTGGTTTAGACCTGGCACATTAACCTTAGCGCTTTGTCTATGTGCCTCTAAAGCAAAAGCATTATTCCTCTGGCCATAGGCAACAATCAGTGACTGAACTTCAGAATTGCTTTTAGCACTAGTAGGAAATAAATATAGACTCATAGACTCTCATCTTTCAGTTTCCTCTTTATATTCCTACAGAGTCATGGCTCCAGTGGGGGGACCCCCCCCTTTCCTCATGCTCTTTTCATAGGAGAATGGAAGTAATTAGACTGAAATATTCCCCAAAAGAGCCAGATTTTTCCATTTGTTTGGTACTTTGTTCACTGGAAGTCTTACTGAGGGCAATGGAAAATTTAAATAAGGTGCTACTTAACATGCACAAAAATAATAGTGCCTGGCTCATAAAGAACATGCTTTAGATATCTCATTATTGTCAAAAGTACATAGTATAAAGTATATAAATGGCAACTCATAGGTTGGGTGTATGGAGAGGGGCACAGGACAGCTGGCACATTTGGATACCACCCCTCATTATATGTGTGAACTGCTTCTTGGCAATCATTCCCACAAACCTTATTAGGGATTGTCTTTTTTATGTTTTAGACATAGAAGACTGCACAAATGGAAAGCAGTCAATAACTTTCAGATACTTCAATTAGGAATGATCTGAATGGTGTAGCTATGCAGGGCTGGGCATGTGGACAAATTGTGCAAACCCAAAGCAAACAGCGTAATGCAGCTGCAAGCATGTGTTTGGAAGGATGAGGAATATGCAGACTACATTAAATAGCAGCCTTGGGGAAGGTGAGAAAAATGTCCTGATTCATCGGGTTAACATTGTTATTGGGATTATAGTTTTTAGAGGTTGTGTTGAGCACTAAATCTGTAAAATCAGACCTACCACAGGTTAGGTCACTTGTATTACTTACAATCTTGTCATAATAAGAAAGCGAAAACATTCACAGGGGTGGCAAGTCAGTCATCACTGGTAGGTATGACAATATACAGTCCTAAATATGTTTAATGTTGGCATAGAAGCTTAGTTCAGTTGCAGTTCTTATTAATTATTATTTTCTTTCAAAAATCTGCCTGCCAACTGCTAGAGGTAGCTGGATCCAGTGGTGTGTTTTCCGTGCAGGCTGCGGCAGTTGCGCGTCCCCAGGTCCGGCTGGTACCGAGGCTGAGCGTGTGTTCCTGATGGCATCGAGTGACCAAGAGCTCCACCAAGGCAGAAAGCCGTGCCTGTACAGCACCCACACCAACCCAAACAGTGCTCACAGACATGACGGACACAGTGGCCCCCTCCTGTCCCTCCCGTCCGGCTGCGGTCTCCCACGGGTGCTGGCACCCAGCCCAGCGAGCTCCTCCGACCCACTGCCATTCCCACCTCCCCTCCTGCTCTATCCCTGCCTGCCCTGGCAGCGCAGCACACGATTTCTGCAGTGAGAAATAGGGTTTAATAAGCAGGGGCTCAGTCGAGCAAATGTGCTGACCCGTATACACTTGACTGGCCACTTTTGTCCCTTTTCCCTGCTCTTTTCCTATGCTTGTTCCTCCGTGATTCACAGTGATCCCTCCCTTTCACTGCCTTCAGTTCTTTCCCTAAACGTCTCATTGCACATTTCCACAATACCCTTAAAACATCTCAAAATAAATTTTATGTAGTCCCCAAATTCTCTTCCACCTGCATCCCATAATAAGCCCCGTAAGTCTTTAGGCAATCACCCCATCAGTTTGCACAGCCATCTGGAGAGAGTTTCTTTTGTTGGCTCCTCTTGCCCGAGAGTGGCTAAACGTTGGGCAAAGATCAGATGATGTATAGGCTTCCTCGCAAAGACTCTTGCTGATTTTCTCCCATTTTTCTGACTGGCGTCTTTTACACTCAAGAGCCAGACTCTGCTCTTTTGTCACATATGGTCAATATGTAATGCTATTTGTTCACACTGAGATACGAGTTCACCATTGACTTTAGCTGACTCTAAAAGCTCTGTTTTGTGTATCTGCTTGTGGCAGTTGACAATTTTAATGTCAGCACCTGCCTGCACTTACTAGAGAGTCTTAGCAATAAAAGTAATGAAAAGGACAAATGAGTTTTTATCTTTCGTTGTTAAACATTCCAGGAAATTAAGATACTACCATGAAAAATTAAGATGTTAGAAACTAATGGGAACAGTTTTGTTTAAAAGTAATTTAAACTCAGAAAAGTTAATCAGGTAGCTTTTAATTTAGAAATTTAAAACAAAACAAAAAAATTGAAGTTCTCTTTTCTTATTCCTCATTTTCAAACACTAAGCATGAGATGACCAGGCTTTTTTTACTTAAATTTTTAAATCAAATCAATCGTTAAACTTACAAAAGAGGAACCTGGATATGAGTCCTACTAACACAAGGCTTACATTATTCAGCTTATATTCTTCTGAGGACTAACTGAAAAGTGAAATAGCAGGATAGGGCAGGCAACGAAAGATGAGTGTCAACAGAGTAGAGCAGCAAGAATTAAAAAGAGGTGAGAGTGAATGTCTCGTGTCTGTTGCCCCTGCACCGTGCATTTGGCCAGGCTCTGAGCAGGGGCTGGGGACACGGCCAAACGCGTAAGCCACCACAGGTACCCCCCAGTTCATACCCACGCAGCTGCCTACCTGACCTGGCAAGCAGTGACTGGGAGCTGAGAGCCAGCTGGCTATCAGCTGTCACCTCTCAGCCGAAAGCAGTAGGTGCCTGCCTGAGTCCTCCTTCCTTCGGGCTCGCCTGCACAAAGCCAAAGGGGTTGGTTTCCTCCAAGCTGGGGGTGGAGGCACGATCAGGCAGCCCAGAAACTGTTTAAGATGCTTAGCACTTCACCTCCCAGCTCAGGTTTCTGTGTAACTTCCATTCCTCCAGCTGAGTAGTGGAGGGTGCACAGGCTTGCCCAGCAGGCTGTTTCGACTCTGGGCCACAGCCCTCGATGCAGATTTCAAGCCCTGAGCTGAGGAAATGCCTCCCAGGTTTAGGAATTTGCAGGGTGCTCAGTGAGTTCCAGGCAGAGGGTGATTTAAAAAGTTTCTCCGAGTTACAGCTTGCCGGGGGAGACCTGCTTGGCAGCTTGTCAGCCATGTAATGTGAACATAGGCTTGGCTACACTGATAACGAGGAATGAATATCAATGAAAATAAAATCACTATGGAAAAAATGTATACCATATACCTATCTACAACTGTAATTTTGAAGACTGTTTCCCTCCTGGACATATACAGTCTTCCTTTTAGTATTTTCAAACTCACTGGAAAAACTAGAAACAAAAAATACACACCCTTGAAAGAAAAAATCTCTCTCACGTGTTCCTATACTATGTAAGGAGCATGTGAATTTGAAGTGAAGCAATTCTTTGAGCTCTGCAAATCTAAAATAGTTAGGTTCATCCATGTGTGAATTAGTGAAGTTTTGAATTAATATAAGCCTTTGTGAAACTCATAAATCATCTGAAGTCACATTTTCATCAGAGTCAACTTAACAGTGCTATCCCTGAACTCATAAACATAAGAAACTTAAACTGAATTTATATACTAAATTGTACACAGAACATTGTGAAAGCTGGTGCAACATTATCTAGCTCTCTGCAGCAAACCAGGAATGACTTAAGCCTCAAATTTTGTTAGGAGTGTAGTATAGAAATTGAAAACAAAATGATTTTTTTTGGGGGGGGGGATGCTGTAATGATCATTATTGAGCAAGTGGAAACGAATACTGTGAATGGGAAGTTCTACTTAACTGCTGTCGAGGTGAACATTTATCCTGTTAAAATTTCTATGGCTGGTCAGTTATTCAGTGAGGGCAAATTTTGTGATGAAACTGGAAAGATATTAAGTATCCTGAACTTCCCTTGAAGAACCTCAGCACTTTGCAAGATTGGCTTTTCCATTTTTGAAAGACATTTTGCATTAAAAGGAAACAGCATATATTAAAAGGCAAAGGAAAAATGGCAGAGAAAGCAAACCATCTTATAAGCCATAGAAATATTTCATATAAATTGATGAAAAACTGCATTTAGCAACAGAAAACCCTTTTAAAAAAATCCTCTCAGATGGTGATATGTGAATTTTACAATGCATGGAAATGGCAACAGCCACGGAACATTACGTAAACACCTGATGCACTGTGGTCACCTATTGCTTTATTTTCTCATCCAGCATGGCTCTGAAAGGAAGATGTGACATTGAAGTGGAGCAAATCACAGAAGTTGAAATACAGGCCTGGATGTGAAGTACTTTCACTCTAAATCCTCTGGGATCTTTAATCCCTTCATCTGCTCCCTCATCTGTAAATTAAAAACAACAGAAAAAGCCTTTTCTCCCTTCTGGTACGTTTTAAGGAATCAATATCTTCTGCTCACAAAGCACTTGAACATGTAAGATGCCTAAATATTAAAGTGATGAGAAAAGTGTAGGAATTTATGTTGACCGAAACAGAACTGAACTCAGTAGACAAATCCACTGCGTCTATTAGAAAATTTTCTGCAATACAATGAGAACCACTGTTGGTCATCTACCAATGTATTTATTTTTACATTAGAGTGTATGTTGGTAATCTATAGCACAAAAGGCACATTCTTCTCTTCAAAGAAACTGACACTTGTTTTATTCAGAATAGTTTTCAGATTAAAGGGAGTTCTTATTCTTTTTTTTTCTCAGTCTTGCTCATAGTTTTCTCATGTTTAGCATGTACACTACAATATCTTAGTCTTATTTTGTCTGTTAAAAGTAGGTCTTTATTGCTTAGACCATTACAGTTTTGCTGAAGCTTATGCTTTATGATTCTGACCAGGGAGTAACGCATCTTTCCTCAACATTATGCCAAATACGTCATTCAACAGCCACAAGAGAATATTCACAATTCAACAGACTTATCCTTATCATACAAAGACTATAAAACAAATTGGCCAGGGTCATTTAAGACTGTAGCTTCATGGATACGCTAATAAACAGCAGGTGATCTTTGCTGTATCCCATGCAGTTTTAATCATTTAAGGCAAGTAAGTAATTCATAAGTCACAAGTTCAGCAAGATTTAACACCGTGGAAAAGGACTAATAATCATGCCATATAATGAATAAACCAAACACTAAGAGGCAGAGAAAACAACTCCCATGGTAAAATCACATGAGGTAATGTAAAAGCATGCAAGGGAACTCAGTGACAGGCCTTTAATATTTTAGTGTAAAGTAATACAAGAATGAGAAATATCTAAGAATGCTGCTGAAGAGGCCCCTGGAGCAGGACAGAGCGGTTTGCTGCCCTTACTTTTCTAGTAGGGTCTAGGGAAACAACTTGGGGGAAATTATGCCCAACGGTAAAAAGGGAGGCTAAAAATAGGCTCTGGAAACTATGATTTCTATTGCTGCAAATGACTTTTACATTTTTTAGCCTTTGATTTCTGGTCCTTACAGGATCAAGAGCTGACTGGTATGTAAGAGGAACCCCCCACGACCAAAGACAAGTTACAGATGTCTCTGACCTTTCAGAAATGGGGAAGAAGGTTTGAATACAGTAAGCTAACTACAGGAAGCAGGGGCAATGCTCCTGTGCAATTCCTCACTGAGGAAAGAAAAGAAGGAGAAAACAAGAAGAGTGCACATGGATCACTGTTCCCAAGAGGGGCCAAGAGACCTGAAGAGACAATTAAAAGGAAAGAGCATGTGGACTTTACAGTTCCTAGGGGACCAATACCGCAGAAGCAGCAACATCCATAGTCTAACAAGGGCAGTAACGCTTGTGGCAGTTGGGAAGCTGTAGAAGTGTGGAGCTCCCCAGACAGCAGCAGCAAGGAGAGCAAATAATGTGTCCTTCGTGCTTCTGCCTGGCCTTCGTCCCTTTGGGGATTACTTGAGACAGACCTAGTTGGTATATCTCAAGTAGAAAAAACCGCCTGATTCATCATGGAACGTGAAGTCTCCTGCTATGCTTGCAAGCCTCTTAGAAACAGCTTTATCACAATCAGCTTGATAAATGAGGTATATTTGAAAATTTAGAAAAACTGCACCAAAATCATAGGTCTTCCAACTCTTGAAGGACCTCCTTGGCTTACATGTGCATCAAAGAACACTTGTTGCTGCTTATAGGAGAACACTTTTAAGGTGAAAAAAGGTGAATTGTCTTGCCTGTATCTGCATCCTTAACATGCATGGAAGGCGGTTTATGACAAGCCCTGTTCTTTGACACCAGTAGCATGCTTTGATGAAGACTACTTGCTATTTACTCTTTGATGCAGGTTATATTTTAAGTAAGTGCCATGGGAGGACCTCAGCTGGACTTAGACTCCCTGGAGATTTTATGGGTAGTGGATGTGAAAGCATTTATTATCAAAAGTATAAATTCACCTGCTCAAGAAATTTACATTTATTTCAGTATAAAATACATTTTAACTATAACTCATTTGCTACACTGCAATGAATTATGCTTTCTACATAGAGCATGGAAAGATTAGCTCTCCTATAATTGGTATCACACTGAGATTCTGCTTTGAATATTTACGTGTGATCAAAAGCCTTCTAATAAGACTAAAGCTTTTCATGTTCATTCTTAGCCCTGCAATGATTGGGGTTTTTTCCAAGAAAAAAATGGTGAAACAGCCTCTGGCCATTTTTGAACACTGGGGGCCTTTTTTCTTGTCTCACAATTATTTGTTTTTCTTCTAATTTTCTTTTACATTTTACATTTACAAGGCATTTGTTCTCAACAGTGAAAAACAGCATTAAAATAGCCTAGCTTTTGATTGAAAGGGTTTTTTTTTTGATTTAAAGGTTTTGGGTAGATGTTTGTTTACCAGTTTTTTTAAGATTATGCATTTTCACAACAGCATAAGAGATGCTTTATGAAAATCAAACTAGCACAAAGTCACGTCTTGTACAAAGGCAACTTTTCTTTATAAAAAAAATCTGTAATTTCAAAGTCAAACAATTCTTTGTGGCATTTCTAAAAACTAACACTTTAGCTAAATTTAAATTTTCATTTTAATTCTATATGCATTGTCTACAGTGTCTGCCACTAAGTTTCTGGCAGTTGAGGAACCTAATTTTTTATGCTTTGTTAGTGAGCAAAAGATGGACCTATATTTTAAAGTCATTATTAAATCCTCTATACATTTTATTTCCTTCAAGTATTTCTTCTTTTACAACTGTTTTTCTTTTAAAAAATGTTATTGGTTTTCAATGTTGAGGGAGATCTATAACAATATTTGCAAATATTTCTCATTGTGAATTTAATTCTATATATTTTATGAAATATAAGCTTGGTCTCTTTTCATGACGAAAGAGCCTGGATCATTATTTTCTAAGGCATGCAAGATGTTACTGAAAGGATATTTTGATATTTTTAACAGAAGAGAGGTATGTTTTTCCTTCTGCTCCAGATTACTATGCAAAGGGAATCATCATGCTGAAATATCACACCTCTGAGGTTACAAGCATGCCATAAAAAAGAAGTGCTGTGGAATATTGAGCATCATAACCACTGGCAGTACTAAAAATAAACAAACAAACAAATAAATAAGTAAATAAATGAAATAAGCCCTAAGCCTACCAAAAGGAGCTCTTATACATTAAATCTAGCAGAAAATGCTACGGTTTTAACGAACAATTTTTTTTCAATACTGCAAGAGACTTGGGGAGTGGCAACCTTTGATTATTCTCTGCCTCTGGTTTCCTTTTTGGTTTTCTTTTATTTGGGGTTCAACTGCCAAATCCCCTTCATTCCTATTACCAAAAAAAGTGGGTATCATTCACTTAGCTGCTCTTCAGTTTGTTCAGAATACAGGACTGCAAGCCATATCCCTTGCCTTCTTCCCCATATCCAGCCCTACTTCACTCAGCTAATGACCCTCTTGCTGGCTCTGTTGGCTACTGCTTTTGCTCTTTGCACAATAGCCCTTTGACTCTGCACCTCACGCTAACTCTCTCATCTCACTTTGCATTTCTCCCCTTTACATTCTACTTTGTTCAAATGGGAAAGGTAGAAAGCAATTTCATTTTCTTTCTTGTTCTTTGCATGTGCTTTCTTTCAAGTCATACATGATGGTTAGAGCCCTCTTTCTTACGTCACTCATACTTACCTGATCTTCGTTTTCTTATAATGCTTGCTGACATTTCAAGCTCCAGCCAAAGAAAACTAAAAAAACTTACTATTGTCTCGCTATATATATACACATAGCTAAACGTGGGAATATGCTAATATTTGGAATCATAGCTAAACCTATGTTGCATTTTGAACTTAAGGCTAGATTAGTGTTCATACTTGCTTTGTGTCCATCGTATGCAGATATAAAGCCATTGAAGGTACAGG